>NC_132789.1:29553078-30238078 GCF_048418805.1 Vulpes vulpes | reverse complement strand
AGCACACATTTGCTGTGGGGGGAGGGGCAGAGGGAGAGGGAGAGAGAAGCTTAAGCAGACTCTGTGCTGAGCGCGGACACAGGATTTGATCTCACGACCCTGAGATCATGACCTGAGCAGAAACCAAACCAATAGTTGGACACTTAACCAACTGCAGCATCCAGGTGCCCCACTTTGCCCATTTTTAAATTGGATTATTTGTATCTTTGTTAAATTGTAGTTCTTTGTATATACTGGATACTAATCCCTTATTGGATACATGATTTGTGCTTTTTTTTTTTTTTTTTTTTTCATTCTGTAGGTGGCCTTTTCTCTTTATTTAAGTTTGATGTAGTTCTTTTGTCTATTCTTGATTTTGTTACCTGTGCTTTGGTGTCATATCCAAGAAATCACTTCTAAATCTAACGTTGTCTTGTATTTTCTTCTAAGGATTTTAATGTTTTAGGTCTTACATTTAGGTCCTGATCCATATTGATTTAATTTTTGTTTATGGTGTTGGGTAAGAGTCCAACTTCATTCTTTTTGCATGGTTATTTTCTTCATATTATTTGTTGAAAAAATTGCCTGGTCTTAGAACCTTCATCAAAAATCATTTGGCTATATATGTGAGGATTTATTTGAGGGCTCTCTATTCTGTTTCACTTGGCCTATATATCTGTGTTTATGCCAGTAGCACACTGTTTTGATTACTGTAGTTTTGTAATATGTCTTGAAATAAGGAAGTGTGAGGCCTCCAGCTTTGTTTTCTTCCTCAAGATTGTTTTGGCTATTCAGAGTCATTTGAGATTCCATATTAATTTTAGATTTTTCTATTTTGGCAAAAAAAGAAAAAAGGTCCTTGGCATTTTGATACGGATTGCGTTGAATCTGTAGATTGCTTGGTTCATATTGACATCTTCTTAAGTCTTCCATGAATATGGGATGTCTTCCCATCGTTTGTGTCTTCTTTAATTTCAACAGTGTTGTGTAGTTTTTAGTGTACTGGTGTTTCATCTCTTTGGGTTAAGCTTATTCCTAAGTATTGTTTATTTTTTTAAAGATTTTATTTAATATTTTGGGGCACCTGGGTGGCTCAGGTTATGATCCTGGGGTCCTAGGATCGAGTTTCACATTGGGCTCCCCACGGGTAGCCTGCTTCTCCCTCTACCTATGTCTCTGCCTCTCTCTCTGTGTCTCTCATGAGTATATTTTGAGAGAGAGAGAGAGAGAGAGCATGCACCTGCACGTCTACATAAGCAGGGGAAGGGGCAGATGGAGAGGGAGAAGCAGAGTCCCCACTGAGAATGGGAGCCTGATGTAGGGCTTGATCCCAGGACCCCAAGATCATGACATGGGCTGAAGGCAGACCAACTGAGCCATTCAGGCACCTTGCGTTTTGTTCATTTTGGTGCTCTTGTAAATAAAATTGTTCTCTTAATTTTCTTTTCAAATTGTTCATTGTTAGTATATAGAAAGACAACTGGTTTCTCTGTATTGATTTTTGTGTCCTTATGGCTCTGTTTAATTTATTCTAACTTTTTTTTGGTGGAATCTTTAGACGTGACACAAGATCATGTCATCTGCAAACAGGTGTAATTTTACTTTTTCCTTTCCAATTTGGATGTCTTTTACTTCTTTTTCTTGCCTAATTGCAGAGTAGTTGTGCTATTTTACATTCCCATTAATATTGCATGAGAGTTCCAGTTGCTCCACAATCACATCAACATTTTATGTTGTCAGGCTTCTAAAATGTAGCCTTTCTATTGTGTAGTGGTTTTAATTGTCTTTCTCTGTGAGTGATAGTGTTGAATACTTTTCATGTCCTTGCTAGCCATTCATATATCTGCTTTTTGAGAAGTATCTGTTCAAATCATTTGCCCATTTTTTATGAGGTTGTTTGCTTTTTTATTATTTATATTTTTTACTGAATTATAGGAATTCTTTGTATATCCCAGATAAAAGTTTTTAGACAGATGTGTTGCAAGTGTTTTCTCTTAGTCAATGACTTACCAGTTTGTTTGCTTAGCTGTACTTTTAAAAGTATCTTTTATTTTTTAATTTAGTATACTAAAATTTCTTTCTGGTGTATCATTCTTTAAGGTTTGACAAACGTTTATGGTCCTATAACCAGTCCCACACTGAAAATGCAGAGCATAGTTCCATCACCCCAAAACTGCTTCATGCTGCCACTTTGTAGTCAGCGCCTCTCCCTACCTCCCTACCAGGTTTCTACCTGGCAACCACTGATTTTTTTATGAATTTCAGTTTACAACATTATTATTTTTTTTTTATAGATCATGCTTTTGGAGATGTATTAAGCATTTTGCCTAACCCAGGTTCACAAAGGTTTTATTTTTTTCTGCCAGAAGTTTTAGTATTAGGTTTTACATGTAAGTCTTTGGTCTGTTTTGAGTTAATTTCTATATCCAATGTGAGGTATGGATCCAGATCCAGCTTTTGATATGTGTATGTCCAGTTGTTCCACTACCACTTGAGAGATTCTTTTTTTCCATTGTATTGTCTTTACACCTTTATCAAACATCAATTGGCCACATTTGTATGGGTCTACTTCTGGGCTCTGTATTTTAGTGCTTTGATCTATGTATCTTTACCACACTTTTGATCCTTTGATCCAAGTTTTATTTTATTTGATTTTAAAGATTTTATTTATTTATTCATGAGACATACACACACACACACAGACAGAGACACAGGCAGAGGGAGATCTGCCAGGATCACGCCCTGGGCTGAAGGCAGTCCTAAACCACTAAGCCATCAGGGATACCCTGATCAAAGTTTTAAATTTTGAAGTTTATCAGTTTTTTCCTTTTTAAAGATTTTATTTATTTATTCGTGTGTGTGTGTGTGTGTGTGTGTGTGTGTTTGTGTATGAGAGAGAGAGAAGCAGAGACATAGGCAGAGGGAGAAGCAGCCTCCCCACAGGAGCCTGATGAGGGACTCCATCCTGGACTCTGGGATTATGCCCTGAGTCAAAGGCAGATGCTCAATTGCTGAACCATCCAGGCTCCTGTATCAGTTTTTTATTTTTATTTTTTAAAGATTTTATTCATTTATTCATGAAAGACACAGAGAGAGAGAGGCAAACAGGCAGAGAGGGAGCAGCAGGCTCCATGCCGGGAGCCCGATGTGGGACTCGATCCCGGGACTCCAGGATCACACCGTGCACTGAAGGCAGGCGCTAAACCTCTGAGCCACCCAGGGATCCCCTCAGTTTTTTTTCTTTTATGGTTACACTTTGTGTTTCTGTGACAACTCTTTGCTGTCCTGAGGTAGTGGAGATCTTCTCCTTCCTTTTTAGACTTTGAGCTCTGTCAAGGCAAAGACCTTGTATTTATCATTCCACTCTTCTTGCTTGCGTCTAGCATAGTGCCTGGCCCACAGGAGGCACAAGGCTATGCTATATGCTAATAAGTTTGTCTTAAGGATTTAAATAATATATTTGAGGCCTTTGATACACTGGCACAATGAACATACAAGAATCTGATCTTGCTCCAGCTGTTTCTCTTGCAAAGTACTGGTTATACTGTACTATGGTTGTCATCCAAGTGTGGTGTGAGTGGTGAATGAAACAGCAAATGGATGTTACATCAGATGGGAGATAGCTATTATTCCAGCTCTACCCCACCCTCTTGCCCTGGTCTTATTCCCACATTTAAACCCTCCCAAACTCCAACCTCCATAAAATATAGACTGACTGCTGGTTGCTGTTCTTTTCTTCAAAGTGTCATTCATTTAATAGAGATGCTTGGTGAACCTGCCTCTCCTTCCTCTTTCATCTTGTCCAGTCACATCCTTTTCCTTTGGGCCTCCCCCTCCTCTTCTAAGATAACTTACTTCAAGCAGGACCTTCTTCTCCAAACATCTACCCTAAGGAGACGCCAGAAAACAAGTCAAGGCAGATGAGCCAGTGTCCCAGCTGAGGAGTATCTGAGGATAGAAGATATAGTGAGTGATGGTCATTTCATCTCCTGGATGTAGAAAATGCTTGTGACCTATAAAAAATAAATACTGAAGTATGGGCCTTGTCACTTTGTTCTGGTGTCATGGTCTCTTGCATCAACCTTGTGATTCCTTGGCTGATAAGAGAAAGTGGCTTCCCCTGAGCATGGGCAGTGCTCCCCAGCCCTCAGTAGGTGTCACAGCAGAGCTGGGTCCCCTGCCTATCCTTACCAGGCAGGTAGGTGACAGGGCAGTAGGAGATGTCCTTGCTCAGACTCCGCATTCAGATGAGTCCCCCCTCCCATGTGGGGGCTGACTGAGAGTGATTCTCAGTGATTCTCCTCCTGCCCCAGGGCTGTTTGGAAATGGGCTTGGTGGTCACAGTGACTGGGAGCAACTGGCATTTGAGAAGGCATATCTAAGAATTTTGGCTTTATTTCAAACCTACAGTATTTTGGTACATTCCTGGGCTTGCAGGTCCCTATCAAGCAGTCAGAGAGTCCTTGTCCCTGAGGGTTTGTATTGCTGACCTCCACAGAGGCACTGTGTTTCATAAGTCCTGTGTTTTCTGTCTTAAAGAGAAAATGGGTCAGAGTTGGAAAGTTTGGATTCAGCCCTCTGAGGAAGGATGGGTTAGCCACGCCCCAAATCAGAATGCAAGGCATCCTGTTGGGGGTGGCTATGATTCCCGACCTGAGTCCTGATTCCCACTTAGCCAAGCTGGCTTTGGGATATAGATCTGGGCAAAAGGTTCTTGTTCTGCTACTGTTGACTTGTGATAGGACATGGAGCAGGTGCGTCAGTCCTTTTGTGAAGTGAGTGAGTTTACTGGACTAGATGTGTTTTCTTTTCTTTTTTTTAAATTGTTTATTTATTTATTCGTGAGAAACACACAGAGAGAGAGGCAGAGACACAGGCAAAGGGAGAAGCAGGCTCCATGCAGGGAGCCTGACGTGGGACTCGATCCCAGGGCTCCAGGATCACACCCCGGGCCAGAGGTGGCGCTAAACCGCTGAGCCACCCAGGCTGCCCATAGATAGGTTTTCTGGTAAATGTAGCAGTCTCTGGCCTTCCTAATTTAATTTTTTTCTGGTAAAACTAATATACTGTAGTCTTCATGGAACCATACATAGCCCTCTCCCCCCTTGGATACTAGGACCTCATGTGTGCAAATCATGGGGCCAACTGGTCTTTGAGCTCCTTGCAGTGTGACGTTCAGATGTTGTGTCCTTCCTGCTGTAACTCTGATGCCTGCCAGAGCCAAGGGGTGCTCAGGTCTCCCATTAACAGCATCCTTAACTGGGCTTCGCTGCTGAGCTCCATGGCAGACTTGTGTTGTGCAGAAGCCCCTGGTCCCAGCTCCCTGCTCGCATCCTTCCTTTCTCCAGGTGGGTCCCTCAGAGAGCATTTGCTGCTTCAGAGGGCCTCACAGAGTCGTTCCAAAGAGCAGAATACATGAAACTGTTCAGCAACCATGAGTTGCCACATTGTGCCAGGAAGCAGGGAGGGAGGTTACATGCAATCTCATTGATGCCGTGAAGTGACAGCCACTGGCAAAGGGCTGACAGGGTTGCAGGGGGAACCATAGGGACTGCTGAGCCAGGGATCCCAAGAACCTGAATGGAGGGGTCGTTGGGGGAAGGCTGGATAGAGATGCCCTTCACCTCATGAAATGACAAATGGCATTTAGAACACTGTAGAGCAGGGAATGAGTTTATAATATAATCATGGTTTTTTTCTAGAATGATCTCCTGGGAACCGTTGTTCTCAATGCCTAGTAATGCTGTCTGCATCTCCTGGTTCTGCCCTCCCAGATCCATTCTCTGTCCTGCTGCCGCTCATTGTTCTGATGGTCTCCACTGCCTGCAGCATCCAGTCCTGGAGCCATTGGACATCTGTGAGACCAGCTTGGTCTAATCCCATGCTGAGCCCCAGCTAAGCAGAGAGCTTCTTACCTGTGTTGGTGGCACTTATCCAGGCTGTACCCTTGGCCTGTAGGCTTTCCCTATGGCATCTGGTGGTGCATGTGCTGCCCATCCTGAGGGCTCTTGCAAGCCCCTTATTCTTATCCTCTTACCTGAGGACACAGGTAATTCCACCTCAAAAGGCACTCTTAACAGGTATGCCCTGTGTTTTGTATTTTAGTGATCTGTGTTGTCGACAGTGGGTTTTTGTGCCCTCCTGAGGGTGTCCAGAGCAGACATGGCTGGCCCGCATTCCAGCCAGGAACACCAAGTTCCCAACATGGTGCTTGACAGATCCCACAGGAACCATTCTTCCAGACCTGTCCTGTCACTTGCATGGCAGGGCTCAGCCAGTCCTTATTTTCAGATACTCTCCCATCTGCTGCTGGTGTGTAGTGTGGTGCTGGAGAAACATCCCTCTCCCAGCCCTGCCCTGGGTAGTGGGTGGAATGAGACCCAGGGGACAGCATCCTCCGAAGAGAAGCTGTTGCTCTTTCCAGGGAAGAACGTCTGGGCGGTCTGACAGAGGCTGCGCTGCCCCCTGGGAGTGAGCCTGCGGGGAGACTGGGGCCTCCTAGTGCCTGGAAGAGCGCTCCAGGAAGGCATGGAGGGCTGCATCTGAGGATGCCCCTCTCTCTGCTGTCTGCAGACCATCCGAGTGGGCTGGGGGCCATGGGAGGAGATGGGATAGAGTTCTCTCCTGCGTTTCCTGGCTGGAGATTTTTGATTTCCTGTCCAGCACACATGGACATGTGTGCTACCGCTGTTCCCCATCTTCCTCTATTTCTCTCTGGGCAGATGTTAGGAGAACTCAATTCCAAACAATTAGAGTCTGCATACTAAATTTCACACGGTAATTTGAGACAGCTCAGCTTACATAATTTAAAATGAGGCCGAGGCTTGCTGACAAAGAAGAAATTGAATCCAGAGAAAGAATCTGTGAGGCAGAGGCTTCCAAATTTCTGCAGGGCTCGAATTCTCTAATTCCCAAACTTTGCATACTTTAAATAAAGCAGTAGTAGCTCTCCAGGTGTGGCTGGGGTCTGAGGGGGCTCTGCGAGGTCAAAATCATTTCATAATAATAGCAAGGAGTCATTTGCCTCTTTCATTCTCTCACCGGAGTGTGGAGTGTGCGATGGCATTGCCAGAGGCCACTTGACAAGTGATTGATGGCTAATGGGTTGTGTGCTTGGGATTCTTTCTCCTCCTGTCTCCCTGTTTTTCTCTCTTTTTTAAAGGATTTTTTAAGTTGTGATAAAATCCACATAACATAAAATTTACCACTTTAACCATTTTCAAGTGTATGTTTCACCGGTATTAAGTACTTTGACTCTGCTGTGCCACTGTCAACACCATCCCTCTCCAGAATTCTTTTCATCTTCCGGGACCTAAACTCTGTCCCCATCAAACAGCTCTCCATTCCTCCTCCCCCTAGGCCCTAGTAACCTCTGTGCTCCTTTCTATGTCTGAATTTGACTCTTCTAGGGGACCTCATATACGTGGAATCATACATTATTTGTCCTTTTGTGTCTGGTTTGTTTCACTGAGCATAAAGTCCTCAAGGTCCATCCTCATTATAGCATGTTTCAGAATTTCATTCCTTTTTAGGACCTGATAATATTCCATTGAATAGATATACCACATGTTTATCCATTCATCTGTTGGTAAATGCTTGGGTTGTTTCTACCTCTTGGCTATTGTGAGTAATGTTGCTCTGAGCATCAGTGTATAGGCATCTTCCTGAGTCCCTGTCTTCATTCCTTTTGAACATATAGCTAGGAGTGGAATTTCTGGATCATATGTGTTTTACCTTTGGAGTGTACATTTGGAACCTGCTACTTATAAAATTTCTGTTTTAATTTCTAATACAGTATATGTTGATAGATATAACCCACATAAACTAAAGTTCTCTGGGGTCCTCAGAAATTTTAAGTGCTTAAAGGGATTTGGCAATAAAAACATGTGAGAACTGCTTAGTGAGAAGTTCTCATTTTGGTTCTGTGGCCTTGCACATGGTTAGGGCATGGATTATTTTGAAAAGTGTCAGCAATCCCTTGGCTAGGAAGGCCTGCCTGTGTCTCCCATTTGATAGCCAGGAGACAGGCATCATAAGAAAAGGTTTGGGGCAGGACCTTGGCAAAGCCAGTGGTGGGAAGAGGGGGTGACTATTTTTGAGCAACTTTAGATGTGACAGAAATTATGCTGGATGCTTTACAAAGGGACTTGAGAGGATATTGAGGAAGAAAGGGAAAAGGAATGTTGATTTGCAGCTCGAGTTATGGCAATAAGACTCATCAGAATTGCTGGCTGACTTACCAAGCGACTGACTGTGTGTCGGTCCCCCACCACACAAGGCAAGCTCTGTCATGTCCCGAGTCTACCTGCTTTGTTTACCACTGTGGCCCAGGAAAGTTGCCTGGCACAAAGTGGAGCTTGGTAAATATTTTTTGAATGAGTGATTCACATGTATTAACCAGTGACTTACACATTGGATTGCTGTCAGAAGAGCCCCTATGCTACAGGTGAGTCAGAAAGGGAGAGAACCTTCCCCAGGGCGATGTCAGAGAACTATTGATACTTTGTTATAGACTTCAAGAATAGAGGAAGATCTTTGAGCAGTTCAGTTCATCTGACATTAATGAGTCCTCCCCGCACCCTACCTTGTGCTGGGTGTTGGGTATGGAGTGGAGGATAAAGATTTATCCCTATACTTACACTTTAAGACAGCAGGGTTTGGCATAAACTCTGTAGCTGGCTGCTTTATATATATTTTTTATTTTTTTCTAAACATGTTTTTACATGTATCAATGGCTCATTCTATTTAATTGCTGAGTAAGTAGTCCACTGTGTGGCTGTACTGTGATTTGTTTATTCATTCACTTATTTTGGGCATTTGGATTTCCAGCTTTTGGCTGTTATAAATAAAATTACTCTTTTAATGGACATGTAACTTTCATTCCTCTTGGGTAAATACCTGGAATTGGAATGACTGGGTCATATGGGTGTATATTCAGCTTTTACAAACTGTCAAATTGTTTTCCAAAGTAGTACAATTTGATATTCCCACTAGCAATGTAGCAGGGTTCCAGTTACTTCTCATACTTGCCAACACTTGATATCATCATTCTTTTTAATTTTGGCCATTCTAATAAGTATGTAATTGTATCTCATTATGGTTTTAATTTGCATTTCCTTAATGACTAATGTTGAGTGTCTTTTATGTGCTTATGTGCCATCTGTGTGTCTTCTTTGGTTAAATATCCTTTAAAATAGTTTGCCACTTTAAAATTGAGTGGGTTGTTTTCTTGGTATTGAAATTCGAAGGTTCTTTATATATTCTGGACACAGGCCCTTTATCACATATTTAATTTACAGTTTTCTCGTACTATGTGAGTTGTCTTTTCATTCTCTTAACAGTGTCTTTGGAGAAGAAAAGTTCTCAATTTTGATGAAGTTTATCAACTTCTCTTTTATAGATTGTACTTTGGCTATATGTATCTAAGAAATCTTTGCCTAGCTCGAGGTCACAAAGATTTTTCTCCTATGTTTTCTTTTTTTTTTTTTTAAAGATTTTATTTATTTATTCATGAGAGACATACAGAGAGAGAGAGAGAGAGGCAGAGACACAGGCACAGGGAGAAGCGGGTTCCATGCAGGGAGCCTGATGGTAGGACTCGATCCCAGGACTCCTGGGACTCCAGGATCATGCCTTAGGCCAAAGGCAGGCGCTAAACCACTGAGCCACCCAGGGATCCCTCTCCTATGTTTTCTTATAAAAATTTTATAGTTTTAGGTCTCTGATCTATTTTGGGTTAGTTTTTGGTATAAAGAATGGATCCGAATTCTTTCTTTTTTCTTCTTCTTCTCCTTTCTTCTTCTCCTTTCTTCTTCTTCCTTTTTTTTTTTTTTTTTAAAGATTTTATTTATTCATGAGAGACGACACACAGAGAGAGGCAGAGACACAGGGAGAGGGAGAAGCAGGCTCCATGCAGGGAGCCCGATGCAGAACTCGATCTCGGGTCTCCAGGATCACGCCCCGGGCTGAAGGTGGCACTAAACCCTGGGCCACCGTGGCTGCCCTCTTTCTTCTTTCTTTATTTCTTTTTTTTTTTTTTTTAATTTATTTATTCTTGAGAGATAGAAGGAGAGACAGAGCCAGAGACACAGGCAGAGACAGAGCCAGAGACACAGGCAGAGGGAGAAGCAGGCTCCATGCACCGGGAGCCCGACGTGGGATTCGATCCCGGGTCTCCAGGATCGCGCCCTGGGCCAAAGGCAGGTGCCAAACCGCTGCGCCACCCAGGGGTCCCTTCTTTCTTTATTTCTTGATGGATATCTAGTCCCAGGACCATTTGTCGAAAGGATTGTTCTTTCTCCAGGGAATTGCCTTTGTACCTTGGTTGTAAATCATTTTCCCACATATGTGGGCCTGTTTCTGGACTCTACCCTGGTTGTGTTGATCTTGATGCCTGTCTTTGATACTTATGGCATATTGTCTTAATTACTGTACCTTTATAGTGTGTCTTGAAGGCAAATAGTATATATCTTCCAACTTTGTTTTTCCTTTTCAAAGTTGTTTTTGAGTATTTTAAATCTTTCACATTTTCGGACGCCTGGGTGGCCCAGTGGTTAAGCGCCTGCCTTTGGCTCAGGGTGTGGTCCTGGGGTCCTGGGATTGAGTCCCACATCACGCTCCCCACAGGGAACCTGCTTCTCCCTCTATGTCTCGCCTCTCTGTGTCTCTCATGAGTAAATAAATAAAATCTTTAAAAAAAAAAAAAAAACTTTTTTGGGATCCCTGGGTGGCTCAGCAGTTTAGCACCACCTTCAGCCCAAGGTGTGATCCTAGAGTCCCAGGATCGAGTCCCACATTGGGCTCCCTGCGTGGAGCCTGCTTCTCCCTCTCCCTGTGTCTCTGCCTCTCTCTCTGTGCCTCTCATGAATAAATAAATAAGATCTTAAAAAAAAAAAAAACAAGGGATCCCTGGGTGGCGCAGCGGTTTGGCGCCTGCCTTTGGCCCAGGGCGCGATCCTGGAGACCCGGGATCGAATCCCACGTCGGGCTCCCGGTGCATGGAGCCTGCTTCTCCCTCTGCCTATGTCTCTGCCTCTCTCTCTCTCTCTCTCTCTCTCTCTCTGTATGACTATCATAAATAAATAATAAAAAAAAATTTAAAAAACAAAACAAAACACATTTTCATTTGAATTTTAAAGTCACTTTGTCAATTTCTACAAAAGGCCTGGTGGCATATTGACTTGGATTGCATTGATGGATGTGGGTAGAACTGTTTATCTTTTTTTTTTTTTTTTTTTTTTTTTAAGATTTATTTATTTGTTAGAGAGAGAGATGTGCGTGGGTGGCTTAGTAGGTTAAGCGTCTGCCTCTGGCTCAGTCATGATCCCAGAGTCCTGGGATCGAGCCCAGAGTCGGGCTCCCTACTCATCAGGAAGCCTGCTTCTCTTTCTCCTCGATTGTGCTCTCTTGTTATCTGTGTCTGTTTCTCTCCCAAATAAGTAGATAAATCTTTAAAAAAAAAAAAAAAGAGCGAGAGTTTGAGCAGGGGAGGAGCAGAGGGAGAGAGAGAGACAGAATTGTCAAGCAGATGCCCCTGCTGAGCAGGGAGCCTCCACCCCCTGCCCCCTTGCAGGGCTCGATCCCAGGACTCTGAGATCATGACCTGAGCTGAAACCAATAATTGGCTGTTAGACCTAATGCCCCTAATGCCACCTGAGTGCCCCTAGAATTGGTATCTTAACAACTTTGGTCTTTTTGATCTATGAGCCTCATGTATTTAGGTCTTTAAAAAATTTCTCTTATCAGTATTCTGTAATTCTCAGTGTATTAAGACTTGTACATCTGTCATTAGATTTATCCCTAAGTATTTCCTTTTTTTTTTTTTTTATGCTGTTGTTAAGGTAATTTTAAATATTTTAATTTCAGGAATGCTTTGTATAGAATTGGTCTTAATTCTTCCTTAAATATGGGTAGAATTTTCCAGTGAAGCTACCTGGGTCTGGAGTTTTCTTTGTGTGGAGGTTTTAACTAAAAATTCAGTTTCTTATATAGTTATAAGGTTATTCAGGTTATTGATGTCTTTTTGAGTGAATATTGGTAGTTTGTGCCTTTCGAGGAATTTATTTTATTATTTTTTAAGATTTTATTTATTTATTCATGATAGACACAGAGAGAGAGAGGCAGAGACACAGGCAGAGGGAGGAGCAGGCTCCATGCAGGGAGTCTGACGTGGGACTTGATCCTGGGACTCCAGGATCACGCCCTGGGTGGAAGGCAGGCGCTTAAACCACTGAGCCACCCAGGCTGCCCCAAGGAATTTATTTTATCTAAGTTGTCAAAATTACTGATATAAAGTTGTTCGTACTATTGCCTTATTATTTTCCCATTCCTTATTATCCTTTTTTAAAATTTATTTTTTATTTATTGTTTCTTATTATCCTTTTTAATGTCTCTACAATTGTAGTGATGACACCCTCTTCTGATAGTGATATTTTGTGTTCTTAATTTTTTTCCTGACTAGTTTGACTAGAGGTTTGTTAATGTTGTTAATCTTCTAGAAAAACAGCTTTTATTTTCATTATTTTTTCTATTCTTGTTTTCTATATTTCCACTCCGATCTTCATTATTTCTTTTCTGCCATTTGCTTTGGGTTTCATTTGCTTTGGTTTTCTAGTTTCTTAAGGAAGAAACTGAGATTCCTGATTTGAGACCTTTCTTTTTCTCTGATAGAGGAGTTTAATGGAGTACATTTGCCTCTGGGAACTGTTTTAGTTGCATTCCACAAATTTTCATCAATTTAAAATGCTTTCTAATTTCCTTTTTCATTTCTTCTTTGACCCGTAGACTATTTGGAAGTGTGTCAGTTGTTTCCATATAGTCAGGGTATTTTCCAGATCTTTCTGTCACTGACTTTTAATTTAATTCCGTTGTGGCCAAACAATATACTCTGTGTTTTGAATCATTATAAATTTATTGGCAACTTGTATTATGTCTCATAATGCTATTATGGTAAGTGTTAGTTATGTTTATGGAAAGAATATATGTATTCTGCTGATGTTGGCTGGGAGTTCTAGAAATGTTGATTGGTGTTGTTCAGCTTGTCTGTATCCTTGCTGATTTCCTGTCTGCTTCTTCTATCACCTGTTGAGAGGGGATGGAAATTAGTTGTGAATTTGTCTATTAGTTATAGCAATTTGTCTATTAGTTATAGCAGTTTTTCCTTGATATTTTAAAGGTCTGCTATAGATGCATAAACATTTAGCATTACGTTATCTTTTGTCATTGTTAAATGACCTTTATTCCTGGTGATATTTGCTCTGAAGTCTACTTTGTGTAATATTAATTTGGCTACTCCAGCTTTCTTTTGATCAATGTTAGCATGGTATGTCTTTTTCCATTCTTTTATTTTCACCTACATGTATCCTTATATAAAGTGGGTTTCTTTTAGATAATATGTAACTGATACTTTTTTTTTAACCTATGTGACAAATTCTGCTTTTAACTGGGGTGTTTTAGATCATCTCATCTGTTTATTGATAAGGGAGAATTAATTAAAATCTGCCATTTTAGGGCAGCCCTGGTGGCTCAGCGGTTTAGCGCCACCTACAGCCCACGGAGTGATCCTGGAGACCTGGGATCGAGTCCCATGTCAGGCTCCCTGCATGGAGCCTGCATCTCTGCCTCACTCTCTCTCCTCTCTGTGTATTCTCATGAATAAATAAATAAAATCTTTATAAATAAATAAATAAATAAATAAATAAATAAATAAATAAATAAATCCTGCCATTTTGTCATTTGTGTTTTTTCTATTCGTGCTGCTTGTTTCAACTTTTTTCTTTCTGTCTTCTGGATTGACTGTTTTTATTCCGTTTTATTGTCTTCATTGGGTTATTTGTTAAAACTCTCATGCTAGCTTTTTGGTATTCATCTTGAACATCCTACAGTTGCCCTTTGCATGACAGACTACATTACTTTCAGCATAAGAGCCTTAAAATAGTGTGCCTCTGCTTCTCCCTTCCCAGCATTTGTGTTCTTTTTTTTTTTTTAAGATTTTATTTAACATTTTTTATTTGTGCTGTTCTTGTTAAAGTTCTCCTTCCATGTTTTGAGCCCACAGTATAGGATCCATGTTTTTGCTTCAGATAATTCTGGGTTGAGTATTTTTTGTTTGTTTTCAGAACTTAAAAATGTTACTCCACAATATTCCAGCTTGTATTGTTTCTAATGAGAAATCTGCCATCACATCATGTTTGTTTTCCTTTGGGGAATACCTCTTTTTTTCTCTGGCTAGTCTTAAGATTTTTCTCTTTATCTCTGGCTTTAAGCAATTTGATCGTCACGTACCTTGGAATAGTTTTCTTTCTATTTCTTATGCTTGGAGTTCACTGAGTGACTTAAGTCTGTGGATTTTCATCAAATTGAGAAATTTTTTTTGTCACTGTTTCTTCAAATATTTTGTCTGTCCCCCTGCCCCCGCCCTAAGTCTGTGTATCACACAGCTCACAGTTCATTTTTTTCTAGCCTTCTTTTGGTGTGTTTTAGTTTAGAGTTTCTATTATTGTCTTCTAGTCATTCATCTTTTCCTCTGTGAAACTGAATCTGGTCATCCTGCCTTCCTTGCAGGATGCCTTGCAGGTACCTTGCAGTTTTCATCTCTAGGCATTGGGTTTGCTTCTTTCATAAAATCTTCCATATCTACTGCACACGTTTGATTTTTCCTCTAGCTTCTGGAGCATTTGTGACACAATTTTAACTTTGATGTCTTTGTGTGCTTTATCATTTTTACCTTTTTGAGTCTGTCTTGTCTGAATTTTTTTTCATTTTGGTCATGATTTCCTGTTTCTCTGCATGTCTGGTAATTTTTTTATTGAATGCTAGAGTTTGTGAATTTTGCCTTTTTTGGTTACTGCGTATTTTTGCCTTCCTATAAATATTCTCAAGTTTTGTTTTAGGTGTAACTTGGAAATAATTTGATCCCTTTGGCTCTTTCTTTTTAATTATTGTTAGACTGCACTTAGTCTGGAGTTTCTTTCTCTCCACTAATGAGGTAGGACTCTTCTGAGTACTTGACCCGGTGCCCCACAAGTTATGAGTTTTTCCAGTCTGGCTCCTGAGAACAGGCATTTTGTGGTCTTGCTGAACTTCAATTATCGTTTCCCTGTTGTCCTTTGGTGTGGTTCTCTCCTTAGCCCCGGGTGGTTTCCACTCACACCACACACTGATCAGTACTTTCCTTCATTCCCTGCGGGGGTCCTCTCTGGATCTCTGGAGTCTTACTTTTGTGCAGCTCTCTCTTCTCCAGGACTCTTTGGAGCTGTCCTGTGAGTGTTACCTGCTTTGATTTCCCCCCAATTTTTAGCTGCATCCACTCACCTCTAAGTTTTCTACACCCCCCTGGAATATATCTCCCTGCTTTGTAGCCTGGAAATGTTCTTTTTTTTTTCTTTATTTTCCTGGAAATGTTCTTGATACATACAGTAAGGCTCACCTCACACGTGCCCTGACTCAAGGGTCACTGTCCTTTGTTGCTTGATGTCAGTTTCTGGAGAATTGGTGTTTTCTTATATTTTATACTTTTTTTTTTACTTCCTTGTTTCAGGTAGGCAGTTAAATATATCCCTATGACTCCATCTTGGTTGGAAGCCTTTATAAAATATACATCATTGTGACTCTTTTGTCTGTGTTCTACATTTAACAAAGGCTTTCCTTCTGGTTAGGTTGATTGATTTACTGCAGTGTGTGGTGGCAGGTGGAGAAGAGCAAACACTGGGTTCATAATTCCTTTCCCTGGCCCTTCTTCCCTTCCCCACCTCAGAGTGGAAGACTCTCAGACGTCTGCCTGACCTTGGTGGGGATATGGGTTGTCCCTCCTTGCAGAGCACTCTGAAGAGGCTCTCTAATGAATATGCACACTGGTACTTGATGCCCTGCATGACCATCCAGGGGTGGTGGTGAGGGGAGGGCTCAGGCCTAGCTTCCGTGTCCAACCTGGTTTGGTGGGTTCATCTTCCTTGGTTAATTAGAGTGATGATTGGCCCTGGTTACGTAGGCCAATGATGGGACAGGACTCAGGGATGGGAATAGTTTCTTTTTCTTCCTAGATTTCAGTGGAATGATTCTAGGACAAGGAAGACCGCAGAGGGAGCAGCACCACAGTAAGAGAGCTCTGTTTGTTTCATCTTCCTGTGTTTTCAGGATGGTGTGCAGTATGTTTGCCTATGTAGCAGCTGTCACCTCACTTCACAAGTCTGGTTTGTAGGACTGGAGTAAATGTTTTTGCCTGTGTAGGTAATTTAATCTCTCTTAGTCGTCAGTCTCAACTCTGCTGTTGTAGCTTAAAAGCAGCCACAGACAATACGTATTTGTGGCTGTGTTCCAATAAAACTTTATTTAAAAAACAAATAGAATGGGACGCCTGAGTGGTCGAGCGTCTGCCTCCAGCTCAGGGTACTGGGATCAAGTTCCACATCAGGCTACCTACAGGGAGCCTGCTTCTTCCTCTGCCTGTGTCTCTGCCTCTCTGTGTGTGTGTGTCTCATGAATAAATAAATAAAATCTTTAAAAACAAAAACCAAGTGGGAAGGGCAAGAGTTGGCCTGAGGGCTGTAGTTTGCCATCCCCTGCCTCAGTTCAAGTCCTCACTTTACTGAGTTGATATTTTTGTGTGTTTCCTTCTATTACAGTTGCTTCCAGAAACCATTGCCAGTTCTACCTTGCTTAAAACATAGATCTCGTCATGTAACTTACTGACTGAATAACCTCTGGCTTCCTATAACATTCCCAGTAAAGGTCAGAATTATTTTACACTCAAAGCCTCCATAGTCTGACCCTTTTCCTATTTCTGATCGTACCTCCAGTGACTCCCTGTCAGCTCACACACAGTCTATTTCGCAAGTTTTCCTGCCTTGATATTTCTGTAAGCCTTACTTTTTCTGGAATATTTTCTCTCTTCCTATTACATTATGTAAGTCTTTTGAAACCTGCCTTGGGAGCCCTGTTTACATCCCACCTTCTTTAAGGATTCTGGAGCCCCTCAGGTGCAGGCAGTTTCTCCTTCCTTCATGCTTTTTGAGCACTACTGTTCGCAGTTTCTCCTTCCTTCATGCTTTTTGAGCACTACTGTTCTTGTGCCCTCCTGATTTGCTCTTGGTCAGAAATGTGTGTGTGTGTGTGTGTGTGTGTGTGTGTGTGTGTGTGTGTGTCTTCCTTGTTGACCCAGAATCCCTCCGGAGGTGAGAGGTGTGCCCTCTTGTGACCTTTGTAGTCTAGCACAGAGTCCCACTCAGAGCAGAAATGTGTCAGGTGTGTGTCTGAGGTGTGGCACATAAAGATCCATGTCTGGGGGTGCATTGCTCTGGGGACTCGTGTACCTGTGGGCACAGCTCTTGGCTTCCCCTTGGGGCCTGTGTGCAGGCCCCTGAGGAGGTGGGCTGAGCTCCTGGGCTGAGCTCCTGGCCGCGGAGGCAGGACCAGGCAACGGTAGGCCTGGCTGTCCCAGGTCTCCACTGCTGCTGCCGCTTCTCAATGGCCTCTTGCCCTTTGGTTCCACAGAGCTGCGGTGCAACCCTGGGCAGTTTGCCTGTCGCAGCGGCGCCATCCAGTGCATCCCCCTGCCCTGGCAGTGTGACGGCTGGGTGACTTGTGAGGATGAGAGCGACGAAGCCGACTGTCCAGGTGAGTGTGTCAGGCAGGCGGCCACCCGACGCCCTGCCTCTCCATCACAGCTGCATTGATTGTGCTTCCAAGTGGTGGGGGTGGGGTGGCATCGGCTGTAGCCTGTGCTCTATCCACTCACTGGAAGCTTATGTTGAGCTGACCCCTTCCCTTCTCTCTTTCTCTTCCTATCTCTTTAAAAATAAATCCCAACACAGGCAGATCCCAGAACTTACAAGGTGGCAAGGTCAGGCAAGAGGGATGCTAGGGACACCACATTTTGGGAGGCATGCTGGCCCAAGAGCAGTGCCCATGAAGCATGGTGCCCTCTTGCCTCCTCCTTGCCTGGCTTTGGGTGCCTTTTGAGACCTGGCTACAATCCTGACATGGGTTGTTCAGACTGGCTTTGGCTTTGCCAAATGCATCCTGTTCACTTAGTCCCTTGTATTTTTTCATTTGGAAGTTTTCTCCTGACAACACATGGGCTCCTCAAGATATGTGCCAATGCCACAGAAAGTCTAAATTGTTGGTTCTCTACTTGGTTTCTGCCCTAGCATCCTCAGGGAGTATAACACACCCCAAGAGTAATGGTGTTCACTACATCCCTGGTATCCCTGCATCCATCATGCATCCCATCATGCATATGTGTGGGACCCAGGTAGTACCAATAAAGCCCCTAAGAAGATGTGTCTTATTCTACCTTGAGAACCTCCAATCTAATATAACTCTTCAGCCTGGCATTTAAATTTCTTAACATTCTGGTTTGGTTCTACTTTGCCAACCTGATTTACTGCTATTTTCCCTTTAGTGGTTCATCTGGGCTGTTTCCTGTGCCCACCCATGAAGAATTTTCTAGCCACATGCCTCATTCATGCCTTTCTCTTTTTCTGGGATCCTTTTGTTCTGTTTCCATGTGGACAGATCCTGCTTGTCCTTCAAGGCTTGACTCAGATAATACCACAGCAAGATGGCATCTCTGGGCCCTCTGGGTGGAGATTGGCTTCTTCCAGCACCTATTCCCTCTCTCTGACAGCATCTAGAGCCACTGGTAATTCTCACCATTACCTGTGCCCATGTTTGATCTCTCCTTCCAGACTGTGAGTTCTCTGAAGACAGACCTGTCCTCTTTCTAAGCATGGCCTGACCTAGAATGGAAGTCCCTTTTTAACATTCAGAAAATGAAAGGAATGTTGTAATTCCTGTAGGTCAGGTACTGAAGAAAAACCAGCTAACTCAAACCATAGGATCAGGTCCGGTATCAAATACAAGGTGACATTTGAGCTTAGGATGGTTTTTTGAAAGGTGTTCCAAAATAAGGAACAAAGGTGGTCTGGTCAGATAGTTTGCCTGAAAAGACAGCCTTTAGAGGAAATCCCAGTTTTCCCTTGAGCCTATTCATTGGATTGTGCATGTCTCTGGTTGACATGCTTGCCTTTCCAAATGAATTTGAATGGTGGTAGCTGGACAGAAGGTTCTGGGAGCTGTGTCTGGGAGCCCACCTGCTCCTTCCTTAGGTCACAGCCCAGAGAACATAAACTATCCAGTGCTTGGGATGCTGATGCTCCATGTTCTGTCAGCTGTTGAGGACCAGTGGTTGTGACTGGGAGCTTTGCTGGGTCAGACTTAATGAGATGAGGCTTCATATCCAGCTTTCTAGAGAATATTCTGAACAAACCAAAAGACTCTTGGCTTCCTTTAAAGTGGAAGCACAACTTATTTGCTGCTCTCAAAGTGCCTTTTGGCTTAGCTTTTAAGATTGTATGTAACTGTTCTGTAGATATATACTGAAAACAATGGTAGGCACTCTAGTTCATCTAGTTCATCTCTCCATCTCCTGTGGACTTGATAAAAAGACAGGAACCTGATAAAGGCAGGGACTAGATTTGATTTCTCTTTTGGGTCACATGGTCTGGCACAGAGGGTCACAAGTCTGCCTAGCACAAGTGTTGATTTGAGATTACAGAAGTTGCTATATTTTCTCCCCAGACAGAGAAATAAAGTCTTTCCAACAGGAGCCCAGAGTTCTGAGTGGATAGTGTACTCCAGGCCCTAGCCACTGAGGGCATGATGACCATGGCCATGTGTGGAAGCTCATGGATCCCTGATAGGCCAGGGAGGATTTGAGGAGTGGGGTGGGAGGGCTGAGGTGCTGTCGGACCTCCTGGCTCATTCCTGGCTTCCCCTTGTGTTTGGTACTGTTTCTGTCCCATGGTGTAGTGCCACATCAGGAGGCAGGTGGGTGATAAACTTTCATTTCTGATTGTTCTTAAAGTTGGGATTCTGAGAAATGTGTTATCAAAATATACAAAGAATAATGTAATATTGTTTCTCACTTCCCTGAATCAATCAATAGTTGCTGAAATGTCATATTTTCTTGTTTACTTTTTTAAATTAATTTTTAAAAGGCATCATGGATATATCAAATCCTTGTTAACATTCCCCCCTTCCAAAAAAAGAAGAAAAGCCTTTGTGTGTGGACAGGGAGTTAGCTGATAACTACCTTTACCATTGCCTTCCTGCATATGGAGAGTTTAACTAATTTGTGGATAGCCCTGGCCATGCTTTGTCATGTTTTTGAATATGGGCTTCAGGATTTTTGGAGGGACCATACAAGATTATGGCATTGTCCTGCTGAAAGCCTGCTAAAATTACAGTAAAAGAGCATAAAAGATATAAAGGCATGGTAAAAGAGTATAAAAGATAGCAAATGGGAGAAGATGAAACAGACCAGTAATTTCAGCATGTTTTTGGAATATAGGAAATGGATGGTGTACTAGATATAGTCAGGGCATTCAATACATTGCCTGCATTTCAGGGGCTGGAAGGCTGGAGCTGTCTCATTCAGAACCCCCTGGCAGCGGGCTTTGGCCTCGTTTAGCCCAGGAGATCCTTGCCATGAAGTTTGGAAGGTAGAAGGGAGGTGGACTCCTTCCTCCTCTGGCAGTGGTGTGGGTGCCTGGGCTTAGATTGAGGTGAGTGAGTACAGGGGCCTCCACAGCCTCCTCTGACCAGCCTTCGTGGGGCTGCAGAGCAACTGTGATTAGCAGAGGTTTTCTGCAGTTTCCTATACTGTGGACGGCTTTCTGACTCCGACTACAACTGCAGAAGTGAAATGGAAGGCTAGAGTTCGCTCACTTTTGTGCACACTCTAGCCTCTTCAATTGTTCTGAAAGTACTTAATGTCCTGTATTAAACTCCACTGTTTTTGAAATACCTAGCATGACATCTGTTCTTCTGACCATTTTTTATGTAAATGGGGACTAACATAAGATACATAAAATTTTTTAATGGAGAAAAATGTACAACTTTATTAAGAGGTATTAAGGAACATTTGAATAAGTAGAGACAGGATATTCTTTGCTAGGAAGACTGAATATGGTAAAGTGGCGTGTTCTTAAATTGATCTATGGAGTCAGTGCATCTCCAGAGGGTTTTTGGGAAATGTGGCAAGTCAGTTTTGAGATGTTTGGAAGAATAAAGTCCTGATATGGTATGACACTTTGAAGGGGAGTAAGCTATGAGCAATTGCCTTACCCAGTTCAAGACTTATGGTTTTTTGTTTTTGTATTCATTTTAAAGATTTTATTTATTTATCCATGAGAGACACAGAGAGAGAGGGAGAAGCAGGCTTCATGCAGGAGCCAGATATGGGACTCGATCCCAGGATCCCGGAATCATACCCTGGGCCGAAGGCAGATGTTCAACCACTGAGCCACCCAGGCGTCCCAAGGCTTATGTTTTTGTTGCTCAGCGAAGCACAGATTGGCCTGTGCAACAGAAAAGCTGCCAGAAACAGACCCAAGAGGGACTCCTGGTTGAGTGTCTGCCAAAGGCTCCCCGCAGAGAGCCTGCTTCTCCCTCTGCCTGTGTCTCTGCCTCTCTCTCTGTGCATCTTATGAATAAATAAATAAAAACCTTAAAAAAAAAAAAAAAAAAGAAAGGAACAGACCCAAGAAACAGTACATGACACAGGTAGAAATACAAATACATACCACTAGGCAGAAGATAGGTTCTTCAGTCATAGTGTTGTGACAGTTGGGAAGGAGTGATACACAGAACAATCAGCTTCAGGTTAATTGCAGAAAAACTGTAGAACACAATCCAGGAGAATACCTTTATGACCTTGATAGGAAAGTGTTTATTTTTTTTTTCAAGTCACCAAAAAAATCACTCTAAAATAAAAATAACTAGTTTACTAGATTAAAATTAAGATCTTCCCTTTATCAAAAGGTACTTATAAAGAATGTGAATAGCCAAGCCACATAGTGGAAATATTTTTACAACATGTATAGCCCGTAAAGGGTTATAGTTCGGGATCCCTGGGTGGCGCAGCGGTTTAGCGCCTGCCTTTGGCCCAGGGCGCGATCCTGGAGACCCGGGATCGAATCCCACGTCGGGCTTCCGGCATGGAGCCTGCTTCTCCCTCTGCCTGTGTCTCTGCCTCTCTCTCTCTCTCTGTGTGTGACTATCATAAATAAATTAAAAAAAATTTTTAAAAAAGGGTTATAGTTCAGCATATATGAAGAACTCCTACACATGAACAAAAGAAACAAGGCATGTCACAAAAAAATTAATAAGAACAGTGGTTAAAAAAAAAAAAAAAAAAAAAAGAACAGTGGTTAAACATATAAAAAGATACTCAACCTCATTAGTATTCCAAGGCAATGGTGAGATTCCACTTTACTGTTGTTTAGATTGGCAAAATTAAGATATCTGATAAAACCAAGTGTTGAAGAGGATGTGAGTGACTTGGAAATCTTATCTGCTGCTGGTGAGGAGGATAATTGGTGCACCTGCTTTGGAAAACTGGCATTAACTTGTAAAGTTGAACATTCTCATTCTCATATTCTGTGATCCAAGATTTGTGTTTGGGGGAATCCTAGAGAAATTCTTGCAGCACTCATCATGCTAATAAACATCTTGGAAACAACCCAGAAGTTTATGTTCACATGATGGCATATTATGGATCGACAACAGTGAGTGAATAGTAGGTTCTTGCAAAACATCAGTGGATCTTAAAGGCAGCATGTAGGTGACAAAGGCAAATAGCCAAAAAGTATATACAGCACAATAAAGACAAGCAAAAGTGACCCTTGTTTTTTTTCTTTTTAAAGATTTTATTTATTTATTCATAGAGACACAGAGAGAGAGGCAGAGACACAGGCAGAGGCAGAAGCAGGCTCCATGCAGAGAGCCTGACGTGGGACTCGATCCAGGGTCTCCAGGATCACGCCCTGGGCCGCAGGTGGCACTAAACCCTTGTGCCACTGGGGCTGCCCTGACCCTTGTTTTATGTGTAGGTACATACATGTGTGTTAAACTAAAAAAAGACAAAATGATGATACACAAAATTTGGTCTCCTAGTTCCTCCCTGTTGGGGATACAGAGGAATAAGACCAGGAGAAACAACCCTACGGCTGATGTTTGGGTTCTGAAGTAGGGTGGGGATTGGGGTGGAGGACTCACAACTATGTTTTATTATTAGGCTTTATTTCTTACATATGTTCTTTCAAATATGTCAGATATTATGTAGGCTTTTTGTTTTCCTTCAAGAAAAGCCAGTGGGAGGAGAGTAAACTTAGCATACCAGAGAAACTGTAAGTGTGAACCTGCTTTAGAGAGAGATGATTAGGAAATGAGCCGGTTTGACAAGCAGTACCACTGAAAGGCTTGGTGCTCTAAATACTAAGGCTGGTGGGCATGTTGCATGGGAATGGATTGTGGGTTGGTGGGATTCTCGTCCACCACCTGTCTGCCTTCCTCACTGCATGTAGCTAAATGAGTCTTTCTCCCAGCAGCAGGCATGAACTTTATTTTGTAGACAACACTGCCCTGTATAGTAGCCATGAGTCACATGTGGCTATTGAGCACTTGAAATGTGGCCATTTTGAACAAGAATGGACTACAAGTGTAAAGTACAGGTCAAATATCAGACTTAGTACAAAAAAAGACTTGAGAAGACCTTAAGCCTTTGCCCCCACAGTGGTCCCAAGGCTCAGAACAAACTCTGCTAACTAGTGAATCTCTTCAACACAGAACCAGTCCACAAAGATGGGGGAAGGTGGCTGTTTATTCAGATGATTAATTGTCAACAACAAAATCACAAGGCATACAAAGGAACAGGAAAACATGGCCCATTTAAAGGAATAAGATAAAGTGTCAGAAACTATCTTTGAGGAAGCAGACATTGAACGTATTAGAAAGATGTTTTAAAACTGTCTTAAATGTGCTCAGAGAGCTAAAGGAAAACAGACAACTAAAGGAAATCAGGGTAACAGTATATGAACAAAATGAGAACACCAACAAAGAGAAAGAAATTATAAAGAAAAACAAATACTGTAATTGAATTGAAAAATCAACCAGAAGTGTTTGGATAGTAGCCTCCACTGGTCAGAAGAAAGACTAAGTGAACTTAGAGAACATTTGAAGTTATTGAGTCTTTGGAACAGATGAACAAAGAAAAGTCAGTAGAGCCTCGGGGACTTAGAGGATCACAATAGCTATCAACAATAGCAGAATACATTTTTTTTTTCCTCCAGTGCACATAATCATATTCTCCAGGAAAGAATGTGTGTTAGGCCACAAAAGAAGTCATTAAATTTAGAAGATTGAAATTATACAATGTATGTTTTCCAATTACAATGGAATAAAACTAGAAATCAACAGTTGAAGGAAAATGGGAAAATTCACAAATACGTGGAAATTCAATAACATACTCTTAAATAGTCAATGTCAAAAAGAAGTCACAAAGGAAACTAGAAAATATCAAGACTAATGAAAATGGAAACACAACATAGCAGAACTAATGGGATGCAATGAAAACAGTGCTAGGGAAACATATAGCTGTAAATGTTATGTTAAAAAAAAGAGGGATGTGTGGGTGGCTCAGTGGTTGAGTGCCTGCCCTAGGCCCAGGGCATGATTCTGGGGTCCCGGCATCAAGTTCCACATTGGGCTCCCTGCATAGAGCCTGCTTTTCTCTCTGCCTGTGTCTCTTCCTCTCTCTCTCTCATGAATAAATAGATAAAGTCTTAAAAAAAAAAAAAAAAAAAGATCCCAAGTCGTCAACTTGACTTTAAGCATTAAGGAACTAGGCAAAGAAGAATGAACTAAACCCAAAGCTAGCAGAAGCAAGAAAATAAAGGTTAGAACAGAGATAAATTATAGAAAAACAACAGAAGGAAAATCTGTGGATAGACAAAATTGACAAACCTTTAGCTAGAATGACTAAAGAGAGAACACCCAAATAACTGAAAGAAGAAATGGAAGTTAGGACATTACCAATTTTACAGAAATAAAAAGGATTATGAGAGTACTCTGAAGAATTGTATGCCAACAAATTGGATGACCTAGATGAAATAGAAAATTCCCAGCAACAAGCTTCCAGAAGAAAATTACAGATCAATATCCCATGAACTTTGATGCAAAAATTCTTAGCAAAGTACTAGCAAACAAAATTTAACAGCACATTAAGATGATTATATACTATAACCAAATGGATTTACTCTTGGAATGCAAGGATGGTTCAACAAACTAACTCAGTGTAATACACCAACCACAGTAACAGAATGTAGGGGAGGAAACCACATGTTCATCTCAATACAGAAAAAGTATTTGGCAAAATTAACCACTCTTTCATGATAAAAATACTCAACAAGCTAGGAATAGAAGGGAACTACCTGGAAATAATAAAGACTATATATGACATACCTACAGCTGACATCCTACTCAGTGGTTAAGACTGAAAGCTTTTCCTCTAAGATCAAGAACAGGACAAGGATTCCACCACTTCTGTTCAACATGGTATTGGAAATTAGTTCTAGCCAAAGCAATTAGACCAGAAAATAAAGGCATCAGAATTGGGAAGGAAGAAGTAAAATTACCTCTGTTCACAGGTAGTATGATATATGTAGAAAATCCTAAAGATTACACACACACAACTATTGGAACTAAAAAAATTTCAGCCAAGTTTAAGGACACGAAATCAACACACAAAAATCATTTATGTTTCTATACACTAACAGTGAACAAACCAAGAAGGAAATGAAGGTTTACAATAGCATCAAAAAGTATAAAACGCTTAGGAATAAATTTAAGGAAGTGAAAGACTCTAGTACACTGAAAACTATAAAACACTGCTGAAAGGATTTAAAGAAGATACAGGTAAATGGAAAGACCTCCTATGTTTGCAGACTGGAAGATTTAGAAAGCCATCAGTACTACCCAAGCAATCTACAGATATAATACAATCCCTATAAAAATGCCAGAAACCATTTTTGTCAAAATAGGAAACTCCATTCTAAAATTCATTTGGCCAAAACATTCTTGGAAAAGAACAAAGTTGGAAATCTCATACTCTGATTATATATTTTATATATATATATATTTGAAGACTCTACCCATTTATTCATGAGAGACACAGAGAGAGAGGCAGAGATACAAGCAGAGGGAGAAGCAGATTCCCCGCAAGGAGCCCAATGCGGAGTAGATCCTGGATCCTGGGATCACGCCCTGAGCCAGAGGCAGATGGTCAGCCACTGAGCCACCGAGGCGTCCCATCATACTCTGATTTTAAAACTTGCTACAGGGATCCCTGGGTGGCGCAGCAGTTTGGTACCTGCCTTTGGCCCAGGGCGCGATCCTGGAGACCTGGGATCAAATCCCACATCGGGCTCCCGGTGCATGGAGCCTGCTTCTCCCTCTGCCTGTGTCTCTGCGCCCCCCCCCCCTCTCTGTGACTATCATAAATAAATAAATTTTAAAAAAAATTTAAAACTTGCTACAAAGCTACAATAATCAAGACAGTGTGGATCTGGTGTAAAGAAAGATACATAAGCCAATGGAATAGAATAGAGAACCCAGAAATAAACCTTCATATGTATGATCAATTTTCCACAGGGGTATTATTGTTCAATGGGTGACGGAAGAGCAGTATTCTCAAAAATTGGTGCTGGGAAAAATGGTCAGCCACATGCAAAAATTAATTACTTCACTTAGTGTGCAAAAATTAATTTGATGTGGTTCAAAAGACTGAAGAGCTAAAGAGCTAAAACTGTAAAACTCATAGGAGAAAAGTTTTATGACGTTGGGCTGGCAAAGATCTCTTACACGTGGCACCCATAACAAACAACAAAGAAAAAATATAAATTGAGCTACGTCAAAATTTAAAACTGCATTAAAGGAAGACATTCAACAGATAAAAAGGCAGCCTAAGGATTGGGAGAAAATATTTGCAAATTATATATCTGATGAAGGACTAATATTCAGAATGAATATATATATGTATCAGCTACAACTCAACAACAACAAAACATCTGATTAAAAAATTGGCATAGGACTTGGCATTTCTCCAGAGAAGATATACAAATGGCCAAGTACATGAAAATGTACTCAATATCACTAATCATTAGGAAAGTGCAAATCAAAACCACCACAAGACACTACCTTAACAACAATTAGGATGGCTGCTATCAAAACAATTGCTGATGTAGAGATGATGGTGGGGACCTGGAGACGTTGGATTGCTTTTGCACAATTGGTAAGAATGTGAAATAGTGCAGTCACTGTGGAAAACAATATTGTGGTTCCTCGAAAAATTAAAAATAGAACTACCATAGGATCCAGTAATTCCACTTCTGCATATATACTCAAAAGAATTGAAAGCAGGGTCTTTGACCCATGTCCTTAATTAAAAATGGTTAAAATTTTATGTGTTTTCCTGCAATGAAAAATATATACATATTCAGATGGTCTATTTTTTGAACATGAACAGAATGCTGTGAAAAGGAACAATTGAGCAAGAAGGAGCTCTTATCCATTAAAAAAAAGTCCAGAAAATCCAATATCTGATTAGTAAAAGTTCTTTTTATTTTTTTAGATTTATTTGAGAGAGAGAGCAGGAGGAGAGGCAGAGGGAGAAAGAGAATCCCAAGCAAACTCCCTGCTGAGTGTAGAGCCTAAGGTGGGCTTGATCTCATGACCTTGAGATCACCACCCCAGCAGAAATCAAGACTCATGGCTAACTGACTGAGCCACCAGCCCCCTCTAATTTTTAAAAATAGTTAATTTATCAAAGATTGTGTTTATTTATTTGAGAGCAAGAACACAAGTAGGGCGTGAGGGGGCAGAGGGAGAGAGAGAAGCAGACTCCCACTGAGCAGGGAGCCCAATGTAGGACTCAATCCTAGGATCCTGGATCATGACCTGAGCCAAAGGCAGATATTTAACCAACTGAGCCACCCAGGTGCCCCATGATTTTATTTTTAAGTAATTTCTGTACCTAATGTGGGGCTCAAATTCACAACCCTGAGATCAAGAGTTGCATGCTTGGGGTGCTTGCATGGCTCGGTTAAGCGTCAACTCTTGATTTTGGCTCAGATCATGATCTGGGGGTGTGTGAAATTGAGCCCCGAGTTGACCTCCATCCTGGGTGTGGAGCCTGTTTAAGGTTCTCTCCCTCTGCCTCTCCCCATCCCTGCTTGTGTGCACGTGTTCTCTTTCTAAAGAAAAAGAAAAGTTGCATGCTCTACCAACTGAACCACCCAGGTGGCCAAGTAAGAGGTTTTTTTTTTTTTTTTTTTTTTTTTAAGATTTTATTTATTTATTCATGAGAGGCACAGAGAAAGAAAGAGAGAGGCAGAGACACAGGCAGAGGGAGAAGCAGGCTCCAAGTCGGGAGCCTGACGTGGGACTCGATCCCAGGTCTCCAGCATCATGCCCTGGGCTGAAGGCAGTGCTAAAGCGCTGAGCCACCTGGGCAGCCCCAGGTTGTTGTTGTTGGTGGTGGTGGTTTTTAAAAAAAAATTTTTTTTATTTATTGGGGGGAGAGAGAGAGAGAGAGAGAGAGAGAGAGAGAGAGCATGCACGCACACAAGCATGGGGAGGAGTAGAGGGAGAGGAACAAGCAGACTCCATGCTGAGCAGGCAACCAGACACTGGGCTCAATCTCAAAGCCCTGAGATTATATCCTGAGCTAAAACCAAGATTTGGATGGTTAACCAACTGAGCCGGCCAGCGCCTCACCCCCCTGCTTCCCATAAGAGTTCTTTTAAAGAAAATAAAATACAGAAGTAGAGGGAATTAGTCATATAGCTTTGAGGTGAGGAGGGCACAATAATTTTTAAAAGGCTTAGACAAGGGCATGCCTGGATGACTCGGTGGTTGAACGTCTTCCTTCGGCTCAGGGCATGATCCCTGGGGTCCAGGGATCGAGTCTCACATTGGGTTCCCCACAGGGAGTCTGCCTCTCCCTCTGTGTCTGCCTCTCTCTATCTCTCATGAATAAATAAATAAAATCTTAAAAAAAAAAAAAAAGACAAGATCTACCTTGTGTACTTACAGCATGTCAGGAATAGAGTGAACACCACATATCCAAAGAGGGAGAGCACAGGTCCTGGTGAAAAGATCAAGAATCAGAATAACATGAGATGCTCAGGAGCAGCACACCGTAGTGAAACAGTGGGGCAAGGCCATCTGGATCTGAAGTGGAGCTGATTTTAATCGTCTAAATCAAAATTTTAGTTGGAGGTTTATTCAAGTTACTTGTACACAGCATCTGAATATTCAAATAGTTCTATAAGACTTTTTATTTTAAAAATAGCAACCCTGATACCCCTTCCCATTCCCACTTCTCAGAAGCAAATACTTGAGATTACTTTAGCTATTGATTTTACTTAGTATTTATTTGTGGGTCTCAAAATTCCATGGTTTTGGGCATGCTTTATTGATTTTCTTTGAACAAGGTGGCTGATACGTCCCCCTTCATCTCCTCATTCCCAGAGTTCTTGCTCCCTGTCAGTGCTGCTCTTGGCTGGGCATGGAGGATGATTCCATTTCCTTTTTCCTGGTGAAACATTTTGTTTTTACCCCAGAGTTGAACATTGTCACCATCATCTGTTTGATGACTTTATTGAAATATAATTCACATATCATAGAATTTGCCCATTAAATGTTTTTTGGTGGCTTTTAGAATATTTTCAGAACTATCACCTCTACTATAGAACATTTTTATCACCCCAGAATAAAACCCTGTACCCATCAGCAGGCACTCTCCCACTTTCTCTCAAGCCTTAGCCCTTGGCAACCACTTACCTACTTGTGTCTCTGGATTGGACTCTTCTGCACATTTCATAGAAATGGAGTCATACAATATGTGGTATTTTGTGTTGGCTTTTAATTAGCATAATATTTTCAAGGTCCATCCATGTAGTTTTCTTTTTGTTTACCTTTAAAAAAAAAACTTGGGGATCCCTGGGTGGCTCAGCGGTTTAGCGCCTGCCTTTGGCCCGGGCGCGATCCTGGAGTCCTGGGATTGAGTCCCACGTCTGACTCCCTGCATGGAGCCTGCTTCTCCCTTCTCCTGTGTCTCTGCCTCTCTCTCTCTCTCTCTCTCTCTCTCTCTCATAAATAAATAAATTTAAAAAATAAAATAAAATAAAAACTTGTGCATGTACTTTAAAGAAAATGTTTTAGGGATGCCTGGGTGGCTCAGGGTGTGATCCCGGGGTCCTGGGATTGAGTCCTACATCGGACTCCCTTGTGGGGAGCCTGCTTCTCCCTCTGCCTATGTCTCTCTCTCTCTGTGTGTCTCTCATGAATAAATAAGTAAAATATTTTTTTAAAAAAAGAAAAATTTTATTTGTCTTCTGTTAGACTTCCGGTTTAACACTTTGATTGAGATATAATTTATGTACCATAAAATTCATCATTTTTAAAAGCATACAAGTCTGTGATTTTTGTGAAATTCATAGAGTTGTGCATCTATCATCACAGTGAACTTTAGATCATTTCCACTGCCCCCAGAGATCCCCAAGTCCATTTGTGGTTATTCCTTGTTTCCTCCCCCAGTACCAAGCAACCACTAATCTATTTTCTGTGTCTTTTAGACCCAGAATGTGTCTGGACATTTCCTATAAAGTGAATCCTACTGTATACCTTCTTTTGTGTCTGACTTCTTTTGCTTGGCATCCTGTTTTTGAGGTTCATCTGTTTGCTGCCTGTGTCAGTAGTTCCTTTCCACACCAAATTTTCCATTCTATGGATAATGCCATGCTTTGTTTATACTTTCACTTTGATGAGCATTTAAGTTGCTTCCACTCTGAGAGTAAAGCTCCTATGAACATTAGTGTATGAATTTTCAGGGGACATATGCTTTCATTGCTCTTGGACAAAAACAGGGATGGGATTTCTGGATTTGTTATAAATTTATGTTTCACTTTTTTTTTTTTAAAGATTTGTATTTATTTATTCATGAGAGACACATAGAGGCAGAGACACAGGCAGAGGGAGAAGCAAGCTCCATGCCGGGAGCCTGATGTGGGACTCCATCCCGGGACTTCAGGATCATGCCCTGGGCTGAAGCCAGGTGCTCAACAGCTGAGCCACCCAGGTGTCCCGTATATTTCACTTTTTAAGAAATTCCCAAATTGTTTCCCAAAGTGGCTATACATTTACATTAAAAAAAAATGTCCTTAGCAGGATGGATCTCTTTCCTGATTTCCCCTCAGTTGTAGATCTATCATGTTATTCTGACAGCGATTGATTTTGGAATCTCCTTTCCTGGAGCCCCTTGACTTCATCTGTCTGGCTGAGTTGCTGGCAGGGCCTGCTGCCCACCTTCTCAACTGCCCTCTTGAGTTCTCCTGTCCCCATCAGCATGGGAGAATCAGATTTTTCCCTCATGTCTGTCCGCTTGTGTGTCCCCCTCCCCTCCCCACCCCTGCCACGTGCCATGTTAGATCCTCTGTTTTTTGGTTTCCTGATTTGGTTTATTCCAAAACACTGCCTTCTTTATTAACTTCTGCAGAAAAGGAACACGGAAGACAAAAGTTTTTGATTCCTTGCTTGCATGTTTGAAAATGCCTTTATTTGACCCTCACACATGCTAGATTTAGCTGGATTTAGAATTACTAGGTAAAAATAAGTTTCCCTTACAATTTTGAAGATCTTACTCCATTTTTATTAACTTTCAATATTGCTGATGCCATAATTCTGGTTCTTTAAACGAAACCTGTTTTTGTTCTTCTAGAAATTTTAAGTGTCTTTTGATATGTTGTGCTGGGCACTCAGCAGATCTTTTCATTTTAGGAACTTCTGCCTCTTGGTTTAGGGAAAGAAAACACTAGATTTTTTTTTTCTCTTCCATTTATTTAGTCTCTTTCTAGAACTGTTAGTAGAAACTGGAGCTCTTAGACTGATCTTCAATTTTTTCAGTCACCAGTTTTCCATCTCTTTGTCTTTTTATTTTACTTTAAAGAGGTCTCTACTTGCACCACATCTTTTAACAGGTTATCATGTTTGCCATCATGTTACATTTCTAGTAGAGCTTTTTCTTTGGGTGGGGGGTGAATGGTGTCTCTGTTCCTTTTTAATAGTATCCCATTCTTGTTTTATGGATACAATATTGTCTCTCACTTTGAGTATGTTAATGGCACGTTTTTGTTGAACGTTCTGTATACATTCTTTTTGTATTGTTTCCTCTTGTAAGTTGGTGTCTTTCGTTTGCAGGGTCTCCTTGGAGGGAAGTTGGCCTTGCCTGCCTTCTATGTGTAGCAGAGGGACTGGAAGCTCTCTGCTTGTGGGCTTCCCTAGACAGTGAACCAGCTGGACTGTTTCATGGAGAGTCTCCTCTCCTTTGGGACTTTTTTCTTGGGCTGGCCGGATTTTTCCTTGGAGGAATGTTCCATTCTGCCCAGAGGCTGGGGTTCTGGGATCCCAGTGGGGGAAAAGGGGCTGGGATTTTGCCCTCCTCCAACAAAGTACAGAACCTGACTCTCAGTTGAACTGGTGCTCCCAACTAAGAGACCACCTGTTTGACCTTCTCATCAATAAGTCACCCGTCTTCTGCTGGGGTGAGATGGGACAGGGTTGCCTGAGCACACCAAATACAGGGGATGAGATATGGGTGTTTCAGCTGCCTTCTCCTCCTTTTAATATGAGAAATTTCAAATCTGTACGAAAGGTGCATGAGTAATACAGTGAATGCTCATACTGCCTTTATCTGCATTCACAAACCCTTAACTATTGCTTTCTCTTCGTGTTTTTTTTTTCCTGAACCTTTTGAGAGTGTAATACCATGATATTTTACTCCTAAATACTTCATCTGTCTTCTAAGAAGAACAATCCCATAACTACAATACACTTTTCATGTGTAAGAAACTTAACTACAGTCCTGTTATCTTACAGTTTATTTTGAAGTTTTTCCATTGCCCCCAAAAATATCTTTTACAGGTTTTTTTGTCTTTAAATTTAGGATTTACTCAAAGACTATATACTGTATTTTCTCACCATCTTGCTTTATTCTGTAATCTGGAAGTGTCCCCAGCTTTTTAAAAAATATATTATTACTGATCTTACATGGCATTGACCTATTTAAAGTATCCAAGCCAATTGTTTTGTAGAATGTCCTTCAATATGGACTTGTCTGTTTGCTCATGATTAGATTCAGGTGAATCTAAGCGGGTCATAAAGTGTCCCATTGGAGAGGCATGAGGTCAGTTTGTCCCATTATTGGTGATGTTAAGTTTGATCACTTGGTCAAGGAAATGTCTGCCAGATTTCAGACAAAAATCTGGCAAATGTCCCCCCTACCCTTAACAAAAGTAATCTGTGAATGAGTTATCTGTGGAGTGGTGGTCTAGGTCTAGGTATTTTCCAGCAACCTTATACCCAGTTATTTTAGCTTATATTGATGGTTCTTGTCTGAATCAGTTATAATAGTGGTGGTTTAAAAATGCTGATTTTGTAATTCTACCATATGCACTGCACTTAATAAATTATTTTATAAAGATCTTTCCTATTTTGTGGCACTGTAAAATGTTCCAGGTTCATATCATAGTTTTCCTGCGCCGGACCTGGAATTAACCATTTCTCTATTTTTTTTTAAATTTTTATTATTTATGATAGTCAGAGAGAGAGAGAGAGGCAGAGACACAGGCAGAGAGAGAAGCAGGCTCCATGCACCGGGAGCCCGATGTGGGATTCGATCCTGGGTCTCCAGGATTGCGCCCTGGGCCAAAGGCAGGCGCCAAACTGCTGCGCCGCCCAGGGATCCCCTAACCATTTCTCTAAAGAGCCCCGTTACTTTCAGTGAGAAATGGTATTTAGAAGCCAAGGTTTAAAAAAATTTTTTTTTAAGATTTTATTTATTTATTCATGAGAAACAGAGAGAGAGAGAGGCAGAGACACAGGCAGAAGGAGAAGCAGGCCCCATGCAGAGAGCCTGATGTGGGACTCGATCCTGGGTCTCCAGGATCACGCCCTAGGCCAAAGGCAGGCATCAAACTGCTGAGCCACCCAGGGATCCCCTAGAAGCCAAGTTCTAAGTGTTAGCTGTGCTCATAGTTATTTGGGCATCACAGTTTCTAGGCACTTCTTTCAGTGGATGGAAATAGGAATCCTTTTTAAAAATAATAACCTCATATTTATTGGTACCTCTGATTCTAACTTAAAGTTTTTCCTCTCTTCCTCCCATCTCATGTTTTATTTTTTTTTCCCCTGGTTCCCAATACCCTGTATATATGCATCCATTTGGCCAGTCCTAAAATACTAGTAGTTTTGGAATTACTACCCCTCTACCACTATCAAGAACACAACTACTGGGACACCTGGGTGGCTTAGCGGTTGAATGTCTGCCTTTGGCTCAGGGTGTGATCCTGGGTCCGGGATCACCTTCTCTCTCTGCCTGTGTCTCTGTCTCTCTCTCTCTCTGTATCTCTCATTAGTAAATAAAATCTTTAAAAAACAAAAACACAGCTATTATGTAAATGCTAGGATTTTTTTGTAGTTCTTTATGGTATTAGGCTGTTTCCCACTGATGGGGTATAGTCAGTTCTCAAGTCAGAAGTGACTAGCATTCATTCCTTTTTTCTTTAAGGTGATTATGTTAACATTTCACCCTGTTTATATTCAGTTTTAGGACTTTGCCTCCTCATCTTGATTTATTTTAATGTTTTTGTATTGAGATATAATTCACATGCCATAAAATTCACCCCTTTAAAGTACACAGTTTCACAGTTTTAGTATATTCAAAAGGTTCTCTGATTTATTTTTAAGATATGTAAAATGTAAACAGGATTCAGAAGTCATAATGTATAAAAACATATCTAAAGTTCTTAACAGGGGTGCCTGGCTGACTCTTATCTTGGGGTCATGAGTTCAAGCCCCACGTTGGGCATAGAGGCTGCTAAAAAAAAGTTTCCTTTCCTTTCCTTCCCCTTCCCCTTCCCCTTCCCCTTCCTTCCTTCTCTTTTGCCTGGTTCCCACTCACATTCTGTAGGTAAGTAATTCAATTAGTTTCTGGCTTATCTTTCTTGAGTTCTCATTTTGTTTTACAAAAATAAGCAAATATTCATATAGTTTATTTCCTCTTTTTTAATATATTATTTATTTATTTATTCATGAGAGACACAGAGAGAGATAGAGGCAGAGACACAGGCAGAGGGAGAAGCAGACTCCATGCAGGGAGCCCGACGTGGGACTCGATCCCAGGACTCTGGGATCAGACCCTGGGCTGAAGGTGGTGCTAAACCGCTGAGCCACCTGGGCTGCCCTCCTCTTTTTTTTTTTTTTTTACCTCTTTCTTACATGAAAAAGTATCTTACTGTGTATACTGTCAATGCTTTGATTATTTATTCATTCATTCATTCATTCATTCATTTTTGCAGAGTTGGGAAAGGGCAGAGGGAGAGAAAGAGAAAATCTTAAGCAGGCTCGATGCCCAGCACAGGACCCTCCTTTGGGGCTCATCACAATCCTGAGCTCATGACCTGAACTGAAATCAAGAGTCCAACTCTTGATTTTTTTTTCTTTTTTTCAGACTCTTAATTAAACTAAGCCACTGAGGCGACCTTGTTTTTCTCTTTTTTAATTTAACAGGGGTCTGGGAGGAGGGGAGACAGGTTTCTGTTTCATCTGTTTCTGTTTCATCTTGTGATGTACATACAGAAGAATTAAGACCTTGGGTGAGGATTCTTACCAGGTTATGCTGCTTTTGGCATATTTCTGCTGGCAGTTGAGACCCAAGGCCACATCTTGAGTATGTCATAGGACTATCTGATGGCTTTAACTTCTGTCACCGGCCTTAGTGGAAGGTAAGTTGTTTCCGCCGTGAACTTGTGCCTGAGATATTTGAACCCTGGCAACAGGAGGGAAGCAGGTTTGAACTTGGAACTGACAGGGCTGTAGTTTTGCAGTTACTCTCTGTGTTGAGTTATATATTGTCCACATGGGTATATAGTAGAAAAGCAGAAGTGTTCATTTGGTATTTCAGAAGTGTAGGTCTCAAAACCTTGATAGAATGGAGACAAAGATGGCAGTCGTGGGGCTTGCCTAAACTAGTAAATCTTTAGCCTCAGTAAGTTTCTTAATAAGCTCCATGACCCTGGCTCCAGCTGGGAGGGAAAAAAATCAATGTAAAGAATGTACAACATAATGGAAATACCATTCAAAATTTTATATTTTCAGGCTGTCTGATGTTAGAAATCCTCTTCTGGTAAGCAAATGTTACTGGACTTACCTACCCCTGATTTTTTACCACTATTCTTTTTTTTTTTTTTTAAGATTTTATTTATTTATTCATGAGAGACTCACAGAGAGAGGCAGAGACATAGGCAGGGAGCCTAACGTGGGACTCGATCCCAGGAACCCGGAATCATGCCCTGTGCCAAAGGCAGACCGTTAACCACTGAGCCATCCAGGTGTCCCTTGACCGTGATTCTAAACCTGTTTTGATGTAAGAAGGAAAGTGATATGCATTCAGACCACTTGGAGCACTAAAGAAGCTCTAGTCTGTCTTGCCCTTTATTTGGAGAGGTTATAAGCTCATCTGAACCCTAATGCTGTATTTGGACAAGTTATACAATCCTAGAAACACAAATTAGAATCACTCACATTTTGTCCTTTATTTGCAAATAACAAATGTTGGGAAGCAAGCATGCCCCTGCCTGACCTGACTCAATTTCCCTGTTGGACTCAAGGCTGTCCTGTGCCCTCCACTCCCACCCCACCAAGCTCTCCCTGTGAGGCTTGTGCTGGGAAAGCAGAAAACCTGGCATGCTGGGTGCCCCTGGTGGAGCAAGAGGCAGCTGCCCTGAGCAGTACACACCCTTCCCCCCCGACCACCACCACCACTTACCACCACCACCACCCCCAGCGCACAAGGATTCCCAGCTTGGGAAGATGGCCAAGGAGAGGCTTCTGATGGCTGTGCTATATGGTGGGAGGAGGCTCAGGTCCAGTGGACCTGGAGGGCTCATATCTCCTATTTTCTACTTCTGCTGTAAAGCAAGTGTCATGATACTTCTGAGCCTGCCTTCCCATCTGTAAGACATTTTCCTTTACATCAGTTTTTTTTTTTTTAATTTTTTTTTAAATTTATTTATGATAGTCACAGAGAGAGAGAGAGGGAGAGAGGCAGAGACATAGGCAGAAGGAGAAGCAGGCTCCATGCACCAGGAGCCCGATGTGGGATTCGATCCCGGGTCTCCAGGATCGCGCCCTGGGCCAAAGGCAGGCGCCAAACCGCTATGCCACCCAGGGTTCCCTACATCAGTTTTTTTAGTACCAAGTCAACCATGTTGACTCCTCCTTGCTTCATGTCTCCTTCCATGCACTCCCTGTCTTTGGCGGCCAGAGCTGTTCTGAAGTCTTGGTGAGGACACCTGAAGAGAGCAGAGCTCAGACAGCAGCCTGTGGTGCAGACAGCACCCTTTCCAAGACTGCAGGATGGGCTGGGGTCTGGGATGCACACTTAGACTTTTCCGTTTTTTTTTTTCTTCAAGATTTTATTTATTTATTCATGAGAGACACAGACATAAGCAGAAGGAGAAGCAGGCCTCTCACAGGGAGCTCCATGCGGGACTTGATCCCAGAACTTCAGGATCATGCCCTGAGCCAAGGCAGATGCTCAACCACTGAGCCACCGAGGTGTCCCAGACTCATACTTTTCCATTCCCAATCACAGGATGTAAGTGTGCTCAACGCCAGTTGCTAGATGGAAGAGAAGGCAGGCTGAGGGCATGACCTCTCACTAAAGGAGGACAAGTTCATCTGCTGTTTGGCTCACTGCTGTATTCCCCATACCTACAAGAGTGCCTGGCACACTGAGATTGAAGAGGAGAGGGATGGAGAGGGAAAGTTGCTTTGGGCTGTCTACATCCTGAAACTGGCTGCTGCACATTTATCAGCTCAGATCTGCCACCTGGCCATAAGGGGAAGTACTGTCTGTGGGTTGCAGAAGGAAATTCTGTGTTGTCAGAGGTGCTCCTAAGGGGTAAGGGTACTGCTCCAATGAGCTCCGTCTCTTCTTCGTTTGCACCCATTTCCTGGTTCTCCTGGCCCCCAAGACACTTGGAAGTCCTTGGTCTGTGCCAATGAGTTCCCATGGTGGCACTGAACAAATGAGTGATGAGGACATGAGTGTGGGTGTTTGGCTGTGAAGAGAAATAATGGAAAAGGGAAAGATTCAGAATTGCCATCTGAGCCACCAGAGAAGCCTGTACAGCGCTAAGTGGCTTCCCCATCACCATTTTGGTGACTTCCCTGAACTGTTTGGCCTGTTGCCCCATACCTCCTCCATAGTCAGCCAGCATCCAGGCCCCAGCAGCACACTCTTACCTTTTCTTTCTCTCCCGCCCTGTGCCCCAGATTTATCTTTCTCTGAATAGTTTGGCCTGTTCTGTACCAGGTGCTGCTGTGCTTAGCTCTGGGGCAGAGGCCAAGACACAAAGTGGAATCACAGGTCTTGCTTGTCAGAGCAGACAGAGGGAGACATGAAATTCAGGTGATGTGCTCACCACACCCAAACTTGTCCTCAAGCTTGTCTTAGACGTGTCTGCCTTTGGCCTTTGCCCAAGCCGTGGCCTCTGCTGGGAATCCCCCATCCTTATTTCTAGTCTGCCATCCTTAAGCCCAGTATGGGTCTCCTCACCCCTCTGCCTGCCTCCCAGGGAGTGGGGTGGGAGTGACAATGCTCAGGATGTGTGGATGGGACACCCAGTCCTGGAGAACTGATGTCGCCCTGAAGAGAGTGGCTGCAGCACACAGGTAGCAGCAGTGAGGTTGTTGTGTTGGTAGTAAGGTCGCACCAAAGGCCTTGAACGTGCTTCTCCTTTAAGGTCTTGCCTTGAGTTGAGCTTCTCTCAGGCACTGGGAGCACAATTTATATCTTAGATTAGTTTGTAATCTGATGGCCTCTGAGCCCCATCACATGTCTATGGAGGGGCAATGGAAATGCCATATGTATTGGGGAAGGACCCAGAGCTACTAGGGCTTGTGACTTGCCCAGGATCTCGAAAGGAAATGAGGAGGAGCACACAGATTTTTGTACAAGTTGCTCTGTGCAGTCCTTGGAGGGTAATGACAAAATGCAGACGACCTAAACTTCAAACCATAGGGGATTATGATAATTAAATCCATTCACAGAATTCTGTGCAGCCATTAAAAATGATGTTCTTAAGAGCATGTAAGAATATGGAAAGCTGTTTATAGTCAAGCTTACAAAGCAAAACATAAAATAGAGTGATGTGATCCCAGTATTTTTAGGGATATGTATAGAAAAAAAGACTGGAAGGGTGGCAGACCCTAGCAGAGTAAAGGTTTATGTTTTGGCATTTCAGATTTTTGTGTTTCTCAGTTATTTCACATGGATTTGTTATTTTACAATGAGGAGAAATACAGATTATTTATGAAATAAAAACAGTGTCAGAGTCTGCAGCGTGAGCAGGATCAGATAGTTGGCGAAGCTTCAGTCAAGTGGAGCACCATGGAGTCAGAGAAGATGGGTCTGTGGGAGGCCACATGCCACGCCCATGTGCCCCATGTCCTTTGCCTCAGGCCTGCCAGAGGTGGCCATCTGGAACCAGAGGAGACCTTGTTCTGCGTGCAGCCGTGCAGACCAAGTTTGCCACTGTCTGTCCTGACCTTGAGTCAGGTGTCCTCTCTGAGCACCAATATGCTTCCATGCAGGCCGAGTAGGAAGGAAGGTGGTTCTGGTGGGACATTGCCTCTGGCTGTCTCCCATTCTGTGACTTGAATACCTTACCTCACGTCTCTGCATCACTCCTCACCTTCAAGAGGGAGGAGAGTGGTGCTCTCAGGGTTGGAGAACTCCACAGAGAGACTGTGGAAGCACCAGCCTATGAATCGCTTTTGGATTGTGATCCGTAAAACTAGAAGTCTTCCTCATTTTCAGCTTCCTGTTCACGCTTCCAACTGCCTTTGAGGCTGGCTGCACACCAGGGCCTGTGCCAGGCAGGCATGTCAGAAGGCCCTGGCCTTGAAGCAGTGAGAAGAACCCACAGGCAGGCACACAGATAGCAACTCAGGCCCAGTGCAAGTAGCACAAAGGAGGGTATTCCACAGTCGGTCCCCCTTCACACCCACAGGAGGCTCCCCAGCAGTTGGGGTGGAAGGGGCGGCCTGGCCTCTCGAGAGACACTTCCTCCCAGCGCCCCCACCATGAAACCAGGGCTCCTGAGGGATTTCCGGCAGGAATGACTAGCTCTGTGCTGTGCTAGCAGCCTTTTAGAAAATACAATGGAGAGACCTCATTTTGTAATAATAATAACAAAATGAATAATTTCAGTAAGAAGCACATGTGACCCATTGGTCTTGAGCAGCAAAGTGTCCTAGGCTTTAAAGAATTCTTGAATAACTGGAAAATGTGCTGCCTTCCCCTCGACCTGGTTTTCCTAGCCCTGAGTAGGCTGACTCTGCTGGGCTTTAATTTGGCACTGGCCACAGAGAGCCCCTGGTGGTGTGATGCCTCGCCGCTGCGTGCGCGGTGCTGACAGCCTGTTTCTCTTCTTGCTTTCAGAAGTGACTGGGGAATCGCGTCCTTACCATGGGAAGGAGGCTGTGGATCCGCGGCCCGGGCGGGCCCGAGGCAGCGACCCCAAGCACTTCCATGCAGTGAATGTGGCGCAGCCCGTGCGCTTTAGCAGTAAGTTGCAGACCTGCCCTCTCCAGGACCTAAACCTTGTGGCCCTGTGTGGCCCCATGTAGCCCCTGGCTATCCCAGGGCCACTCAGCTGGACAAGGAGTGTGCCTCCTAAAATGGCCCTTCTGGGCTGTCAGGGGCCACTGACCTCTTTTGATGACTGAGGTTGCAAGGCGACCCTTCCAGGGTCACCCCAGGGCCGAGTGGTGAAGCCATGATGTGAACCCAGGCTCTGGAACCAGGCTGCTCGCTGCCACAAATCAGCTGCTTTTTGTGGTCAGACTGTTCTCACCCTTTGGTAGATGGAGAAATAGGCTCTGAGGGATTAGGTCCAGCTGATGGGAGGGAAGGCTCTACCCCTGTCATTAAACTGTTTTTGAAGAGACTAATTCTTGAATAAACTCCCTATGACATTAAGATTTTTAAAGGAGCATTACAAGATTAAAGAAGGTTGAAAGAAAAGCCACCCCCCCCCCCCCCAACAGACAGGGATAATGACAGACATGGGTACAACACCAGGACAGGAGGAACTGATAGGTGACATGTCAGCTGTGGGGCCAAGGAGCCAGTTGGCTATGTCAGTACTTGCCCCTCCCCAGACACTCAGCACCGGGGAACACCTCAGAGCTCAGACCCTGTGTAGCAGCTTGGTCGCCTGACAGGGACTGAACGAGCTGGGCAGCTGTGCCCTGGTGCTGTGCTCGCCCTTGATCCATAAAAGCTGTGAAATACAAGGATTCTCGTGGCTGAAGGGATACTGGGCAAGCTTGGCAAGTGAAGAAACCAAGGCTCTGAGAGGTCAACACACCCAAGGTCATGCAGCCTATGGGGCGCCGCCAGGACTCAGCCCCATGGAGCCCCGACTCACACTCACACTCACCCTTTTCATTGCTTACCTATTTTTTTTGAATAGTTCATACTTCTGCCAAGGTAGTAACTCCACAAATTTCATATGATTAAAAAAAGATGAGCCAATAAAAAGTAATGTTCCCTCCTTCCATTGCCCCCCCCACCAGCTGCCATCCCCAGAGGGGTTTCCTCTGGACCCATCCCAAGGTGGTGGGTGAGGAGCCCTCTGTGGGAGCCTGCCCTATTGCTTGCCAGCTGAGGTGCTTAACCTCTGCATGCCTCTGTGTCTCCACCTGTAACCTGGAAACAAGGCAGGACCCACCTGGAGGGAGTGGGCGGGTGGAACACATTGTGTGTGGGGGTTTAGGAGCCGTAGTAAGGGCTCCCCTGGTGATCCCCTGCCCTTCAAGCTCATGCCACAGCCTCAGCAGGCATGTGTTGTGTGCCCCGTGTACCTTCCAAGCAGGGGTAATCACAGTGCTTGCTCCTGGTCAACAGTGAAGAGCCTTCCTGCGTGCTGTGCTGCTCAGTCTGTGAGTGGGTTGTCCCCCGTGGGCAGGTGGCAGGGGACAGCACTGTCCTCACTGCAGTGCTGCTGTGGCATGCCTCCTGGGCTCCAGGCCAGAGCTGCCATTTCCTTCTTGTAATCTCTGTGTCTTTGTTAATCAGTTACACACACAGTCTCTAATAAAAACATGAACATCTATCTTTCAGAAGTTTTACTAATTCCATAGGATGTAGATGCATTAAAAAGTTACATTTTGGTAATGACTGCCTTTGTTAAAAATTATTATTCTTCAGCGTGTGCTTAGGAGGTGGGTAGCCAGCATTTGAAAGTTAATAGATCCAGTGGAACAGGCCCTAGATCTTTCCTAAGGCCAGCCATACAGAACGGCAGGAGGCCGCCTGGCCCCAGGAGTGGGTCCACCTGGTGAGGAGACATCTGGGCTGGCCTGCCTCAGCGAGATGTAGGTTCCAACTGGCTACTCTGCTGTTGCCTGCTGTAGAACCCCCTGGGCCTCGCCTTCTCGTCTTGGGAGGCAGGGGCTGGCCTTTTTATCCCAGTGGCACTTCCGGCTCTGATCCTCTGAATTTCTCTTTTAGGGGAATACTGGCCAGTGCCCATTTGAAGGGAAAAGGAGGGCCAAGGAGTGGGCTCAGGAAGCAGTGGGCTTGCTGGTGGAGTGGCCAGAGAGCCAGATTTGGGGGCAGTGTGGGCAGGGAGTCTTTCTGCTCGTTCCTGGCATGGGGAGTTCTGCTGTCTTGTCAACCAGACTTCATCCGAGAATGAAGTCCACTTCACGAAGTACATTTTGCAGCCAGTCTTTAGTGTGCCAAGTAAATCAAAGGCCTTGCAGAAATGAGATGAGTCCCTGAATGTGCCCGTGCCTTGGGCTACATCTGTGTCTTAGAGAATCTTGTATTTCACAGCATGTATGGTTTTATAGGCAGAGCTTGCCTCCTGAGCCTCAGTTTCCCCATTTTTCAGGGGCTATTTCTGGCCTCAGGTGCAGCATGTCTAATCGTATTTTGGAGTGAGGATCCTAATTTAGGGGACAACTCCCCTCCCGCCCTTCATGTTTCCTAGGGAAGTGCCCAACAGGATGGCACCACTATGAAGGCACAGCCAGCTGCTACCGGGTCTACCTGAGTGGAGAGAACTACTGGGATGCCGCACAGACCTGCCAGCGTGTGAATGGCTCCCTTGCCACCTTCTCCACTGATCAGGAGCTGCGCTTCGTCCTGGCCCAGGAATGGGACCAGCCGGAGCGGAGCTTCGCTTGGCAGGACCAGCACAAGTGAGTCCTGCGGTGGGGACCCAGGGCTTGAGGTCAGGCTGCCACCCAGCGAGCAGGATACCCACCGAGGACGTGGCTTCTGGCCTCCCATGACACCCCTCAGGCTTAGCTGATCGGCCCTCAGAGGAAGGGCAGCCCCATCCACTGGAAACAGATAGAGATCTGGGCTTTAGATCAGGCATCAGGATGATGTCAGGGGCTCTTAGAGGGCCAGGGATGGGCTGCCGTGTTGTCACTTCAAGCAGTTATCTTCATTGGCTCCCGAGGGGCTGATTGAAGGGGCTTCCTAGGCCCAGCATGAGGGCCGTATAAGTGGGTGGAGGGTTACTTCTAAGAAAGAGGGCTCTGTCAGGCCCAGTGCTTTCCATGGGCGCACTTGTTCAGTCTTCTAGAAACCACAAGAGGCCGATAAGTGAGAAGACAGGCCCAGAGTAGGTGAACACATGACCTTGGGCACGTATTAGCTAGGGTATGCTTAGGTTCCAACTCAGGCAGTCTGGCTCCAGAGCCTGACTCTTGACCCCAAGGCTCTGTGACATTGTGGAGAATATGTCAAAATTGCAGCCAGCTGCCAGCATCTCCAAACCCAGAGCTTAGAGGGTTTTGTTGGAGGGCAGGTGTGTGCTGAGGATTGTAGTGGTCCTCTTCTGGAGGGGGCATACTGCTTCTTCCACACTGCTGGGGAGTGGAGGAGTGGATTGTAGGGTTGCCAGATCGCCAGTGCGCTCTCTCAGGGATGCTACACTGCTATAGGAGCACGATGACTGTAGCAGGTGGAGAGCAAGCCTTCATTTCAATACCCTAGCTGGATTTGGGCTCCACCATTATGCCCTGTGATGTTGGCAAATCACAATCACCTTGCTGTTTTTCCTTCTACAGCTGCAAAGTGAGAAAAAAACTTCTAGATCATGGGGTGATTATGAATCCATGGAGAAGTGAGAGGGCTCAGCCCACTGGGTAGGAAAGTACCCCATCTCCCCAGGGTGGGCATGTGCATGGCAGTAGGCTGAAGGGAGAAGAGTGGCATTGAGCCAGAACTCCTGCGGTGGCACTGGGCCTGCTGAAGGGCAGCTCCAGGATTGCGGCTGGAAGGCTGGGGTGAGGCACACCCCAGCAGGTGGTTGTGGCAGTCGGCCAGGTCCATGGCCCTCTTGGTGCTGTGACGTGTGTGCTCAGGAGCGCATTGCAGGTCTGGGGCGAGCTGGCTCTAAGCGGAGACCAAGCAGGAGACCACGAACGTCATTTTACCCAACACTGCAGTGTAGACTCATGCGGGTTTGTGTTTTATTGAGATGTAATTCACACACCATAAAGTTTACCCCTTTAGAGCAGACCATTCTTTGGTTTTAGTATATTCACAGAGTTGTATTCACGGGGCTGTGTGTACCAGGAATACCAAGAATAAGATTGGTCTTATATAGAATGTGAAAACTTTATTGGATCAGCCAATGAGAATGGAATTGGAATTGACAGGAGTTACCCAAGATTCAACTTCTTCTGATCTGTGGATTTATTGTTTACAAACTTTATATGTACTTTATTAAATTTTAGTATCAAAACTTAAATTATTAATGCTTTACAAGCTTGGTATTTGAAAGGTCACTATAACTCTAAGATACCCACACTCACACCCAGTCCACGGTTGTCTCCTTGCTGTGCTGAGGCCTGCTGCCTTTCCGCCCTCTTGCAGGCTGTGGGTTGGCTACCAGTATGTCATCGCCAGCCGGAACCGCTCCCTAGAAGGTCGCTGGGAGGTAGCGTTCAAGGGTAAGTCTTTTTGGTCTTTCAGAAGAGTTGTTGAATGTGCAGTTGGGATGGGGGGGCATCATCCTGACTAGGGAGATATTACTGGGGGTTCTCCACCCCTTTACCCTCTCCCCAGTGGTGCTTGGTGCAGGGCTCATGGAGAGGAGCAGGCCCCAAATTGTGGAGGGCACCATGATGATGGGCAGACACCCCAAGGCCCTTCTTTCACACTCTTTGTGGGGCTGGAGCCTTCTCTGGAACCTGTGTTTCTTTCTTACTTGGCAAATACCTAGACTGTCCATTTTCCCTTTAAGTGAAGGCCTTTAATTGGGGTATAAAAATAATGAATATAAGGAGTGTGCAGCTGACATGGGCGAGAGGGAGGGATAAGCCTTCTAGGATAGAGACATCAAGAAGTAGAATCCAAACTGGAAGGAAAGCTATCAGGCAGATGGAATTAAAATAGATAGTGAGTGTGCATGTGTTGTGTGTGCGTGGTTGTTTCTTTAAGGATTTTATGCTGACTTGTTTTTAAGCACCAACATAATGTAAAGGAAGCAAGCATGCTGGTGTTGGCAGCTGAGTCATGCCATTACCCCCTCCTCCCCTGTCCCTCCCCTCCTGCCCTATTACTCTGGCACTGGCAGGTTTCACCCAGGCCCTGGCTATGGCCTCTCCACTTGGCTGCCTGAGCTGTGATTACCCTGCCCTGTCCCCTTGTCAGGCCTTGCTTTGGGGCTGCTCTTTGGGCCTATGGTTTGAGCTTGGGTCCTATTCTTTTTTCCCAAACATGTCCCAGTCCCACTGTGGATGTCTTAAGTGTCTCTGAGAAGGACACGTGAGGAGTGGTGGTCCCAGGACCCCAGACATGTTGCTCTGTCCAGCTACATTCTACTGTGGAGAATGAAGGGCATTGACCTCAGAGCCCACCTGTTTCCCAGCCTGAGTGGCCTCGTGGCAGGTGACTGGCTGTGTCTTTACATACTCTGGTGAAATTACAGACATGATTGGTATTCAGAAGCCCCAGGTAGCTGGCTTCCCTGGAGAGAGGCAGGGTCTCACAGGGTAGGGGTGCTAAGCCTGGCAGTTGGAAAGGGGCAGGGAGCAGAGATGGTGACTACAGAGGCCCCAACAGAGGCCACACCTACCAGCCTTTGCTCCTACTTGGGAAGTCACCCCATTCTTGTATCTTCCAAATATCCTACTGAAAGCATGCCTCATATTTGTATTCCCAAAGTTTGTGAGTGTAATATGTAGATTTTTCTTCAGAGTAGAAGACAAGTAAATAGCTATGGGTTTCCAGGCCTGGGAGTCACTGTGTATCTTGCAGAGGATAAATCTAGTAGTTCCTCATTGTCTTAATCACAACCATTGATGGCTAATCCTAGGCCAAGTCCCATTGCCCTTGACCCCAGCAGAAGGCATTGGCCTACAGGATAGTATAGACACTCGTCGATCCGGTTATCTTCCTGACACCGATAGTTAAAAAGAGAAGATGCAGGTCTGCGTTGCATGATAGTGTGTTCTGAGCTGGGAGACATGGGACCCTTATCTGGCATGAGAATGACAAAGGCCCCAGGTAGGCTTCAGTGGCCACACTTGTTTTCTCCTTGGCTCCACTGGGGCATTTAGAGAGTAAACCTGAAATCTAAGAAAACTAAGTATGTCAACACTGGCAGCAATGGCTCAGTATGCAAGGGACCTGAGGCAAGAGTGAGGCGCCCACACAGATGGTGCTGTGGCCCTAATGTCCATCAGCTCTGTGTGGCTGCAGCATGTTGTTGGCTGCTCATGCCTGGGTAAGTGGACTTGGCAGTTCTGTTCTGGATTTAAGTAGTAGCCACAAAATGAATGCGTGGCTAAAAAGGATTCCTCTACTACAAGATAGCTGGCCCGGATACCTGACACGGCTCAACATTTGTTCTGGGGTGTTTTTGTTTTTGTTTTTGTTTTGAGAGGAAGAGAGTGGGATATGGGAGGGGCAGAGGGAAAGGAAGAGATCGAATCTCAAGCAGGCTCCACACCCAGCACAGAGCCAGTTGTGGGGCTGATCTCATGACCCTGGGACATGACCTGAGCCAAAATCGAGAGTCAGACACTTAACGACAGAGCCACCCAGGTGCCCCTGTTTTGGGTTCAAAGAAATTAAAAGAAAAAACATAAGCCCAAATGTAGCGCACGAATTCTGATCCATCCTGGATTGGGAGGGGGAGAGTTATAAAAATTTTGGGACACAGTTAGGGAAGCTGAATCTGGATTTGCAGTGGAGGTTGACTCCAGGATTTTCAGAGGTGTGACTATAGTGTTGTGCTGTGGATAAACATGTAGAGTGAGCTGCTGCGACGCAGGACAGAACTTTGCAGGGGTTCATTATATTCTTCTGTCTGCCTTTGTATCTGGTTGAAAGTGTCTATACCGAAAGCACCTTCTGCTGAGAGACTGCAGCGCGAGAGAATGCTGTCAACACAGCCCCAGCAAACGAGACGGTAGCAGAGCTCCCACTGCTACTCGCAGAGGAGAGAGAGGAACGTGCTCCCTTAGTCAAAACTGAGGATCTGGCTGGGCCTGAGAAGTGGGTCCAGAGGTGATGCATCCCAAAGGCAGTAGGAGGTAGATTTAAGTCTTTGGTCATTAATGGTGAATTCGCCCCAAAGAAAAGATTGTGCCTAAAATATGAGCGAATGGCGGTAAGAAGCCACTGTGGGAAGATATGTATTATTTTACATCTTGCCCAACATTTTCCTCTGTGTTTTATAATATGTGTTGTTATAACACACGTGTTGTCATAACATCGGCACAGTGGCACCTGCAGAGTATCATCCGTATATCCACACTTCTTACCTGTGTGTGCTGGCACCCCCCACTCCCCAGGTGCACTTTAAGTTTGGAGCTCCACTTGTAAGAGGGGCCTCCTCCCATGGCCTCTCCCCCAAGAGGGATGCCTTGCCTCTGGTTTCTGTCTATACAGCATGTCAGCTCCGCTCCAGGGTACCAAGACCCTGACGTTCAGGCAGCACCCAGGGCCTGGTGTGCCCTGGAAGGCTGAGAACTGCTGCTGCCAGAGAGTACAAGGTGCCAATTTTATAATATTGGTGACCAAAGTTTGAAAGCAGATCCATGTGGTCTAAAGGGAATCATCTGTTTTCCCCCAAGCCGTTGCCCAGGGCTCTAGCATCATTGCTGTTAACAGTATCATTTCAGTTTCTGGTTATTATATGTGATATGTATTTTAAAATGTAAAAATGGAAGCATACTGTGTGTTTGATGTGCCCACGTTGTATAACTTGCTTATTTTTAACACCTGCTCAGGGGCATCTGGGTGGCATACTGGTTGTGCCTGCCTTTGGCTCAGGGCGTGATCCCAGTGTCCTGGGATCGAGTTCCTCATCGGGCTCTCCAAAGGGAGTCTGATTCTTCCTCTGCCTATGTCTCTGCCTCTCTCTGTGTCTCTCATGAATAAATAAATAAAATCTTAAAAAAAAAAAAAAAAGATGTGCTCAGTCCTGCACCTGGACACCCATCCTCCCCCTATCTCAGCATTCCCACTTCTAGGGGCTCAATTCCCATCACAAGTGGGCTGAGGCCATGTGTGCCAGAAAGGAATGCCCTTTATGATCTCTATCTTCTTGGGATCCCTGGGTGGCGCAGCGGTTTGGCGCCTGCCTTTGGCCCAGGGCGCGATCCTGGAGACCTGGGATCGAATCCCACGTCGGGCTCCCAGTGCATGGAGCCTGCTTCTCTCTCTGCCTATGTCTCTGCCTCTCTATCTTTCTCTCTCTGTGTGTGACTATCATAAATAAATAAAAATTTAAAAAAAAAATGATCTCTATCTTCTTGGCCCTGGTGCTCACACCCAGGGAGTGTGACTCACTTGTGTGCCCTGACCTATCCTGACCTAGAATCTTCCATCAGCAGTGAGGAAGCGGCACTTGGGGGAGGGCCAGGGCTCAAGCTGGCCTAGAAGGCACATTGTGGAGACCCTGCCCTCTGAGTGAGGTGACTGTCAAGCCGGAGTGGAGTCAGCCAAAGTCAGGCCACAGTTCTGCTGAAGAAAGGCAGCCCTGAGAGTGAGGTCGCTGGTTCCAGCAGAGGAGCATTTGGGAGGATCCACACAGCTCATTGTGGGCCCCAAGGCAGGCCCATTCTGTGGGGGCTGTAGTACCATACTCCTTCCTGGGTGAGGCAAGACAGAGGCAGACAGCCTGCTGTGGGGAGGCAGATGGCACACTGGTAGAAAGTGAGTGAAGGTCAGCCTGCTGTAGGATGAGCATGGAGGGTGTGGTTCTTCCAAGCTGAGGGAGCAGGGGGACAGAGACACAAGAGGAGATGGCAGAGGAAGTTCGGTGTTGTTGCATATGGCCATGTGTGCCACGCTAAGGACAGCTTGTGTGCAGACGGAGTCGGGGTGTCTAGGAACAGTTGCCGCCACTCCAGCAGGTTGAAGGCCTGCCCTACTGCATAGGCAGCAGTGGAGAGGTACCCTAGAGGACGGTCTGCTGGTACAATGACATGGTCTCCTGCCCTTTCAGACTTGCCTAGAATCTTATCACTTGTCACCAGGTCACAGCCATCAGATCTAATGTCATCCACCTAAATTACCGACACCTCCAACCTGGTCTTCTTGCTGCCAACCCCACCCACCCCTGTCTCCTCACACAGTTGTCTGAGATTCCTCTACTCCTCCCCCTTCTGCCCTTGTGGCTCCTTCTCTCAAGAAAGCCTGGTCCTCACAGTCCTGCGGCAGCCTTTTCCTCTGCCCTCCCTCCCAACACCCTGCAGCCCTCCTCTCTAGCCACATGCCACCTTTGCTGCTGCTGTAAGCCCTTCCTGGGATGCTCCTTCCCAAGCTCAGGTCTTTCTGGTGCAGGAGAAGGTACCACAGGCGGCCTGGCCCTGGCTGGCGCCTGGGAGGGCTCAGGGATTGGGTGGAGCAGAGCCTACTGTGTCGGGTCGTCTGGACTGCACGAACTATGGGGTTTATGGTGAACACCTGTTTCCCCTGGTGAGTCTGGAGTCGAGATGCCCAGGGACTCCTCCAGGCAGGAACACCACACCCATGTTGCTGCAGTTTGTTGCTGGCAAAGGCCCTCACCCTCCTGCCAGGTGGGAGAGTGCTCAGGAAGTCTGGCCTGGATGCCCCCAGACTTGCCTGATGCCTGAGCTGTCCCCTCTCTTGTTGCTGGTGTATCGTGCTGTGTTGCTGTAATAAATCTTAGCTGTGACTGCGGCTAGAAGCCAGGTCCCTTGAATGCTTCTAGCAAAGCCGTGAGCTTGTGCGTGGCGTGGGACTCCCACCACAAGCCTTGTCACCCCTCCCGTCCATTCTCTGCTCCTGTGGCACTACTCCGAGGCCTGCCTTAATCTCTGTGCTCCAGCTTCCTTTTTACCTGTAGTAGTTGTGACCTTCCAACATCACGAATACCTCACTCATTAGGTCTAGTAGTCCTCTGTTTCTGGCCTTTACACCCCTACCCTGTTGTGAGCTCTGCAAGGCAAGGAAGGATCTCTGCCTGCTGCTGTTGCCCGGTGTACCCCGAGTGCACGTTTACAAGATGGGGCCTGTGAGCATTTGTTAAGTCAGTGAGGATGATGATCAGGAGGCCATGCTAGATGCCTGGGGCTGCCCTCACAGAGTACCATGAACTTCTGGCTTAACACAAATTTACTTTCTCACAGTTCTGGAGACAATTCCAAAATCAAGGTGTTAGCAGGAGAGTAGAGTTCTTTCTTGCTCCTTTGCCAATGCAGAGTGGCTCCTGGCATTCCTTGACTTATGACAGCCACACTCCAGGCTCTGCTCCATCTGCCTGTGGTCATTTCCCATGTTTTTATCCTCTGTGTCTTCTCCCTTTACAAGGACACACCCCAAGTACTGAATGATTTTACCTCGAGAGCCGAATAAGGTCATATTCTGAGGTTCCAGGTGGCCATGAATTTTGGGGGGATGCTTCTCAACCCACAGCAGATGCTAATTGAAGATCACACTGAGTGTGTTGGGGATTAGCTGCATTTATCTCCTAGCAGAGAGAGGATGGAGCATTTTTATGAAACTGGAGTGTAAAGTGCCATAGAAAGGGCACATAAAATGAAGGCTTGAAAGAAACTAAGTTTGGCAAAGAGGAAGCAGTCTTCTTAGTCATTGGTTTCAAGAAACTACTGTAGCCCACATGACCTCAGGGTAAACAGGGCTTCTGACCAGCACAGAGCAAGAAGGCCCAGCTGGTCCTCTGGGCACATAGTGGGTGGGAGGAGCTCCCTCCACTTGGCCTTCCCTGTGCCCCTCCATCTGTGCGTGGCTTGGTGGGGCCTGAGCCACCCTCACTCCCACCCTCCACTCTCAGTTTGGCTCAGGCAGGTTCCAGGGGCTGTGAGCAGAATGGGGTGGGGACCAGGTCCCAGGACTCTACCCTGAGAGCATTTGTGGCCTTGGTCAGAACTTTGTAATCCTGTGCTGACATTGTACTCTGGGCTGGCAACTAGACTCAAGGCTAGAGCCTTTCTTTTTTTTTTTTTTTAAGGTTTATTTATTTTAGAGAAAGAGAAAGAGAGCATAAGTGGGAGGGGCAGCAGGAGAGGGAGAGATAATCTCAAGCCCAGTCCATGCTGAGTGCAGAGCCTGATGCGGGGCTCAATCCCAGTACCCTGAGATCAGGACCTGATCTGAAACTAACTAACAGTGCCACCCAGGCGCCCCTGAAGACTTGGTTGTTTTGGGTTTGTTTGTTTGTTTGTTTTTATAAAGGATGGGATAAATCTGTTTCGTTTTCAGCACATGCGACAAGAAGCCAAATAGTGAAGAAAACTGTTTTAAGAAGGAAGGCTTCTGGGCACCCCCAGCGCTAAACCCCAGATCAGTGGTTTAGCGCTGCCTTCAGCCCAGGGCCTGATCCTGGAGACCCGGGATCGGGTCGCACGTCGGGCTCCCTGCGTGGAGCCTGCTTCTCCCTCTGCCTGTGTCTCTGCCTCTCTCTCTGTGTCTCTCATGAATAAATAAATAAAATCTTTTAAAAGAAAAGAAGGAAGGCTTCTCCCAGGTAAAGGGGTATCTGAAGAAGAAGAGGGCACGTGGGTTATAGGAGACCTCGCTGGGGAGCAGGGGGCTGGATGACACAGTGCTCATGGCAGTGCCCACTCTTAGCATCAGAGGCAGGCTCCCCAAATGGTGTGAAAAGACATCCCAAGGACCCTGGCCCCCACCCCTACCCTCCCTCCATGGTCCTCCTGTGAGTCTGACCTAGCAGGGGTGCACTGACATTGACTGTGCCTGTCAGCTGGAGACTGGGCTTCTATCCCACCACGCTTCCCCAGAGTCCCTCTTCCTGACCTTGTCAGGGGGCTGGGAGGCATTGTGCCCAGTGTTTACAGAATGAGGCCCCATCTCCAGACTCGCTGGCTCTTCCAGACTGACCTCCATGCTTAATATTGGGAGCAAGTAGAGTTCAAAAGGCATGCATGACAATACCATGTTGCTGTTAAAGGGTAAACCGCATCGCCATCTTAGTAAAATTAGAAGTGTCTCTGGTGACCCACGTCCAGGTTAGCCTCAAGGAATCTTGTGGCGGTCCAGTGTTGGAGAGTTCTCTGAGGTAGAGACTGGGCTCTGGGGGCTGGCTGTGCTGTGCCCAGATGTGACCTGAGTCCACCTCCTGGGGCAGGAGAAGAGAGGCCCCCTGTCCCTGTTCTCCACCACAAGCCCCCACTCGGGCTGCCGGGTGCCACATGATTTTTGATTGCCTGGTCCCCGGGTTGAAAGGCAGAGTTTCAGTGAGTGACAGTCCCCTGGAGTTGGGAGGGGGTTCCAGGGAGCCAGTGCTTTCTAGCTCGCCTGGCCTGATGATCCCCCTGCTAGGTTGAAGGAGCTATGATTCTGTCAGAATTGTGTGCTCCTGGCACGTGCAATAGGTGCCTTTTGAGCCCTTCTCTATTTACTAGTTGAGACCCTGTTAAAGGAGAGGACTCCCCTCCCCATTTAATTGTTGTTTATCCATATGAACACATACATTTTTTAAAAAGATTTTTTTTTAATTTTTTTTTTAATTTTTTATTTATTTATCATAGTCACAGAGAGAGAGAGAGAGAGGCAGAGACACAGGCGGAGGGAGAAGCAGGCTCCATGCACTGGGAGCCTGATGTGGGATTCGATCCCGGGTCTCCAGGATCGCGCCCTGGGCCAAAGGCAGGCGCCAAACCGCTGCGCCACCCAGGGATCCCTAAAAATATTTTTTTTATTCATGAGAGACACACAGAGAGAGAGAGAGAGGCAGAGACACAGGCAGAGGGAGAAGCAGGCCCCATGCAGGGAGCCCGACACAGGACTCGATCCTGAGTCCCCAAGATCAGGCTCTGGGCTGAAGGCAACGCTAAACCACTGAGCCAACCGGGCTGCCCATACTCACACTTTAATCGACTGTGCTGTGGCCCATTACTTTATCCTTCACGTTGCCCAGAGCTGTGCTCCTAGGAACTAGGGGAGGTCGTGAATGAATGCAGTGCAGCTAGTATTTGGCGGCCCACAGGCCCTTTGATTGATGGTCCAGTTTGGGGGGCCTTGGTACCCACAAGGACTGCCTGGGATTGGTGTGCTGACATTGTTATTTTTCCCACAGGTTCCTCCGAGGTGTTCCTGCCCCCAGACCCCATCTTTGCCTCAGCCGTGTCAGAAAGTGACAGTGTCTTCTGCGCTCAGCTCCAGTGTTTCCACTTCCCCACCCTCCGACACCACGACCTGCACAGCTGGCATGCAGAGAACTGCTACGAGAAGTCTTCATTTCTCTGTAAAAGAAGTAAGCCACCTTGGCTGTGACTCCTAATGCGCTGTAAGGAAGTGCTTCTCATGAATACGTGGCTGTCTGATTTCTGGACCTTGGTGTCAACCTTGAGTAGACTTGGACCTCACGGTGCACCAAGGCAGACCCCTGCATCATAGTGGGGTGGCAGGAGCTCCTTGCCTGGCTCACACTCCTCTGAAGGTACGCCACTGCTGTGGCAGGAAGGCAAGGATCCCGGTAGCAGTCAGCATCTGTGAACAATCCTTTCTCTTTCGCAGGATAGAGGTGCTAATTCCTGCCCTCTACATCTCATTGTTGTTTGGAGCTGACATGAGAATGGTGATGGAGGATTTGCCACATCTCCTGGTGTCTTGGAGCCTCCAATTCCCCTGGTCACTTACTTACCCACTGTCTCTTTCGGTCTTTCCCAGACTGCTTACTCTACATCTGGACCACTCCCCGGCTCCATCCGTGATCTTTCCCTGTCCCTCAGCCCACTCACTCACTCACATTCCACATCCAGGTCTCTTCCAGTTTCAGGGACTCACAGTGTGTGGTGCTTACTGAGGGCAGGGACAAATCGCACCCAGAGGCAGCATGGGAGGCAGGCTGATGGTCTCAGCATCATTAATTTGGACCATCGTTCCTTTTCTGATAATTTTTCATTCATCAAGCATTCATAGATATTTGAGCCTATTTCTAGACTCCATTCTGACCCTTGGCTGTTGTCAGTCCCATGCTGATACCACATCGTCTTCATAAGAACTTTGCATCCTCTCAATGAGTGGTGGGCTTCCCTTGTTCTTGCCCCTTCTGTTGCCAATTCTCAACCTTTTATTCTTCACCTGAATTTTAGAATCCTTTTTCTGAGCTCCATTATTAGAACTCTTACCTGGTTGGATTCTGCTAGATTTTCTCTTTAGGCTTTTTTTTTTTTTTTTTTTTTGTCTTCTTTCAAATCTTTGATTTTTTATTTCTTTACATTTTTTCCCCTGGTGTTCCTTTACTTGCTAAGGTCTCCAGTGTAGTGTTGACTAGAAGTGCTGGTAGTGAGCCATAGGTTTATCTTCCCAGCCTAAAAGAGAAAGTTTTTGGTGTTTCACCATTAAATATGGCACTTTAAGAGTGAGAAAATACCTTTTTGAGGTTAAGGAAGTACCCTTCCATTCTTAGTTTGCTGAGAATTTCTACATTACAAAAATGTAAACACTTTTTCTGCATTTATTGGGATCGTGTGGCTTTTCTTTTTTACTGATTTATATTATTATTTTGCTTATATGATTTTATTTACCATTTCCTTTTTTACATTAGATCTCTGATATTAAACCATCCTCAGGGTTTTTTTTGTATATATATTGCTAGCTTTGCTTGGCCGACATTTAGGATTTTTGAAACTCCTCTAAGAAGTGATCTTGGCCTGTTATGGTGCTTTTCTTTGCTCTCCATGACTAGTTTTTGCATCACATTTATATTCGATACTTGAAATGAGTTGGGAAGCATTCTATTTTACCAGTCTCTAAGTCAGTTTGCACTAATTGCAAATGATCTTGTCCTTAAGTATTTGATAGATCATACCATTTAAGACCATCTGGGCTTGGGAGGCCAGGGACTTTGTAACTTGTTATTTAGATACACAGTTGGTACTTGCACAACATGGGTTTACATCCACTTTTTTTTTTTTTTTAAAGATTTATTTATTTATTTGTTTGTTTGTTTGTTTATGATAGACACACAGAGAGAATGAGAGAGAGAGAGAGAGAGAGAGAGAGAGAGAGGCAGAGACACAGGCAGAGGGAGAAGCAGGCTCCATGCAGGGAGCCCAATGCGGGACTCGATCCCGGGACTCCAGGATCACGCCCTGGGCCAAAGGCAGGTGCCAAACCGCTGAGCCACCCAGGGATCTCCCACATCCACTTTTTATATGGATTTTTTCAGTAAATATAGTAAACTATTGTAAATGTATTTTCTTTCCCTATGGATTTCTTTCTTTCTTTTTTTTAAAGATTTTTATTTATTTAATCGTGAGAGACACACAGAGAGAGGCGGAGACATAGGCAGAGGGAGAAGCAGGTTCCTCAAGGGGAGCCTGAAGTGAGACTCGATCCCGGGAGTCTGGGATCACTCCCTGAACCAAAGGCAGACGCTCAACTGCTGAGCCACCCAGGCGTCCCTCACTGCTTATTTCTTCCAAACCATTTGGGAATAAATTGAGGATATTGTACCCTTGAGGCCTAAATACTTGGTGTGTTTCCTAAGAACCAGGACACACTCTTACATAACCGCTGCACAATTATCAAAATCAGGGCATATAATATGGGTATAGTGCTATACAGTAATCTACAGTTTATGACAGTTTTGTCAGTTGTTTCAATGATAATGCTTTATAACTATTTTTATCCTCGTCCAGGATTCAGTCCAGAATCATGCATTTCACTTAGCTGTAGTGTTTCTTTAATTTCCTTTTTGTCTTTCAGTTTGAGTAATTTCTGTTGACATATTTTACTAATTCTTTCCTTACCTTTGTCAGTCTGCTCATAAGCCCACTGATGGCATTTTTCACCTGTTTTTGACATTTTGTCTATTTTTCATTTCTAATGTTTCTATTTGATTCTTTCTTTTTTAAAAAAGATTTTATTTTAGAAAGAGAGACAGAGACGAAGCACAAGCTGGGGGGAGAGGCAGATGGAAATAGAGAAGCAGACTCCCCACTGAGCAGGGAGCCCAAGGCAGGGGACAATCCCAGGACCCCTGAGATCATGACCCGAACTGAAGGCAGCTACTTAACTGACTGAGACCTTGGCACCCCATTTGATTCCTGAGTTTCCATCTCTCTGCTGAGTGTTCTATCTTGTATATCTACCTTTTCCATTAGAGCTTTTAACATATTTTTTTATTTTTTATAGTAAGATATATTTTTTAAGATTTTATTTATTTATTCATGAGAGACACAGAGAGAGAGAGAGAGTCAGAGACATAGGCAGAGGGAGAAGTTGGCTCCATGCAGGGAGCCCAATGTGGGACTCGATCCCGGGACTCCGGGATCACACCATGAACCAAATGCAGATGCTCCACCGCTGAGCCACCCAGGCGTCCCGAGTTTTTAACATTATTAATCATAGTTATTTTAAATTTTCTGTGAATGGTTCCTTTATCTGAGTGTAGTTTTGTTGATCCATTTGTCTCTGGAATGTTTGTGGGTTGTTGTTTTTTCTCCAGCTTTTTGTATGCCTTGTAATATTTTGTCAAAGATCAGACAATTTGTGTAGAACAATAGAGATTGAGTTTGATAGGTGATTTTGCCTTTCCTTCTGATAAGACTTCTTTACTGCAGTGGTGGTGGTAGGGTCAATATGGGCAGGTTTAGGCCTGAGCCGTGGATATCCTCTGTGCATCCAAGCCTTCATAGTCAGTAGATGCCTTGTGTTTAAAGTGGAGCTGGTTTTCCAGAGGCTCTTTTTAATACCTGCTCTGCCCTCTGCGTTAGATCTTCCCTTTGGGCCACTCCAGAGAGCCTGTCTCTTGCAGCTGTCTTCATGTGCGGCCTTCATAACTGCATCTGTCTTGCTGCCACCCAATGTTGTGGGTCCTCACAGAGGGTTTTCACCAGTTCCCTGAAGGCTCCCAGTGTGCTCTAAGTGGAGGCAGTTGGCATAGGAAACTGGGGGCAGGCTACTACAAGCCAGGCAGTTGAGGCAATTGATCTGAGGAGCATATATGGCTTTCTCTGCTGGGTACTGCCCTGAAAGTGGGGGAAAAATGCAGGAAAGCTCATAGTCATTGACCAAATCCTAAATGTTCTGGGCTGGTCACTGCAGAGGTGATGGGTCAGAGCTCTCCTGTCATATATGGCCTAGCCATTGTCTGTATATTTAGTCTCATAGATACATCATGAGGCACAGGGTATCACTTGGCCCTGACATTGGTGACATTAGCTTTGATCCCTGGATTAAGGTTGTATCTGCCAGATTTTTGCTCTGTAAAGTTCTAGTTTTTTCTGTTTTGAAATTAATAAGTGATATGTGAGGAGATCCTTTAAGGAACAGAAATTCCTGTTCCTCATCAAACTTGCATCTGCTGATGTTAGCCATGTGTTGACAATTTTCTGACTACATCATTCCTTCCATAATTACTAGTTGGCATTCTCTTATCGGAAAAGCATTCCCTTTTCCCCCCATTTATTAATTTATTTGTATTAGAATGCACTCTTGGATTTTTATTATATAAAATGGTTTATAATTCATGAGTACCGGGATCCCTGGGTGGCGCAGCGGTTTGGCGCCTGCCTTTGGCCCAGGGCGCGATCCTGGAGACCCGGGATCGAATCCCACGTCGGGCTCCCGGTGCATGGAGCCTGCTTCTCCCTCTGCCTGTGTCTCTGCCTCTCTCTCTTACTGTGTGCCTATCATAAATAAAAAAATAATAATAAAGTATATTTAAAAAAAAAAATAAAAAATAAATAATTCATGAGTACCATTATTTATTTTTATGCTTAATTTGACCCATTTATGCTTGCCTTTTTTTTTTTTTGCTTGCCTTTTTTTTAAAAAAAAGATTTTATTTATTTATTCATGAGAGACAGAGAGGGAGAGAGAGCGAGAGAGAGAGAGAGGGAGAAGCAGGCTCCATGCAGGGAGCCCAATGTGGGATTTGATCCCGGGACTCCAGGATTACTACCTAGGCGGAAGGCAGGCGCCAAACCGCTAAGCCACCCAAGGATCCCTGCTTGCCTTTTTTTTAAATTGACATTTTTATTGAGATCCTGTAGGTTCAGATGCATTTAAAGGAAATAAAAAGCTCCCTTATACATTTTGCCTGATTTCCCCAAATGGGAACATTTTGTAAAACTATAGTGTAATATCATAGCCAGATATTGAGTTGTACACAATCCACTGATTTTATTCAGCTATCTCCAGTTTTACTTGTATGTGTGTGTGTGTTTTTTTTTTTTTTGTGTGTGTGTGTCAGAGAGAGAGAGAGAGAAAGAGGGGTTTATAGAATTTTATTTCTTGTGTAGGATCCTGTAACACAGTCAAGATATGAGTAGTTCCAGCACCATAAGGAGCCTCCCTATTATTCCTTTATAATAACTTGCAACCACTCTCTGTAGTGGAAGAATTCTCCAGTGAAACCATGTAGGCCTGAGATTTCTTTTTGGGGGAGTTTTTAAATTATGAATTCAACTTATTTGATTGTTATCGGACTGTTCAGATTATCTATTTCATGTTGAGTGAATTTTTGGTAGGTTCTGGTTTTCAAAGAATTATCCATTTCTTCTAAGTACTCAAATTTATGGGCATAGAGTTGTTCATAGCGTTCTCTTATTAATTTTCTTATCTTTGCAGGATTTATAGTGATGTCCCCTATTTCATTCCTGCTATTGGTGATTTGTGTTTATCCAATTTTGATTTTGTCAGTCTTGCTAGAGGTTTATTAATTTTGTTCATTTTCTTGAGAACCAGCTATTTGTATAATTGATTTTTCTCTATTTTCAATTTCACTGATTATTTCTCTTTATTATTTCCTTCTGTTTGCTTTCTTTTTCTAGTTCATCTTGTACTCTCTGGATTCAACCTTTTCCCAAGCCTTGGAGGACCTGGGCACTAATTATGCTCATGGCTTTAACGCCCTTTCAGTGGACAGAGCTAAGACGTGTGTGTGCGTGCATGTGTGCATGCATGTGTGCATGCGTGTGTGTATATATATATATATATATATCTTGGATATAGATTTTTGATACTAATTTAGTCTTAATGATTATAGACATATTCAAGTTTTCTGGTTCTTTTTCAGTCAGTTTGGTAAGTCCTGTTTACCTAAGGCATTGGCCTACGTGTCTGAATTTTTTACTTCATTCTCATATAATTCTCTCAGCATTCTTTTACAATTTTTGAAGCATTTGTATATCATTATGACCTCCTTTTGATTCCTAATATTATTTATACATAATATTTACATTATTCTTTCTTTTTTCTTGATTAGTCTTACTGAAGATTTGGCTCTTTGATTCATCTTTGTGAATAACCAGCTTTGGATAGTAATTGATTCTCATTGTTTTATATCTGTTTTCTGTGCCATTAATTTCTACTGTCAGTTTCCATCCTTTTACTTTCATTAGGTTTACGCTTTCTTTTTCTTCTAGAGTTAGGCCCTTATCTCCTTAAATTTTAGTTTTTTCTAACATAAGGCATTAAAGTTTAATTTTCCCTGTACTTACAAACGATGAAGTACACAGATCTTAAGAGCAAGTTTGTTGAATTTGTATACATGTGTAACCATTTCCCAAATCAAGAGGTGGAATATTTCCAGCCCCTCAGAAGATGCCTCCTGTCCCTAACTAGTCTGTGTATTTTCCCCTTCCGCGAAGTCATTCTTATCATGGGTTAGTCATAGATCATATACTGTATTTATAGTCTCAAATTTAGTTTAGTGGCTAATGTGTATTGTGGTTAGATAACATGATATTTATGTTCTATTGTTAGGAGTTTTATTAGTATTCCTCATGTGCTTAAACTCTTGGCGGTAGGATTTTTTATACATTTATTAGCTCAGGCTTATTGATAGCAAGTCTGTTTTGACTATATGGGTATAGTAATTGTTAAAAGAGATGTAGTTTAATCTCTCACTCTGGATGTTGATTCATTCATCCATTTTTCCCTGATAATTCCCTAATTTTAGCTTTATCTGTCTTGAGAGCATGTTATTGGGGGCACAAGTACTTATAATATCTGCCTGAATTGAACCTTTTTATCATGATGTAATGATTCCTTTTATCCATATTAGTTTTTGTTGGTTTTGCTTAAAGTTTTACTTCTTTTGGGATCCCTGGGTGGTGCAGCGGGGGATCCCTGGGTGGCGCAGCGGTTTAGCGCCTGCCTTTGGCCCAGGACGCAATCCTGGATACCCAGGATCGAATCCCACGTCGGGCTCCCGGAGCATGGAGCCTGCTTCTCCCTCTGCCTGTGTCTCTGCCTCTCTCTCTGTGTGTGTGACTATCATAAATAAATAAATAAAATTTAAAAAATTTTTTTAAAAAGTTTTACTTCTTTTGCAGTGGTGGGTGCAAAATGGTGTTACAATAAGAGGCTTAATAGCCAGACTTTGGATTTTTTTTTTTTGTTTGTTTGTTTGTTTGTTTGTTTAAAGATTTTATCCATCCACTCATGAGACACAGAGAGGAGAGAGGCAGAGACACAGGCAGAGGGAGAAGCAGGCTCCATGCACCGGGAGCCCGACGTGGGACTCGATCCCGGGTCTCCAGGATCGCGCCCTGGGCCAAAGGCAGGCGCCAAACCGCTGCGCCACCCAGGGATCCCTACCCTTACATTTTTGAAAGGCATAATTGATTTATATTTTTAAATCTAAAGATAGTCAAGGTCTCTAACTTCCTTTGTTCCTACAAAGACCCTATATTGAGAGGTCAGCACTAAGATCCAAATTAGAAATTTTTGGAATTTGCTGCTCAGTAAGTAATCTTTTTTCTCCATAATGGAGTCCATAATTTCCAGTGGGCCAGTGCCATTTTGTATTCACTGATTGAGTGAAGATCTAGACTGCAGAGAAGCCTAATTTCTACTCACTGTGCAAACCACCTTTTTAAGAAGGCTTAAAAAGGGACATTGGGAGGATGGTTAAAACCAACTCTTATCTTTCTTACAATTCTGCAGAGCATATGCCCTGAGTCTGCAACTTGGGTATGCCTCCCCTTCGTTAGATGATGAATTCATGAGGGACTTCACAGGCTGCTGAGGACAAGTGCACTTTTGAATGAATTTCAGTTCAAAAGCTCAGTTCTTGGAAGGGCCACTTTTTGACACTGGAGAAGACACATGTCCCTATGCACCTGAAAAAAAGTTTTAAAATAAAAGGCACCAAAAGCTCTATATTGCTTTAGCTCCAGTTGTTCCCCAGGTTCTGACTTACATTTGTCCATTATTTTAGTTTTACTTTGTGTTTACACTTCTTGAAATTCGAATCACTTGTTTTATGAAGTCAGCATTTAGGCACCTTTCCTCAGGTGTTCATCATTGTCTTTATTATTTCTTCCTATATCCCACTTCTCTCTGGGTTCAGCTTTTTATTCCTCAAATACAGCCTTCAGAAGCTCTTTGAGATGAGGTTGTGTTGTTAGTACTACACCCTTTCACTCTCTGAATGAAAAGTCTGTATTTTTTAACCCTGAATGTTAGTTTAGATGGGTATAGATTTGTTGATTAACAGTTACTTTTTCTCAAGACTTTGAAGGTGCTATTTTATTGTTTCTGCCTGTTCCTTGCTCTGAACTGTCATATACCTTTTCTTCGTTTGTTTGATGTATTACAAATTCAAAAACTCTTTATCATCCTGGTCCATCCACAAACAGGCTGTAAGGACCCCGTCCAGGTGGCCAGGTGCCCCATGTATGATAAGGCTGGCCTCTGCCATAAGTTCCCCTTCTTGCCCTCTCATGACTGTGACCTAATAATGATCAAGTCAAGTGTTCCAGTGAGATTTCTTCATGCCTTTGGTTGTGTACTCCATTCTGACTCCCCACAAAGCACTTGCTGTGGGGTCCTTGCTCCTTCTCTGCTCCCTGCCCACTTGGTTAAGTGGCACCCTTGGTGTTCTTCCTGTGTGATCCTTCCTGGTGTGCAGTGACTCTGTCGGTCCAGGGCCTATGAATATAATACACTTTGCTTTCCTGTACCTCCTTTATGCCTCTCTTGTGGCCATACCGGACTGACCATCGCCTAAAAGAACATAGAACAGTAGGTAATCGTCATCTCTTGTTGCTTTTGAGAGTTTCTCTTTGTTAATACACTGGGGTTTTATCACATTGTGTCTAATTATTGATTTATTTTTATTGGTCCTTTTAGGACCCTTGGGGATTTATGTGTTTTATTAATTATGGGAAGATCTCAGCTATCATCTCTTTATTTTAACAGCTTTATTGAGATATAATTCACATACTTTACCATTCACCCATGTAAACTGTATCATTCAGTGCTTTTTAGTATATTCACAGGTAAGTGCAACTATTACTACTAATTCCATGTATATATACATATACATTTTATTCAGGTTAGCATCAGATTGATACTAGGTGCATTTCCGTGATATGTGGAAGTTACCTCTTAAAATTGTTTTTCTTTTCTTTCTTTCTGTGGTATTATTATACACACTAGGTCTGTTAGTGCTGTAAACTACCAATACATTGTTGTTAAGTACCATCTCCAGTCATTTCCTTAGCCTAAAACGGCTTTTATTCCACATATCTCCTTTGGGCTTACTAGCAAAAAAAATACATTTCTATATGTTAGAGGTCTGATACTATGTTATAAACACATTATTTTTTTTTAACTTTTTATTTATTCATGAGAGACAGAGAGAGAGAGAGAGAGAGGCAGAGACCTAGGCAGAGAGAGAAGCAAGCTCCATGCAGGAAGCCCTAAGTGGGACTCAATCCTGGGATCCTGAGATCATGCCCTGAGCCAAAGGCAGATGCTCAACTGCTGAGCCACCCAGGCATCTCTAAACACAGTATTTTATACAGTTGCCTTTTTAATCATTAAGAGGAAAAAAATACTCATTTATATTGTTTTTCATAATTACACAATTATCTATTCTAGTGCTTTTTGGGTTTTTTTTTTTATGGATTCAAATTCCTCTCTGAGGATCACTTGCTTTTAACTTTAAGAACTTCCAGGGATCCCTGGGTGGCTCAGCGGTTTAGCACCTGCCTTTGGCCCAGGGCACGATCCTGGAGTCCTGGGATCGAATCCCGCATCGGGCTCCCAACATGGAGCCTGCTTCTCCCTCTGCCTGTGTCTCTGCCTCCCTCTCTCTATCTCTGTGTCTATCATGAATAAATAAAATCTTAAAAAAAAAACTTTAAGAACTTCCTTTGGGGTGGGGTGCCTGGGTGGTTCAGTTGGTTACGCATCTGACCCTTGATGTCAACTTAGGTCATGATTTCAGGGTTGTGAGATAGAGCCCCGTGTTGGGCCCTGTATCAAGCTCCACACTGGGCACGGAGTGTGCTTAGGATTCTCCCTCCCTCTCTCTGCCCCTCCTCCCTCCCTATGGGCACTTTCTCTCAAAAAAAAAAAAAGAGAGAGAATTTCCTTTGGGATAAAAAGAATTTCCTTTGGTATTTCTTTTTTTTTATTATTAAAGATTTTATTTATTAATTAATAAATAAGTAGATCCCAGGTCTCCAGGATCACGCCCTGGGCCAAAGGCAGGTGCTCAACCGCTGAGCCACCCACGCATCCTTCCTTTGGTATTTCTTAAAAGGCAAATGTAAGAGCAATAAATTCTCTCAGGTCTTGTCTGTCTGGGGAAAGTCTTTATTTTGCCTTTAAGTTTTGAAAGCTAGGTTTACTGGATATAGGAATCTTGGTTGACAGGGGTTTTTTTGAGCACCTTGAGTATGTTATCAAGACATACAGAGGCCTTCTCACCTGTTCTTTCTGCTAAGAAGTCAGCTGTAAGTCTTGTGGGGGTTCTTTTAATAGGTAACAAGTCATTTCTGGCTCACTGTTTTTAAGGCTTTCACTTTTTCTTTGACTTTAGCACTTTTACTATGATGTATGTGTCTGACATGTTTAGGCTCTTCACATTTATCCAACTTGTAATTTGTTGTGCTTTCTACCTTTAAAGGTTTTGTTTTTCTATGAATTTGGGAAGTTTTCAGCCATTATTTCTTCAGATACTTTTTTCTGCTCCTTCTACTCTCTTCTCCTTTTGGTAAGTCCATTTCGTGTATAATGGTACACTCGATGGTATCCCATGTTTCTCTGAGGGTTGCTCATTTCTTCATCCCTTTTCTTTCTATTCTAGCAGAGAATAATTCTATGTGTTTCTTGCCCTGCAAATTCTTGACCACATGAGTTATGTAGATTTAACTCCAGTCTTAAGTGAGGCACAGACCTGTGGTTGTGGGATTTCTGATGATTTTTTTTTAGATATCCCTACTCCATTTGAAAAGTGAAACAAAAAAAAAAAAAAAAGAAAAGAAAAGTCAAACAAACTTCTTCTCATTTCCCTTTGCCTTCAACTGAGCATGTGTCTTTTGGAGAGCTGCCCCTGCCTCATCCCTCCTCCCTTCTTCCAGGCTTCTGTTGTGTCTGGGGCTGGCTTAGGGCTTTGAGTTTTCAGCTCTCTCTTGTCTCTGGCCTTGGCCATTTCTCTTCCTCTAGCCCTAAGTCAGCTCTGCACAGTTTACCATGTGTGTTGAGACTAGTGGACTGTTTTTACAAATAGAACCAGCAGCTTCTTGGGAGAATCATTGGAGACACATTCTCAAATATGTCATAAAATGATTAATATGTATTGCAGCTCCATCTTAAAATTGAAGAAATCTTTAAGTACACTGCTTAGGCAGACAATTGAAAGCAAACATTTCTCCACGGGCGTTCCCCTGGAATCTAGTACTCCTCTCTCTGCTAGCTGTCTGGGCTCCTGGCTATGTGTGCCCTGACCAAGTGTGCTTTGCCCTAACAGTGAGCTGTAGTCACCTCTCTCAGTCACTCCCTGTGGACCAGGCTCACATACTCCAGCACTGGGAGGGCTTTCAGATTGATCTTGCTAACTCCTCTGTTGTCATGTCTGCCACCTAGACCCAGGTGGAGAAAGTCAGAGCTCCTTCTGCTGATAATGCATACAAAAATGCATATTTGTGCTTATTTCAGGTCAAACATGCGTTGACATCAAGGACAATGTGGTGGATGAAGGGTTCTACTTCACCCCCAAAGGAGACGATCCGTGCCTGAGCTGCACCTGCCATGGTGGGGAGCCCGAGATGTGTGTGGCTGCCCTCTGTGAGAGGCCCCAGGGCTGCCAGCAGTACCGCAAGGACCCCAAGGAATGCTGCAAGTTCATGTGCCTGGACCCAGGTGAGATTGATGGTGGGTCATGAGTCAACCCCCCTGTTCTGACCTGGAGCCCAGATATGCCTTTGCTTTCTCAGTTGGTGGGGACACATGAGGGCTCATGGCACATGGCATAGCAACAGTGGCAGTTAGTTCACAGAGCTGTCTTGCCAGCTTTGATGGCCCAATAGTCTTGGGGGCATGTGTGTGTCATATGACCCAGCCTTCTCTGCCACCTTACAGGTTGGCTTGTGTCAGCTCAGGGAGGTAACAAGTATCATACACCAGTGAACTTGAAGTTTAATGTGGGTGTTTGTTAGTGAATCCACTAAAACTGATGGCTTTGAACCTGATCTTTCTCCTCTCAAGACTTATGTCCCCATTTGAGCTCTTCTCTGAGTTTGGTGATGTGGAGAGTAATGACAGGTTTTTTTTTTTTTTTTTTTTTTTTTGTAATGACAGTTTTTATTGCTTATAGTCGTTGATTTTTACTAATAAAATCTTTCAGAAAAAGATTAAATATTACCCTCATTTTTGAGAAAAAAAAATTCCTTTCTACCAGGTGATGCTTTGTGGTTAGACACTGCACAGACATGTGGTCTCTAGATAGCCCTCTTTTCCTTTACAAAAAAAAAAAAAAAAAAGCAGGTAACAATCTGGTGTATAGGACCATTAGTCTGTATCACATTCCCTGCAGCATACTGAATTGTTCTTCACACCAGTGTAGCTGGCATCTCTGAATTCATGATCACAGGAGAAATGTAAATCAAAAACATGAATTTGTTTTTATCTTGACAGTGTGAGAGAGACATGGATAGGGACTTGTGGAAGTCCCTAAGCTCATGCACCCTGTAGAAGAGCAGCTCAGACAGGGCATAGTGACCATCTCCATCCTCCAGGGCCCCTGTGGAGGAGAAACTGTTTTGCCTAGTGCTGGTAGGACAGGAGCTGGAACTGGTTGGTGTCTGAGGGCCACAACAGCTAGAGCTCTCATCAAGTAGGGAGTAGTCAGTGCCCCTGCATGCCAGGAGGGCTTCTAGGGAGAGGTCAAAGCAGTATCAGAGGGTGTCTGAAGTTTGGCTGAATCAGGCACTCTGGCACATGTCCCACATGTACAGTCGGCTGTGGAGAGTAGAGGAGCCTACCAGGGAGCGTGGAGCTTGGGCCTCCTTGTCTTACAGGATAGATTGTATCTGCTTGTATAAGGTGCATTCATGTAGTATTCTGGCAAGTACTGACTAGATGCTTACCAGGTCTCCTGTGTCCTGGACACATCACTCTCAACCTCCAGCTCCTTACCTTCCACAGGAGTCAAACTCTGGCTTCCATAAGCACATCGCCTGGATTTCTCATTGCATTTCTTAGGAGTCTGCCAGTATTGCCTTACCTCTCCATTCAGGCTTTGTAAGAATGATCAGAACTATATAAGGCCTGTAGAGCCTGCCCAGCCCTAAGGACTTCTTCACAGAGCAGGGCTCTCAGGGCATCTGGATGAGACCACATCTAGTACAGGCTGTTTATCTGAGCAACTTATCCAGGGAGTCTCCCGGTCTCTTTTTCAGCCTTACTTTTGCAGGTCCTAACTGCTTCCCAGGCTGAGCATTTTCTCCTGGGAAGTGTCTTTATTCCAACAAGGAAAGAGACACTGCCACCAAAACTGGGGACATTGGGAAAGTATCCCCTTTAACAAGACAGAATGTCTGCTCTCACCATTCTATTCAAGGTTGTACAGAAGGAAAAGGGCAGTGCCAGAAAATGAAAATGTATCCAGACCAGAAAGGGAAAATGAAATCATCTTTTTTTAGTAGATGACATGATTATCTGCATAGAAAATCCCAGAGGATCTACAGGAAAGTTACTAAAACTAATAGGTATGTTTAGCAAGGTCTCCACGTACAAGGTCAATATATTAAAGCTCTATTGTTTTTACATATATGCTACTTGTGAACAGTTGGAAATTGAAATTTCTAAGAAAAGTACCATTTACAATAGCACCAAAAACATGAAACTACTAAGTTATAAGCTTTACAAATATGTGCACAAGCTGTGTGCTACAAACCATAAAATACTTATGAAAGAAATAAAAAAAATGTAAATAAAAGAAGAGGTTTACCATGTTCATGGATCATAAGATTCAGTATCACTAGGCAGTTAATATCCTCAAATTATCTGTGAATATAATTCTGTCCCAACCCAAATTCCAGCAAACTACTTTTATAGACATTGACAAGCTGATTCTAAAATTTATGTAGAGGGGTGCCCTAGCTGGCTCAGTCAGTGGAACACATGACTCTTGAGTTCAAGTTCAAGTCCACGTTGGGTGTAGAGATTACTTAAAAATTAAAAACAAAACAAAACAAAACAAAAAAAACACAACCTTAAATAAAACTTAAGTAGAAAGGCAAAGGTATTAGAATAGCTAAAACAGTTTTTGAAAAGAACAAAGTTGGAGGATTGATGATACCAGATTTAAAACTTACTGTACAGGGCAGCCCCGGTGGCGCAGCGGTTTAGCTCCGCCGGCAGCCCGGGGCGTGATCCTGGAGACCCGGGATCGAGTCCCATGTCAGGCTCTCTGCATGGAGCCTGCTTCTCCCTCTGCCTGTGTCTCTGCCTCTCTCTCTCTCTCTCTCTCTCTCTCTCTGTCTCTATAAATAAATAAAATCTTTAAAAAAAAAAACTTACTGTACAGTCGAAATAATCAAAACAGTATGGTATTATCAAAAGAAGAGACACCTAGATGAGTGGAACAGAATAGTCTAGAAATAGTCCCACACTTACATGGTCAACTAATATTTCACAACAGTACAAAGGCAATTAAATGGAGAAAGGATAGTCTTTTAACAAATAGTGTTGAAACAATTGGACATCCATATGCAAACACACACACACACACACACACACACACACCTTTAACTATACATTCTACTCTGTATAAAAGTTAACCCAAAGTAGTCTTAGACCTAACTGTACAACCACACATTGTAATACTTCTAGAAGAAAATGTATGCTCTAAGAAAGTAAAGTCTGTTAAAAGAAAATAGAAAACATAGAAAAATCTTTGTGACCTTGGGATAGGCAACATTTGTAGCTGACATCAAAACCATGATCCAAAAAAGAAAAACTGATAAATTGCACTTCATCAAAATTAAAAACTTCTGCCTTGGGCAGCCTGGGTGGCTCAGAGGTTCAGCACCGCCTTTGGACCAGGGTGTGATCTGGGGTCCCGGGATTGAGTCCCGCGTCGGGTTCCCTGCATGGAGCCTGCTTCTCCCTCTGCCTGTGTCTCTGCCTCTCTCTCTGTCTCTGTGTCTCTCATGAATAAATAAAATCCTTAAAAAAAATAAAATAAAAACGTCTGCCTTTTGAAGGTTGTTTAAGAGAATGAAAAGATGAGCCACCATCAAAGAAAAAATATTTGCAAAACACAAATCAGAGGTCTTGTGTTCAGAGTATATAAAGACTCTAAAAAGTCAACAATAAGAAAATAAACCACCCTATTTAGAAGTGAGGAAAAGATTTAAAATGAGACTTCACCAAAGAAGGTACATGATGGCAGCCAAGCAGCTGAAAAGATGTTCAACACTGGTCATTTAGGGGAACAGATTGAATACACGTGGGGTACCATACCTAATGAAAGACTAAAATAACAATTGCCAACACCGAGCAGTGACCTGGGTGCAGAGCAACTGCCCTTCTCACAGTGCTCTCTCCTCCCATCCTGTGCTGCTGCCCTGGGGTCATGGGATCATGAAGCTCTAAGAGGTGAGATGGAGTACCCAACTGTGTAGCTGCCAGGAACAGAGCCTATGTTAGAGTCCAGGGCATTGCCCTCCAGTTCCTGCTGAGCTTCTGCTTCACCTGCTGTCTCTGATGGAAATTTCAAACTATTAACCACATAACCAAACTCAGTGAAGTGGTGAGCTTGTCATCACTGGAGTTCTTCATGCACAGGCTGGACAGCCATGTAGAAAGGACTTGGGATGGCTCAGGCATTCAGACCAAGGGTCAAGCCAGGTGGACTTCAGGGCACTTTGAGTTCCAAGAGCATCTACCACAGCAGGACATGTCCTCTGGGGCCCAGGGGCTGGCTGGGCACCAGTAGCATGGAAGACAGAAGACAACCCCACTCATGGTATTGTCCAGAGCCCCATAGAGAGACCAGTCTTGGCATGAGTCCCAGGGACCCAAAAGTTGCCTTCTGGCTCCTAGGACAGTGCTGTCTTCTTTGTGTCTGAGTGTAAGTGGCTTTCTTCTAGGAGTTGCTTCCTCCCTCCTAATCACCATGGAGGGATGGTCAGGGACCTTGACTGTGTCCTTAGGTTTTTTTTTAGAAGTGATTAGTAAGAGTCATTGCAAAGGGGCTGCTGCTTTAGGTGCCCCCTTGGGATCTCTGAGCTGGCCACCAATTAACAGACATATCAGCAGCCTCCTGAGTTGACAGACTTCCTCCCACAAAGACAGAATGTTCCCCTGAGACTGGACGAGGATTAGAGGCACCAAAAAAGCAACTAATTGGTGAGAGGATGTCTTTTCCACATATTTTCATCCCAAGCGTTGTCAGCAATAAGTGCAGCTTTGAGGGAAGCTTCCTGACCCTGTGGGAAGAGGGCAAGCGCGAACTCAGACCATCTCCATTGGTATGGAGCACACTGGGCCAGCAGAAGCAGTAGAAGGGCCCTGGGAGCGCAGCCTCTCACATGGGACCCATGTTGGCCATGAAGTGTCTCCTTGGGGCTGGTGGTTGGGGACCCGCCCACATGGCTGTCACAGTGTTTGACAGTGCTTGGCCCTTCTACCCACATGGAGTCCTGTTTCCAGTAGCTACAGGTCAGTCCCTCCATTGAAGTCTCCATGGCCTTCCCACTGGTTTCATGGAGGCAGGTATTCCTGGGACCAGTTCATGGTTCTGTTATTCTGTGACTTGGTGCGAGTGGCCCATCTCATCTAGGTGAGAGCCCCTGGAGATGTCTCCTACACTGTAGGCATTCCTCCGGTGCACTTCTCTTCCCTCACACCTCATCCCATGATGATCATGTGTGCCCCACCCATAGCACCTCCACAGCAAGCACTAAACAAGCACTGGTGGGCACCAGGGCAAGGCAGGGTGTTTCCATGTTGGCAGTGTCAACATTTGGAGCACTGTGGTGAGGGCCTTCTTATGCTCAACAGGATGTGGAGCAGTATCCCTAGCCTCTATGTACTAGATGCCAGTAATGCCTCTACCCCCCGAGTGGTTAATGATGACCAAAAGTGTCTCCAGACATTGCCCAATGTTCCCTGGGAATTAGAGCCGCCAGGTGAGCAACCCTGGTCTAGGGTCTGGAGCTTGGTCACATGTGCCTGATTTTGTACTGTGTGGTTGGGGGCATAGAGGCCCGTAACAGAGCACCCTCTAGCTTTTTAGGCAGAAGGGACTCATCGCATGGAACTTAGGAGTGCTTGGCTGGAAGGTAAAATATTTTTCCTGGCCCATGATTTGCTTCTCTCCTTTGGTAATATCCCAGTATTCTTGACCTTGAGCTGTTTGATTTCTGCCATCTCTTCTAAGACCATCAAGTGCAGGGAATCAGGAAGCAAGTTGTTTTGTGCACATATCTGCCTGGTGGTGAAGGGCCATGGCCTTTCCGTAGCACTAAGCCCCTGGGGGGTCAGACTCTTCTTTTCTGTGAACAGCCATTTTCTTTCTTCTTTGAACAGATGGCAACAGCCTGTTTGACTCCATGGCCAGTGGGATGCGTCTGATCGTTAGCTGCATCTCCTCCTTCCTCATCCTGTCACTGCTCCTTTTCATGGTCCACCGGCTTCGCCAGAGGCGACGGGAGCGCATTGAGTCCTTGATTGGAGCCAACTGTGAGTGTGCCTGGCCCTGCCTGTGCAGCCACTGTCAGGGCCCCACCCTAGGCTGTGTCCCCTTTACGGTGGGAAGCACAGAAAGCAGGAAGGGGCATGGAAGAAGGAGAGGATGTTGACAAGGGTGCCCTGGTGTTTCCCTGTCCCACCTATTCACCTGCTCCTGGGCTGAGTGCACACCTGGGGAACTGGAGGAACTGTCCTTAGGACCTGAAATCAGGCTCTGGACATGTGGACGGAGGGACGCATCCTCAGTGCCAGCTGCCCCCGGGGTTCCCTGGTGTTCCAGGGCTGGAAGCACGACCCTTGGCAGCCGCCATGTGTTCAGATGGGTGATCACCTCTTACCTTTTCCAGTAGCCTGGACTGTCCGTGGGCCACCCGCCAGGGGTAGGGGGTCAGAGCAGCAGACACTCGAAACTGTTAGGCAGCTGAGGGTGTGACTCGCCTTCCTCAGCTCGAGTTCTCTGCAGTCAGTGGCCTGTGCCCTTAGTAGAGCTTCTGGAATCCCTTGTCCCAGTGAACAAGCCAGGCTCCCCAGTCCGTGTGGGGAACAGTGGGATGGATGCAGACCCTGGGGCTCGAGGTCTGAATCAAGGTGGCGGGAATGCTGAGGGACGCAACTGCACTGGCAGCACTGAACCGGCGCGGTCCTTCCCCAGACCCTCTCTCCATGCCAGCTACAAAGACCCTCAAGCTGGAGGAGGGCTGTGGTGACGGCGGGGCAGCAGAAGGGGCAGGACAGAGTGACAGGTCACATGTGGGTGAGGGGCAGGGCCGCACTGAAGGGGGTCCAGGTGAGAGATTCAGGGCTCTTGTGTGGGCAGCTGGGCACACAAGTGTGACAGGAAGCCTGATGCCCTGGGCCTGGGGGGTGGCAGGGCCAGCCCTGAGAGAGGGGTGGCTGACTTGGGGGCTGAGCCATGTGTCTTTGAGCAACTTGGTTGCTTGTTTCTCCCTGCGGTTGCCCAGTACACCACTTCAACCTTGGCCGGAGGATCCCTGGCTTTGATTATGGCCCAGACGGGTTCGGCACTGGCCTCACTCCACTACACCTTTCTGACGACGGGGAGGGCGGCACGTTCCACTTCCATGACCCTCCACCTCCCTACACCGCATACAAGTACCCAGACATCGACCAGCCTGATGATCCTCCGCCGCCCTATGAGGCCTCCATCAACCCCGACAGCGTGTTCTACGACCCCGCAGGTGCTTTCCCCCGCCCCCAGGGACAGGGAGCAGCATGTCACTCACCGTCCACCATGGGTAGCCAGAGACCCGGTGGCCCCCCTCCCCAGTCCACAAGACCCTCAGCCTCCACTTTTTCCTGGCCTTCCGCTTTCCCTTTGGTTTTCCCTCAAAAGTGGAAGGAACCACCATCTGTGGTGGTGCAGATGAAGAGCAGGCGGGCTCTTCCCAGGGCTGCACGTGCAAATGACTGCTGGCGGTGGTCTGGTGAACACCTGCTAGCAAGGGGCCCTTGAGGCACACTCAGCTGGGCTCTGCAGAGAGCTGGGGAGCCAGTTGCTGGTGGTTGTGGGGACAGGGCTAGCCCAGAGGTGCAGGGGCCCGCCCTGAGCCAACTGCTCGGCTGTAAAGACACATGTGTGGTAGGCTGAGGAGACACCATCATGACATTCCCTCCTGTCCAGAAGCAGTTCTGTGAAGTGGGAAGAAGGCCCTGTGACACTGGCCCGATTAATCTCTTGTCCATCTGATACTGGAAAGTCATTCCTTGCAGGGCTGTGGAACGCAGAGGGAATGCCAGGTTCCCCACCCATTGCCTGGCTTGTCCTTTTCCCTGTGTGCAGCTCAAGTGTCTCATCCCATTTGCCTTTGTGTGAACACCCTCTAACACACACCCCTGTGGTACGACAGTGGGCAGTGCCCTACTCCCAGGTGGCCGACTCCTCGCGCACCCACATGCCACAGCAGAACCGGTGTCCTGGGGCCTGTTTGTTCACAAGTCCTGCTTCTCTGTGGTCTCTAGGCAAGACCTGGATTGATCCGATTATCCCAATCTGCTGTCAAGGAGGTCAAGGTAGAATAGGCTTCCTGCCAGGGACCCTGCTGGGGGGCAGCAGGTCCCAGATACCTGCATGGAGCAGGCTGTCGGAGCAGATGCTCCCTGGGGCAGGGTACCGGGACTCGGAGGCTGGGGAAGCCGCCAGGCGAAGGTGCGCACCGGGCCCCCATGGCCCGAGCCTTCCGAGGGTAGAGTGACAGGGAGCAGGCATGCTGAAGGCACTGGGCTGCCACAGAGTTTTCCTCAAAGCGAAGATTTCTGCATATCTCCATGAGGTTTGCAGAGCTGTGTGCTCGGAGCCTGCCTCCTGCATTCCCATCCACATGTTCCAGCCACAGCCTGTCCTTGGCCAGCCCGGAGCTCCCTCCTGTCACAGGAGCCCTGCTTTGATTCCCCTCAAGTCAGAAAGAATTTTCCCCCTCCCCTGACTTTGTTTGGCTGACCGTCAAAGCCTGTCCCCGCAGTCACACAGCATGGCTTGCTCGTGGCTGTACCATGGCACCTTGCACCTTGCCAGGTGCAAAGGTGAGGGGTGAGCACACTGCCCCCCCCACTCACACCTTGGTGGGAACATTCAGACAGCAGGAGTGTTCCCTGGTTCTGTCTAGCCCCACTCCTCCCCTGTGCCAGACCCACCATCCTGCTGACCCCCTTCTGTCTCCCTGCAGACGATGATGCCTTTGAGCCAGCAGACGCCAGGCCGCCAACCCCGGGGGATGGTGGCGGTGAAGGTGCGTCTCCCCGGCGCCTGGAGCACCCTCTGCCTGCCGCAGAGGCCTCTTTGGCAGATCTGGAAGACTCTGCCGACAGCAGCAGTGCCCTGCTTGTGCCCCCTGACCCTGGCCCGGGAGGCACCCCCACAGAGGCACTGCCAGGGGGTGGCCGCCACAGCCGCAGTTCCCTCAGTACCGTGGTGTAGAGGACGGCCCAGCCCACGGCCCCGACGGCCAGAGAGCACCTGTTTGCTGTTGAGAAACATTGATCCCGTGGGAGATTCACAGGGCCCAAGTGAGCCTGGACCCAGCTGCGCTGCCAGTGTGCACGTGCACAGACCCCACTGACCTCCCGAGGGAGCAGACACTGGGCACCAGGTCTCGAGGGCTCCCAAGAACATGCACAGCTTTGGGTCCCTGACTTTTTCTTTACAAGTGGCAGAAGAATGATGAAGTTAGTTCAGATCACACGTTTCAGAAGTAGGGAACAAAGAAGGCACCAGGGGTGTGGGCAGAGGCCAGACCACACCTGGCTTTGGTGGGCTGGCTTGCCGGAGCATGCCACCCAGGGGAGCCTGCCAAACCGCCTCTGAGCCCGGGGGCCACCAGGGGGCAGGAGGGGTGTTTCCAGGCATGGCTATGTTTGTGGACTGTCAGTATTGTCCAGGCACTTGGTCTGCCACAGGGTGGACAGCCTTGGGGGTTACTACAGCGATTGCTCCAAGGGTCCCCACCACCCCCTCCCCCCCCAGCTATGAACATCAAGGTGACCCTGCCCCAGGCTGGGGGCTGGCCTGGGCCTCTGGTGCCCGAGGCCCTGAGAGGGGGTCTTGGAAGGAGGTTGAACTCTTCACTCTGTCTTTCCAACTGGGCTCTGTGAAGCCCAGTTCTGGGCCAGGAGGTCCTGGCCCCACCTTCTCATTTTTGTCCCCAGCATTGCTGTGCATGGCTCCCCCAGGAGGCAGCCCTGGATTTGGGCCAAGGCCCTTCACGCATGAGTGTTCTGGCCCCAGATCCTCCATTGGGGGTTGGCCAGCTCCTATCTGCTACTCTCTGGAGCCCCCACTCCTATTGAATTTGCCCCTGGGCCTGGCCTGCCCCCCACCCCATCTTGTTTGTGCCATAAAGGGTTGTTTCTTTGGGGGAGGGGTGGCTGAAATTAATGCCCTGGGCTGTATCCATCTCCTGAAAGTCCACTTGCACACCACCACCACTGGAGCCGAGTGCTCAGTGGCCGCATGCCACCTTCCCGTGCTCCTCAGCAGCTTGGGGTGCTGGGTACCCTGCCCAGGGGCCTTTTGACCAAGGGACCCTGTTGCCTGCTCCTGGGCAGTGGTCATGTCTCCTGACATGGGGCTTTTAGCATTTCTGAGGTTTGGAGATTAAGCGGGTTCTGTGCGATTTTTAGCACATCCATATCTTTTCTACGTTGTATGTCTGGACCTTTTCTTTTTGTGTGTGCGTGTATGTCTGTGTGTGTGTGTGTGTGTGTGCACATATGTGTCCCAAGTTTTTGCAGGTGGCGGTACACCGGAACTCAGCATGGGGCCCCATTCTCCTCGGCCTGCTGTGACATCGTGGTTGGCACTGAGGCATGGCCAGGTCTGCACCTCTGCCCCTTGGCTCAGAGCATCCTGGAGCCCTGCTCCTGGTCCCCTTTGTAGCCTTTCCAGATGAGCGTGCAGTGACAGGAGGGTTGACTAGAAGTGAGTGCTGCTGTGGTGCTTTGTGGTGACAGACCTCGGTGGCACAGTGCAGTCCAGGCGTGTTCTCACACTCTCCCATTGGAAACCTGTTGAACTCTTCCAGTATGGAATGAGATTTTTGAGTTGCCCTACAGAACTGGCCAGAGGTATGAATTTTGAACTGCCTGTCCGGGCTCACAAGATCCAGAGTGCTGGAGGCAGGCCTCAGGCAGGCAGGCAGGCTATATGCCAAGGAAGCCTGAGCTCCCCTTGCCAAAGGGCTGATACTTCAAGAAAGGCGTCCTGGGTACATGTTTCACACACTGGCCACTGAAGACAAAGCAGGAAGGTTGTTGTGCCTCCAGCATGCTGGGCTCAGGGCAACTGAGGTCTAGAGCAGCATTCACGGGTCTTACAGGAGCCAGGTGAGTGCCCTGAGCATGTCTGCTTTGGAGTGACCACCCTGGCGGAGCCCATAGGGGCTTGACCTCTATGGCTGAGAGTCCTTCACAACTCCCATGTGTCTGGCTCATGCCTCAGAACCATATATAGAGGGCAGGTGGGTTGGCACAAGATGCATGGGGACTGGGAAACCCTTTGGGGATGAAGGACTGCTGGGGCCAATCAGGCATGCAGGAGGTATTGAGCAGGGAGTGGCCTGAAACGGTGGACCTGCTTCTGGACTGGCCAGGACTCTGTCCCAGCACCAGGGTGTTCAGCCCACTGGTGTCCTTGGGCTGGGCAGAAGGCCTGCGTGCAGTGCTGCTCCAGACCCCTGCCTACTGTGTCTGCAAGAGTTGGTGCCCAGGAACAAGGGGGGAGCCAGTGTCTGTCTGGCTGTCCTCAGCCTCCTGTCCTGTTGCCACCCTTTGTAAGATCGGACTGCTCCATGGTCCAACAAAGAATCCAGAGGCCAACCCTAGCTACGACTCTTGTGCTTCTGTGAGAGACTGGGTCCCCAGAGGTACAGGCCAGGCTCTTGGGAGGAGCCTTCCCCCGCAGGACCCGACTTACCTGGTGGAGGAAGGAGTCAATACTGTACATTGTCTCAATGCCTGTTTTTTATGTTTTCCTTTCACTAAGGGTTTTTAGTTTGGGTTTATTTTTGGTTGGGTTGGCACTAATCCTTTTCTTAAGATGCTGTGAGAACCATTTCATTCAAATGCCAAATAAATTTGTGTTCTGGAAGAAGCGTGGTCAGTCTTTGGTATGACCCAAGTCGGGACGGGATGGCACAGTGGTGGGGATGGGCGGATGGAGGAGTTGGAGCATCTGTGCGGCCAGGCACAGGGCTTCAAGATGCCCTGTTCCTTCTGTCTGACCAATGGTCCTTCCAGTAATTTCCCAGTTTGTGGTGGAGGGACAAAAGGGTTCCTAGGGGACTCGGGACTCAACCTCAGGCAGGTCCTTGTGCTCATCTCATCCTCCTAACCCAGCATCCTGGCAGTTGGCTCCAGGCTGGGCAGGGGGAGCCCCAGGGCTGGAGAGGTGAGGGACCAGGGTTAGAAAAGGAACAGGGATTCCTTAGGGGTAGAACTTTTGAGAACAGGTCCCTCATTCCTGGACACACCTGCTGGGGTGGTAGGGGGGTCTTGAGTGCCATTAGCACTGTTGATAGCACAGCTCTTTCCCTTCACCCCACTGGCCAGTCATGCTCACATCCACAGGCACACATGTGCCAGATATAGAGCTCTTTCCAAACGGTGTCACTGTCCCAGTTAGACCAAGGGACAGAGAAATCAGCCCCACTTTCTGGAGGAGCGAATTGAGGGAACTGAGGCTCAGGCCACAGCCTGGGGTCAGGGCCTCAGGAGCTGCTGCAGAAGCCCGAAGTCCCTAGGGGGTGCAAAGCAGAGTGGGAGGGCTGCAGTTTCCCAGATGGTGGGATGATCCCCCAAAGGAAGGCCTTACCTCAGGTGTGCAGGGAGCGGAGAGTGGTCCCAGACCCACAACAGGGGAAAGACATACTCCCTACCCCAGCCTCAAAAGTCAGGAGCGTTGGGATTCAAGGTGCCCTCCCTTTGATCTTCTGTTCTTGCTGGGTGGCCTTGGCTTTTCACTCCTGGCCCCCAGCCTCCCATTTTCTCATCTCTAAATGGGCATCATTGCACCACCCCCATTAGTTAAGAGAATCTGTTCTAAGTGTGGTACTGGCACAAAAACAGACACATAGATCAATGGAACAGAATAGAGAACCCAGAAATGGGCCCTCAACTCTTTGGTCAACTAATACTCAACAAAGCAGGAAAGACTATCCACTGGAAAAAGACAGTCTCTTCAATAAACGGTGCTGGGAAAATTGGACATCCACATGCAGAAGAATGAATGAAACTAGACCATTCTTACACCACACACAAAGATAAACTCAAAATGGATGAAAGATCTAAATATGAGACAAGAATTCATCAAAATCCTAGAGAACACAGGCAACACCCTTTTTGAACTTGACCACAGCAACTTCTTGGAAGATACATCCATGAAGACAAGAGAAACAAAAGCAAAAATGAACTATTGGGACTTCATCAAGATAAGAAGCTTTTGCACAGCGAAAGAAACAGTTAACAAAACTAAAAGACAATGTACAGAATGGGAGAAGATACTTGCAAATGACGTATCAGATAAAGGGCTAGTATCCAAGATCTATAAAGAACTTATTAAACTCAACAGCAAAGAAACAATCCAATCATGAAATGGGCAAAAGACATGAACAGAAATGTCACCAAAGAAGACATAGACATGGCCAACGAGCACATGAGAAAGTACTCTGCATCACTTGCCATCAGGGAAATACAAATCAAAACCACAATGAGATACCACCTCACACCAGTGAGAATGGGGAAAATTAAGAAGACAGGAAACCACAAATGTTGGACAGGATGTGGAGAAAAGGGAACCCTCTTGCACTATTGGTGGGAATGTGAACTGGTGCAGCCACTCTGGAAAACTGTGTGGAGGTTCCTCAAAGAGGTAGAAATAGATCTGCCCTATGACCCAGCAATGGCACTGCTGGGGATTTACCCCAAAGATACAGATGCAGTGAAGGACCGAGACACCTGCACCCCGATGTTTCTAGCAGCGATGTCCACAATAGCCAAACTGTGGAAGGAGCCTCGGTGTCCTTCGAAAGATGAATGGATAAAGAAGATGTGGTCTATGTATGCAATGGAATATTCCTCAGCCATTAGAAACGACAAATACCCACCATTTGCTTCGACGTGGATGGAACTGGAGGGTATTATGCTGAGTGAAGTAAGTCAATAGGAGAAGGACAATCATATGGTTTCAGTCATTCGGGGAATATAAGAAATAGTGAAAGGGATCATGGAAAGGAGGGGAAATGAGTGGGAAATATCAGAGAGGGAGACAGGAGAGACTCCTAACTGGGAAATGACCAAGGGGTAGTGGAAGGGGAGGTGGGCGGGGTATGGGGTGTCTTGGTGACAGGCACTGAGGGAGGCACTTGATGGGATGAGTACTGGGTGTTCTACTATATGTTGGCAAATCAAACTCCAATAAAAAATATACAAGACGTCTGGGTGGCTCAGTGGTTAAGCGCCTGCCTTCAGCCCAGGGCATGATCCTGGGGTCCTGGGATGGAGTCCCACATCGGGCTCCCTCTGGGGAGCCTGCTTCTCCCTCTCCCTGTGTCTCTGCCTTTCTCTCTGTGTCTCTCGTGAATAAATAAATAAAATAGTTTTTTAAAGAATAAAAATAAAGTGTTTTGCTCCAGGGACGCCTGGGTGGCTCAGCGGTTGAGCATCCACCTTTGGCTCTGGTCATGATCCTGGGGTTCCGGGGTCAAGTCCCCCATAGGGCTCCCAGAAGTGAGCCTACTTCCCTTCCTGTGTCCCTGCTACTTTCTCTGTGTCTCTCATGAATAAATAAATCTTTCCCCCCAAAAAAAGTGTTTTGCTCCAGTAAATGTCAGCAATTGTTGCTGGCACGCAGCCGCAGCCCTAGGATCAGAGCATGTGCCTGGTGATCTCAGAGCTCCGTCTTCCCTGCTGGTGGCCCTGCCTGGACGCCACTCCCTCGGACCCTCTCTGCAGCCTGCAGTGGCCTGCCAGAGAGCTCACAAGACTTAGCCACACCCCTAGCCCACCCCACTAATAAACAGCTGCCTAGCCTGCCCCACTGTCCTCTAGCACTTTCTAGTCCTCTGGAGTCAGTGGCTGCTGCACCATGCAGTCTCTAGGCTTTGCACTTGCCTTCCTCACCGTGCCAATGGTGCTGTGCGGGGACTCTGAGGGTGAGCATCTGGACCCTGCCCATCCCTTCTGGAATCTACCCTCCCTTGTAATTCCCCCCTTCTCCCTGTTAAGCCCTGCCTTTGGTGGGGGGCGGGGGGCTCTTTGGAGGAGGAGGTATTGGGCCTGAGACAGAAGAGCAGAGTCTGTGCTAGCCTCCTCTGGCCTAAGCCCTACACCCCCATTCTTGGACCCTGGCTGGGAAAGAGCTCAGAGTGGACCCAGATGGCTGTCCCTCATCTTGGTCCCCTGTCCACTGTCTGCAGGCACCTGGTGCTACGACTCCCAGGACCCGAAGTGTGGTGAGGACAGTGTCATGTGAGGCTGTGTGGGATCCCTCTTTGTCCTGTGACCACTAGACAGTCTGGTGCTAGTGTGACCCAAAAGCAGTGTGCATGCTGAGCTTCTGTGTTCTCTGCAGGTTCTATCTGGAGTCCTGGGCCACAGTGGCTCGCTGGGCACCAGATGGAATGTGTGTGTCCCCCTGCATGTGTGTCCAGGGCTGTTGCTTGTTGCTGGTGTGATCTGCAGTCCTGCCATGTGTGCTAAGCTGTTCATATCAGTGGGAACTCAGGCCACTGTCAGTGTGGTCAGTCCATGTGGGAGCAGGTGTCCCCAGTGGGGGAGTGTGACCACTGTGCTGGGAGACCCTTCCACCTCCATCCCCTGTGGGGCAGTCTACCTGCAGGTGACTGTGTGTCAGAGTGGCCCAGACCAGGCGGTGCCTGCCTGTGTGAGAGTGCTGCAGACATTGTAACCAGGCCAGGTCGGGGTGTGTGCAGCAAGTGTGTGTGGAAGCCGGGGGCCAGCTTCCTGAGGCTAGGCAGTTTCTGTTAACGTGTGGGAGGGAGCACTGCCTCCCCCCAAGTTGCCTCCCTGACCCCCCTCCACAGATCCCTGGCCTTGTTTCCTCAGGCCCCACCCACTGGAAGGAGATGGCCCCTGCCTGTGGGGGCCCAGCCCAATCCCCCATCAACATTGACCTTCACCTGGTCCAGCAGGACCCTGCCCTGGGACCCTTTATCTTCCAAGGCTACCACTCAGCACCTCCAGGCCCATGGACACTGGAGAATGACGGCCATACAGGTTAGTACCCTGGGGCCAGGACCCCCCCCCACCCCAAACAGGAGCAGGAGAACCCACCTGGCAGTGAGAACTACCCGTTCCCCTCCCCCACCACACACACCCAGTGATCAAAATTTCCAGTCAGCACAGAAACATCCACACACATTGGTAAAGACACCTCCAACAAGGGTCATGCCCCCCATACACAGGTGTCAGGAACCCCCCCCGGCCCAGAATAACAATCAGCCATTGTCCCCAAGGACCGGGAGTCAGTACGTTCCCACAAGTCAGAATGCCTTAGAAGTCATCACAGCCCCCCAATATCACACATAGCTGTGGATGTGGTGGGTCAAAACTCTAGACATAGGAAGGCCACCCTCTCCCCACCTCTTGCAGGGTGGGGTATTTCCTCTGTAGGCTGCGGACCAGCAGAGGGGCCTGGACACCCTGGGGAGTGTCCAGGGAGCAGACTAGCCTGGAAGGGACCAGTGCTGGTACCCTGTACCCTAATAGCACAAAGGTGGGTAGGTGGGGGGAAGAGAGAGTCATGTGCTCCCCTCCCCTCAGTACTGCTCCGCATGGACACTGACCCGCAGAGCCGCCTGGAGATTCGGGGCGCCGGGCTGCCGCTGCCTGCCTACCGTGCCCTGCAGCTGCACTTCCACTGGGGGGGCCCTGGGCGAGCAGGCTCAGAGCACAGTGTGGATGGGCAGCGCTACCCCATGGAGGTGGGCGTGGGCATGGGGGAGGTGGTGGGAGTGCCCTGTGTAAGGGGCAACTGGTACCTCTCCTGATCTGTGCCCCTCCAGATGCACGTGGTCCACATGAACACGAGGTATCAGAGCGTAGAGGAGGCGCGAAGTCACCCTGATGGGCTGGCAGTGCTAGCGGTGCTGTTGGCAGTGAGCAAGGGGCCATGTGATTCCCGGCCGTGGGGGAGGACCAGAGGAGCTCCGTGACTCCTCGTGCTTCCCAGAAAGGGGTTCTGCAAAGGGAGCAGAGAGGGCCTGTAGGCCTTCGGTGGGGCTGTTGGGAGGCTGTATAGGGTTTGTAGGATTTAAAGGGTTCCTTTAGAGAATGGGGCCTCTAGAGGTCCTGGGTCTGCAGGGTCAGTGGGGGGTGATCTCCCAGCTGCCCCTCCTGGGGGCCTACCCTCTTCCCTTACAGTCTCCCCTAGACCCCCTCAGAGTTCCCCCTTTGGAGACTCGTCCACTCAGCGCCCGTCTCACTTGGAGTCCCCTCCCTAGGAGCGGGACACGGACAACGCCAACTTCTCCGCGCTTGTGTCGGGCCTGAAGAACGTGTCTGAGAGCGGTGAGGAGCCACGAGGTGGCACCCGGGGCTGGGGTTGCTGGGGGCGGGGGGGTGTGGCACAGGGAGGCCAGGCGCAGTCCCGCCTCCCCTCCCCTCCCCCGTCCAGGGGTCTCGGCGAATCTGGCACCCACCTTCCCGCTGGCCTCGCTGCTGCCCGGCGCCTCTGGCCTCTCCCGCTACTACCGCTACTCGGGGTCGCTGACCACGCCCGGCTGCCAGCCCGCGGTGCTCTGGACGCTCTTCGCCGACGCGGTCCCCATCGGGCGCGCGCAGGTGGGGCCGCCACCCCTCCCCCTCCTCCCTTCCTTCCGCAGCCCCGGCTCTCCCGACTTCACCGTCTCTGCCCTGAGCCCTCAGGTGGCCCAGTTCCAGACTGTGCCCCGGGCCGGTCTCCCTGGCTCGCGCCCCGCACCGCTCACCGACAACTTCCGCCCGCAGCAGCCTCTCGGGGGGCGCAGGGTCTCGGCCTCTCCGGGCGCCTCCATCCGCGCCGCAGCCTCGGCCCCCGCCCCGCACCTGGCCCCTGTGCGCGGGGCTCTGCTGGGCCTAGGGCTCCGCCTGTGGCTCTGGAGGAGCCCCTAGGACCCAGGCTCGACCCCTTCCCGCAATAAACGATGCACAGAGTGACCGGAGCCTCCTGTATCTTGCGGGGGTGGGAGCCTCTCCCAGGGAGGCGGGATTCCTGCCCCGACCCCACTGAGGCCTCAGTGTGCCGGCCAACACGCAGACCCCTGAGATCCTCCCCTACCCCATCACAGCCAGTCCCAGACCCCCAGCCGGAACCCCAGACCTCTGATCCCACTGGGAGAGACAAGGTGCCCCCGTTTCCAAGGAGAAAAACTGGCAGGTCCTAGAAACACCACCTGCTAAAGTCTAAGACTACACATTTTATTTTAAAAAACAAGCGGGCTGAGGGACCCCAGGCCACTATAGGGGTTAAGTGCTGACTTCAGTTGACATTTCCTTGAGGCCAGGAGGTGAGAAGCTACTGGTTCCAGGTTCTGCTGCAGGCTGTGCTAGGTGAGCGGGTCCTGGTGATAAGGACAACTAGTGAAACTGTGCCCAGGTGACACTGGGGGGTTAGGCTGTGCAGCCTGAGTGTCGGGTGACACTTTCTGGAGAGCCTAAGGGAGGCTAAGTGAACGGTTGAGTGTCCTTGGTGTCACTGTCCACAGCAAAGCAAAGACTAGAGGCCACTGTGTCCAGGCAACGTTGTCCAGGAGGAGGCTGCGTCTGTCAGTGGAGTTAAGCTGGCCGGGGTCAAGCTGCTGTCCAGTTGATGCCCTGTGGACTGCGGTTGTATATGGGGGTGTTACTGCCCTGAGGGAGGCAGGGTCCAGGTGACAGTGGCCCAAGCGTCCCGCGGATCCCTAACAGCTGCTGAGGAATGTGTGGCTCACACGGTATTTCAGGGCTTGGAGGCCCTGCCTCCCACCCAAGACCCTTTAGAAAAACAAACCAAACCTAAACACCAGCACCCTTCCCCGAGGCAGACCCTTGAGCTCTCCCCGACCTCTCCTCGGGGCTGGCTACACCCCTGACCATGACCCTTCTGCAGCTCTAAGGCCAAAAGGGGCTCCACCCCACCTCCTGCCCTACTCGGTGGCCGGCGATCCCCGGCTGCACGGAGCCATCCGCACCCCAGACGCGGTCCCCGGCGGTCCCCGGCGGTCCCCAGGCTCTGCGGTCCCGATGCCCACACCCCAGGGCCCGAGGCCGCTTCTCCAAGGACGAGGGGGTGGATCTGTCCATACAGATGCAGTGCGGGAGGGCGCCTGCTGCCCTCCGGGGGGGCGCCCTCAATCCCCGCCGCCCTGCGGGGCCCCGGGCGGCACGGGCGTCTTCTTGAAGCTCTTCCTGGCGGGGGCCCGGTTGGCGCCGCCGTCCGCAGGGCCGTCCGGGGCGTCGTCGGCGGGCCTCGCGACCGCGGCCAGGGCGTTCACGGTGCCGAGCGCCCGCAGCAGGGCGGGCCCGCGGGGGGCGGCGCGAGGGGCGACGCGGGGCTCCCGGCGGGCGGGCGGCGGGGGCGGGGGCGCGGGCGGCGGGGGCGGCAGCAGCTCGCGCAGGGCGTCCAGCTCCGCACGGAGCTCCGCGCGCAGCGCCTCGAGCCCCGCGCCCAGCTCGGCGCGCACGGCAGCCAGGCCCTCCTGCAGCCGCCGCTCGCTCACCTCCAGGACGCCCGCCGGGTAGGTGGCCCCGCCGCGCGGCTCCCCGCACACGGAGCACACGGAGCCGGCGCTGCGCGCGTCCGCCCGCGCCTCGGCCCCCGGCGCCCCGGCCTCCCCCGCCGCGGCCCCCGCGCGCTCCACCAGCCGCAGCAGCCGAGGCGCGTCGGCCCGGAGCTGGCCCCGCAGGCGAGCCAGGCGGCCCGGGGCGCGGCCTTCCTCGGGGCCCGGCCCGTTGGGCTGCGGCCCGTGGTCCCGCCGGCGGCCGGCGGCCCTTCGCAGCGCCTCGCTCGCGCCGTACGCACCGCGCGCCTGGAGCCACGGGCGCCCGGGATCCGCCGCCATCCGCGCCGCCGCCGCCGCCGCCGGAGCCGGGAGCCCCAGCCCGCAGCCTAGCGACCGCTGGGGCCCCGGCGACGCTCCGTGGAGAGGGCCCCCGGGACGGCTGTGGGAACGACCGAGGCCTCGGGGGTCTATCTGGCCTGGGGCCCGGGGAACTCCGGTAGGGAGGGCGGGGGAGCCCCGGGGGGACCCAGCGGGGCAGGGCTCGGCTCGGCTTGTGTGCGCTGGGCCCGCCCCGGGGACCGCTGTCGCTGCTGGGCCCCCGCGTGGGCCGCGGAGCTTGGACCGGCTTCAGGGCGGGGAGTGACGGGACACGGAAGGAAGGCTGCGGAAGCCCCGGCGCCCAGACCGGCGGCCGGGAAACAGGTGTGCCGGTGGGCCCGCGCGTCCCCGCCCTCTCACGGCGGCCGCTTCCATCACTTGCATACGGTAGTCCAGGCCACTGTCACTTGCCCCCGCCTGCAGGAATCCATCCTCCTCGGGGGCTGAGTGGTGAGCCACCATTGGGTGTCACAGCCCACCCCACACTGTGCCTGGCGGTGTCTTCTTCCTTTTTTTTTACTTCCTTTTATAATTTATTAATTACTGTTATAAAAAAAAAAAAGAACATGAAATATGCCAATTTAACCATTTTCAAGTGTATAGTTCAGTAGTGTTGACTATACGCAACATCTCCAGAACTTTTTCATCCTGCAAATCTGAAACTCTAGCTAGACCTGTTGAACAACTTCCTTCTCCCTCCTTCCACCAGCCTCTCATAACCACCATTCTACTTTCTATTGTTTTGTTTTTTAAGATTTATTTATTCATGAGAGACAGACAGAGAGGCAGAGACACAGGCAGAGGAAGAAGCAGGCTTCTTGCAGGGAACCCGATGCAGGACTCTATCCCAGGACCCCAAGATCATGCCAAAGGCAGATGCTCCATCACTGAGCCACCCAGCTCAGTAGTTCTTCTACTTTCTATTGTTATAAATGTTATTATTATTTCTTTTAATGTGTGTAGGCTCTGTAATGATGTACCCCCTTTTAAAATTTAAATTCAATTGGCCAATATGTAGTACATCATTAGTTTCAGATGTAGTGTTCAACAACCTCCACCCTGTGTGGGCCTTTGCTCAGGCCTTTTCCCCTGCTGGTAAAGACCCCCACACCCTGGGGAGGGGGGCACAACTCCCACTCATCCCACTTCTGCAGGACAGCCTTCCTGGGCCACCCCAGCCCCCAGCAGATGACTCAGGCTCCTTGCCCACAGCATGTTTAAGTGGCTCTCTGTTCTCTGTCCACCTGGGTCCACAGTAGAGGCCCTGAGCACAGAGTGACTGGGTCATTCAGGTCTCAGAGGTACTAAACATGCTGGATGTTGGATGTAGGGAGTAGATGAGTGAATGAGTCTAGAGCTGAGGGTCCTGAGTGGGGCAGGACCTCTAACCACCCACTCTGATCAGCCCCTGCACCTCCTCAGCCTGGCATTCTAGATGCTCATGGTCAGGGATCCTGGGTGGCTCAGTCGGTTAAGCGTCTGTCCTCTGCTCAGGTCATGATCTCAGGGGCCCTGGGATCAAGCCCTGAATTGGACTCTGCTCTGCAGGGAGGCTGCTTCTCCCTCTGCCTCTCCCTCTGTCTGCCGCTCTGCCTACTGGTGCTCTCGCTCTCTCTCTGTGTCAAATAAATAAAATCTTTTTTTGAAACAAAACAAAACACAACAGACCTTCATGGTCATCCCTGCTGGCTTTCCTGTTCCTCCCACATTTTCCACTTGTGCCAGTGCTCCTCACTGCTGTACTCCGTTCCTTTTCACCCAGGTGCCTTCACCCATTCGACCTGCCTATGCCCATCTCAGGGTCATGGGCAGTGCACTGTGGGCCCCTCTGGAGGGCAGTAACCCTCTGCCGGGCCTGTTGTTCTCACTGAGCCCTAGGGACTAGTTAGGACTCTGGGTTCCTCCCCAGCCAATTGTGGGGAGGGAGGGCTTGGAGGGAATCCAGGCTGGGCTGGAAAGGAGATGGCATGGCAGCCACTGGGACCCATATCCCCAGAGCCCACGGGGACCTAGCCACTGTGCAGCCCTGTGCCTCTGTGTGTGTGTGTGTGTGTGTGTGTGTGTGTGTGTGTTTGTTAGAGAGAGAGAGAGAGAGAGAGAGAGAGAGGGAGGGAGGGAGGGAGAGGTGGACAGCTGCCAACCCTGTTTTTGGCAGCCCTGGCCCCAGGCCACCATGAAGACTTCTGAATCCCCTCCATTCATTCATTCATTTGTTCATTGCAGCCTGTCTATCTGGAAGCTGAGAATTTGGCACTCTGTCAAACCCCGCAGACACCCCCATTCCTGCTGAGTCACCTGACTGCCCCCTGGGACTTCCAGCATCTGGTTCCCCAGGTCTCTAGAGCCTCGTTAACCATACTCCTGCCCCCTCCTCTCAGTAATTAAAATACTGTGGACAAAATGTCCTGGATTCCTTCCCCAGGCCTGCTCAAGTCAAGCTTTGTGACCCAGGGGCTCTGAAGGAAGCCCCCGAGGTCCCTGGGAGGAGACAGCAGGGAAGCAGGGAAAGGCTGGGGTGGGGTGAGGGGCAGTGGCACCGGACTCCAGATGTGTGATGTGCAGAGAGCTGGAAGGCAGGGGCCGGGCTGCTGGGGCAGACAGGGACTGCGAGGTTTCCAGGCTGTCGAGGCTGATGGAGGGCCGTGGTACGGACAAAGCCTTTGTGGCGAGGAATTCACCATCGTGCAGGTGCTGGACGTGAGGTCATGGCTGGTGGTAGAGAGTCCCAGAGTCATGGCTCTGGGGCAGACAGATGCACAGGACCAAGGGCAGAGTGGGAGGGGAGGCCCCAGGGAGCCCGACCAGCCCTGAGGAGGGCGCAGAGGCTATGGTGAGGGGTGAACAGGCAGCTGTGGTCACCACAACCCTGAGCCCCTGAGGTCAAGTTCAGTGACAGTCCAGAAGTAGGATGCAGTGACCCTGAATGGAGCTTCCCAGGCAGGGAGGGTGGGGGGCCGCAGAAGCTGAGGACTGCTGGTGAGGGGACAGGCTGGGGAGCCCTTGCCTAGGCTGGCTGGTCACAGCAGGGGAAGCTCCAGAGGAATGGGGCAAGAAGCAGGAACAGAGCTAAAGCGCCAGGGAGGAAAGGGTCTGCTTTCCAGAAGATCCTCAAGCCCAGCCTGGTCGGCTCTCTGCACAGAGGAGCTGACTGGGGCAGGGCAGGGCCCAGCTGCTTCCCCACACGGGCCGCCTCTCTGTGCCCAGGTCGCCAGGGCCCAGGCCTGCTGGAGATGGGCCGGGGTGACCCCATTGGGCTCTGCACAGGCAGGCCTGGGCGATGATTGTGCCTGGCCACTGATTAACTCAGGAGCGCTGCGGGCTCGGCAGGGCCTGGGAGGAGTGAGACCCTGGGGCTCTGCCCCTGCCTCTGCCTGGAGAAGGGGGCAGCCTCTGCGTCACTTAACTACCCCCCCCCTTGCACTCTGTTGCCATTAAACCCTGGCAGCCACCCAGAGAGGAGGCTCTATTTTCCAAAGCAGTGGGAGCTAGGAGAGTTCAGTGGGCAGGGCCAGGCGGGCTTTGTATGTTGGAGGGGCCCCTGGTGGCCTTGGAGGGGGCAGAGGAGCCTCATAGTCATCATGGGAGGGTCTGGAAATGCAGATGCCCAGGTCACCCCCTCCACCAACAGGCTGGTCTTTGTCTTCTTCCACAGCTGTGTGTGCACCAAGTTCTGGCCTGGCCTGGTTCTCAGTGAAGGGGGGGCGAATGGAGATGCAGGTGGGGGGTCCCTGAGGCTGGCTGAGCAGTCCCTCCTGTGCTGGCTCTGAGGGTCTGTGGGGAGCAGGACCCCAGGGGGAGCGGGAAGTAGGGTCTGCCATGAGCCATCAGCCACCCTCAGGGGGCGGTTAGCCTCAGAGCTGGGCTTGGAGTGGGTACTGCAGGCAGAGTCTGGGGTGGGGGCTGCCCCTTCCCTTTCTGGTCACAGACCCTGGCCTTCAGCACAGACTCTAGAGCATGGGAGCCCACCCATTCTCTACTCCGGCCATGCCACTGGCTCTGGGAGCCAGACTGATGAGACCCTTGGCCATGAGCAAGCAAGGCCAGCTGGACTGGGGCCTGGGCCCTGGCCCCAGGGCTCTTACGAAGGGAAGGCTGCAGTACCTTTTGGGACTCCAACGTCCAGGCCAGGGAGTGCAGCTTTGGTAGACCAAGTGAGCAGGTCTGGCTGGGGCCACTGCTCAGGGCACCATTCTGGGCTCGTTCATTCTACCTCACATATTCTGGTGGCCCCGTGCCTGCTTCAGTGTCCCCCTGTCAGAGCCCAGGGAATCTTTACTGGCCAACAAATGGTGAGGGTGGCAGTGGTGACAGATGCTGGGAGGTGTGCGGGGGCCATAGGAAGCCTGTGACGTAAAGGGCAGATCTGAGCTGCAGGTGGCTTCTCATTTAAAGAAGGGGCCACTGTCTGGGGCTCCCTGTGGGGACGGGGCTTGGAGACACTTTGCCCCTGAACACCTTCTAGGTACCAGGCCTGGAACTGTTCCCTGGCCTCCCAGTGGCTTTGGCTACCCAGGCATGCCCCCAAGAACTGTCCTGGGGGAAGTGGCTCTGCAGGGGACAACTCATTACCCAGTAATGGCCTTGCCTGACCTCAGTAATGAGCTCATTACCTGATAATGACTTTGTTTGCCTCATTCTGGCGTCAGCAGCCCTAGAATATCTGGCGTGGGGTGGCTGTGACCAGTCCAGACGGTGGCCTTCAGCCTCCCCACCTGGCCCAGATGGGGCATCAGGCCTACCAACATCGGTATGACTGGCTTTGCTCTCCTCTTCATGCTCTCCTGGTGACCACAGACCCTGCAGACACCTCTCACTCCCATGCCATGCCCCCGGACCTCCATACCCCTACTGGGGCTCGGGTTTCACCCATCTTCTCAGTGGGAGCCTGATCCACCTAAATTCTGATTAAGACCCACCTTTGCCCCACATCCTCCACGAGCTCCCACCTCACTCCTGCAAGAGCCTAGGCTCCTGTGTGCACCCTAGGTTTGGACCTGCCACCTCAGTGACCTGCTTCCTCTTGCTCGCCATGCCAGCATCCCACCCCTGAGCCTGTGCACATCCTGCTCCCTCAGCCTCAGATCAGTTTACATGGCCTCCTAGAAAGGCCTGCCCTGACCCAGGGGCACTTCCCCATGCTGCACCTGCATCTGCCCACCATGGCACTCACCATGCTTTGCACTTTCTCCTGGAATGTGGAGTCTCTGGTCTCTGTACTACTTTGGGCTTGACTTGCAATAGGGCAGGGACACCCTGCATCCTCAAGGTCCAGAAAAGTGCCTGGCACACAAGAGGCATGGCAGCAACCCACTCTCAGTGAATATAGGTGCCTGCATTGGGCTTGGCATTGAGTAAGCACTCAGTGTTGGCTTTGTTATTTCCAGGCCTGCAGTGTCGCCTTTCAGTGTCCCCTGCCTGGGATGGCCTGAGGAGGAGCAGGGCCTTCTCTCAACCCAATCCTAGGGTTCCCCCCCTGCCGCCGGCTGGAGTCAGCCCTGGCCAGACTCCCTGCCTTCACCCTTGAGGTGCCCCCAGTGGGAAAGGGTGGCAGGGAAGGGGATGGAGAGTATACAAGTCGGGGGGTTGGTGTGAGGGAGCAGGCCCGGGCTGCATGGGGGAAGAAATTGGGGGTGATATTCATGCAGGGAGCAGGTATCAGGACTGGGAGGATGGACTGGGGTAGTACAGGAGGGTGCATGTCATAGGAGGGGAGCCCTCACCACTCTCCACCCACCCCACTGAGGCCCCTCCAAGTCCTTTCGTGAGTCTGGCATGAGGGAAGGAGTGAAGGGAGTGAGTGAGACCACTTCCCAGGAATTGAACCAGGTCATGTTAGATATTTGTGTGTATATACCCTTGTAACTAACACCCACATCAAGAGCTTTCCCCTACACCTTCCTGTCTCAAAATTAAGTTTGAAAGAGATCAGTTTTCTCTTTATTATATGTTTAATGTCATGTATGATAACACACAAAATGCTACATAGCGTGTGTGTATGCTAAAAGCATCACAACAGGACAATTACCTGTGAATCAACTACCTAACCCAGGAATGCTCCAGTACCAGTGACTCATCTCCTTCTCTCCAAAGGCACCTGCTGTCCTGAAATATGTTTTCCCTGACTTTATATATATATATCTTTTCATGTATGTAGGTATCTCTACACAGTGTCATTTGGTTTCACTGGTCTTTGAGTGTCATAAAAATGGCATTGCATTGTGTTCGCTTTCCGGGGTCTTGCCTTCTACACCTAATATTACTTCTGAGATGCATCAGGTTGCTGCGCTGTAGCTGTCATTCATTCTTTTTCACCTCTGTGTAATACTCCAGTTGAGACACCTGGGTGGCTCAGTCAGTTAAGTGTCTGCCTTCAGCTCAGATAGTGATCCCAGGATCAAGCTCCACTTCAGGCTCCCTCTCCCTCCACTTGTGCTCTCTCTCTCTCTCTTGCTCTCTCAAATAAATAAATAAAATCTTTAAACACAAAAAATTTAAAAAATATTCCAGCTTATTTGTGCATTCTCCTGTCAATGGATATTTGAATCATTCCTCTCTTTTGCTATTACTGTTTTTATGCACATTTTTGTACGTGTGCCCTGGGAACCATAGGCAAGAATTTCTCAAAGGAATATATTGGGGAGTGAACCTGGTGTAGGAAACATGTAAATATTTGAGAAAATGCCAAATTGTGGATGAATACCCTCTCTCACCAGCAGTATGTGAGGATCTCTGTTGATTCACAAGTATCGAACCTGTGGCCCTGACAGGATTCTTGTATTTTCCTGATCAAGTGGGGTTAATTGATAATTCACTGTGCTTCATGTTTCCCTCACTACTGGTGAAGTTGTGCATCTTTTCAGAGGCTTATGCACCATTCATGGTCTCGACTCTGTGAAATGCTTGTTCATGACTTTTGCCCATTTTCCTATTGAGTTGTTTGGTTTTCTTTTCTCTTATTGAATTATAGGTGTCTCATTTAGTTAATTTATTTTATCAAGATGTTATTTGCATTTACTATAGTGCACATATTTTAGATGTACCGGTGTGATTTTATATTCACTCATTGTCCTAGTCTGTTCAGGCTGCCATAACAAAATGCCATACACTGGGTGGCTTATAAAAAACAGAAACTTATTTCTCACAGATCTAAGGCTGGAAAATTTATGATCAGGGTGCCCAACGAGGACCCCCTTCTTAGTTCATAGCTTGTGCTTTCTGGCCATGTTCTCACTTGGTGGAGTGGGCTAGAGATCTCTCTGGAACCTCTTTTATAAAGCATTAGTCCCATTCATGAGGGTTCCTCCTTCATAACATAAGCACCTCCCACAAACCTCACCTCCTAATACCGTCACATTGGGCACTAGGATTTCAACATATGAATTTGAGGAAACACAAACATTTAGACCATAGAACTAACACCCAGATTAACATGTACACCACTTACAGCACCCAGAAGGCTCCCTCTCAGTCAGTACCCACAAAAAAACAACTGCTATTTAAGTCAATGAACTTTAAGCATTTGGAATGATCTTTTATTTCTTTTTTTAAAATATTTTATTTATTTATTCATGAGAGACACACAGAGAGAGAGGCAGAGACACAGGCAACGGGAGAAGTAGGCTCCATGCAGGGAGCCTGACGCGGGACTCGATCCCAGGTCTCCAGGATCACGCCCTGGGCTGAAGGCAGTTGCTAAACCACTGAGCCACCCAGGCGTCCCTGATCTTTTATTTCTTAAGACTTATTTATCCATTTGAGAGATAACATGCAGTGGGAAGGGGCAGAGGGAGAGGGAGAGGGAGAGGAAGAGAAAGTTCCAAGCAGACTCTGTGCTGAATGCAGAGCATGATGGGGCTTGACCTCACAACCCTAAGGTGATGACCTGAGCTGAAACCAAGAGTTGGTCGCTCAACTGACTGAGCTAGCCAGGCACCCCACTGAATGCTCTTTTGTCTATTATGTGTATATGTGCAAATATCTTCTTTCAATATTTTATAGCAAATAATTTTGGAACTTCCTTTATGGTGGTGTTTGATAACAGAAGTTTAAAGCTTTAATGCAATTGAGTTTATCAACCATTTCTTTTATTGTTAGTGCATTTTGTGTCTTACTTAATAAAATTTTTTCTATCAAATAGCAAAAAGAGGGGCACCTGGGTGGTTCATTTGGTTATGCGTCTGCCTTTGGCTCAGGTCATGATCCCAGGTCAAGCCCCACATTGGGCTTCTCACTCATTAAGGAGACTACTTCTCCCTTCCTGCACCTAACCCCACTCATGCTTGCTCTCTCTCATACTCTGTCCCTCACTTTCTCTCTCAAATAAAACCTTTAAAAATATAGCAGAAAGAAAAAATATATATAGCAAAAAGAGAGCATTCTGTATTTTCATTTAAAAACTGAAAGTGTTGCTTTTAACATGTAGACTCATATCTGTATAGAATTGATTTTTGTGCTTGGTGTGAGGTTGGGATCCAGTCCTATATTTTCTATTTAGATAATGGATTATCCCAGTAGTATTTATTTTATGTGTTACTTCTGTTATATGTACTTGTGTCTATTTGCGAGCTCTCTGGTTTGTTCTATTGGTCATTTTGTCTATCCCTGCATCACTATCAGTGTCTTTTTTTAAGATTTTATTTATTTATTTATTCATGAGAGACAGAGAGAGAGAGAGAAAAGAGAGAGAGAGAGAGAGAGAGAGAGGCAGAGACACAGGCAGAGGGAGAAGCAGGATCCATGCAGGGAGCCCGATGTGGGACTCGATCCCAGGACTCCAGAATCACACCCTGGGCCGAAGGCAAGTGTTTAACTGCTGAGCCACCCAGGGGTCCCCACTATCAGTGTCTTAATTACAATTCTATAAAATATTTTGCTATCTGGTAGGACAAATCTTTCCAACCTATTTTTCTTCATGCATATCTTCGTTATTCTTGTCCCTTTGCTTTTTAATATACATTTTTGAGTCAGCTTACCAAGTTACACACATGTACATACACACACACACACACACACACACTTGACATTTTTATTGGAATTTTTTAGTTTTTTCTTGGAATTATATTAAATCTGTAGATCAATTTGGGAAGAATTGACTACTTTGGAATACTGAATCCTCCAATCACAAACATGGTATGTTATCTCTCTTATTTAGGTCTTTTAAAATATCTTTGTTTTTTTTAAAGTAAGCTCAATGCCCAGCACAGAACCCAGCATGGGTTGAATTCAGGACTCTGAGATCAAGACCTGAGCTGAAATCAAGAGTCAGCCACCTAACCAACTGAGCCACCCAGGTGCCCCTAAATATCTTTAAATCAAATTTTATAATTTTTCCATACAGGTTTTGCATAATCTTGTTTCAATGTTTTAGTTACCTTTAGTTTCTGTTATTATAAATGGTGTATTTTTAAATAAAATTTTTACCTGCTTTATAATTAGTATATAAAAACTTTGCATATTTTTATATCATGATCTTTTTTTTTAAGATTTTATTTATTTATTCATGAGAGACACAGAGAGAGAGAGGCCAAGACACAGGCAGAGGGAGAAGCAGGCCCCATGCAGGGAGCCCGACGTGGGACTTGATCCCGGGTCTCCAGGATCACACCCTGGGCTGAAGGCAGTGCTAAACCGCTGAGCCACCCGGGCTGCCCCCAGAGTGCTCCCTTAACACAGGAGAGAGAAGACACATGATATTGAGTTGGGGATTGAGCAGTAGGCAGAAGTGTGATGGACCTTGTAGATGCTACAGCTCAGGACTTGAAGCAAAGCAAAGAATGTGTAATTGGAAGCTGGAGGAAAAGGCATCTTTATTACGTAGTAGTAGAACATGTAGCAAAACTGTCACCTTGCAAAGTGGAAAACAGTAGATATACCGGATAAATTTCATGGATCTGGCTAAGGCCATTTTCAGGAAGTGGTGGAGGTGCTGCCTGAGTTCTCCTAGCTGTGCACAATAAGAGGAGAGAGGAGACAGACAAAGTGATAAAGGAGCTACTTGGTTTTCAAGTAGCGCTAGGAGGAGATGAAAAGGGCTCTAGCCAGTTTTTCCAGCCAACAAAGGGGTCTCAAGGTAAGAAAGAACCTCAGATCAAATCCAGGGTACTGTCAGGAAAATCTCATGGTAAAGATGAAGCCGAGGTGGACTGGAAAACCTTTTGTTAAGAATTCAGTTGGGATGCTGCAAAAGGCCTTCCTAAGGATGTGCTTTGCATAACCTCCCTGTTAAACAATGGGACTTTAAAAAAAAAAAACACATTATTTATTTATTTATTTATTCACGAGAGACACAGAGAGAGAGGTGGAGACATCCCGCAGGGAGCCTGATGTGGGACTGGCTCCCAGAACCCCAGGATCATGACCTGAGCCACCCAGGTGTCCCTAAACAATAGATCTTCTAAGATTTATGACGCATGTCCCACAGTAGCTTCACATGGCGTCCAGGTAGAAAAAGGGTTATGTTGAGATTTTTAGGTGTTTGTCTTTGGGCTAAAAAGTGAATTTATTAGTTTATACATAAGAGACCCACACAGTTTATAATATAATAATAATATATAATTCTGATATAAGTTTGGACCTATGGGAACATAGAAAGAACAAAATGAAAAGACACTTTTGAATCCGCAAACTTTTTTGGGCAAAAAGCAGGCTGAGAGCACTACTCAGCTGTGAACAGAGGCTATTTCCTATGGAAAAGGAAAGATTGGGCAGCCTGGGTGGCTCAGAGGTTTAGAGGCACCTTCAGCCCAGGGCGTGATCCTGGAGACCTGGGATCCAGTCCCACGTCGGGCTCCCTGCATGAAGCCTGCTTCTCCCTCTGCCTGTGTCTCTGCCTCTCTCTCTCTCTCTCTCTCTCTCTCTCTCTCTCTCTATATATATATATATATATATATATATATAATAAAAATCTTAAAACAAAAAAACAAAAAGGAAAGGGAAGATTACCTCAGAGGGCAAAACCAGAGCCACAGGCAGTCAGTCCCAGGGAGCAGTACTAATCAAGAAACGACAGCTTGCATTCAGATGGATGTTAGACTCCCTATGGTCATGTGGTTGCTATGGTGAGTGCAGTGTCTCACTCTTTATCAGAATGGTAGTGTTGACTGCATTTATCCCATGCCTGTCCCTCCATCAAATGCTGGGTGGTGGAGTGCAGCTAATGCGTCTCTTTCTTTTACAGGTCTTCAGATTAAGAGAAATCACACTCAAAGTCAAACCAAGAACTGCCCCCTGAGAAGCCTTACTGCACCGGTACCTGATTTAGATACTGGAGTTCGATTCTGGACCTTGAACCTGAGCCCCATGCCATAATCGGATAAGACTTGGGGGCAGCGCTTGCAAGGGGTGAGTGTATTTTACATGTGGAAAGAATGAATGTAAATACTTCTTGGCCAGAGAGTAAACTGTGATGGTTTTGAAAAATGGCCACAATCTTTCTGACAAACCTTGTACTGAGAGATGGATTCTATGCCCTTCCCTTTGAATCTGAGATAGTTCATGACTGCTTTGACCAACAGAATATGGTGGGAGTGATGGTGTGTGGCTCCCAAGACTAAGTCATAAAAGTCTATGTGGCTTCTTGGGACACTCGCAGGACAGTCCCCAGAATCTGATCACCATGCTGGGAGGAGTCCACACTACATGAAGAGATCGTGATTAGGTTCTCAAGTTGAGAGTCCAGGATGACCCCTGTCTTTGACTCTTCCTACCCGGGTGCGAGTCATGCCAGTTATAAAGCCTCCAGAGAATTCCAACCCTCAACCACTGAGTCATCTCAAAACTATGACAGTCTACCTGACTGAGACCTTAGTCATTGTGCAGCGGAGGTGAGCCCCCATGCCCCATCTTAATTCCTGGTTTCACTGAAATCCATGAACACAATAAAATGGTAGTTGTTTTATGTCACTGAATTTGGGGAGGTTTTCTAGCAGCAACAGGATGGCCTCCTGCAGGGAGATGTACCCTGCACATATGGAGATAGGAGGAATTATTGGTAGCTGTCTTACTGATAACCACCCACAGAGCTCTTTGGGTCTCAGGCTAGCTTAAGACAGACACCTGTTTACTGTGGGGGCTCAAGAGAGGCTCAGAGAATTCAGAGGCAGGAAGCAGAGCCACGGTGCCAGGGGGCCTGGAGCTGAGAATTGGGGCTGTACTGACATGTCATCTCTGGGACTGCACAAGTCCTCCTCTGTGTGCCCTCCTGTGGGACCTGTAACGGCTCCTGCCCCCCTGACCCCTAGGATCCCTCAGTCCAACTGGGCACACTGGCTGCTCCTGTCAGAATTCCCAGCCCACCCAGGCAGGATTGCTTGGGAACCAGGCCTAGCTGCCTTTGGCCCCCAAAGCCAAGGCCAGACAAGAAGGGGGGGGTTCCTCTGGTAGGGCGGGCACTCTGACATATGTCAGTCATCTGGGTAGGTTTGATCAAGAAGAAATTTTTTAAAAAATAGGCATTGTTGGCTAGTAATCACTCTTTGGCCTCTCCTGTATGCCTGAGATAAATAACCTATCTTCCAATCCCTCTCTTCCTCCCTCCCTCCCTCTCTCTTTTTCTTTGTTTTCAAAGAAAACTCAGGTGCATGTGTGTACAGACCATGAGATAGAAGTCACAGGTAGAGGCACACACAGTCACACTTCTTCTCAGGGAGAAGGCAGGTGGAGGCTGGTCACTGAGCCCAGGGAGGAGCTTTCTCACCTGAGACTTACCCTAAAGTGTTCAGGCCCATAGGACTCGTGGAAAGGCAGGTGAACGCAGGAACTGCTTGGAGACCTGCCTGCCTCTCACCATCATGCCCTGGCCCTGATGCTTAAGGACTCTGGGGAGACAAGCAAAAGCTATATTTCTGACATTCTCACTGAATTTCACTTGTCTTTGGCCAGCAAAGCAAGGGTCTTAGCCTCAGGTGTCCTGAGACTCCTCAGGTCGCTCCCCACCCTCCAACCCCAGGATGGCACAGGCATTTGGCTCCCTCCTTCTAGCTGGGCAGCCCCTAGGGCCTGGAACACTGGCCTTGAGTCCCTGCCAAGTGAGCAGTAGCCAGTACTAGTCCCCTGGTGCCCCCACCCATGTCCTTATTTCTGTGCAAAGTCCCCCTACCTTGCCATGGTGGTTCCCAGAAAAAAAAAACCCAGCAGGTGTCTCACCGTTTCATGTGTGTGGCAGACCCACAGGGTGGCCACATTTCTACCCAGGATAGGGAGGTTGGATAGTCATGCACCTCTGTAGACTCCTCCCCTCATAGCTCACCCCCACCGCCATCAGAAGAAGAGCCCAGGGGTCAAGGGCAGTAGCCAGGTCTTCCTGAAGGCTCCCTCCTTCCAGTTCTGGGTGGTCCGAAGCAAAGGAGTTGGTTTTCTAGGCAAAGAGAAATGCACCCAGTCCTATCATTGAAGACGGGAACAAAGAGTAGGTCAACAGCCAGGGTCCTTCAGGACCTGGCTGGTGTCTCTGAAGTCTTGTCCTTCTCACTCAGTGGTCACATAGTCTGCATTCTCCACACTCACCTGCCAAGCACACACCTATACACACACACACACACATAGATACACACACACAAGCAGGGAGACACACATGAGAACTTAGAGACAAGAGCCATTCAGATAACACTCAGGTGCATGTGTGTACAGACCATGAGATAGAAGTCACAAGTAGAGGCACACAGAGTCACCATGGCCCAGACCTGCAGATACGATGTCACTTGTACACAGATGCATGCTTACACAGCCACCACCACCCCCTAGAAAGACCAGACTATGAGATAGCAGCCAGCACATTGGCCCGCATTCTGTCCTATAAATAGGGACATATGTACAGCATCACATGGAAGCACATGCCCCCAGAGAGAGCACGGACGAGAACTGTGAGGCCAGAGTGTGCATACAGTCATTCCTGTAGACTTATAAGCGCCTCAGTCATACGCAAACTCACACAGAGCACAAATATATGAAGATATACAGACTAGACCCACCATCCAGCATCCACTGACACACAGCCACACATGCGCACACACACACAGGGGCACAGAAGGCATTCACTGGCATTAACTGGTACTCTCACCAATATGGAACTATAGATCAACAATTACACCAAAGGCACATACATTCATAGGTGCACACGTATTGTCACACACAGAGCCACACTTCCATACTCTCTCTCACACACACACACATACACACACACACACACACACACACACACACACACTTGCCATCCAGGCAGTTGCTTCTGATTAACATTGGTCCTGCACCTGGCAAGATTATTAATCATCTATGGCTGTGTAAGAAATAACCCCAAACGTAGTGACTTAAAATAATAACAGGTGTTATTTCACAGTTTCTGTGAATCAGAAATTTGAGAGTAACTTTGGTGGGTGGTTCTAGCCTGGGGTCTCAGTCAAGATTTCAGCCATGGCTGCCCTCACCTGAAAGCCTGACTGGGGCTGGAGGACTCACTTCCAAGATGGTTCACTAATGGTTGGCAAGTGCATGCTGGCTGTTGGCAGGGAGCCTCAGTTCTTCACTGTGTGGACTTCTCAGTAGGGCTTCTTGAGGGTTTTCATGACACTGGCTTTCCTAGAGTGGGTAATATAAGAGAGCAATGCTGAGCTGTAATGCCTTTTATGACCTAGCTTTAAAATTAACACGTCATCTCTACTACATCCTGTTGGTTACACAAGTCAGCTCTGATCAGTGTGGGAGGGGGCTGTACAAGGGCATGAGCACCTGGAGGTAAGCATCATAGGGGGCTACCTTATAAGCCACCTCTAGTCTCTACTGATTCATACCCCTCCCACGTGCAAAATATACTCCTGCTTTCCTGAGTGTGCAGAAGTGTCATGCAATTACAGCATCTGCTAAAACTCTATGATCTTGTCATCTACATCAGGTCCACGTGTACTTTCTCATGTTCAGCTCCTTGAAGGCTATTGTTCTTACTCCAAAGAACTGGGAACTCATAGCTGCCCCCTCCACTACTCACCAATATACATGGTGAGACAAGCATAAGATAACTGGACGCTCTTGTTCAAAAGGGGAGCAGATATAGGAGGTACACAGAAATCACTGGTCCATAGTAATTATGAAATCCAGAAATGCATAGGTTAGAAATTCTTTGACTAGGCCTCAAGGTCTAGGAATAACTCCTCATGCCATTTTGCTCAGCTCTTTGAGTTACTGTTCCTTTTCTATGAAAGGTTCTCGTGTTTATAACAGACTCTGTTTTCAGTCTGATTTTCATCTTATAGAAAAGTTTGATCATCACAAGGCCTGTTTTCCTTTTGTACTGACTCTATCCCTGTTAGTCCAAGCTGGTAGTGTTTTTGGCAATTTAATTCTCTTAAAAATAGTGCAGGTCTCTTGTGAATCTTACTGGAGTTTACTGTATTAGACAAAATCCACACCCCCAAATCTCTTTAAAATAACTCCTTTTTCACTGTGGACTCACACCAAATTATCCAAAGGACAACACATTAAGCTTCTAAGAAGCTCTTTGGTTTGAACAGCTTTCTGAGGCACCACACTTAGATTTTTCCGAGTTCTTAACAAATAATTTTATAATTTCATTTTTAGTTTGAAAGCTTTATTAAGATTTAACTCACATTCCATATAACTCACCCACTTAAAATGGACAATTTGATAGGTGTTAGTATATTCACAGAGTTGTGTAACCATCACCATAGTCATTTCTAATACTTTCATCACCTCTCAAACACCACCCCAAAATCATTAGTGGTCATTGTCTATTTTCCCCCAACTCCTAGCCCTAGGTAACCACTAATCTATTTTCTGTCTCTATAGACTTGCCTACCATGTACATTTTATATAAATGAAGCCATACAATGTGTGGCCTTTTATGACTGGCTTCTTTCATTTACCGTAATATTTGCAAAACCCATGCATATGTCTATATTTTATTTCTTATTAACAATGACTAATATTCCATCATAGGGGTATTTCTCATTTTATTTACCCATTCATCATTTGGTAGACGTTTGGGTTGTCACTTTTTGGCTACTATGAGTAGTATAGCTATGAGCATTCATCTACAAGTTTTTGTGTGGACGTAAGTCTTCATTTATCTTAGGTATATGCCTAAGAGTAGAATTGCTGAGTGAAATGGTAACTCTATTTTTAGCCTTTTGAAGTACTGCTAGACTGTTCTCCAAAGCATTTGTATCATTTTTACATTCCCAACAGCAATGTATGAGGGTACCAATTTCTCCACATCCTTGCCACTACCTGATACTCTTTTTGATTATAGACGTTCTGGGGGGGTGTAAAGTAGTATCTCATGGTAGTTTTGTGCATTTCCCTGATGGCTAATGATATGAGCATCTTCTCATACAATTTCATCTTCATACTATTTTTCCTGGGTGTGGCATAGATTTAATCTTTGCTTATAAACTATTTCCTGATTTCAGCATCATTTGCCATCTGGAGAGGCTGGGTATTTCCAGACCCAGCAATACTTAACTCATTTTTGCTTAATAGTGGGTTTCTCTCCTCTCCTATGTTCCTATGAGCAGCAAGAAGCCAGGAAGCACCTTCTACGGGTTTCCAGACACCTTCCACTCTATCTGGAAATCTCCTTAGCTAGATTACCCAGTTTATTAGGTACATTTTCTACTTTCCATGTTACTATAGGTGACATGTTGCTAAACTTTCTGCCACTATCCAGCAAGGATTCCTATCTCTCCAATTTTCAAAAACATTTTCCTTCATGTCCTTTAAGGTCTCATCCAAAATATCCTTTTTTAAAAAAAAAACTGATTTATTTAAGTAATCTCTACCCCCAACATGGGGCTTGAACTCATGACCCCAAGATCAAGAGTTGCATGGTCTTCTGGTGGAGCCAGCCAGGCGTCCCAGAAACCTGAAGTATCCTTCAAGGCTTCTAGATCCTTCAAAGGCAATTATACTTTCATTACCACTCATCTCAAAGTCCTTTTAGCTTTTTCTCATTGCTATTTCAAAACTTCTCCCACATTCCAGTTTTTGTTTCCACAGCATCCTATTTCTAAATACTGGATTTAGCTATCTGCATTAATTATATATACTACTTTTATCTGTACTTGTTATCTATTGCTGTATAACAAATTATCCCTTAGTAACATAAAACAAACTTAAATCATTTTACCTCATGTTGGCTATTCTTCTGTTGCTCTGGCTTGAGATCTCACATACGTTTGCAGTTAAAATTTGTCACTGAGGGCTGGGGGTTCCACAATCAAGATCAATCCTTTCGTGGCTGGCAAGTTGGTGCTCACTGTAGGCAGGTGGCCAAAGTTTCTTGCCACGTGAAACTGTCCACAGATTATTCAGGTATACTTAAGATGTGGTGTTGGCTTCCCCCAGAGTAAGTGATCCAAGACAGCAAGGCTGAAGCTTCAGTCACTGTGTTTTATGAGTTAGCTTCAGAATTCATACACCAGTATATCCACAATATTATTTTTGTTACACAAATCAGCCCTACTCAATTTGGGAGTACTACACAAAGATGTGACTACCAGGAGACAAGACTTATATGGGCGATTCTGGAGGCCAGCAACCACAGCAGGGGAGGCCTGGGCACAGCTGTGATGTGCTGATGCTGGCTGGGTAGAGCTTGTGGCCAAAGCTGAACCTAGGATTCAAGCCAAGGAGAGTGAAATTGTTTGAGCACAGGGTCAAGGCTGGACCACCACGAAGACCTCCTTCCCCTGCTCATGAGGAGGGACCAGCATCAGGATCACTGGACATGAGAGCAGGGCTGAGGATTTCCCTACCCTTTCCCCTGATCCTCCCTGGAACCTCAGGTTAAGGGCAGGGCAGCAGTAGCCTGTAAAACCTATCACCACTAGTATCCTTAGGGTGAGGTGCATGAGCCTTTCCTGCAAAGATGGATATGGACCCGGACCCACCCGAATCCACTTGGAGATGTGGACGAGCTGACAGGATAATTCCACGTTCCTGCGCACCATCCTCTGGATGCTCCAGCAAGTAGATATACAACCTGCGGTCCAGCGTGACACCGGAACTACACTTCCCAGAAGGCTGTGCTACAAGCTCGTCTGGGTCGGGAGGTCAGAGCATCTCCAGGACGCCGATGCCTTCTGGAAAATAGAGTCGGCCGTCTTCGCAGCGCAAGGGCTCCCGGGAGTTGTAGTTCTCGCCCGGTCTGCGCAGGCGCACTTTCACACAGCGGTCTTCGGGCTGCTGTTTTGTAGGGTGGTTGGCTTTAATGGGAGGACAGTCAGCCCCAGGATCTGTCTCCGAGGCCGCGCTCCGCGCCCGCGGGTTCCAGGCCACTGAGCCCGACGCCAGCCTGAGTGTGTGGGGCGCACGTGATGGGGCGTGAGCTCAGCCCCCGACCTTGGTGGGGGCGCAAGGGGCTCCGCAGGCGTGACCGTGGCCGCGCAGCGGGGAGTGCGAGCGCCTCCCCCCGGGGCCCCTCTACAGGCTGCCCCTGAGCCCCCAGCAGCAGGACCGCGCCCCTGGGCCTGGCCTGGGGCCCGGGAGGCTGCAGAGCCGCGCACGGCCGGGGGAACGCTGCCCCGAAGCCCTGGGAGACAGGTACAGCGTCATCTCTGTCTGTGGATGGGTATTGGAAGAGACGAAGGTGAATTTTCCTGCTGTGACATTCCATACGGAAAACCCAGAGATGAGAGCCGTATGAATGCTGATGAATCTCCCCTGCCCGAAGTTAAGCAAAGGAGTAACACAAAATGCTTACGTTTATACCAAGGTCAAACACTGGCAAAATGTGAACTATGGTTTAAGGGAGCGGAGGTGTGATAAAACTGTAAAGTTAAGCAAGGACAATATTACTGTAAAAGCTAGAAGCGCGTTTAGCTGGGGGTGGTGGTGGTGGTGTAGGGAGATGGAGAGAGAGATAAAAGAAATAGATAAGGGCAGGGGCTATTTCCCGCGACACCGTTAGTATTCACGTTGTGACCTGTGTCCAGAATTCTGTGGATGGTCTCTTAATACTGTCCGTTCCGGGTGAGGTTCCTGCACGCCCTGGATTTGTGTTTCACCATCAAACAATTTTATTTATTTTTATTTATTTTTATTTTTACTTATTTATGATAGTCACACAGAGAGGAAGAGGCAGAGACATAGGCAGAGCGCGACGTGCGATTCGATCCCGGGTCTCCAGGATCGCGCCCTGGGCCAAAGGCAGGCGCCAAACTGCTGTCCCACCCAGGGATCCCCCATCAAACAATTTTAAAGATAACCACACATGCATTAGGACCGCTATTACCAAACAAACAAAAACAAAAAAACAAAACAAAACAAAACAAAACGCGTTAGTGTGGATGTGGAGAAGTTGGAACCTTTGCCCTTGGTGAGAATGTAAAATGGTGCAGCCACTGTGGAGAGCAGTATGGAAATTCTTTAACTTTTACTTAAGAAATGAAAACTAGAACCACCATGTAATCTCTGGGTATATCCAAAGAATTGAAAGCAGGATCTGAAAAGAGATTATTTGCAGACCACGTTTATAGCAGGAGCAGTCCCAATAGCCAGGAGGTGGAAGCAACCCAAGTATCTAACCACAAATGGATGGATAAACAAACTGGTCTATCCGTACAATGCAATATGGCATTAAGCCTTAAAAAAGGAAGTTTGGACACATGGTACAACATGGATGAAGCTCGAAGACATTATGCTAACTGAAATAAGCCCTGCCTCAAAATAAGAGACACTGTATGATTCCACTTCTATTAGGTCCCTAAAGTAGTCAAATTCATAGACAGTGGAATGGTGGTTGTCGGGGGCTTGGAGGAGGGGGTGTGGGAAACTGTTGTTTAAGGGATGCAGAGTTTCAATTTTGCAAGATGAGAAAGTTCAGAAGATGGGTTGCACAACAATGTGAATATACTTAACAGTACTGAACTGTATACTTAGCAATGGTTAAAATGGTGAATTTTTTTGGTTATGTGTATCTTTACCACAATTCTAAAAAAATTTAAAGAATTTTTTAGGGTGATCAATAGTTGATCAATAGTGTGATCAAAAGTTGAAAATACTCGGGGAGTCCACAGAACACTGAGTCACCTGGCCCTTTACATGCCCTGATGGGCCTCCTTTCTTGAGTTGGGGTTCTGATGGGCTCCCCTGGTGCAGGAAGATCATCTCTGAAAAGCTTGTTCCTAAAACCCCTGCCTTGGGGTTTCTCTTCCTTCTGCCCGGAGGCTTGAGTTAGGAGCTCAGGGTCAGAGTTCTTCCAGGTATTTGGAGCAATGGTCCCAAGCCTGGATGATAACAGGACACCACATATCCATCCATCCATTCCCTGAGCACTTGTATGGGGCACTGTGCTGGGGACCTGCCCTCAGGACTGTGGTCCTGAATGACCAATGGGAGGAGTGGCTGGCTCTGGGCGTGGCCGTAGGGGACCCACAGCAGAGGGAATAGCATGTGCATATCCAAAGACAGTGACAAAGTCTGGGTAACTACATAGGTCATGGGGAGGTGGTCTCATGAGTCATGCTGAGACTATCTCTGCTTTTTTGTAAAGAATTATCCAATACAAGCAATGTACAGGTGCAGGGGAAGTGTTGGGAAATCCAAACAAGCACAATATGCAGTAACCCGCCAAGTCCTAGAGAGAGCTCCTCTTAACTTTTTAGCAAACATTCTTGTGGGCTCTCCCAGTCATAGTATGCTAATTATCTCAATGATTATGTAATATAATACTTTCAAATTGGTAAGTCCCCTGGAATATTCACATAGGAACAATACCAAGCAAAGATCTAAAATGATCTCAGACGTCAGATTGATAGCCAAAAATTTGGAAGTATTATTTCTCCCTATTAAGACCTTTTTTTAAATTTTTTTTTAATTTTTTTTTTTTAATAAGACCTTCTTGTCCCACTTTCCACAACCATCCTATTCCTCTTTTTTGCCTTTGAACTCCTCGGAAAGGTTGTTTATGTCTGCTGTGCCTAACTTCTCTCCTCCGGGTCTATCCTGAAGCTGCTCCAAGCAGGCTTCTACAAGAGTGCCACAACTCTCCTTGTCAGATGCACCAGAGAATTCTATGTTGCTTGATCCGTCCATCAGCACTGTCTTGCCTTGGCTGTGGGACAGCGCCCCTCCTGGTTTTCCTCCCGCCTCTCCAGGAATGCCTTGGTCTCCACTGCTGGACCCTCATCTCCCCCTGAGATGAGAGACCTCTCTCCCCAAGACTGGAGGGCCTCAGGGCTGGATCATGAGAAGCCTCCCATCTTTTCTAACTACACTCACTTTGAAGAAACCTTATCGAGCCTTGTGGTTTTCACTGGCACCCATGTGCTGCTGATGCTCAAATTTATGTCTTCTGCTTAGATTCCTGCTTGCAGCTTCAGGCTCACTACCTGACTGCCCACTTGGCTTGTCCATTTGGATGTCTAATACCCCCTGGAACTTATCATGTCTAAAAGGACTGATTCCTGCTCTCTGCACAGACCTCCTCTTCCCTCTGCACTCTTTCCCATCTTAACACATGATCGTTTCCTACTTCCAGCCTGTCAGTCCAAAAACCTTTACTTCTTGACTCTGCCTTTTGTTGTTGTTGTTACATCCCACATTCGATTCATTCACAAACACTATCACAAACTCTTTCTTCACAACGTGTCCAGACTCTGCCCCTTCTCAGCTTCTCCCCTGGACACCTTCTCTCCCTGAATTGTTGGCGTAACCCCTCCCTGGTCTCCTTGCTTCTACTGGTTCTGCCCTTAGCAACCAGATGATCCTGTTCCAGAATGAGCCTTACCATGGCCTGGGAGGTCCTGTGCCTTCTGGTCTTCAGTTCTGAGTTCCAAGCTCATCTGTCACTCCCTCCCTCATTCTTTTCTGGCCACAGTGGCCTCTTTTCTGTATCTGGAACTCACTAGGCATGCTTTCACTTGATAGTCCCTCTGCCAGGAATGCTTTTCCTCCAGATACCCACGTACCTATGTGGTTTGTCTTGTCGCTTAAAAAAAAAGAGATTTATTTATTTTAGAAAGAAAGAGGAAGCATGAATGGGGGTAGGGGCAGAGGCAGAGGTCTGGGCCTGGCATACAGTAGGCCCACAGGCAGAGGCAACAGCAATCTCAAGCAGACTCCACACTGAGTGCAGAGCTTGCCTCGATGCTTGAGCCCACGATCCTGAGATCATGACCTGAGCCAAAACCAAGAGTCAGATGCTTAACCCACTGAGCCACCCAGGCTCCCCATGGAGCTAGTTTCTTTTTAATCAACTTTTTGTCATATAACTTAGATACAATAAAATGGGGTGGCATGGAATGTGGTATATAAATCTGTTCATCTACCACCCAATTTAAGACAGGGAATATTTTTAACCTCCCAGGAAGTTCCTTTATGCCTCTCTCTATTCAATTCCTAGTGTTCCTCACCTCAAGCAACTACCGGGCTGATTTCTGTTGTCATAGAACTTGCTTTAGAACTTCATGGATTGTGTGTCAACTATTCTTCAATTAAAAAGAGAGAGAGAAAGGGGATCCCTGTGTGGCTCAGCGGTTAAGCGTCTGCCTTCGGCTCAAGGTGTGATTCCTGAGTCCCAGAATCGAGTCCCGCATCAGGCTCCCTGCTTCTCCCTCTGCCCGTGTCTCTGCTTCTCTGTGTGTGTCTCTCATGAATAAATAAATAAAATCTTTTAAAAAGAGAGAGAGAGAAAGGAAAGAAAAAAGAAAGCAAAGTTCATGAAATTCAGGCATATTATATGTACCATTTTTCATCTGGCTTTTAAAATTTTTTCATTGAACTAAATGTCTCTCAGATTCTTCCATAGTACATGTGTATTAGCTCATTCATTTTTATTTCTCTGTGTTACTCCTTGTATGAACATACCACAATTTATATATTTGTTCACTTGTCAGTGGGCATTTGAGTAGCTTCTAGTTTTTAGCTTCTATGAGTAAAGCTGCTGAGGTTATTTGCATACAAGCCTTTCTGTGGACATATATTTTATTTCTCTTGGGCAAACACCTAGAAAACTGGAATAGCTACTGGCTCATAGGATAGGCATATGTTTAACTTTGTAAAAAAAAAAAACTCTGAAACTTCTAAAGTGTCCGATTCACTTTACATTCCTGCTAACAATGTGCAGGAGTTATGTTTGCTCCAGGTCTTTGCCAACACTTAGTATTGTCAGTCTTTTTAATCTTAGCCCTTCTAATGGTATGGTGCTGACTCACGATGTCTGTCATCTGGATTTTCCTGATAGCTAATGATGGTGAGCATATTTTCATATGCTTATTATCATTTTTATATCTCATTTTATGAAGGCCTAAGTCCTTTGCCCATTTTTGGTTAGATTGGTTGATCTCTTGTTTTTGATCTATAAGAACTCAGTCTATATTCTAGATATAAGACCTTTATCGTATATGTGTATATGTGTGTATATGTATGTGTCATCATGTATATGTTATGTATGTGTTATATTTGTATTTATATATGTGTTCTGTCTGCATTACCATATGTATAGTGAATATTTTCTTACCATCTGTGGCTCGCTGTCTCAAGGACCCCCAGGGCCACTCTCAGGCTTGATGTTTCACTAGAAGGGCTTTCATAGGACTCAAAAGTCTCATGGTTAGTGTCTATCACACCAAAAGAATGCACAGTAAAATCAGCACAAGGAAAATGTGCATGGGGCAAAGTCTAGAAGAAACCATGCACAACCTTCCACATGTCCTCTCCCAGTGGAGTGGCAAGGGATGTATCTAATTTCCCCAGGAGTGAAGTGTGACATGTGCGAAGTATCACCAACCATGGAAACTTACCCAAGTTTGGGTATCCAGTGTTTATATTGGAGGTCAGCCATGTAGGCATATGGCGCTGCATGGCTGACCTCAGTTACTAAAGATCCAGACCCTTAGATGGGAAGTTTAGGTGTTCACTATGAATCACAGTGTTAGTGTAAGCTATCTGGACAATCTGGCACACGATGGTTCAAGGCCTTAGGCTTGCAAAAACCTCTTCTTATCCAACAGAACATTCTAGGAGCTCGGTGCCCAGGAGCTATCCAGGGGCCAGTTCTGAAAACATGCCTTTCTGAGGAATGTATAGGGCATGAGCAGACACATAGAGTTAACCCTTCCCTACATGCTTGCCTTTTTATTATCTTTTTTTTTTTAAGATTTTTTTTATTTATTTATTCATGATAGAGAGAGAGAGAGAGGCAGAGACACAGGCAGAGGGAGAAGCAGGCTCCATGCACCGGGAGCCTGACATGAGATTCGATCCCGGGTCTCCAGGATCGCGCCCTGGGCCAAAGGCAGGCGCTAAACCGCTGCGCCACCCAGGGATCCCGCCTTTTTATTATCTTAATGATATCTTTTTTTTTTCTTAATGATATCTTTTTAAAAAAGATTTTATCCATTTATTCATGAGAGACACAGAGAGAGAGAGAGAGGCAGAGACACAGGCAGAGGGAGAAGCAGGCTCCGTGCAGGGAGCCCGATGCAGGTCTCGATCCTGGGACTCCAGGATCACACCCTGGGCCAAAGACAGGCGCTAAACCGCTGAGCCACCCAGGGAGCCCCAATGATGTCTTTTATAGAGCAGACATTTTTTTAATTTTGGCGAAGTCCAATTTATCAATTTTAATAGTTAGTAATTTTTTTGTTCTAGTTAAGAATTCTTTGCCTACCATTAGGTAACAATGATTTCCTCCTATATTTTCTTCTGGAGACAATATAGTTTTAGCTTTTCTACAATATTATTCAAATTAATTTTTTGTATGTAGTGAAGTAGAGGTTAAGAGTAGTCTTTTCCCCTGACCGTCATATCAGTAAGTATCCAACCAGGAGATAGAAACTGCATAGTAATATGAACAGGAAAAGTGTAGTATAAAACATTTTTACAAAAAAAATTTTTTTTACTATGGTCTGGGATTGGAGTATTAAGGTTAGTAAGAAATAGGAAGACTCTCACATGCTATGACCTTGCTTATTTATTCATTTTTAAAGTATTGTGGATTTCTTAGGTTTTTCTATGGAGAAAATCATGCTGACTGCAAATACAGTTTTTCTTCTCTCTTACTATCTGTGGTTTTATTTCTTTTTTCATGTTTTATTTCACTGACTAGGATTTCAAGTACAATGTAAAATAAAAATGATGAGAACAGACATCCTTGCCTAGTTCCCAATATCAGGGTAAAAACATTGAATGTGTCATTATTTATTATGATGTGAATTGTAGGTACTATTTGTAGATGCCATTTATCAATGGAGTAAGTTCATTACTGGTTTGCTGAACATCTTTTTTTAAAGGTTTTATTTATTTATTCATGATAGTCACACACAGAGAGAGAGAGAGGCAGAGACAGGCAGAGGGAGAAGCAGGCTCCATGCACCGGGAGCCCGACGTGGGATTCGATCCCGGGTCTCCAGGATCGCGCCCCGGGCCAAAGGCAGGCGCCAAACCGCTGCGCCACCCAGGGATCCCGGTTTGCTGAACATTTTAATCATGAACTAGTGTAGAATTTTATCTAATGAATTTTTGCATCTATTAAGATATTTTGATTTTTCCCTTCATTCTCTTAATATGATCTTAATGTGATTAATTACATAAAATTCCTAATGTTAAACCAACTATTTTTTTCCTAGGATAAACTGCTGGAAAATATACACACACATACACCCACACATGCACACTCATACATGCATATACTTTAAATTTGCTGATCTGTGGTAAGGATTTTTGTATCTGTCTTCCTGATATTGGTCTTTGTCTTATAATTATTTGTCAAGTTTGGATAGCAAGATTGTGTTGGCCTCTAAAAGGAGTTAGGAAGCATTCCCTTTTTCTTTTTCAATTTTCTGAGAGTTTGTGTATTTTGCCTTTAAATGTTGGATATCAGTCATTCATCATTGAAAACCACTTGGGCTTGGAATTTTCTTTATGAGAGGAGCCAGTCCTGAGAGAGAAGTGTTCCATACTGTCAATGCCTCATAGAGGTCAGAAAAGGCAAGAAACACAAGGGAAAAACCACATTCTTTCTTCACAGTATAGAGCTATACCTATATAGGGTATGTACGGGTCGTGTCCCTTGTGCCCCTGTTGGGGGTTGGGGGAGAGGTAAGCAGTCCTCTCTAGACAGCTCTGAGCCCTACAGGAGGAGGCACTCATGCGTGTTCTCTCTCTCTTCTCTTCTCTGTCTCTCTCTCTCTCTCTCCAGCTCTTCCTAGAGAAGAGGACATGGCCAAGACACAAGTAATGCTGAGGACTTTGCTTTCTTTGCAGGTAGGAGTTGGGGAGGGTGTGTTTATTCTTTCATGAATTGACTGCTCTGACTTTTGCATGTTTATTCATTGGGGTTGTAACGTTTATTTAAAACCCAGTTCTGTGAATTTTTTGAGTAATTAAATTTTTGGATAAGTAATATGTATAAATAATTGAGAATTCAAACATACCAAAGGGTGAACAGAGAAATGCAAGTCTCCTACTTTTGCCCCCAGCCCTTCAGTTTTCCTCTCTAGACAACCTCATTTGTATCCTTTTAGAGATAATTTATTTATACATATGCAGTCATTTGAATTTGTATCCTTAATCTATTTCCTTTTTATCCAAGTGGTAGATGCTATACACACAGGTTATCACTTTGCTTTTTTCTAGTGTGGTAAGATATATATAACATAAAATTTGCCATTTTAACCATTTTTTAGCATGCACTCCAATGTGAATTAATTATATTCACAGTATTGTACACTCATTGCCAATTATCACCACCAACCAGTTATCATCAAGCCAAACAGAACCTATATGAACTAAGAAATAGACGTGCCTGGATGGCTCAGTCTATTGAGCATCTGACTCTTGGTTTTGGCTCAGGTCATGTTCTCAGGGTCATGGGATCAAGCCCTGCGTTGGGCTCTGTGCTTAGTATGGAGTCGGCTTGAGATTCTCTCTCCCTTTCCCCCACCCCTCACTCACTCTAAACAAACAAATAAATAAAATATTTATAAAAATGAATACACTAAGAAATATTTCCTCACTATTAACATATATGTTGTAGTTTATATCAGAATTTAACTCCTTTTAATGGTGGAATAATATTTCATTGTATGCATATACTCCATCTGTTTATCCAGTCATCTGTTAATGGACACTTGAACCGTTTCTACTTGTTAGCTATTGTGAATTATGGTGTTGTGAACATTGGTGTACAGATATCTGTCTGAATCCTTGTTTCCCATTCTTTGAGGCATATACCTAAGAGTAGAATTGCTGGAGCATATGGTAATTCTATGTTTAACCTTTTTAGAAAGCACCAAACTTCCACAGCAACTGTACCATTATACATTCTTACCAACTGTGTATAAAAATTTCGGTTTCTCCATGTGTCACCAACACTTGGTATTTTTTGTTGCTTTTATTATAACCATCCTGGCAGATGTGAAGTAAAATTTCATTGTGGTTTTGTTTTGTTTTTGTTTTTGTTTTTCATTGTGGTGTTTTTTTTTTTATGATAGTCACAGAGAGAGAGAGAGGCAGAGACACAGGCAGAGGGAGAAGCAGGCTCCATGCACCGGGAGCCCAACGTGGGATTCGATCCCGGGTCTCCAGGATCGCGCCCTGGGCCAAAGGCAGGCGCTAAACCGCTGCGCCACCCAGGGATCCCTTCATTGTGGTTTTGATATGCATTTCCCTAACAACAAATGATGTTGAGCATCTTTTTGTGTATTATTGGCCATATACATACTATACATACTATATACACACATATATATTCTTTGGAGAAATGTCTATTTAAGTTTCTTGTCCATTTTTATTTTTAAAGATTTTATTATTTGTTTTAGAGAGAGAATGTGTATGAGTGGAGGAGTGGCATAGGGAGAAGGAGAGATAAACTCCCAAGCAGACTCCACACTGAGGACCCTGAGATCATGACCTGAGCTGAAATCAAGAGTCAGATGCTTAACTGACTGAGCCACTCAGGGGCCCCTGTTGATTTTTAACTTGGGATTTTTTTGGTGGTTGTTGATTTGTACATGTTCTTTACATATTGTAGATATTAAGTACTTACTACATATAGGATTTGCAAATATTTTCTCCCATTCTGTGGATTGCCTTTTTGCTCTCCTGATAGTATCCTTTGATACACAGAACTTTCAAATTTTGGTGAAGTCCAGTTTATTTATTTTTTAATCTTATTGCCTGTGCTTCCAATATAATACTTAAGAAACCATTGCCAAATCCATAGTCATGAAGATTCGCCTTTATGTTTTCTTCTGAACTTTATCATTTTAGCTCTTAAATTTATGTCTTTCGTTCACTTTATGTTAATATTTATATAGCGTAAGGTAAGGGTCTGTCTTCATTCTTTTGCACATGGATATCCAGTTTTTCCTGCACTACCTGTTGAAAAGATTGGTCTTTTCCCATTGAACAGTACTGACACCTTTGTGAAAAATCAATTGGCCATAAAGGTGAGAGTTTATTTCTGGGCCATCAGTGCCATTCCATTAGTTTAAATGTCTGTCCTTATACTAGTACCACACTGTTTTGATCTCTCCCGTTGTGTAATACTTTTCAAAATCAGGAAATGTGAGTCCTCCAACTTTTTCTTTTTTAAGAGATTTTATTTATTTATTCATGAGAGACACAGAGTGAGGCAGAGACATAGGGAGAGGGAGAGGCAGGCTCCCTGTGGGGGGAGCTTGATGTGGGACTCAATCCCAGAACTCTGGGATTACGACCTGACCTTAAAGGCAGGTGCTCAACCACTGAGCCACCTGGGTGCTCTTGTTCTTTCTCAAGGTTGTTTTAGTTATTCTGGTCTTCTTGCGATTCTGTATGCATTTTAGGAGAGGTTTTTCCATTTTTTCAAAAACATCATTGGGATTTTGAGAGGGATTGCATTGAATCTTATATTACTTTCGGTGATATACACATCTTAGTGATATTAAATCTTCCAATCCATGAGAACAAGATGTCTTTCAGTTTCTTTTGGTCTTCTTTAATTTCTTTCAGCAGTATTTTGCAGTTTTCAGTGTACAAGTCCTATACCCCTTTGGTTAAATTTATTCCTAAGTGATTCTTTGATGTTATTATAAATGGAATGACTTTTCTTTTTTTATTTTCTTTTTTTAAAAGATTTTATTTATTTATTCATGAGAGACACAGAGAGAAGGCAGAGACATAGGCAGATGGAGAAGCAGGCTCCATGCAGGAAGCCCAATTTGGGACTCCATCCCAGAACTCCAGGATCATGTCCTGAGCCAAAGGCAAATGCTCAACTGCTGAGCCACCCAGGCATCCCTGGAATCATTTTTCTTAATTTCTTTTGCATATTTTTCATGATGGTATGTTCAGATACAACTATTTTTTCTTTTTTAGAAAGTTAACTTATTTAAAAAAAAGGAAAGAAAGTTAATTTAGTTAGGGGCACTTGGGTGGCTCAATTGGCTAAGCGGCCAACTCTTGATTTTGGCTCAGGTCATGATCTCAGGGTCCTGGGATTGACCCGGCTCCAGGCTCAGTGGCGAGACTGCTTGAGATTCTCTTCCTCTCCCTCTGCCCCTACCCCCACCCACACTCATATGCACACACACATGCTCTCTCTCTCTCTCTCTCTCTCTCTCAAATAAAAAAAAATTTTTTTAAAAGAAAGTTAAACTAAAACCTAAAATGAACAGTTCATCCATTTCTCCCACCCCTCCCCACCCACCTCTGGCAACTGCTGACTTGTTCTTTGTATCTATAAGCTTGGTTTTTTTTTAAAATTTGTTTTCCACATATAAGACAGATAATTTGGTATTTGTTTCTTCCTAACTTATTTCGCCTACCATAATTCCCTCCAGATCCGTCCATGCTGTCATGAATGGCATTGTGTGGATTTTTTTATGGCTGAGGAATATTCTGTTGAATATATGCACTACATCTTTATCCATTCATCTATTGGTGGACACTTAGATTGCTTATGTATATTGGCTGTTGTAGATAATGGTGCAGTGGACACAGGGGTATAGATACCTTTTTGAGCTAATGCTTTCGTTTTATTTGGATAACTACCCAGAAGTGGAATCACTGTATCCTATGGTAGTTCTACTTTTAACTTTTTGAGAAACCTCCATACTGTTTTCCACAATGGCTGCACCTATTTACATTCCCATTAACAGTGCACAAGGGTTCCCTTTTCTCCACATCCTCCACCCAAACTTGTTATTTCTAGTTTTTTTTTTACAATAGCCATTCTAATATTTGTGAGGTGATAGATCCTTGTGGTCTTGATTTGCATTTTCCTGATGATTAGTTATATAGAGCATCTTTTCATGTATCTGTTGGCCATCTATATGGTTTTGGAAAAAAGTCTACTCAGATTTTCTTTCTTTTTTTAATTTTTATTTATTTATGATAGTCACACAGAAAGAGAGAGAGAGAGGCAGAGACACAGGCAGAGGGAGAAGCAGGCTCCATGCACCGGGAGCCCGATGTGGGATTCGATCCCGGGTCTCCAGGATCGCGCCCTGGGCCAAAGGCAGGCGCCAAACCGCTGCGCCACCCAGAGATCCCTACTCAGATTTTCTACCCATATTTTAATCTGATTATTTGGTTTTTGTTTTTTTTTTTTTTACTATTGAATTGAATGAGTTCCTTTTTTTTTTTGAATGAGTTCTTTACATATTTTGGATATTAGTCCCTTATCAAATATATATTTGCAAATATTTTCTCCCATTCTGTAGGTTGCATTTTCATTTTGTTGATGCTTTCCTTTGCTATACAGAATTTCTTTACTCTGATGTAGCCCCACCTGTTTATTTTTGCTTTTGTAATTTTTGCTTTTGGTGTCAGATTCAAATGTTTTCTTCTAGGAGTATTAGGGTTTCAGGTGTTAATTCAAGTCCTTAATACATTTTTAGTTAACTTTTGTGTTATGAAGTAAGATGGTGATTCAATTTCATTCTTTTGTGTGTGGCTATCCAGTTTTCTCAGCACCATTTATTACAGACTGTCCTTTCTCCCATTGTATTTTCTTGGTCCCTTTGTCATAAATTTATTGACCATATATGCATAGGTTTATTTCTGCTTATATTCTGTTCCACTGATCTATTTGTCTGTTTTTATGCCAATACCATACTGTTTTAATTACTGTAGCTTTTTTGTTTGTTTTGTTTTTGTAATATAGTTTGAAATCAAGGAGCACAGTGCCTCTAACCTATTCTTTCTCAACATTGCTTTGACTATTTGGGGTATTTTATGGTGTCATAGAAATTTTAGGATTGTTCTATTTCTGTGAAAATAGAATTTTCACGTTGAAATTTTGATAGGAATTGCATGGAATCTGTATATTGCTTTGGGTGGTATGGCCATTTTAGCAATATTAAATTAAATTATATTCATACAGTCTATGAGCACAAAATATCTTTCCATTTATTTGTGTCTTCTTTAATTTCTTAATGTCTTATAGTTTTCAATACACACATCTTTCACCTCCTTGGTTAAATTTATTCCTAGCTATTTTATTCTTTTTGATGTAATTGTACATGGGATTGTTATCTTAATTTCTCTTACTGATAGTTCATTATTATTTTATAAAAACACAAGAGATTTTTTTGTGTGCTGATCATGCTTCTTAACTGAATTTATTATTTCTAACAGTTTTTTGATGGCATCCTTAGGGTTTTCTATATATAATATCATGCATTTGCAAATAGTAACAGTTTTATTCCTTCCTTTCCAATTTGGATACGTTTTATTTCTTTTTCTTGCCCAGTTGTTCTGGCTAGGACTTCCAGTACTGTGTTGAATAAAGTGATAAGAATGGGCATCCTGGTCTTGTTCCAGATCTTAGAGGAAAGGCTCTTAGCTTTTCAACATTAAATATGATGTTCCCTCTATACCCACTTTGTTGAGTTTTTATGATAAACAGATGTTGAATTTTATCACATGTTTTTTTCTGCATATGAAATAGAACAAATTTTTCTGTGTTAATTTTATATCCTAAAACTATGGTGACTTTTTAAATGAAATCATTAGAGGTTTCTACGTATCAGATCATGTCTCTACAAAGCTTTTAGTTCTTCCTTTCCAATTTGGATACATTTCTTTTTCTTGCCTAATTGCTTTCTCTAGAATGTGTCGATCCCTATAAGAACTTTTTACATAGTAATATCAATCCTTTGAAAATAATAGATACTGCAAATTCCTTTTCCCAATTGGGAAAATTCAACTTTTTTTAGGTTATATAGTTTTGTTTTCAAGTATGCCTCTGGTTTTAGAATGGATCCTGACCTTGGTGTCAACCTTCTCCAAGGTTACTCTTTTCAAAAGGCTGTAACTATTGTGACTATTATAGCTTTAAAAACTAATATATTGGGGGATCCTTGGGTGGCGCAGTGGTTTGGCGCCTGCCTTTGGCCCAGGGCGCGATCCAGGAGACCTGGGATCGAATCCCACGTCGGGCTCCTGGTGCATGGAGCCTGCTTCTCCCTCTGCCTGTGTCTCTGCCTCTCTCTCCCTCTCTCTCTGTGTGACTATCATAAATAAATAAAAATTTAAAAAAAACTAATATATTGGGATCCCTGGGTGGCTCAGCAGTTTAGCGCCTGCCTTTGGCCCAGGGCATGATCCTGGAATCCCAGGATCGAATCCCATATCGGATTCCTTGCATGGAGCCTGCTTCTCCCTCTGCTGCCTGTGTCTCTGCTTCTCTCCCTCTCTCTTTGCCTCTCATTAATAAATAAATAAAAACATTAAAAAAAACTAATATATTTTGGCCTTAAGAATGGCTTGAAGGGGTGCCTGGGTAGCTCAGTTAGTTAGGTATCCAACTCTTGATTTTAGCTTAGATCATGAACTCAGGGTTGTGAGATCAAGCCCCACGTCAGGCTCCATGCTCAGCTTAAGATTCTCTCTTTCCTTCTCCATCTCCCCCTCCCCCACCCCGGCTTGCACTCTCTCTCTCTCTCAAAAAAAAAAAGGTATACAGTGAGTATCTTCTTTTTATTTTTTCCAGATGATTAGCCAGTTGTCAAGTACCATTTTTGAATGATCTGTTTTCCCTTGTTGCCTAAAACGGCCATGTATGCATCTAAATCAGCACCTATTTCCAGGCCATCTAGGCTTCCTGGTTTCATGAATATAATGGATTTTTTAACTCTCAAAGTCTGCTGCCCACATGGGTAGGGATTTTGTTTGAAGAACAGGTGGTTTTTTAAAAACAGTTATTTTGCATATTCATCCTTTCATGACTCATTAATGAAAATCATTTAAAACTATTAATAGGCACTTTTAGCTTTTTACTTTTGCATAATCAGGTTGTGAAATTTTATTACAAATTAAAAATATCTTTAAAAAATTCTCAAGTTGATTAGCTGCAAAAATTCAAAGCCTTCAGTATTTAGTTGAGTTCATTTCTCATTACCGTGATAGCATTGCAGCTTGTAATTGTTGGACAAATTAAACCAGACAAAGGAGAATATGGTGTTTACTTAGGGATTCTCTGACTAGCTTGGGGGGACATACTCTCAGCTTGTGAACAGGGTGCTTTTGTCCCTTTGCCCCCTTGTGTTCTGGGATTGCATGGGTGTCTGCTTCAGTGACTGGAACTCTGAGGTAGCTGCTACCTTGGTCGGATCTCTCAGGCTTTGTCCTCTCACGGCTTTGGTGAGGATGCCCTGCGATAATGTGACTCAGCCCTCAAACCTGGTCTGGCCCCCTGGCCTCTGCTGCCCTGGCCCATGGGCGACATCAGTGGATCTTCTTTGGTGAGGAGGCTCCATTCATGGCAAGGTGGGCACCACCACTTGTAGAATCTCTGTCTCATGGAGAAGAGTCCCCACTGCCCATGGGGTCTCCAGCTGTGGTGATGAACCTACTCCTACCGGAGGAGTTCTGTCTGTGGGGTCTCCAACTCTATGGGGGGAGGGCATGTCCTCCAGTGATGGCCCAGCTTTGCCCTTGACTTCCTCTTTCCCTCTCACTCTGTCATGACAACTTGGGTATTCAGACCTGAAAAATCAACATTGGAAGTTGGAGGCAAAGAGTGGTCCTGAGATCCCAGGAGTGGATAAGCCTAAGGGGACCCCAAAGAGGGGAGGAGAGGGATCTGACGGGGTGTAGGATGGAGGGCTGTCGACCCCAGTCATTTAAGGAGGAGAAAGATGGGGAGGACACTAAACAGGAAGGGCCAGGACAGTGTGCTGCATGTGGGTGGAAGAATAAGAGTGAAGGGCAGCCCTGGTGGTGCAGCAGTTTAGCGCCACCTGCAGCCCGGGGTCTGATCCTGGAGACCTGGGATCGAGTCCCGCGTCAGGCTCCCTATATGGAGTCTGCTTCTCCCTCTGCCTGTGTCTCTCTCTCTCTGTGTCTCTATGAATAAATAAATAAAATATTTTAAAAAAAAGAATAAGAGTGAAGACATACACAGTGGAGACAGTGCCACAAACAAGCTGTCCTTCAGCATCATTCTGCACATCCCAGCACCTAGCAAACCCTTGTTTGCTCTGCCCCAGCCAGCCTTCCTTCCGGTTACTCTTTTGTCCTATTCCAAGTAATTTAAGAGACATACTTCCTCTTTATCTATCTCTTCATCTTAAAAACAACACCCCTCTCCCCCTCCTTCAAATATCATCTCTACCCTGGAATCTGTAGGAATCTTCTTCTTGCTCTTTATGGTCTTACCACATATATCCCTAAACACTAGACCATTCAAATGCACAATGTTTGAACTCTGTTAATCTGCCAGGGTGGCTATAACAAAACACCACCAACCACATGGCTTAAACAACAGAAATTCATTTTCTCACAGTTCTGGAGGCTGAAGGTCCAAGATCAAGGTGCCATTAGGGTTTATGGTGAAAGCTTTCCTCCTGGCTTGTAGAGGGACACTTCTCTCTGTGTCCTCACATGGCTTTTCCTCTGTGTGCATGCACTTGTGTCTCCTCTTCTTACAAGGACCCATCAGATTAAGGCCTCACCCTTATGACCTCATTTAACCTGAACTGTCTCTTTAAAGGCCCTATCTATAAATACAGTGACATTGCGGGTTGGAGGTTCAACAGATGGCTTGAGGGGAAGAGTATAATTTCGATCTCTAACCCTGAATAAATACATATTCCGTGATTCAACTATAGCTTGCTTCTTTGCTCTTGACTTCACATTCCAGAGATTCGCTCAACTGTCTATAGCTATCATTACTCATCTGGAATTTCTTACTGCACAAACTAGAACTTCCAGGAGAATATTAGAGTAGCAGACTCAGTGTTGCTGTCCTGTTCCTGTTTGAACCAGATGTACTAATGTCTTGTGTTCAGCATGCTATAAGCCAATGATTTCTTTGTATATACCTTCCCCTGCCTGCTGGGATGCTGCACCCTGTGATGCACTGTGCATGGTATATCCACTGCCAAACACTGCCTCTTGTAACGTCTCAGGACCCAGTGACATTCCAGGATGTGGCTGTAGAATTCACTCAGGAAGAGTGGGAGCACCTGGGCACCACTCAGAGGGCACTGTATCGAGAAGTCATGCTGGAGAACTACAGGAGCCTGGCCTCCCTGGGTAAGAGTGGCCCTGGGCCCATCCTGAGCACTGGCCTGGGGAGGAACACGAGGCAGCACCCTGGGAGGGTTGGGGGACACAAGTGCCTTCTGCTCAGGTTGTCTGCTTAACTGTTGGGAAGAGGGGAGATGGTAAGTAATTGAACTTGGTAAGTGATAATTTTTTAATTAAATAAACACAGATAAAATAGATTATAATGAAAATATGTGAGATTTTAAAAGATGCAATAGAGACTGGAAAGGGGTTTTAGACTCTGAGAGGCACAGTCCACTAGCAATGCTTGAAGGCCTGTGCACACCTACCCTGCCAATATGGGTTGGTGAATGAGGATTCTGCTCTCTCTTCTCTGTCCAAACCATGAGTTCCAAGGCCCTGAGGCCTCTGAGCCACAGGACCATACTTTGATGTTCAGAGGACATAGGCTTGGGGTATTTCCACTGCTTGTTCTCTGTGTGGCAGGGAGCAGGAAGCTGAGGCTGCCCCTACCCCCACTCTGGGGTCATCCATCATTCCCTGAAGATGGGGAAATAGCAGCAGGGTCCTGGGCACATGCTTGTCACTGGCTCAACACTTGCACCTCTTGTCTTCCCTGAGCAGGGTGCCAGGATTTCAAGCCTGATGTGATCTCCCAGCTGGAGCAAGGCAGATCACCATGGATGGTGTGGAGAGACATCCCTAGAGACCCTTCTCCAGGTGAAGAGATGGGAAGGGGGCCCAGGAGCTCATGCAGAAGGCTGTTGAGGAAGCCAGTAGTTTCTAGAAGTGCAGGAGAAATCCCAAGATAAATCAGGGCTGCCTGGAGAATAATCCCTGCACGGAAGCCACATCCTGCCTCTCCCATTCCTCTCCTGCACAAGTCCGGGCCCTGGAGGGGGTGTACTGCCTGCCTGGGCTCCTTCCCAGTGGCACTGGCTTCCTTCTTCCCTCCTCTCAGGTGTACCTCCTCCCTCATCCTGCCAGGGGTTCTGTCCTCTCTAGAAAAGCCCCTCAGTGGCCAGTGATGCCACTTTCACCTCCCTCCTCTTTCTTTCCATCTGTTTGATCACCATTCCTTTCCTCTTAATCTACCTTGAATATTAGGTAAGTCTACTAGGAATGGCCTGGTAAACACATCCACCACCTGCTGGAATCCACACCGTGGTTTTCTGCTTCCTGCTGCATTCAGCCTCAGCAGGACTTCCCATGATCACTCTCCATGTCAGTCAACTCCTCTGTTTCTTGTCTTCTCACACCCCCTCACTGTGTTGGATTCCACCTGAGTCCTTTATCCCACTTGCTAACTCTGACCCCAACTCAATTCAATAGTGACCGTGGGTTGCCTCTGATAGTAGGAGAATGGGACCATCCTTATAGACCTGGTGATTTGGCATTGCTGAGAAGTTAACTGTGGCAGCTTACAAAATGGGCAAGAATTGCTGGGGATTTACCCCAAAAAGACAGATGCAATGAAATGCCGGGATACCTGCACCCCGATGTTTATAGCAGCAATGTTCACAATAGCCAAACTGTGGAAGGAGCCTCGGTGTCCATCGAAAGATGAATGGATAAAGAAGATGTGGTTTATGTATACAATGGAATGTTACTCAGCCATTAGAAACGACAAATACCCACCATTTGCTTCGACGTGGATGGAACTGGAGGGTATTATGCTGAGTGAAATAAGTCAGTTGGAGAAGGACAAACATTATATGGTCTCATTCATTTGGGGAATATAAAAAATAGTGAAAGGGAATAAAGGGGAAAGGAGAAAAAATGAGTGGGAAATAGAAAGGGAGACAGAACATGAGAGACTCCTAACTCTGGGAAACGAACTAGGGGTGGTGGAAAGGGAGGTGGGTGGGGGTGACTGGGTGATGGGCACTGAGGGGGGGCACTTGATGGGATGAGCACTGGGTATTATTCTATATATTGGCAAATTGAACACCAATAAAAAATACATTTATTTTTAAAATGGGCAAGAGAAGAGGTTGGAGGCTGAGATATTATAGTGGTGACATTTCATAGTGACCCAGGCACATAGTGGGTTATATTCTGATCTGTTTCTCTTCTGCTATCCTTATTCTAGTGATTCCCCTCATTACTGCCCTCTTGTCCATTCTTAGGTCCCTGTTTTCACCCTTCGGTGATTCTAGAAAGGCAGTCCTCACTTGTAACTTACCTCAGGTGTCACTTACCATCACCCCTGTAACCACTTGCATGTTCCTGTTCACATCTTCCTTGCTCCCATGCATAGTGGCTCTTGGCTTACGTGACATTTGAAATCAGTCAAAGCACCATACCTCTGTTTGGGGAATCAAAGAATAAAAACAATAGTAACATATTATATGTAGCTTTGACTAGCTCACACTTTGTATTTCTCTAAAAGGTCAAATATCTTCCACTTTTATTTCTTTCAGACCAAGAGACCAGATCTAGAGCTGCAAAGTCAAATCTGAAGCAACTAATTTCTGAAGAATTTTCCCAGGGCATGGTAATCAACAAAGGTAAAAGGAATGGAATCTGTTACTCCACCAGAGAAGTCCTAGACTCTCTTAGCTGTTTAGAGAGCCATCCAGGGCAGATGGCATTTACCCGTAAGAAAATCCTGACTCAGGAGAACATTCTTGAAGATACTGGATTTGAGTATGGACAGCAGTCAGACTTTGTTACTCAAAGCACAATTCCTTCAGGGAAAACAAAGTATGACAGTTATGGCAGCAGCTTTTCACATAACCTAAATCTAAGTAATCATCAGAGAATCTACACATATGAAAAGCTATACAAATGTGATCAATGTGGGAAAGACTTTAGCTGTGGTCTGGATCTCACTCAACACCAGAGTACACATACTGGAGTTAACTCATACCTTATTAGATACCAGAAATTTGGTGCTAGAGAAAAGCCCTTCAAATGCAGAAATTGTGGCAAATCTTTTAGCAGGGGGACACACCTTATACAACATGAAAGATGTCACACAGGAGAGCGACCATTTGAGTGTAATGTATGTGGGAAGTCCTTCAGCTGGGACTCGTCCCTTATTCTACATCAGAGAACTCATACTGGAGAAAAACGCTATGAGTGTAGTGAATGTGGGAAGGCCTTCAGCCAAAGTACATGTCTCACACAGCATCAGAGGATTCATACAGGAGAGAAACCTTATGAATGTAATCAGTGTGGGAAGGCCTTTAGCCAAAGTTCACATCTAACTCTGCATCAGAAAACTCATACTGGGGAGAAACCCTATGAATGCAATCAGTGTGGCAAAGCCTTTATTCAGAGCATTCAACTTACTCTGCATCTAAGAACTCATTCTGGAGAGAAACCTTATGAATGTACTGAATGTGGTAAGACCTATAGTCATAGCTCATCCCTAATGCAGCACAAGAGGATTCATACTGGAGAAAAACCCTTTGAATGTAAAGAATGTGGGAAAGCCTTTACCCAGAGCATTCAGCTTACTTTACATCTGAGAACACATACTGGAGAGAAACCCTATGAATGTACTGAATGTGGCAAAGCCTATAGTCATAGGTCATCCCTTATTCAACATAAGAGGATCCATACTGGAGAAAAACCCTTTGAATGTAATGAATGTGGGAAAGCTTTCCGATGGAACACACACCTTACTCAACACCAGAGAATTCATACTGGAGAGAAACCTTACAAGTGCAAAAAATGTGACAAATCTTTCAGCAGAAGTACACACCTTAATCAACATCAGAGAATTCATACTGAAGGGAAACCCTACAAGTGTAACGAGTGTGGGAAGACTTTTGGTCAGAGTGTGTATCTGACTCAACATCAGAGGATGCATACTGGAGAAAAACCCTATCAATGTGAGGAATGTGGAAAGGCCTTCACTGTAAATGCATACCTTGCTCAACATCAAAGGATTCATAAGAGAAATAAACCTTTATTATGTGCCAGTCACAAAGAAATTCTGACTGGAGAGAAATTAAACAAATGTATTTAATGTGGGAAAAATTTCAGCATAAGCATAGGCATTCCTCAACATGAATAAATTAATAAAAGAGAGAACTCCTATAAATATAACTGTGGAAAATATTTCACTTCTACCATGCCACAAATGCTAGAATACTAATATGTTCATCATAAAGAAAACTAAAAAAGTGGAAAATGTGTGAAATGTTTTAATGTAATATGACCTCTTTCTATAAGTTTAAAAAAAGATTTTATTTATTTATTCATGAGAGACACAGAGAGAGAAGCAGAGACACAGGCAGAGGGAGAAGCGGGCTCCTTGCAGGGAGCCCAACTGATCCTTGACCCCCCAGGCCCAGGATCAGTACCCAAGCCGAAGGCAGATGCTCAACCACTAAGCCACCCAGGCATCCCATCTCTTACTATAAGTTAAAGGAAAAATACTGAGGAGAACCTTATAAATAACATCTTTAAAACCACAAAGTTTCACATGAAAGTTAAATCTTCTTATATATCATGCTAAATTTCTAGAAAAGTTGTAGGAATAATGTCTGTTGAATCTATAAATGATATTATATATAAGGAGGCCTCACTCTACATATACAGAGCTTTAAATACTGTAGATTGTGGGCCAAATCCAACCTGCACCTTTGTTATAAATAAAATTTTATTGGCACAGTCACATCTATGTGTTTATGTAAACAATAGAAATGTATTATCTCACAGTTTGGGAGGCTTATGTCCAAGATCAGGTGTTGGAATGTTTGTTTTCTTCTGAGTCTCCTCTCCTTGGCTTGGAGATGGCTGTCTTCTTGCTGTGTCCTTACGTGCCCTTTCTTCTGTGCACTTATCCCAGTGTCTCTTCCTCTTCTTCTAAGGACACCAGTCCTTTGGGATTAGGACCCCATATTTATGACCTCATTTGATTATACTCACCTCTTTAAAGGCCCTGTCTTTAAATAGTCACATTGAGGTTAAGGGATTTGTTTTAAGTTTTTCAGATTGCTGTAACAGATACAATGTATACTGGGTGGCTTATAAACAACAGAAATTTATTTCTAACGGTTCTGGAGGCTGAAAAGTTTAAGGTCAGAGTGTTGGAAGATTCAGTGTTTGGTGAGAGCTCACTTCCACGTTCATAGATGGCCATCTTTTTGTTGTGCCCTCATATGTTGAGAAAGGTGAGGAATCTTTCTGGGCTCTCTTTTATAAGGGTACTAACCCTATTCATGAGGGCTTTACTTTCATGACCTAATCACCTCCTAAAGCCCCCCACTTCCTAGAACCATTACTTTTGAGGTCAGGATTTCAACATGAATTTTTGTAGACAGTAGCAGGCTTCAACATATGTATTTGGAGGGAACACAACTCAGTCCATAACAAGCCTGTGAAACCTAAAATATTCTCTAGCCCTTTACAGAATAAATGTCCTGAACTTGATGGTAGATAATCAACTATAATATGTCAACATTCTGCATTGTATACAAATTTCTTTTTTAAAAAAAGGTAAATTAGGGCAACATAATAGTCATAAAATGTACCATAGAGAGAACCTACCTGTTTTGTAATTGTTGAATTATTTTTGCAAAAATTACCAAAAGGATCTTTTTCCTTGAAAATATAAGACAAAAGTGTTTCTCTGAAGTAAATTCTATGACTTCTCTAATTAATAACTTTTGTAGCAAATACTGTTCAGATCACCTCCTATTTATCCCATTGGTGAGGGTGGGATCCTCCACCCTACATAATATAAGACAGCTAAACACATGGCACCCAACACTGGTCTTGATGACTGGCCAGAAGTTTATTAGTCACATATCCCAATTCAGGGAAGGACACCACACACCACAGCACACAAACACCACACACGGGTTGCACTCAGGAGCAGAGCAAACCAGTAGGAGCAATGGGAGGCAGGCTTTGTAGCAGCAAGAGAGTGAGATATTCCTTGTTTTCACTGGAGAATGTGATTGGCTTCTGTGAATAATTCATGGGCTGGTAGGGTGAGGATGGGACGCTGGCCCAAGTGAGAGGGAAACTACCTGGATTAGAGCATTTCCTGTTAGGCGGTGGGCATATTGGCAAGAACAAGGGAATCCAGTTAGGTGTCTGCGGCCCTGTGACGCTCCAAGATGTCCAGGCAATGGTGAAATTCTAATTCTTACACACAGCATTAGAAATCAGGTTTGTCAGGGGAAGTTTTCAGTCTCTTACCACCAATCTAAGTTGCCTTACTAGTAGAAAACCCTCCTTTTTTTTTTTTTTTTGTAAACCCTCCTTACACCAACTTTTTCACATGAGTTTTTTCAACTTTATATTTCTCCCAAATGATCCCAACTTTCCTAGTACTTTGCTTCCTGTTAAAATTTTAGAGTGAGCTTGTCCATTTCTATCTATAAAAAGTGTATTATTTTTATTTAAATGCATTTTCTGCATCAGGCTGTTTTTTCTCCTTTACTGTGTTAATTAGGCTAATTACATTAATTGATTTTGAAATATTAAACCAACTTTTCATTCCTTGAATAAGCTCCACTTGGTCATGATATATTATCCTTTCTAAAGTATTGCTGGATTGGATTTGCTATTTTAATACTTTCATTTCTATGTTCTTGCAGCATTGTTCTGTAATTTTCTTTCCTTGTAATGTCCTTGTCAGTTTTGGGATTAGGATTATTTAAGCCTCTGAAAATGACCTAGGAAGTATTCCCTCCCATCTTATTTTATGAAATATTTTCTGAAAAACTGGTATATTTTTTCCTTAAATGTTTCAGACTCATGGAATTCACCACTTGAGTCTGAAATTTTATTTCTAAGAACGTTTTAAATTACACTGAAGCAGGTAAGAAGATCCAGCTGCCTTGTATTACATTAAAGAGATTTGGGGGGAAAAAAAAGAATGTCAAATAATGCTCCTCTCCTCACTATTGTTTTGGAAAATACAGGATTTTTTTTTTTTACTGTATTTTTCACAATACGGTACTTCAGGACTTTTTAATGTAAATATTCTTGATTAACTAGTTTTCAAAATAATGATACAAACTTAGCATTCTTCTTGGAATGGAAAACTTGCTTGGAGGTTACTTCATTCTTTTTCTCTTTTTCAAAAGTGCATCTTGTAGTGCCAGCTGCTTTTCACGGAAGGAACGCTTGTTTTTTGACCAGATGTTATGGTTATATTGCATCATCATAAAGTTCTTCTGTTTTTTCTTCTCTTTATTTGTGGAACTGGAAAATGGGTTCATTTTGGTTTTCTTCCTCATGAATTATTTTCAGTCTGTCTTTCCAGCCACTGCTGTGGCTAGTCTTGTCTCCTTGTCAGATTTTGGCTTTTTATGAATGCGTTCAAGGTCCCGACGAGAAAGTAACTCACCCCTGGGCTCCTCATCACTATCTATTTCAATATATTTCCTCTTTTGGGCTTTCCCTGGGTTAGTGTTGAGTTTTTTCCTCATTTGGGCTATGCAGACTTTCTGGAAGTCTTCCTGAGTTAGTACTCAGCTTGTGCTAATGGCTGCAGCTTTGGCTTTCCGCTCCCCCATGGGCATCCTGTTGAGCTTCTTAAATATTTCTTGCTGCTCTTCATCAGAAGAGTGATGCACATCAACCCACTCACCATCAGCATCTGCCTCCTCACTGAGACTGGTGCTTTCCCACCCATATTCAACATTTTCAGAATTCTCTTATTTTCCAACTTCTAGAACTTCTGCTCCTGGAATGTAATCTTTAGCATCTAATTCTCCATATTCTTGCACTCTTGCTTCTATGGAGGCCTCTGTAGGCTTACCCCAGAATTTCTTCTGCAACATCTTAGGATTCACTGTTTGGAAGAGCTGAATCAAAGTTCTAGCAGACATCATCACATTCTTATCTCTGTGTGTTTTATACTAAGCCAGGTCTTGGAGAAGTTCTTCAGTCATGGCTAGAGGACATCAAGCTGTTATCTCTTTTATAGCATTGATTCCTACTGTCATGACCTCCCCAGAGTTCTTGCCAGTGACAAAATTGTTGGCAACAGTCATGAGCACTGACTGAATGATCTCTGGGAGTACTAAGTGATGAGATGCTTGGGCAGCAAACAGAAGGATCTTCGTTACTTCTCTTTGGTGGGGCTGCAGAAACCTTTGCACAAAGGGATAGAAGTTGAAGAGAAAAAGCTCCTGAATTCCCACCAATCTGGAGATGAGGCTCATGAGCATCATTTTCACCTCAAACTTCTCTGTACAGCTCTCTAAGCTGTTTTAGAATTTTTCTGCAAAATCTTGGGGATCATGAATCAAATGAATAGCTGAAAAGTTAAACACCTCTGGTTTCTTTTTCTTTTTTTCTTTTATTTTTCTTGAGCACTTTCATAGCCTTTTCTAACTTTTTCTTGTGTTTGGAGCTTTTCTTCCCCGTGGCATTTGCACTAGCAGGTCTCTTGCTGTTGGTCCTTCATCCTCGGATTCTGAGTCACTGTCCTGTTTCTCCTCTTCATCTTTCCCAAGGAAAAATGTCAAAGCAGCACCTAATATCTTGGTGACCTTAGGGAAACATGCAGTTGTGATCCCAATGACAGTTTTGGCATCATTCCAGATGTTTCTTCTGTAGAGTTCAGTCATCACATCCAAAGATATCTTGGCTGCAGTTGCATTGCTCTCTTAACATGGTATACATGAAATTCTGCAACAAACATTCACTTTATTCTTCTGTTTTGCATTTATATTATTGATATCAGTGACAATATGTGTGTATAAAGTCTTTCACAGGGATCCCTGGGTGGCTCAGCGGTTTAGCGCCTGCCTTTGGCCCAGGGTGCGGTCCTGGAGTCCTGGGATGAGTCCGGCATCGGGTTCCTGGCATGGAGCCTGCTTCTCCCTCCTCCTGTGTCTCTGCCTCTCTCTGTCTCTCTCTATGTCTATCATAAATAAATAAATCTTTTAAAAAAATAAAAAATAAAGTCTTTCACAGGAGCAGCCCTGGTGGCCCAGCGGTTTAGCACCACAGCGGTTTAGCACCACCTTCGGCCCGGGGTGTGATCCTGGAGACCCGAGATCGAGTCCCACATCAGGCTGCCTGCATGGAGCCTGCTTCTCCCTCTGCCTGTGTCTCTGCCTCTCTCTTTCTCTCTGTGTCTGTCATGAATAAATAAATAAAATCTTTTTAAAAAAATAAAGTATTTTGCAGAAGATTATCATGGCAATGCAGAAGTTCAAAGAAGAGTTCTAGCAAACCTGACGGACTGACGAGATTCTTATTTCTCAGCAAGATCAAAGCTTTGCAAAATGTCATTCAAAGATCTGGATCCAAGACTGTGATTGATTGTAGGAAAGATCTTACAGCTTTTGGGGAAAGTTACTTAAGTGTTCTGGATAGCAGTGACCAATCTATGCCATAAACTTCACTAGCTCTGCCAATTCTTTGCTAGGTTTATTTGGTTGTAATTTGAAAATCTCCACATTGGATTTGGAGTGATTATACTTCTGTAGAAACTCCTCGATGTAGGCTGGCGAATCCTGCTTTGATCACATTCTGTAACTGTGGCAGGTTTCTGGGCAGTTTGTTATTGTTTCTGTTAGACATGTTGGCTGCTGAGTGGCTCCTCAGAAGGCAGTCTTAAGAAGCATCACACCAAAAAAAAAAAAAAAAAAAAAAAAAAAAAGAAGCATCACACCACCAGCAACCACCAACAGCCAAAATACAGGACTTTTATTCCTTTTTTTTTTTTTTTTTTTATGATAGTCACAGAGAGAGAGAGAGAGAGGCAGAGACACAGGCGGAGGGAGAAGCAGGCTCCATGCACCGGGAGCCTGATGTGGGATTCGATCCCGGGTCTCCAGGATCGCGCCCTGGGCCAAAGGCAGGCGCCAAACCGCTGCGCCACCCAGGGATCCCAGGACTTTTATTCCATTTTACAAATGGAATATGTTAAAATGTGTTATAGATTGTGTACACGCCCAAAATTCATATGTTGAGGTCCTAATGCCTGGTATGTGAGAATGTGACCTTACTTAGAGATAAAGTCTTTGCAGAGGCATTCGAATTAAAATGAGGCCTTTAGGGGCTCCTGGGTGGCTCAGTTGGTTAAACATCCAACTCTTGGTTTTAGTTCAGTCATGATCTTAGGATCATAGGCTCAAGCCCCATGTTGGGCTTCTTGTTCAATGGGGAGATGCTGTAGATTCTCTTTCTCTCCCTCTCCCTCTCTCAAATACATAAATAAAAATAAATAAACAAATTAAAATATAATGAGGTCTTTAGAGTGGGCCCTAATCCAATATTACTAGCGTTTTTATAGGAAGGGGAAATTTGGAGACAGACACACACACACACACAGGAAGAATGCCATGTGAAGATGAAGGCAGGAATTGGAGTGATGCTTCTATAAGCCAAGAAATAAGAAAGATTGAAGCAAACCACCAGAAGCTCCCCTATGATGGGAGAATCATAGAACAGATTCTTCCTCATTATTCTCAGAAGGACCAGCGCTGCTGACACCTGGATCTCAGATTTCTAGTCTCCAGAACAACAAGGCAATACATTTCTGTTGTTTAAACCACTTAGTTTGGGCAGCCCTGGTGGCTCAGTGGTTTAGTGCCGCCTTCAGCCCAGGGCATGATCCTGAAGATCCAAGATTGAGTCCCATGTTGGGCTTCCTTCATGGAGCCTGCTTCTCCCTCTGCCTGTGTCCGTGCCTCTCTCTCTGTGTGTCTCTCATGAATAAATAAATAAAATCTTTAAAAAATTTTTTTGGTATTTTGCAGCTCTGGGAAACTAATACAACATTTATTTGGCTTATTTTGTTGAATTAATATGTTTCTAAAATTCCTCAACTTTATTTTCAAATGCAGTAGAGATAGATATAATTCACATAAGCAAAAACCCTTTGGATTCCCAGTAATTTTAAGAGTGTAAAGGGCTCCTAAGACCAAAAAGTTGAAGAGGTATTGTGTTGGACCATGATCACATTGTCCCACAAATCTCAGATGATTTGTTCTGTGTTTTTTTTTTTTTTTTAAATCCCCACTTCATTTTCGTACTGTATTTCAGTTAGGATAATTTCTACTGGCCCATTTTCATCAATGCATTTTTCAATTTGTTCTTTTTAAAGATCCATTCCTTGGATGAGCTTCCTCATCCACTTACTTGTTTGACCTATCTTTTCTTGTAAATTCTTTCACATAATTTTGATAGTTTTGTCAAACTCTTAGCTAATGCCTTCATATGAGTCTTCTGTGGGTTTCTTCACATAGACTTTTTTTTCTCAACTATGGGTCATTCTCTTCTGTTTTTTTGCATGTCTAGTAATATTTTAATTTATAGTTGCCATTGTGGATGATCCTGTGAAAGGATTCTGGATTCTATTATCTTCCTTTAAAGAGTGTTGAGTTTTATTCAGGCAGGCAGTTAAATTGTTCACAATGATCCTGTGAGATCTTGGTTTTAGGCTTTTATTTTTTAAGGAAGGTCTATTTTAGTTTTTCCCTTAGTCCTAGAACATAGCCCTTAACATTGGGCTATATCTTTACCACTAAGACCTGCACCTTCTGGGATTCCAATGCAAAGCTCCAGGTATTTAATAAATCCATTGGTGAGAGTTAAATACCAAACTGTTGAGATCTCCACTCAGCTTTTTAGCCTTCCAAATGATGCTTAGAGGAAAACATCCTTGAAGTCATATGCAGTGTAGTAGTCACTCAAGAATTTAAGGGGAATTTTAAAAATATTTTATTTATTTATTTATTTATTTATTTATTTATTTATTTATTTGAGACACAGAGAGAGAGAAAGAGGCAGAGACACAGGCAGAGGGAAAAGCAGGCTCCATGCAGGGAGCCCGATGTGGAATTCGATCCAGGACCAGGACCACGCCCTGGGCCGAAGGCAGGTGCCCAACCACTGAGCCACCCAGGGATCCCAGAATTCAAGGGGAATTTTTATTCAGATTTTTAGGCTTACCCTTATTTGACTATCTCCAAGTTCCTGGATTTTTGCTCTCAATTTAGAATCTTTCCAGAAGTCCTCAAACTCTGGCCTCTGTATCATCAGCCCATTATCTGCTTGAGATCCATTCCTCTATGCAAGTTTATAACTATTCTTGGCAAGAAGACTAGTGGGATACAAGCTACCTGTACAGGTACTTGGAAAAGGAATTTAGGTTATAACACCAAACATTAATGTAATAAGACATTATTAATGTTTAATGTGTTTTGGTCTTTAAAATCTTCCTATTATTTTAAGTGCTTTTAATTTTTTATTGAGGTATAATTGATGTGCATTATATTAGTTTCAGGCATATAACATAGTAAGTTGACATTTGTACACACTGTGGGCTTTTTACTTTTAAAATGGTATATGTACCCATATTTTGCTGGAACTTCATATGGCCCTGCTAATCAGCCCTCAGGATTTTACATGCATGACCCTAAGAAGTCAGAAAGTAACTTAGGACATCTCCTTAAATACGTGAGAATCTTACACTACCTATTGTCAATTAAATGCTTTTCACAGCTCAAGAATTATAAAGCCGTAACTGTACCCTCCCATCCACATCCTTATTTTAGTCTGGACACATCATTGTAGCTACTGTCTTGTTACTTTTCAGGACTGGTAGGTAGAGATACGAGTGGACAGAGTACTCAATATAGAATCTCTGGAATTGCACTGATTTACATACAGTCACACAACTAGAACTATGAGACCCACAGTGACATAAATATGTACACTGGGGCACAGATTCACAAAAATGCACACACTGATGAGCACTGTGGGTACACACAGACACACTGAGTGACACACTGAGGAACATGTATACAGCAAACGCTGACCCACATAAACACACACTCACCGAAATACAAGCGCTTTCTGCAGCAATAGGGGCGAGGGAGATTGGGGCGGAGCCAGAGTGTTTGGCCGCTGTGCCGGGAACTACATTTCCCAGAAGGCTGTGCCATAAGCTCGTTTGCTTGGCGCAAAGGCAGCTCTGGGACGGGACCCCAACGCCCTCTGGGAAATGGAGTCCGCGCCAGCGAGACGCAAAGGCTACCGGAAGTTGTAGTTCGCGTCCAATGCGCGCAGGCGCACTTTCCGGCGGCGGTCGCCGGGTTGCTCCTTTGTGGCAGTCGGTCGGCTTTTGTGGGAGGCCGGTCCGCTTGGTCGCGCATCTGTGTCACCGTCGGCCGGTCTGTCCGTCCACCGCGGATCCTGTCTGCCGGCCGCGCTCTGCGCCAGCTGGCTCCGGACGGCTGAGCCTGAGCCCGGCGGTGCTCCCGGCCCGCAGTGTCCCGGGAGGAGTGTGCCGGGCTGCGCGGGGCGCGGGTGATGGGGCGTGAGCGCAGCCTGGGGTGTGGGGCGCTTGCGGAGCCTGCCTGACCCCGACCTTGGGGGTGGGGAGCGGCGCAGGGGGCTCCGCGGGCGTGACCGTGACCGTGACCGTGCAGCCGGGAGTGCGGGGGCCTCCCCCCGGGGCCTCCCTGCAGGCTGCCCCTGAGCCCCAGGAGCAGGACCCGCGCCCCTGGGCCTGGCCTGGGGCCCGGGAGGCTGCAGAGCCGCGCACGGCCGGGGGAACGCTGCCGAGGGCGCCATGGAGACCCCTGCCCCGAAGCCCCGGGCGACAGGTACAGTTGGCTCGTCTAGTCACTGGGTCTGTGGACCTGGCTCGAGGAGGCTGACACTCAGGTCAGGCTAGTGTCCCAGAAGCACTTGGCAAAGTCGGGCCTCCTGCCTCTCACCGTGCACACCCGTTCGTTTCCAGTTCTCAAGCACGCTGAAGAGGAAGACAAGGGCAGTGTTTTTCTTCCAGATTGTGCCGATATTGGGGCTCGCTCCCCACCCCACCCGCGGGGGCGGTTCCTGAGTCCTCTCTGAGCCTGCCGGGTGCTAGGGGTGGAGTGGGCTTCAGCTCACCCCTGCACCGGGGGCTATGGGCAGAGCAGCCCCTTTGACTCATTTCTCCTCCCCAGCTCGGTCCTCTCAGGAGCCTGCTCTTACCCTCAAAAAGAATCCAGAGGATAAATTGGATCAGGGTCTCCTGGAAGCCAGGTCCGCGGTGAGTGGTTGTCTTTTCTTCCTTCTGAACATCTCGTTCTTAATGAAGAGGGTTCGCACTTTTCCCCTGCCCGGAATCTTCACCCAAGGGGTCCCCCCTCCCCCACTCCCAGTCTGGGGGGCCGTTCTCCCTTCCTGGGGATGCTCTGGGCAGGGGAACAGCTCCGGTTGGAGAGAATCCAGGCGTGTCCTTGAAGTGTCTCTTCTCCCCTGATTCAGCTCATTTGGTGAGTCATTTGCCCAGGACCTGTTTGCCCAGCACCATACCAGGAGCTCTGAGGACTGATTTTAGTGGATCCTGAGCAAGTAGATGACAGCTCATAAGAGATCACTTAAGTCACCTCCACATGCAGACTTAGGGCTTGGTCCTCACCTGGGGGAGTTTACTGGGATGGAATCAGGCAGGGGAGTGCGAAACAGCTGAAAGAAGGCTGCATGGTAGCTCCAGGGTAAGAGTGTTGGGAGGGGGTTGCATCCCTGTGTGCCTTTTCCTCTGGGAGGGGCCCCTGGAATGAGGCCGTCAAGGAAAAACCTGGAGTTTTAGAGGATCTGGGAGCTCAGCAAGGAATTGGCATGGGGCCACTTGTGCAGCTAAAGTGGGCCCCAAATCCTCCCTTTCACAGACTTATTTCTTATCTTACTCAACCACCTAAACCACCCTCATCCCTCACAGTATTTGAAAGAGTACAGTTGATAAGAGAGTACAGTAGTGAAAAAGTCTGGAGCGTTGAGAGTCCTTTGATTCTTTCAGGATTTTGTGATTGTGTTAGCCTTCCACTTGAAAGGAGTCTGATTACAGAAAAATAGAAATAACTCTAAAACACATCCTGAGATGTGGTGCCTAGCTAGCATTCTATGTATTAGAATGCTCTGTCATTCTAGAACACGCTCAAGAGACTATTGATAATCAAATGTAGTACGTGATCTTTGACAGGTCATAGATCCAAAAAAATTGAAAAAACCCTCAATCAAAGGCAGTTTGGGCAATTGAGGAAATTTGAAAGTGGATTTATCTTAGATCATATAGCATCAACATTACATTTCTTGGGTGTGATGATACCACTGTGATTGGGTAGGAGAATATACTTAGAACGTACAAGGTGAAGCCCATAGGGTGAGATGTCGTGATGTCTGCAACTTACCCACAGATGGTTCAGCAAGAAGTGCATGTGTGCGCTTGTGAGTGATTACCTCAGGGTAGTACCCTTCTTGTGCATAGGTGTTATTCCTAAAATATCAACTTCTTAGAGCCTTGAGTAACTGGTCCTGCTCTTCTCAGTACTCTTCTTGCCTGGCAGCCCCACTCAGACTCACAGTCAAGTGTTTTGCTCTCCTGAGACATCCTGCACGATCTCTTCTGACTTCCCCACTAGTTTCATTACCACACTTCGGCATTTGATTCCCTGGGGTTTGTTTCCTATCTTACAGAATGAAGATGCATGGGACATGGACTTCTCTCAGTGTAAATAGCCACCAGACAGCCTGTGCAAGGCTCAGGTCCTACCCTGCCCTTACCTGTTGACACCCCCACACAGAAGACATGTGGCCTCTGACAGCCCCCTTTCTCCAGCACCACATTCTGATGTCTCTGGAGCTTTGTTTCTGTCCATGTTTTTCATTTCCCCTGCTAATGCCATGACCATTATGTGTTATTCCTGCATGCCTCAGCTATGGGCATGTTCTCAGCATGTGTCATCACCCCCACCTTCTTGTCTTCCTGAAATCCAGTGGCTTTTTTGGATCACATTTACTGAGGTATAATTTATATACAGTAAAGTTCTCCAATTTTAAATAGAGGATTTGATGAGTTTGTGTAACCAGTTGTGTAACCAGCACCACAATCATAACCTAAAATGTTTCCATCACCCAAAAAGTTCCCTTCATGCCCCTTTGCAGTCAGTCCTCTCCCCGCTCCCACCCCTTGGCAACCACAATTTTGCCTTCTTAAGAATTTCATATGGAAATATATAGTATATAGTCTTTAGTTTCTTTTTTTAAAGATTTTATTTTTAAGTAATCTACACTTAATGCAGGGTTTAAACCTCACCTTGATTAAGAGTCGCTTGCTCTACTAACTGAACCAGCCATAGTCTTTGGTTTCTAATTTCAGTTAGCATAATGCTGAATCAGTAGTTTGTTCTTTTTTGTTGCTGAGTAATATACCATTTGTATTAGTTTACAAGGGCTGCCATAACAGTGCTATAGATGGCTTAAACAGCAAAAGTTTATTGTCTCAATTCAGGAAGTTCAAGATCAAGATGTCAGCAGAATTGGTTTCTTCTGAGGCCTCTCTTCTTGGGTTGTGAAGATACCTTTTCTGAGTGTCTTCACATGGTCTTTCTCTGTACGTATCTGGTTCAAAGTTTTCTTTTTTTATAAGGACACCACTCCTGTTGGATGATGGCTCATCAAAATGATCTAATTTTTCCTTCATTATCTCTTTAAGGATCCTATCTCCAAGCATACTTTTCTGAGGTACTGGGGCAAAGGCTTCAACCTATGAATTTGGAAGGGTCACAACTCAGCCCCAAACACCATTATATGGGCATTTATAATTTGTTCATCCATCCATCAGCTGAGAGATATTAGGTTGTTTCCAGGTTTGGGCTATTACAAGTAAACTTGCTCTAAATGTTTGAATACAAGTATAGACGTGTTTTATTTTATTTTTTACTTTTTATTTTTAAAGATTATTTATTTATGAGAGACACACACACAGAGAGAGAGAGGGGCAGAGACACAGGCAGAGGAAGAAGCAGGCTCCATACAGGGAGCCCAATGTGGGACTTGATCCGGGACTCCAGGATCACGCCCTCGGGCGAAGGCAGGTGCTAAACTGCTGAGCCACTCAGGGATCCCCTAGACTTGTGTTTTAATTTCTCTTGAATATATATCTAAGTGGAATTGTTGAGTCAGATAGTAAATGTTTATTTATCGATCTTATTGATCATTTCTAAGAGCCATCTTTGGTATCATTGATTTTTCTCTATTGCTTTTCTGTCCTGTTCCCTTTATTTAAGGTTCTTATTATTTCCTTCCTTTACTTATTTTGATTTCTTAAAGTTGAAACAGATATTGATTTGGCACCTTTCTTCTTTTCTCATATAGCATCCAATGCTATACATTTCCCTCTAAACACTGCCTTAGCTACATCCCCCAGATTTTATGTTGTATTTTCATTTTTTCAGTTCAAAATAGATCCAGTTTCTGTTGTGATTTCTTCTTCAACCATGTGTTATTTAGGAATGTTTTTAATTTCCAAATTTTTGGAGGATTTTTTTCCACATACCTTTCTACCTTTTTTTTTTTTTTTAAAGATTTATTTATTTATTCATGAGACTCAGAGAGACAGAGGCAGAGACATAGGCAGAGGGAGAAGCAGGCTCCTTACAGGGAACCTAATACGAGACCAGATCCCAGATCCTGGGATCATGCTCTGAGCGAAGGCAGATGCTCAACCGCTGAGCCACCAACCCAGGTGTCCCTCCAGATATCTTTTAGAGATTTCTAATTTAATTCTGTTGTAGTTGATGAAGGAACTTTATATAATTTGAATTTTTTCAGATTTACTAAGATTTATTTTATTGCCCAGAATGTGCTTTATCTTGGTAAATGTTCTGTATGCACTTGAAAAGAATATGTCTTATGCTTTTGTCAACTAGAGTATTCTGTGAATGTCAATTAAGTCCAGTAAAATGATGTGTTAATCAATTGTTCTGTATCCTTACATATTTTCTGTTTTTGAGTTCTAGCAATTATTGAGAGAGATTACTGTTAAAATTACCAAGTATAATCGTGGATTTGTCTGTTTTTCTTTTCAGTCCTATCAAGTTTTTGCCTTATGTGTTTTGAAGCTCTATTAGTAGATACATTTATAGTTAAAGATTGTTGTGAGTTCTTAATGAATTGCTGTTGTGATAATGACCGTTATGTAATCATGTAATGATGATTATATAATATCTCTCTTTGTCTCTGATGATCTCCTTTGCTCCAAGGAGCATCTTCTTTGTCTAATATTAATATAGCCACTGCAGCTTTCTTTTGATTAGTATTTGCAGAGTATATCTTTTCCCATCCTTCCACTTTTAGTTTACCTTTGTTTTTGTTTCTAAAATGGGTTTCTATAGCTAACGTATGGTTGGGTCTTAATTTTTAAATTCAACTTGACAATCTCTTATTTTCAGTCGGAGTGTAAAGACCATTCACATTTGGGCAGCCCCAGTGGCACAGCGGTTTGGCGCCGCCTGCAGCCGGGGGTGTGATCCTGGAGACCTGGGATCGAGTCCCACGTTGGGTTCCCTGCATGGAGCCTGCTTCTCCCTCTGCCTGTGTCTCTGCCTTTCTCTTTCTGTGTCTATGAATAAATAAATAAAATCTTTAAAAAAAAAAAAAAAACCATTCACATTCACCTGGGTGGTTCAGCAGTTGAGCGTCTGCCTTTGGCTCAGGGCATGATCCTGGATTCCCAGGATGGAGTCCCACCTTGGGCTCCTTACATGGAGCCTGCTTCTCCTCCCTCTGCCTGTGTTTCTGCCTCTCTTTCTGTGTCTCTCATGAATAAATAAATAAAATATTTAAAGAAAAAAAGACCATTCACTTTTACTATAATTATTGATATGGCTGGATTTACATCTGCCATTTTGCTATTTGTTTTCTATATGTCTTGTGTCTTTTTTGTTTCACCCTTAATGCATTCTTTTGAGGTAAACAAATACTGTTTTAGTATACTCTTAATTTCTCTGATTTTATTAACTTGATTTTTCTTTTAAGTACTTTATTAGATGCTGGAGTGAGTTTTAGTTTGAGTATTGGTTTTGTTTTTTTTTTTTTTTTTTTTGAATTCCTTAAATATTTCTTTTTTTTTTTAAGATTTTATTTATTTATTCATGAGAGACACACAGAGAATGGCAGAGACATAGAGAGAGAAGCAGGCTCCATGCAGGGAGCTCGCTGTGGGACTTGATCCCTAGACTCCTGGATCATGCCCTGAGCCTAAGGCAGATGCTCAGCCACTGTGCCACCCAGGCATCCCATCCTTAAATATTTCTAGAATTTGTTCTGGGATGCAGTGAAATTACTTAGTGTCAGTTGGATCCTTTCAAGGATTGTTCTTTAGGTTTTGTTCAGGTGAAGCCAGAGAAGCTTTAGTCTTGGGTTAATTTTGTCAGACCACTGAGGCTATCTCCTCCTGGGGACTTTATGTGGTGCCCATACAGCAAAAGGATGTTCCACTCTGGCTGGTCAGAACATAAACTACTCCCAGCCTCCTGTGAGTTTTAATGATTGTTCTTTCTACTTCTTCCTGGTGTTACTTTTCCTGGTTTGGGGTTTCTTCCCAGGCACATGCCTGTTGGTCCTCAGTCAGTCTCAAGTGGATCCAGAGTTCTGGGTCTGTGAAACTCCCTCTGCTCTGGCATGTTGCCCCAGAAATTCTAATCTGAACTTGCTAAACTCTCAGTTTGGTGAGACCACAGGCTCTGTCTGGTTCCAGTTAGGAAACTGCATTGCAGTCTGGAAACTGTTTCCAGTAGGAAGATGGGGTGCTTGTAGGGATTATTTTGTTTCCTTTCTCTCAGTGGTCTGTGTTCTGAGCTGCAGCTTGTGGGTGTCTTGAAATCAATCATTGTTTCATACGTTTTGCCCAGTTTACTAGTTGTTTGAGGTAAGAGGGCAAATCTGGTCCTTTTTACTGTTTTGTGTCTGGAAGCAGAAGAGGAAACCCAGTTTTTACCAGGGTGCTTCTTCACTCCTCCAGCCCACACCCAGAACCTGTTGTCCCTCTCTCCTGCCTTCCCTCTGTCCATCCTGCTACAGAATACAAGCATCCTCACCTTGGAGTAAATGTCTTATTACTGTGTCCACAGCGGCACCTCCCACTGCTCCTCATCTGTTGCCAGAGCTCCGAGAGCATGAAGTCCCAGGACATGGCCCTGTGCCACCTCAGTTTACTGTACTGCCAAAGCCCAACTCACCCCATTTCTGTGCCCTCCCTGCTGTGGTCTGCCCCTCCTTGAATGCCTGAGAGAGTAGACACCCCTGTCACGGTTCTGGACACACACTGCTATTTGCTGTCTTCTCACAGGGCCTGGGGCAGGGTCTCCAGCCTCTTGGTGTGCTCAGCCAGTGGGGTAGGAGATGGCCAAGCGGGAACTGAGTACGCTGGGTCTTTTCCTTGATACCCACGACTGGCATACTTTTACTCCACTTCATTTTCTCCTCGACCACAGGAGGCCCCACTGCTCCCAGTCCTTTCCCTAGCTGGAGAAAGTAAGGGTCAAAGAGACTGGATGGCTGACAAAATGGTACTCTGCTTTGATTTTCCTTATTCTTGTCTACGGCCATACCACCCTGAACGCGCCCGATCTCGTCTGATTTTCCTTCTTCTTTGAAAAGTTTTTTTTTTTTTTTTAACTTACAAAACCAGTATTTGCTGTGTAACAGTTCCACAGCACAGTCTGTTAATAATCTCCTCCTTTCCCTGCATCTACAGTCACATTTCCCTGAGGCAACCAGTCCTCTTGTTCACATACACAGACTCCAGCATACACAGACATGGCTTACGCATGTTGTTTGATAAATGGAATCATACTGTACACATTCCAGTGCTTTCCTTTGTTTGAATTGACATATAATTCACATACTGTAAAATCCACCCTCTGCAAGTGCACACTTTGGTGGTTTTGAGGGCATTCACAAGGCAGTGCAACTATCCCCACAGTCAATTTTGGAACATTTCCTTAACCCCAAAAAGAAACTCTCTGCTCATCAGCAGTCATTCTAGCTCACAGCGACCACTAATTTGCTTTTTTGTCTCTCTGTTGTTTGCTTATTCTGGGTATTTCACATAAATGGGATCATACATTCTGTAGCCTCCTTCTGGCTTCCTTCACTTAGCATAATGTACAACGCATATCTTCGGCTGGCTGCATTATTTTCCATGGTCTGCCTGTATGCGTGTACTCTAATTTAGCCAGCCGTCCTAAGGCCTTGGTTGGGCGCTGCAATACCCACCTTTGCATTTGCTTCCTTCTGTGCAGGAACTTTTGTTTCTGCGGTATGAGTATACAGACGGGTATAACAATTCCCACTTCTACCAAAAATGCTTCCTCATGGCCGGGATACCAGGTTTTAATTAATGCTACTCTGATCGGGAAAACATGTGACCTTATTTTTGTTTTGATTTACATTTTCCTGACAAATCATTCATCCTTTTATTGTCCACTGGAAATTTGCATTTTCTTCCTCCTTGAATGGCTTTTTCTTACTTTCAAATTTTAAAGCATTTAAACAGAATAATAAGAGCCTTCCATGTACCTACTTTGCAAGATTAATATCTAAATCTTGTCATATTTGTTACAAATTGTTTTTAAAAACAAACCATGGGGCACCTGGGTAGCTTAGTCGGTTAAGCATCTGCCTTTGGTTCGGGTCCTTGAGATCAGGGTCTTGGGATCAAGCCCTGCATTGGGCTCCCTGCTCAGTGGGGAGCCTGCTTCTCCCTCTTCCTCTGCCCCTCCCCACCACTCACTCATGCTCTCTCACTTTCTCTCTCTCTCTCAGTAAATAAAATCTTAAAAAAATAAACAACCCAAAACCTTACAGGTAAATGCAAGATGTTTTTTGCATCCTCCCCCCTGCTTCCTCCCCATCCCCGTCTCCCTCCTCTCCTGCCCTCCTCAGTGTGTGACAATTTCGGAGGACGGTGACTAACAGCAAGCACCATTGGACACCTGCCATCTGCCAGGCCCTTGGATGAGGGCTTCCTACATACTAACTCATTAATCCTCACTGTGATGCAATGATACCAGTGCTATTGGCAACAAGAGAACAGAGCCCCCCCCCCCCACCACTGCACAACTCACATAGCTAGTAAGGGTGGGAGTAGGGGGCCCACCCAGGCTACTGAGCTTGGAGCCTATGCCCTTACGCACCAGAGAATGGAGCTAGATGTACATATGAGTATTTGTAAACTGCACACGGGACTGTGTCACATCACACCAGGCCTGGTTGCCCTCGGCCTGCTCTTGTACTCACTGCCGTGCTCTTAAAAGCTCCCCACGTTACTCCACCATGTTCGTTTTCAATGCTGCACGGTTTCCTGGTGTATGTCATCCCTACTGATGGGCATTCAGGACGTTTCCGGTGTTTACTCAGCCTCTCTAGACTGGATAGGAATCTCATAGTGGACTTTTGAGGCACAGGGAACACACACTCTCAGCTTTACTAGAGATAGTAGAATAGGTTTTGCTTTCCAGAATGGATGTCCCCCTTACACCTGTCCAGCGATGTAAGACCATCTCATTTCCTCATAGACCAGCCCACACTTGGTATTTCCAGGCTTTACATATTTTGCCTCTCTGCTGCATGTGAAATGGTATCTTTCTGCTTTATTTCTCATTTCTGGATGTCTAGTGTGACTGTCTCCTCTTGTGCTGCTGCTTTTTTTTTTTTTTTTTTTTAAAGATTTCATCCATTCATTCATGAGAGACACACAGAGAGAGAGGGGGGCAGGGACACAGGCAGAGGGAGAAGCAGGCTCCATGCAGGGAGTCCCAATGTGGAATTTGATCCCAGGAATCTAGGACCACGCCCTGGGCCGAAGGCAGGCACCAAACCGCTGAGCCATCCAGGGATCCCTCCTCCTGTGCTTCTTAATCATTTGCCAGTCTTCTGTGAATTGTCTGCTTCTACCCTATGCCCATTTTTTTTTCTTTCTTCTTAGCAATTTATCAGTGCTGCGTGTAGAAAATTCATGGAGTAAACATGTAATTCTGCGTGTAAACGTTCATGGAGTAAATGTAAATCTTCTCCTCCTGGCTTCTGAGTTTGCTGTCATGCCGCCCAGGAACTTACAGAGTTGTCTCCCAGAAGCCTCCACATGTAGATCCTTGCTGCACCTGGAGTTGCGTTTTGTGTATGGTATAAAGATGGGCTTTATCTTTCCTACTGTTTTATGTTGGCTGAACTCCGACTGCCATAACAGAATACCACTGACTTGGCAGCTTGAACAACAGAAATTGATTTTCTAACAGTTCCAGAGGGGAGAAGTCTGAGATCAGGGTGTCAGCAGGGTCCAGTTTCTGCGTCTTTCTGTCTGGCTCTCACAGTGCCCTCAGGCCTCCTTTCCTCATAACGCATGATGGAAAGAGAGAGCTCTTCTGTCCCCTTCTTGGGAGGCTTGTCAGATCTGGGCCCACTTTTATGACCCAACATAACCTCAGTTACCTCCTATAGACCTGTCTCCAAATACAATCATGTTGGAAAGGAGGGCTTCCACATAGGAATTTCCGGGGGACAGAGTTCACTCTGCAGCAGCTTTGAGAACAATCTAAAAGTATAAGCTGGGACCCCTGGGTGGCTCAGTTATTAAGCATCTGCCTTTGGCTCAGGTCATGCATGATCCCAGGGTCCTGGGATCGAGCCCCACATCCAGCTCCCTGCTCAGCGGGTATCCTGCTTCTCCCTCTGCCTCTGCCATTTCCGTCACTTGTACTCTCTGGTTCTCTGTCAAATAAATAAATAAAATCTTAGAAAAAAAGAAAGAAAAGAAAGGTATAAGCCACTTTTAGAGCTGAAGGTCAAAGCTCTTGTGACCCCAAAGGATGTCCCCACTCTTCCCAACCTCCTGGTAGGCACAAGGCCTCTCAGGGTTTGAAATTCCACACCCCCGTGCCTGCCCATGGATGCTGATGCAAATCCAAGGTTTCCAGAGAAGTCCGGTGACCTCTGGGAGCTTGGCCACATGCCAGTCACTCCCAGCAAACACAAGGTGGGAGCCAGGCCTCCTGCACTTGACTTTTTCTTTGTTCTTATATCTAATGTAATGCCCTGTCTACCATTTACACCAGGGTTCCATGGCACCCACATCTTTGAAGAGACAACCACCCTTGCCACCTTAGGTCAGCACTCAGATGGGCTTTGAGAGGTTATTTGCTGGCAAGGGGGATCCACAGTGGGATTGGAGGGTAAAGAGCAAAGGGAACATTGGGGGTGGCAGCCTGGAGGCTCCAGAGTGGATGAGCAGCCCAGATCAGCAGAAGAGCCTAGAGGGGTTCTAGAGGAGGAGTGTGTGCAAGTGTCAGTGACCAGCATTGGGGAGGGTGGGAGCAGGGGTCCTGTGGGAAGGGATGGTGTGGGAAGCAAGCAGAAAGAACACAGAGTGGCTCCCTTGGTCGACTGCTGACAGAACTTGCTGATAAGTACAGAGCTTCCTTCCTTAGGGTGTGATAATGGCTTCCTATCCAGAGTAGGATCCTTTCACGATGGTGTTTCTGGGTTCTTTGTACTATTCTTTCAAGTTCTTAAATGTGACCTTCTTAATGCTGGAAGCATAGCATCTTACCCAAAACTCAAGGAGACTCCAGCCCATGGAGGCACCTGGATCCAGGCTGGCCAGTTAGCTTGGCCATCCCAGTCCAGAAGGCCAGGGTCTGCATGGTGATGCCCAGCCCAGGCGTGGTGTGTATGACAGATGGCACCCATAGCACAACCTTCCATACATGGGAGAAGGTCACCTGAGGCTAACCCTTCATTCCTGAGGTCCTCAGTCAACATGTGGCTCCCTTGGAACCATGAACACAGTCTGAATCACTCCCATCCTGGGCGAATGAGAATGTGCATGTCATTCCAGGAATCGGTGACTTTCAAGGATGTGGCTGTGGACTTCACCCAGGAGGAGTGGGGCCAGCTAGACTCCCCTCAGAGGGCCTTGTACCGTGACGTGATGCTGGAGAACTACCAGAACCTTCTTGCCCTGGGTAAGACAGCTCCCGGAAGCTTGGTGTGTAGTCTGGGCATTCTGACGTAGTGTAGCTATTACCAAGCCTCCCTTCGGTGCCAGCCCTGGTGCGGGCCCTGCAGGACGTGGGAGATGTGGCCGCTGTGCTCCGGTTGGGGCTGGGCAGTGCATGGTAACTACTACCAGCATCCTTGCCTGGAGGTGGGGCTGGTCCTGAGGTGGGACCGGAAGAAAGAGAGGGGGTGGACAGGGGCCTGGGAGCCCAGCCTGCCCTGGAGCTTTCCAAGGGAGAAAGACAGACCCCATGGGGTCCTCAGCGTGCACACTTTAGTTTGGGTTCTACATGTAAGACCCGCATCCCCGTGTATGACACACACCACTTCCCCCTGCAAGCAGGGCCCCCTGTCTGCAAGCCGGATGTGATCTCCCACTTGGAACGAGGCGAGGAGCCGTGGTGGATGCCCGGAGAAGTCCCTGGAGGGGCTTGTTCAGGTGAGTGGGGCACACAGTGGAAGGATATGCAGACTCCTGCCTCCCAGGACCACTCCCCTACCCCCACCCCCACGTGGTCCCACTTCCCTTCCTTCCTTCAATGCCCACATTGAGCAGCGACTATGCATGGGGACCTGTGCTGGGAATATAGCGGTGAGCAAATCAGGCAAAGACATCTGCCTTCCACTGCCGGGAGACAGCAGTCATGTCCGCACCTCTGGGAACATGTCACTAGTGGCACCTGTTGGATGCAAGGGGGTGTGGAGTATGTGTGGAACTGGGGTCCAGGGCCTCCCTCACCGAGAAGAGAGCAGCGTCAGCCTGGGGGTGCAGAGAGATGGGGATCATAGTTTGCAGAGGTGGCTCCCAGGCAGATGGTCCTCCTGAGATGCAAAGCTAACAAGAGATGGATTTAGCTTTTAAAGAGATGTACAGGGGCCTGGGTGGCTAAGTCGGTTAAGCCTCTGCCTTTGGCTCAGGTCATGATCCCAGGGTCCTAAGATCCAGCCCCGTGTCAGGCTCTCTGCTCCTTGAGGAGTCTGCTTCTCCCACTCCTTCTGCTTGTGCTTTCTCTCTCTCTCTCTCTCTCTTTCTGTCAAATAAATAAATCTTTAAAAAATGAAAAGATGTGTATATGTCTCAGGGCCAGAGCATACATTTACAGTTATAAGTTGTAAGCCTTCTAAAGCAAAAACCAGAGAGGCGGTAAGGGGGCACTCTTCCCTTCTAGCACCACGGAGAATTTGCATGTAATTCTCATTTCGGCTTGTGCTTACCCTGTGTTCACACCTGGCCCCGACCCGGTTCCCACACAGTGGTCTTTCAGTCGATGTTTCAATAAGTGAATCATGTCCAACTGGCAGACCCCATGACCCTGCTCCGTCCCTCACCCCCTGGCTCTGTCTGGAGTTCCTTCTCCCCCACCTCCGCCTGGTGGGCTCATAGCCTATCTCACCAGGGATGCCTGCCCCTGGGCTCCGCCCCTCAGGCCTTCTAGTGCTCTGGCTGTTGGCCTGCCCTCTCCATTCTGTGCTTGTCCGAACCCCCCCCCCCCCCCCGCCCCGTCAGACCTCAGTTTGGGTTCTGCCACACCTCCACCTGCTTATGGAAGATTGCATTTCCTCTTCCTTATAGGAGGGGAGCCCGGGCCTGGGGTGGAGGACAAGTGGTGTCAACAGCAGGGCATTTACAAGGAAGAGCCATGCCAGGAGCCGATCACCAAGCCACTGGTGAGGTCCAGCATCCACAGCCCCCCTCTGGGTGATGGGAGGGCCCGTGAGGGCCCATGGGCTGCTGTGCCCAGGGATGAAGCTGTGCTCCAGAGGCCAGCACCGGGCAGCTGTGGGGATGTTTGCCCAGAGGGGCACTGGCAGGGCCACAAGGCATCTGAGAAGGATTTACCCCCTGGGTGCACCCTCTTCACCCCCCAGAACATTCCTGCAGAAGGAGACCCTCCTGACGGGCCTACGGAGAGTTTCCAGCCTGGTGAGTTGGCCCTTAAGCCACGGAGAGGCCAGGGGAGAGGCCTGGCCAGGGCCGGCGACCGCAGCGAACACCCTCCAACAAGCGGGCGGCGGTGCGTGGCCGCCGGGGAAGGCCTCTTCGCGTGTGCTGAGTGTGGGAAAGCCTTCGGGCAGAGCTCAGCCCTGACCCTGCACCGGCGGTGGCACGCCCGGGAGAAGGCCTACAAGTGCCACGAGTGCGGCAAGGCCTTCACCTGGAGCACCAACCTCCTGGAGCACCAGCGCATCCACACCGGGGAGAAGCCCTTCTTCTGCGGCGAATGCGGGAAGGCCTTCAGCTGCCACTCGTCCCTAAACGTGCACCACCGCATCCACACAGGCGAGCGGCCCTATAAGTGCAGCGCCTGCGAGAAGGCCTTCAGCTGCAGCTCGCTGCTCAACATGCACCTGCGCGTGCACACAGGCGAGAAGCCCTACCAGTGCGGCGCGTGCGGCAAGGCCTTCAACCAGAGGACGCACCTGACGCGCCACCAGCGCATCCACACTGGCGAGAAGCCCTACCAGTGCGGCGCGTGCGGCAAGGCCTTCACCTGCCACTCATCCCTGACCGTGCACGAGAAGATCCACAACGGGGACAAGCCGTTCAAGTGCGGTGAGTGCGGGAAGGCCTTCAGCAGCCGCTCACGCCTCACCCTGCACCAGCGCATCCACACAGGCGAGAAGCCCTTCAAGTGCTCCGAGTGTGGCAAGGCCTTCAGCTGCCACTCCTACCTTGTCGTGCACCAGCGCATCCACAGCGGCGAGAAGCCCTTCAAGTGCAATGAGTGTGGGAAAGCCTTCAGCTCCCACTCCTACCTCATCGTGCACCAACGCATCCACACGGGCGAGAAGCCCTTTGATTGCAGCCGCTGCTGGAAGGCCTTCAGCTGCCACTCATCCCTCATCGTGCACCAGCGCATCCACACCGGGGAGAAGCCCTACAAATGTGGTGAATGCGGCAAAGCCTTTAGCCAGAATCACTGTCTCATCAAACATCAGAAGATCCACTCTGGGGAGAAGTCATTCAGATGTAACGAGTGTGGGGAAATGTTTGGCTGGAGCACTCACCTCGCTGAACACCAGAGAAGACACAGCGAGGAGAAGCCCTTTGCCATCCAGTTCAATAAGCACTTACTGAGCACCTACTACATGCCTGGCGGCCTGCTGGGTGCAGGGGGCACAGGCGTGAGTGGCGTGGACCCCATCGATCCCCTGGACGTGGCAAAGCTCCTGTGTGTGGTGCAGCCCTCCTCCGGCAGGACTTCCCCCCTGGGCAGCAAGCCTGGAAATTAGTGCTGCGTGCTCACCATCAGCCTTGTTCCTTCCATAGAAAGCCTGGCAGCTCGGATACACACAGCCCACCCATGCCTCCGGATTAGAGACCGGCCCTGTGCCCACACCCCATGCGCAGGGACAGCTCTCTCAGAGGTCATCACTGTCCCAGGAAGCACTATGTGTTAGGCGAGAAGAGTCAAGGGCCTTTTGAGGTTGTCCTGTCATCCTGTTTTCTTTAACGGGTTTGCAGGTCACTAACATGGGGAATAGATCTTTCCTACAGACAGAAAGAAGGTACGTCAATCGTTGTGTCTTTGGACGGCGGGCTCCTGGCGTGGTTTCGATCAGGAATTTCCTTTGTATGCTGTTATGTTTAGAATGGTAATAATGATAATAAAAACAAACAAGAATCATGAACAGTTTACTTCTAAGTGAACACTAGTATATTCCAGGAGGGGAGAAGGATCTTGAATGGTGGGGGTTTAGGGAAAGGCAGATTTCCTGGACTCACCCCACTGAAGCAGCACTACCGCAAAGTCATCCAGTAGTGACAGCACCTCCGTCTCAGAAGCATGTCCTGGCATCGGTGTAGCCGGGTCCTGACATGCCAGCATCGAGCCTGGCCACCTGTTCGGCGTCCGTCCAGGTGTGGTGTTGGGATAGACGTGTCTAGGAAGCGCGCCTTCATCCTGCAGGGCCTCCCTCTGCTCCAGTGAGCTCAGCACACTGGCTCAGCCCTGCGGGAGGAGCTCGTCCATGGGACCTGCCCCTGTGCTCCCTGCAGAGGTGGGTAATGTTCACCTGGAATTAATGTTCCTTCTGCTTGGTCCTAAGCAAGTCTAAGCTGCTTTCTCAGTGACGATACTTTACATTTATACAGAGAGCTATAGTTTATGAAATGATTTTTAGTATACTTTTTAAATTATGGCAGCAAAATCACCACATTTCAGGAAATGTGGAATTAAGGAAAGGGGCCCCCATAATTCCTAGTAAACTGCATTTCGCACTTTGATACATTACCTTCTGCTGGTTTCAAAGTGGATTTTTACATTACCGCAAACATAGTGTATATATCTTTTTAACCTTCCCCCCACCCCCCCACCTAGCTGCATAGCAGAATTTTTTTCCCAAGTAACTGAACTGTCTGGAGTTATACTTCCCAATGGAAGCAGAGTATTCTATTGGATGTTCTTTTGTTGGATATTGAAGTTATTTCCATGTTTTTATTATAGATCACTTCACCATTATAAACCATTCTTCATAGAGCATATTTTGGCATTATACTTCTTAAGCATTTTCTTAGATTCCGAAAAGTGAAAATTTTGAAATAAAGGAAATGAACAGCTTCAGGAATCATTTTCGTATGATTTTGGTGGCGTGCAAAAGTAATACCATTTCGTGTGAAGCAATCAGTCAGCAATAGTGGTCAGCTGGGAACGTCCCCTGCACGGCACCTCCCCAAGACGGAGGACTCCCTGCTCGAAGCTGGCTGTCCAGACAGCCTTCGTTCAGGGCACAGTAACAACACAGCGATGCTCCTGGGCATCTGCAACTCCACTGCATTCCTCCAGAGTGTGTGCAAACCAGCCTCCCATTACACGGTCCCCAGGGCCACATCATGGCAGTCGTGGGGCCTTCTGTGCCAAATAGGAAAAGTCCTGTTTTACAGCTGCTTTTGTAAAAGGACAAATACAATCTGGGCTTAGGTCATTGTTTTCATACTCAATTTTCTTATTTCAAAAGAACTTAAAACATCTCTGTGGAGTTCTGGACACCGTGCCTGCTGTCAACCCTGTGGTGCTTCTATGTACTCAGCTGCGTGGCACCTTATTATCACTTTACTTTGCACCTTCAATAACTAATGAGGATGAATATTGAACAAGTTTTGATTCTTGGCCTTTTGTCCTGAAAATGATTTGAATATATCCTCTTCCCTCTTATCATTGGAGATTTGATATTTTTCTTTCATTTACATACAAACTTTTTTCATGATTATACAAACAATATGTATATACTGAAGGAATCTGGAAAAAATTTAAAAAATCCTAAGAATGCAAGGACCCTTCAGTATCAGTTCATAGGCCACTGCCAGAGGTGCACTTATGTTGACGTCTTTTTTCTGTGCACATATTATGCCTTTGCTTTTAAGCAAAACTAGATTCATACTTTGCACATTAATTCTGTCTTTTCCCATAAATGGAAATGTTTTATGATGAGCATTTTCCACATTACAAAATATTTTTCAGAAACATTATTGATGGCTGTGTTTTACCAGTGTCATGATTGATCTGTTCCTTTATTGTAATTCTTGAACAGAAACCCATTCTGCCCTTCGATCATTTCCTCAGAATAAATTCTGAGAAGTAGAATTCACAGGCAGAGTTCACAGACACCACAAAGCTGTTTCTAGGTCAAACCCAGCACGACATTCTTCATTCTCCCACATGGGCTCCAAGAGCACCCCTTTCCCTGCACACTTGCACACACTTGGCATCATCTCCACTTTTTATATTTACCATTTTCATACATCAAGAGTATTATTGGTTTGTGTTTTTTGACCTTTTTCTTCTCTTCATATGAATTGTCTATTCCATTCTTTGTTCTTTATACACACAGTGCCTTGGCACATACATTTTTACCTTTGTTAACCACATTTTTAATGAACAGAGATGTTCAAATTCTGTGTAACTTGGTATTTTTGGTTTGTTTCTTTATATTTTTTCTTGGCCCTTAGCCCCTTCTTTAAATCCTTTTTTGGGGGATCCCTGGGTGGCTCAGCGGTTTGGCGCCTGCCTTTGGCCCAGGGCGTGATCCTGGGAGTCCCGGGATCGCATCCCACGTCGGGCTCCTGGCATGGAACCTGCTTCTCCCTCTGCCTGCGTCTCTGCCTCTCTATGTCTATCATGAATAAATAAATAAATCTTTAAAAAAATAAAAATAAATAAATCCTTTTTTGGTTCCATATTTTGCATTGAATTCTTATATCCATCTGTTTGGGATGTAACTTCCAAGGTCCCTGCATCATTCTAGAATGGCATTCCTCACTGTTCTTAGACCTCTTTTCTGTTTGTAGCTTCATAATTCACTTTATATGTAGTAGGACCAGGACAGTACTTTCTGTGGGTTTTTTTTTTTTTTTTTAAGATTTTGTTTATTTATTCCTAGAGACACAGAGAGAGAGAGAGAGAGAGAGAGACACAGGCAGAGGGAGAAGCAGGCTCCATACAGGAAGCCCGACGCGGGACTCAATCCGGGTCTCCAGGATCACACCCCAGGCTGCAGGCGGCGCTAAACCACTGCGCTACCGGGGCTGCCCTCTGGGTTTTTTAAAAGGTTTTTAAAAATCTAATTCTTCCAGATAACCCAAGATTATTCTTCTGAGTTCAACCTCTTTTTGCACCTGCATATCTCATTGGGGTTTGACTAGAACTGACTAGTGTGTGAAGAATTCCTATAGTTCTATACAATATTCAATCTTCTCATCAAAGTACCAGTCATTCGAATCTGTCTCTAACCATCAGAAAAGCTGTTTAGTTTTCTTCATAGATGTTCTTACACATATGTTCAGTACGTATGTTTATTAACTTCATTCTAATTTTGTGGGGTTTCTAAGTCAAGTCTTTCTGTTTTATATAGGACAACTGTTGATTGTATATATCTTTTTGTATATTTATTTTATATCTAGCAACTTCATTGAATTATTCTAGGTCTCTAACATTTTATTGGGCTTTCTAGGTAAACTCATATAACTTGGAAATAAAAAGCTTGCCACTCCTTTTCATACAGAGAGCCTTTTATTTTGTTTCTTTTAAAAACCTACATTGGCTAGCACTTCTAAAGCAGCACTCAGTGTTGGTGGCAGTGGTCATCAGTGGCAGACTCTATTTGAGGTGGGGGGCCATTATGTCACCCCAAAACACTTTGGCCTCTAAAGACTCTGTTACAGCTGGGGTGACCACATGGCCCAATTCTGAACAATAAGGCTCAAGTGGAAATCTGCAGAGTTTTGGGGAAGTCTTTGTTTTGTATTCCTTCCCTGTCCCCTTCTTCCTACTTGGAACTTAGATGCAATGCCTAGAGGTATAGTAGCCATCTTGCACCATGAGACAATTGAGGACAAAAGTCACATGTGGCGTGGAAAAATAGAAGGATCCTAGGCCTTAGATGAAATTCTTGAGCAACTGTTTCAGCCACCAACATTCAACTTTCTGAGTTCTTGTTGTGTAAGAAAATAAACAGTTTAAGTCCATTTGTCATTCCTCACAGTTGTTTCATTCCTCACTGGCACAGCATGTGGGTCTTTCTCTGGACTTGAAGGGAGACAGATCTACTATTTCACTCTTAGGTGAGATGCCACTGCTGGCCATGACTGCTTGTTTACCAGGTTAATGAACTGTCTTTATAGACCTAGTTTGCTAAGACTTCAAAAAATCAGGGCTGGATGCTGATTTTTACCTTCTTGGCACACCTCAGAATGATCATATACCATAATATACATTGTTATGGAGATATAATTGGATTTATTAAAAGATTTTTTAACGTATCTTCTCTGCTAAAATAAACTCTTACTAAAATAAGCTTTATTCACCAAGAGTGTATTAACATTTACTACACGTGAATTGACTTCTCTAGGGCTTGAGGTGCAACAAGCAGAATTGTTCAACAGTGAGCCCAGGATTTCATTCAGGTTTTGCCTGACAGTGAACAACCTCTGATGGGAATTCTGCACTCAGCAGGGAGAGTTGCCCCAAATTCAGCTCCTCTCAGCTGCTAGGCACCACTGCTGGGATCGTTCTCCTGCTTGCTAAAAAAAAAAAATAAAAAAAAAATAAGATGAAGGATGAAGTGGAGGTGGGGGCCTCCCGAGATCATGGCATGGTGCCTGGGATGGAACCCATGGAGGAACCCTGATTTACACGGTGTCTGCAAGGAGATGCACCACATGCTACCAATTTTTAGATGATGAGTTAGGACTGACTTTTAATCTAATGAATTGTTAAAACAACAGATGCAGGGATCCCTGGGTGGCGCAGCGGCTTGGCGCCTGCCTTTGGCCCAGGGCGCGATCCTGGAGACCCGGGATCGAGTCCCACGTCGGGCTCCCGGTGCATGGAGCCTGCTTCTCCCCCTGCCTGTGTCTCTGCCTCTCTTTCTCTTTCACTGTGTGCCTATCATAAATAAATAAAATTTAAAAACAAACAAACAAAAACAACAGATGCAATTAGTACAATGAGCAATTTCCGCTTTGAATAATAAAATACAACACCCATACCCTTCCCATAGCACTTCTCCTGAATGACACTGTTCCCCCTGACCCAAGTTGTGATGCTATCAACACACATGGGAGGGAGAGCCCAGGAGCACACACCTCGTTCTGGCTGAGACCACCCCTTCCAACCTGGGGCAGCCAGCAAGCCTGTCTCCTTGTCAGTTTGCCTCCAGCTTGTGGTGCCAGCCTGTGGGACTACTAGCTAAGAATGAGGGCAGCGGGACAAAGGACAGAGTTGGCCTTTGTGGCAACAGGGCGCACCAGAGGTCAAAGCGGCTGTGTTAGGGTGGGGCCAGTGTAAGGTTACGCAACACCCCAGGTTCCCAGGTTCCTGTGGTTCAGGTTGCATTTTGAGAGTTGGGAAAAGGGTGGGGGTTAGGGCTGGGGTAGGAGTTAAGGTTAGAACTAGGGTGGGCTCTTTTTCATGCCATGAATACACTTTTTTTTTAAATTTCTTTTTTTATTTATTTATGATAGTCACAGAGAGAGAGAGAGAGAGAGGCAGAGACATAGGCAGAGGGAGAAGCAGGCTCCATGCACCGGGAGCCCGACGTGGGATTCGATCCAGGGTCTCCAGGATCGCGCCCTGGGCCAAAGGCAGGCGCCAAAACGCTGCGCCACCCAGGGATCCCATGAATACACTTTAGAGCAAGGAAAAGGACCTTGCTCATGGCCGTGAGTGCTGGAGCAGACTGAAATTGCACATCCATGTCCATAAGTCCAACGGGCCTATAATTATTCATTTGAGGACCACAGATTTGCAGGCCGATCTGCACATCTCAGCAGAAGTTGAAGTTAATTCCAAGGCAGTATCATTTAGACACAAGAGCCAACTGGTGCCCTTTTCATATTCTAATTGTGTAAATGATTTCAGTAAAATTTTGAATTTCCAGGGATCCCCGGGTGGCTCAGTGGTTTGGCACCTGCCTTTGGCCCAGGGCGCGATCCTGGAGACCCGGGATCGAATCCCACGTCGGGCTCCCGGTGTATGGAGCCTGCTTCTCCCTCTGCCTGTGTCTCTGCCTCTCTCTCTCTCTCTCTGTGTGACTATAATAAATAAATAAAAATTTTAAAAATTTTTTGAATTTCCAATTAAATCAAGTTGGGGATGTCCATTTCCATTTCATTTTCCTCTTCCTTCTAGAATCATTTTGGGAGTGGTTATGGAGAATAGTCTAAGGGCTCAGAGGCGATCTGAAGAAAGACCTTTCTTGGGGGATCCCTGGGTGGCTCAGTGGTTTGGCGTCTGCCTTCGGCCCAGGGCGTGATCCTGGAGTCGCAGGTTCAAGTCCCAGATTTGAGTCCCGGGATCGAGTCCCACATCCGGCTCCCTGCATGGAGCCTGCTTCTCCCTCTGCCTGTGTCTCTGCCTCTCTCCCTGTGTCTCTCGTGAATGAATAAATAAAATCTTTAAAAAAATAAAAAAATTTTATCTGAATGTTTTACCCCGGAGCCTTTGTAAAGGGCCTAATGTCACCATAACCCAATGGAGATAATTGTAAAATGGACCCACATTTAGTAATTATGCTAAAGGGCATCTCCACTCTCAGTTTAGGCCTGGCCCCCTAAGGTCAATAAGATAGTACTCAGTTGGTGGAGGCTGTGCCCTAATACCTAGGATATTGACTGGAAAAGGCTGCCCCCAACCATGAGCACATCGTACGGGAACTATAGAAGCTACAGGATATCTCTGAGGTATGTCCTAAGACCACACTCACTCTCTACAAGAGGAGAAGTGATGCCAGCAGACTGGGTCCAAGGACCCAGAGGGGGACCCTCAGCCTGGAAGGTCCTTGGCTTCAAACACAAGCCAGCAGGAGGTGAGAGCAGAATTTATTGAATATAAAGACAGAGCAGATACAGACAGAGCATCTGGGGCGACTAGGGAAGGAAAGGAGCAGGAGCATGAACTTTTTCTTTATTTAGGGTCTGGGGTCTTTGTATTGCGGGTCATGGTCTGATGCCATGAGTCTCCTCAGGCATCCAGGAACTGGTTAGAACAAAGACAAGGGCCCACATGTTATCCCTTGGATCTAAGGGGTCTTGGCGACGAGATGTCTAGTACCCATGGTCTGGAATGCACATGGGATGGCTTTGTCCAGTCATTCTCACCTGGTCCTACTGATTTGTTCTAGAGAAATCATTAACTCCTTGTCCCTCACAGGGACATACACTGTTATACTATTTGCATTCTGAGGCATGTGTAAAGTGGGGTTGCAGGTCCTAACAAGAATAGAAGTGGGAATATGGAGCAAAACGCAAGTTTTTGTGGAGTCCTTCAGTTCCCCTGTCATAGAAGGAGAGGTCCGATTTGATTCCATCCAATTTTCAACATTTAATAAACAATTTTGGATTTAGACCAGGAAAAAGGCACTGACTGGGTTTTGCACCTGCATTACACTGGCTCCGACTTAACTTTAAACAATGCTGACATGCCCTGATTGGCCAACAAATCTAGTGACCCCCCCCAAAAAAAAAACTAGTAATTTATTACACGGGATCCACTAGACTCACAGAAATGGACGTGCCCTGCCCACCCTTTCCAGCACTGGTGGCCATAACCTCAGCTCTTCCCTTGCTTCATCACTCAGTTGTGGCCTGGAACCTGACCTGCCCTATTATCGCAGAGGTTGATGTGTGTGTCCCCACCCAGTGGGTACTTTAGGGGAGGGATTATTGAAGCCACCTGGCATAGTTCAAAGGGTACATGACTTTGCTGATGACTCCAAGGATTAGAAGCCCAAGCATGGCCTGAACAAGCACTGTGTGTATGTGTGTGTGCGCGCGCACACACACACACGTGAGCTTGCTTCAGTCAACCTCTATTTATGAAAATGCACAACCAGCCAGATTTGGCACCTGGGCCACAGCCTGCCAACTCCTCCTCTCACATGGCTTACAGTTGGAGTTAGAGATGGAAAAGTATGGCAGATAAAATGGAATGGGGACCCACAGATGCTGAAGAAGGAAGGTTCTTGACACAGATGCCTAGCATTATTTCTCAGAGGAAAGCTTATAGTCTCTAAGGCCTCAGAGCTCCCATTGCTGAGTCAGTGACCACTCTTAATGAGGCCCCAAGCAGCCTGAGCCATTGAAGAATGCCCTAAGTCTGGGTCTTCTCGTCCCATGGCACCAAACCCTCCAACCAAGGAAAGGCCCCAATAAAAATCTTTTTTTGGGGGAATCCCTGGGTGGCTCAGCACTTTGGCGCCTGCCTTTGGCCCAGAGTGTGATCCTGGAGACTTGGGATCAGGTCCCACATCGGGCTCCCAGCGTGGAGCCTGCTTCTCCCTCTGCCTGTGTCTCTGCCTCTCTCTGTGTGTCTATCATAAATAAATAAATCTTAAAAAAAGAAAAGTTTAGGGTTGGGGGCAGAGTTGTTTAAAAAAAATCTTTTTTTTAAGGGAACCCTGGGTGGCGCAGTGGTTTAGCGCCTGCCTTTGGCCCAGGGCATGATCCTGGAGACCCGGGATCAAGTCCCACGTCGGGCTCCCGGTGCATGGAGCCTGCTTCTCCCTCTGCCTGTGTCTCTGCCTCTCTGTGTGTGTGACTTGGTCCCCACTACACCCATGTAGATCGGGGTCTGGCCAATGTCTCAAGCTATCCAGCACCCACATGATGCAAATGCTACCACTCAGCCTCCTGGTTTTTCTCACCTAGCTATGTCTACTCTGGGGAATAATCTGGGCTTGGGACACTGCATGCCATTGGGAGGACCCCATCTGGCAACACCAAAGCTTGCTGGACTCTACCTGGCTTATTTGGGCTCTTCACGCTATTGCCAAAATCAACCACTAGATGGCACCATCGTTCCATTTCCACCTCCTTTTCAGCCCTTTTCAGGGTTGAAACTGGTCCCAGTGGCTGTTCTAAATTCACTAGGGAGTCCACTTGACAGAAGGCAGCATGTGTACTAGGAATGCCCATTTTTTAAAAAGATTTTATTTATTTATTCGTGAGAGAAGGAGAGGCAGAGACAGGCAGAGGGAGAAGCAGGCTCCATGCAGGGAGCCTGACGTGGGACTCGATCCACGGACTCCAAGATCACACCCTGGGCTGCAGGCGACGCTAAACCGCTGAGCCGCCAGGGCTACCCAGGAATGCCCATTGTTAGGCCTCTTGAATGAATACCCCATGCTCAAACCTCGCCTCTCCGAAGCATCTCAGACCATTAAAAAAAAAGCCATGAGAAGCGACCAAGGTGTCCTTCACTGGGTGAATAGATTAAGCAAACTATGGTACTTCCAGACAACGGAATATGATTGAGTACTTAATTTTTTAAAAGATTTTTAAAGATTTATTAATGAGAGACAGAGGGGGTGGAGGGTAGAGAGAGAGAGAGAGACACAGGCAGAGGGAGAAGCAGGCTCCATGCAGGGAGCCCAATGTGGGACTCGATCCCGGGTCTCCAGGATCAGGCCCTGGGCTGAAAGCGGCGCTAAACCGTTGAGACCCCCAAGCTGCCCGACTCAGAACTAAATTTTTCTAAAAAGCTATCGAGCAACAAGGAAACTTAAATGCGTATTACTAAGTGAAATAAGCCAACGTGAAAAGGCTACATACTATATAACTACAGGACATTCTGGAAAAGGCAAAACTATGGAGACAGTCAAAAGACCTCAGCGTTGCCAGGGGTGCGGAGGAGGGAGAATGAAAAGCTGGAGCAGAGAGGATTTTGAGGGCGGTGGAAAATACTCTGTATGATACTGTCATGGCAAATACGTGTCATTATACATTTGTCCACACCCGTAGAATGTGCAACATCAAGAGTGAGCCTTGGGGGCGCCAGAGTGGCACAATCGGTTAAACGTCCAGCTCAGCGTCTGACTCCCGGTTTCAGCTCAGGTCGTGATCTCAGGGCTCAGCGGAGTCGGCTCGAGATTCTCCCTCCCCCGTACCCTCCCCTCCTCTCGCGCTCCCTCTCTCTCTAAAATAAGTAAACAAATCTTAAAAAAAAAAAAAAAAAAAAAAAAGGAGAGTGAGCTCTAATGTAAACTGTGGTCTCTGGGTGATAAGACTTGTCAGCGTAGGTCTATCATTGTGACAGATGTCCCGCTCAGTGGGGGATGGCGACAGGGGGGAAGGCCAGGGGGCGGGGCCGGGGATATATGGGAACTCTCTGTACCTTCTGGCATTTCGCTGTGAACCTAAAACTGCTCTAAAAACAAAAGTCTGGGGATCCCTGGGGTGGCTCAGCGGTTTAGTGCCTGCCTTCGGCCCAAGGCGTGATCCTGGGATCCCGGGATGGAGTCCCACATTAGGCTCCCTGCATGGAGCCTGCCTCTCCTTCTGCCTGTGTCTCTGCCTCTGTCTCTGTGTGTCTCTCATGAATAAATAAATAAAATCTTTTTTAAAAATATAAATACATAAAAAATAAAGTCTATTTTTAAAAGAAAGCAAATCAAGATGGAAAGGAAAAACCTCTGAAAAAATTGACCAAGAAAACATGAGCTTTAATCTGTGATGGCATAAAGAAAACTGAACGACTAAGTTTGTGCTTTGTCCTTCGGTGGTTTTTTTTTTTTTTTAAAGACTTTATTTATTTATTCATGAGAGAAAGAGAGAGAGGGAGAGAAGCAGAGACACAGGCAGAGGGAGAAGCAGGCTCCATGAGGGGAGCCCGACGTGGGACTCCATCCCAGGTCCCTAGGATCACTCCCTGGGCGGAAGGCAGGCGCCAAACCACTGAGCCACCCCAGCTGCCCACTGGGTTTGTTTTTTTTTTTAAGATTTATTTATTTATTTATTTATTCATGAGAGACACGGGGGGAGGGCAGAGACATGGGACTCGATCCAGGGTCTTCAGGATCCCGCCCTGGGCTGAAGGCTGCCCTAAACCACTGGGCCATTGGGGCTGCCCTGTGCTTCAGTTAAACCACGTTCTACCACTTAGCCCTGACCTTGGTCTTGGAAGGCCAAAATGCTGAACATCTGATTTGACATAATTTCTTTTTTTTTTTAAAGATTTATTTATTTATGATTGACATATATAGAGAGAGGCAGAGACACAGGCAGAGGGAGAAGCAGGCTCCATGCTGGGAGCCCGACGTGGGACTCGATCCCGGGACTCCAGGATCGCGCCCTGGGCCAAAGGCAGGCGCTACACCGCTGAGCCACCCAGGAATCCCCTGATTTGACATAATATCTGACGTCCTGGAATTCCTGACTGAATGAAGGTTCCGTGACTGTAAAAAAAAATTCTCATTAAATCTAATCAGCTGGCTTCTGTCAATAATACTCTGAGGCAAATGAATTGGCTTTTTTTTTCTTTTTTGGCTAATACCTCCGTGTTCACAAATAGATGAACATTAGAGTTTTAATTTGAAGTGGAATAGGGGCGCCGGCCTGGCTCAGTCGGTGGGGGGTGTGACTCTTGATCTCAGGGTTGTGGATTCGACCCTCACGTTGGCTGTGGAGATTACCTTTAAAAAATTTTAAATCTCTGGGATGCCTGGGTGGCTCATCGGTTGAGTGTCTGCCTCCTGCTCAGGGCGTGATCCCAGGGTCCCAAGATCGAGTCCCACATCAGACTCCCTGCATGGCACCTGCTTCTCCCTCTATGTCTCTGCTCCCCCGCCCCTCTCTCTCTGTGTCTCTCATGAATAAATAAGTAAAATCTTTTTTTTTTTAATTGTTTAATCTTTTAAAAAAATGGAGATATCTGGGTGGTTCAGTGGTTCAGCATCTGCCTTTGGCTCAGGGTGTGATCCTGGGGTCCTGGGATCAAGTCCCACATTGGGCTCCCTGCAGGGAGCCTGCTTCTCCTTTTGCCTGTGTCTCTGCCTCTCTGCGTGTGTCTCTCATGAATAAAAAAATAAAATAAAATCTTTAAAAATAAGTAAGTAAATCTTGTAAAAAATGAAATGGAATGTCTCACATAGGGAGGGCGTGTATGCAATGGGCACTTTGGGGATGATCATATCTCCACCAGTGGCCTCCTCTGTTTCCCATTGTGACCACCACCCAACTATAGACACAGATCCATGGTCCAGACCATCAGCAGCTTCTGAGTCCCAGTGTTTAACTCAAAGCCATTACCAATCCAGTGAGGCCCTTGACTTGGAGGCCTTGACCCCCCCCCTTTTTTTTTGTTGTTGTTGGGTTGAAATATAATAACATAAAACTTACTATTGTAACCATTTTTAAAGGTACAGATCAGTGTGTGTGTGTGTGTGTGTGTGTGTGTGTATTCACATTGTGGTGCAGGCATCAGCACTGTCCATCACCAGAACTGTCTGCATCTTATAAGGCTGAAACTCTGGGGGTCCTGGGTGGATCAGTCGGTTGAGCATCCAACCCTTGGTTTGGGCTCAGGTCATGATCTCAGGGTCCTGAGATCGAGCACCCATCTGGCTCTGTGCTCAGTGTAGAGTCTGCTTGAGATTCTCTCTCTCTGTCCCCCTTCTCTCACTCTCTCTCTCCCTCTCCTCTTTCACCCCCCTCAAAAAAATACATAAATACCAAAAAAAACCCACCCTGAAACTCTGTCCCCATGAAACCACTCTCTCTATGCTCCCCTCCCCAGCACCTGGCACCACCATATTCTTTCTCTCTCTATGAATTTGACTACGATTGGTGCCTCATATAAATGGAACCATACAGTAAGTGTCTTTTTGTGATTGGTTTACTTCATTTCTTTTTTTTTTTTTTTTAATTTTTTTTTTAATTTTTATTTATTTATGACAGTCAGAGAGAGAGAGAGAGAGAGAGAGGCAGAGACACAGGCAGAGGGAGAAGCAGGCTCCATGCACCGGGAGCCGGATGTGGGATTCGATCCCAGGTCTCCAGGATCGCGCCCTGGGCCAAAGGCAGGCGCCAAACCGCTGCGCCACCCAGGGATCCCGGTTTACTTCATTTCTTATAACATCCTCAAGGCTCATCCATCTTGTAACAGGTGTCAGAACTTCCATTTTTTAAAAAATTGATTCATGAGAGACACACACAGAAAGAGGCAAAGACACAGGCAGAGGGAGGAGAAACAGGCTCCCTGTAGGGATCCCTATTCGGGACTCGATCCCAGGCCCCCAGGATCACGCCCTGAGCTGAAGGCAGATGCTCAAGCACTGAGCCACCCAGGCATCCCCAGAATTTCCATTTGTAAAGCTGAATAGTATTTTGTTGTGTGGATGGAACGCATCTTGTTTATCCATTTATCCCATCGATGGATAGTCAGGTTGTTTCCACACATTAGCTATAGTGAAACTAACTTTATTTATTTAAGATTTTATTTATTTACTTGACGAGAGAGAGAAAGCAAGCAAGCTGGGGGAGGAGAGGCAGGAAAAGCAGGCTCCCCTCTCAGCAGGGAGTCAGATGCAGGGCTGGATCCCAGGGCTCTGGGATCATGACCTGAGCCAAAGACAGACATTTAACCAACCAAGCCATCCAGGTGCCCCTGAAACTAATCAACTTCTTGTCTGAATCAGGAGGCCTCTGCCCTGCAGCTGGACTCAATCCTACATTGATGTCACCTGAAGATGGACTGTCCCCGATGACCCCAGGTGCCCCATCCAGGCCCCACTGGGCCTCATCGGATGTCTCCTCCACCTGGATGCTCTTCTTCCCCCTCTTGCCCTCCTCCTCCTCTGTGTGGGCCCTGACCTTCGAGGACACCTGAACCTGCTTTTCAACTTCTCCTCTGCCCCCAGGCTTCGGCTGTCCTCATCCCACCGTGTACACCACTGCCCTCTTGGGAGGCGTTGCCAAGCATGTGGGCCAGCCTCAGTGTGCTAGCCGCTGGGTGTGTCACAAGCACCTGCTTGCTTCCCTGTTCCTATTGTAGCCTCTCTGACCAATCCTAAGAAAACCTTCAAGACAACTCCTTCCATCTATTATTGGCCACATCTCTAAACCATCTTCCCAGAAAGGTTCAAACTCTTCATTCGTTTCAGCTCAAAACAAATAGACAAACGGGAAAGAGTAACAGAAACAAAGCCAACCGGTCAGACCACTGAACCAAAAGAATCTGGCACCAAAAATCCATGAAGTCCTCAAAAAGAATCAAAATCAAATCCTTAGCATGCTTCCAACGGACGAGAGCCAGAGAGCACAGGACCAGAGCGGGAATCCCCGTGAAGCCCAGGCTGCTAGGCAGGGGTGGTACCCGAGGGCTCCAGGAAGCGTCGTCACCTGGAACAGAGGGAACAGGGACCCTGAGATCGGGTCTGATCCGCACCCAGTCAGGGCTCCAGAACCGTGGGGGGAAATGTCTCAGACAGTGAGGGAGATGATTCCGTTCAGGCTACAGCAACAAGAAGAAAGTTTGCTGATGAGGAATGTCCACACGGAAAAGATGGGGCTTGGGTTTTTCTAGAGGCAGGTAGACAAGGGAGTCATGAGGCCAAGCGGAGGGGGTTTTGCAGGGATGAGGGCAAAGTGGTCTTTTACCCACTTCCTGGAGTGGGATTTCTCAACCATCGATGGTTTTCTGGAGCACAGGCTCAGATAAATGTTGTCAGCCTGTCTTCGTGCTCTGTGTGTCTGGTTGTGTGCTTGTGTGTTCGCAGGGTGCGAGCAAGACTTGTATCTGTGTTTCTAGCAGAGTGTGTGTGCGTTGTGGGGGGGACTGCCTCAGCATTTAGTTGTCTTAGGGGCTCTCTGTCCCTGTGTTTCCATTTGCTGTAGGGCATGTGTGTTTCTTGGTGTGTCTGTCTCTATGTTTCCCTGTGTCAAGTGACGTGTGTGTTTTTAAGGTGTATGTCTCATTGGCTCTATGAACCTGGTGGAATGTGTGTGTGTTGAGATTTGTGTGTGTTACCGTGTTTCTGTTTGCCTGGTGGCATGTGTGTTCATGTCTTAGCGTGTGTCCCTCTGGCCATCTCTGGTACAGCAGTTCTTATGGGATCGCACAGCGAGTGTCTCTTGGTGCGTCTGTGGGTCCAGTGTTGTGTGCATTGTAAGGTGTGTCTCGCTCTCAGTGCCCCTGTAAGCCGGTGGTGTGTGTTCTTGCGTCACAGGGTTGTGTGTCTTGTGGTCTCTTTTGTGGCCCAAGATGTGTGTGTGAGTGGCAGTGAGTGTCTGTCTCGGCTCTCCTGTGCATATCACGGAATGACTTTCTGCTTCTGTGCATCAGCTGGATTTGTGTGTGTGTGTGTGACTTCCAGGGTGAGTGTGCTCCTTGTCTTCCTGTGGGCGAGCTGTGTGCGTACGTTTGTTGCAGTGTGGGTGCTTCTCCTGGTGTTTCTGGGGCTGGTTGCGGGGTTGCTGGGTGTGATTCTGTCTCGGCATTTCCATGTGTGTTGAGTTGTGTGTTTGTGTTGGAGAGAGTGTCTCTTTCTGTCAGGTAGAGTGTGTGTGTGCATGTGTGCACACGTGTGCGTGTGTGCGTGCGTGTGTGTGGGTGTGTACGTGTGTGCGTGCATGCATGTGCTGGCAGATGAAGGTCTCTGTGTGGCCTTGGGTCTTGTCGCATGTGCACGTCCACGTTACAGTGTGTGCCTCAGTGCGCGTGTGTGCCCGACGGGGCGTGTGTCGCTCCGGGCGCTTGTGTTGTGCGTGGCAGGCAGCCGGCTGCGTGCTGGGGGTCGCCTGTCCGCGGACTCCCACGGGCTGCGGTGGGTGTCGAGCCGCGGGCCCCTGAAGCCCTGAAGCCCGGGCTGCCTCCGGCCTCCTCCAGGCCCACATTCCTCCCGCTCCTTTGTGCTCTGTGCTACAAAAAATATTTGCGTTTTCCACGACTCATAATTTTTCCTCCTCAATCGCTACCAGATGTGGGTCCTGTGGTCCCCATCGCCATGGCAACGGAGGTTCCAGCAGCCGCGGTTCCTTCTGTGGCGCCTTCCCTGGAAGCTGGCACTGCGGCGCCCGAGAAGGGGGAGGAAGCGGGTGTCAGGCAGGGGCTGCTGGGGGTCCTGGTGGCTCCCCGGATCCTGGGGGGTGGGGGGGCCTTGGCTCTGTTCCTAACCCAGCCTCCAGGCCACAGCATCATGCCCTCTGTGGAGGAGGGCGACAAGGGCTGCTGGAAGCACGGTGGTGCCCCCGTGAGGCACCCACTCGAGGGGGTCCTGAGGGTCAAGGTCTTGGCACCTGGAGGGTTCCCAGGGCCGGGAGATCTGGGGCGGGGGGGGGCGGGCAGGACAGGCCGGGTCTACGCTGACTCCAGACCGTGAAGAGAGGGGGAGCTGGAGCTAAGGTTTGGGGGTCGGGGAGCGATGATGTGGGCCTCGCTGGGGGCGGGGGAGGGGGTGCAGGGCAAACCCGTCCCCGTGCCTGGACCACTGCACTGCCCTCCCTGCCACCCTCAGTCGCTGCCCTGGCCTCGCCGGGCCGCGCTGGGCATCTGGCCCTCCTGGCCGCCGCTCAGCCTGTGTTCTCAGCCCCAGCAGCCGGCGTGGCCCGGTGCCCGGGAGCCTCGGAGGTGGCCGGCCGCAGGGCCAGGACCGGGAGGGAGCCCGGCTGGCCAGAGGAAAGCCTGCATTCCGCGCGCCGCCGACCAGGCCAAACGCCAGGACTATGTCCATGTAAAGCCACATCAGATGTCCCGCTGCGGCAGGAGGCCTTCTCCACTCAGGTGGCTGAGCCCCCGTATGGGTCACTGAAGTGGACGGTGACGTGATGTGCAGCCAGTGGGCGAGACTCGCGGGGTGAGACCCCTGGGCTGCCAGCGTCTGTGCTGCGCCATGGGGCTGGGGAGGTGACTGGACGGCGCTGGCCTAATCTCCTGATCCAACCTGCCGGGTCTCAAGATGGAAAGAGACCTGCTGGCCAGAGGCGGGGGGATGGGAGGAGCCTGGGTGGACAGAGGCCAGGGGGTGCCCGAGAAAGCTGGCTTCCTAGGCCAGGGAGGTCACCGGGAGGCCTGCCGAGGGCCAGAGGCAGTGACAATGCCGGGGCTGGGGGCGAACGGGCACAGATAGAAGCCTGGCGGGCTGGGCCTGCCTGTGAGGCCCGCCAGGGCTCTGGGCCAGGCACGCTCCAGTCCCTCTCCCCCGCCTGCCGCGGCCTGGCGGGGAGGGAGGCTGGGGGAGAGTTTCCGGCCGAGGACAAGGAGCCCATTGAGGCAGACAGCGGGGCTCTGTGCAGGGCCAGACCATCTTGTTTGTGCCTGAGGAGGCCCGGCTGGAGCGGTGCCCGTGGCCCACTGGCCCCTGGCCTCAGCCTCTGACCCGCCGCCGCCACACCAAAGAGTGGGGAGCCCCCGAGTGGAACAGCAGGGCCCCGGGGAGCAGCACAGGTCAGAGGCAGCACCCGCACAAGCTCCCCGCGCTGGCCTGTCCTGGGCCAGCCTTCATCCTGGGCTGCCGGGAGATGGGGTGGGCCAAGGCGGCCCGTGGACCCGATACCTAAGCGATGGGCTGAGGGTCGCGGGGGACCCACACCTGGGCTTCCAGCCGCCGCCGCAGCCTGGTGCGTGAGCACAGGCCGCAGAGGGATGAGGTCTCCCGGATTCTTTGAGGGAAGATCCTTGAGCGAGGACGGGCGTAGAGGAAGCAAGCAAAGCACAGGAGAAAAAAAAGGCACTTTATTCAGAAAGCTTTGGCCAAGCCCCTGCCGGGAGGAGCCCATCCTGGGGCACCCGGATGGGGGGGCAGCCCTGCTGGGGGCCTATAAATACGTGTCCTCAGGCCACTGGAGTCGCCCCTCGGCTTCCCGCGGCACGTGGGGTGGTGGGGGGCCATCAAAACCAGCTCGACAGCTGAGGGGCCGGGGCTGGGGGCGCAGAGGGGGGACGTGGGGGCACAGGCCGGGCCGGGGGACGCCGAGGCCCCTGAGGAGCAGAGACCAGCCCTCCTCCCCAGGCTCCAGTCCACCAGACGCCCGGGCCGGGCCAGCGGAAGCAGCCCGGCTACCGGAAGTAGCCCTGGGCTACCGTCTAGGAGAGAGCGCCCCCCCGCCAGGGGCGCCAGGCCCCGACCAATGAGAGGCAGCCGAGGCGGAAGTGCGTCTGGCCTCAACCAATGAGAAGGCGCCCGCCGAGCGCGCTCCGGGTCCGTGAGACGCGGTCTCCAGGCGGAACCCTCGGGTCTTTGGCCCTCGGGACCCCCGCCCGGCGGAGCCCTCGGCCAAGGGGCGGGGAGAGGCCTGCTGAGCGCCCGCGGGAGCCGGAGCCAACGACACGCGGCCTCCCGCCCCGCGGCTCCAGGCCGAGGCCCCGGGAGGCCGCCGCGGGCACGTCGGGCGGGCGCGGGACGCGGGGTGGCAAGCAGCGCTGCTAAGCCTGGGGAATCTGCGGGCGCGCCGGGCCGCCGCCCGCTACAGGGTGGGGGCGCCGGCCCTGCCCGGCTCGCCCGCCGCCTCCCGGCTCTTCTTGCGCGGCGGCTTCTGTATGGGGGTCTTCTTCCGGGGGGTGTCGGGCGCGGGCGCGGGCGCGCCGGCCGCCGCCTTCTCGGGCCCCGGGGCCTCGGGCGCAGGGCCCGCGCGCGCCGGCGAGGCGGGCAGCACCGAGCGCTTGGCCTTCTGCGGCGGCGCCGGCTTCTCCCGCGGGCCCTGCGCGCCCGGAGCCCCCTCGGCGCGGCCCAGGCTGCGAGTCTTGTCGCGCAGCTCCGCCGCCAGCATGGAGGCGGCCTCGGGCGCGCTGCGCGGGGGGCCGCCCGCGTCCGTGGGCTCCGAGAGGCCAGGGCCGCGGCCCCGCGCCCGAGCCCGGGGCGGCGAGGGGGAGGCCAGGGCTGGCGCCTCCTCCGCCAGCCCCGGAGGCCGGGGCGTCGGGTCGCGGGCCCGGGGGCTGCCGGGCTCCTCCGGCCGCGCCGACGCGTCGCTGGGCGTCCGTTTCCTCTTGCTGGGGCTGGGCGCGGCCTCGGGTCCCGGGAGCGGCGGGGACGGCGCGCGGGCAGCGGCAGCGGCGCCGTGCTTGCCGTGGATCCAGGACACCTTGGGCTTGGTGGCAGGGTCGGGTGGAGGTGGCTTCCTGCGCTCGGGGGATGGCGAGAGAGACAGGCCCCCCGCCTCGCCCCGGGCCCGGGCCGGCCGGGCCTCGCGCCGGGCCACGCGCGCGTACAGCGCCCCGCCGGGCCCGTCCACGCTCGACGCCGACCGCTCGCTGTCCGAGGACGCGGGGAGGGGCGTCGCCTCCTCTGCGGACGCGGGCAGGGTCGCCGGCGCCTCGGCAGGGGCCGTGGGAGGCTCCGCGTCCCGGCTCTCGGCTGCGGTCTCTGCCCAGGGAAGAAGCGCCGGCGCTCAAGGCCTCCGCAGGGCGCTGGCATCTGCCTGCAGGCAAAACCCTCGCCCTTCCCCCTCGTCCTCCCCGCCCCAGCTGATGCTCAGTCTCCTGGCATCTAGACGCGCCTGGGGAAGTCACAGCACCGGCTACAAGCCCTCGGGTGTGCTGATCTCCTGGGGCTGAAGCCCCAACCTCGGCCTGGCCTGGCACCCCTCTGCCACCACGTCCCCAACCTGGGGGGGCACATCATCAACTATGACTCTGGAACACCTCCAAGGAGTATTATTCCTCATTAAGAGATAAGGCTTCTGGGGAGCCCGCGTGGCTCAGCGGTTTAGCGCCGCCTTTGGTTGGCCCAGGGCGTGATCCTGGAGTCCCAGGATCCAGTCCCACCTCAGGCTCCCTGCAGGGAGCCTGCTTCTCCCTCTGCCTGTGTCTCTGCCTCTCTCTCTCTATGTGTCTCTCATGAATAAATAAATAAAATCTTTTAAAAAGAGAGAGAAGGCTTCTAAGGCTCAGGTTAGTCACCTGCCCAAGGTCACCCAGAGGGATAGTCAAGGGAAGAGAGGCCAAGTCCAGAAAACCAGCTCCTTCCAGGTGTCTGTGACCAAAACTCCAGGGGAAAGTGCCCCACACCCTGTAGACCATCCGCTCCTGTCTCCTCTGCCATCTACCCAAGCCCACAACCTTCTTTATGAATGGTCTCCCTCAAGAAGTGAATCTGAGCTGGGCTAAAGACAGGAGAGCCCATCCGCTTCCCCAGACCCTACCCTAGTCCAGCACTGAGCAGCACAGAACCCCACTCCACAGCCTTGGCTCTGTGTCCAGCCTCCAGTTAAGAGCATCACCACACCCTTCATCCCCACGATCCCTGTCCCTCGGAGCACAGAGATCTTTCCAGCTGGAACATTTCCCCTAACTGCACAGAGGCCCAAGCAGAGCAGTACTCACCCTCGTGCGGTACGCAGTACACGGGCCCTTCATCAGTGGTGTCAAAGGAAGAAAAGGAGGCCCGGGAGGACCATGATGGTGAGGGCTGCTCCAACCCCGACGGTGGCTCCAGGAAGCTACAGTTGAGTGTGTTATCCAGGTCGTGATGGGCCACTGGGGAAGGAGGGAGGCACAGCTGCCAGGGGCCCCACCCTACCCTGGCCTGTGCCCTCACTAGCCCTTCTGCAACAAATGATGGCATAACTAAGACCAGCCCTACCCTAAGACGGTGGGTGGAACAGGCAATTCAACAGGCAGAAGATGGGAGAATGGGTGGAGGTCGACTGGTAAAAAGAGAGAAGGGGGAACAACGCAGTTAAAGGTGCAAGGTTAGTGTGTGCAGCCAGGAAGCAGAACAAGGATGGGCTGAAGTGTTGGAAAAAGAGGGCCAGAGAGAACACCCGGCTGGGACAGGCCATCAGGGCCTCCAAGCCACATTCAGCCCCTGCCTTGTGGGACCCAGGGAGCCTTGAAGCATTTGTATCAGCCCAAGCGTGCAGTGGCAAGGGCACCCTTTGGCTCAGCCCATCTCATCAGTCTGAACTCCCAGGCCTAGCCTCCATGAATGCAGAACCCACAATGGGGGGGGGGGGGGTGGTCTCAGAGACTGGCTGGCCTGTCCTCCTTTTGTAGCTAGGATGTGGGGTCCAGCCCCCACACTTGTGTCCATAAATCCCACCCCGCTGAGTGAGCCAAGGGGTTTTCTCAGCTGTCACCACCTTTACCTCCCAGGAAATGAGTCTCCCCTCCCCTTCATCTTCAGAAACAGGTGGCAAAGAGGGAGTCTGCTCCTGGTTTGTATCAGTGCAAACAGACTGGAGAGAAGCACCTCCCTCCAATCTGGAGTCCTGACATGGAGTGGGGGAACTGTGGGACGAGCCTGTCCGCCTTCCAGAAGGACCCAGAGCACTGCAGGGAGTCCAGGCGGGTGCCGGGCGGCCTCTACACGTAGCAGAGTTTCCCTGCATAGGTCCCACCTACCACCACACCTCCCCACTCTTGCCCGCTGTTCACCTGCAGCTAGCGCAGTCCTACCAGGATGTCCACACACTCGGGGTGCAATCACTCCCACTCACCGAAACAGGGCCCAAACTTCCCCGACACGCCCCCACACCTGCCTGCACACCGAAGCCTGCTGCCTTCCTCCCCGGGCTCACCGGCATCAGGAGCCCCTCTTTCCGTCCCTCCCCAGCCCACCCACATCAACACCCAAGGCCCGGTATGTCCTGCATCGGGGGGCGTGCCCCCAGAGACCCCGTGCCTGTATCCTTACCTACGACCTTGGGCAGCTTCTGCCTGCGGAGCGGGATCCGGGGCAGCTTCATGCTGATGCGGCTGAAGCGACCGCACAGTCGCTGCGGCGCCTTCTTCCTCCCGAGGGTGAGCTCCCTGCGGGGGCGGGGCCTGAGTGAGGGGGCGGGGCCTGCAGGGGTCCGATCCCCGCCGGAGCCCGAGCTCAGGCGCGCAGGGCCGTACCCCCGGGCGGGGCCCCAGGCCCGGGAGGGGCGCGCGGCCGGAACCCGGGAGAGCGGGCGGCGTCGGGCCTCACCGGCGCGCGGGGTCCTTGCCGCGGCAGGCGCAGCAGCAGCCGAGCAGCGAGAGCAGCAGGCCGAGGAGCAGGGCCAGCAACGCCCCCGCGCCCATCACGCCCTTGCGCTGGTTGGTCTCTGCGGGAAAGCGTCGGGGTCAGGGCGGGCGCCGGCACCCCCGGCGCCTTCTTCAACACGATGCCCCCTCGACCACTCACCCAGGCGGCAGGCACCAGTGACCGGGTCGCACGAGTCCTCGTGGCAGCTGCAGGCCTGGGCGCAGTCGACGCCGTGGAGCCCCGGCGGGCACGTCAGGTTACAGCTGCGGGGGCACCGGGTCAGGAAGGGCCACAGCGGTCCTCCGTGACGCCTCTCGCCCTCGCCCCTGCCCCGAGACAGTCCTGGTTTCCTGTCCCCATCCTCTAGGGTTTGATGCCCACCACCGCCGCCAGGATGATCAACGTTTTGGAAATGTGTCGCAAACTAGCGGGATGGGACCTGGGGGACGCAGTGTCCACTTCTGGGCTGACTGTGGGTGAGAAGAGGGGCTGCCAGCCGGGGCTCATGGCTTTTCAGTGGAGGCCTCTGCTCTCTCGGCACCAGCTCGGGGCCACCTCAACCCTGCGGTCCTCAGGAGCCCACTGGCCACAGGCTGAGCTGGTTGCCAGATCCTGCCCGGAGCGCCGGCTCCACACCAGGGCAGGAAACTGCCCCCGAAGAGCCTGAGCATTCCCTAGCTGCTGTTCTGGAAGACGCAGTTTGAAGGGCCAAGCCTGGGTCTGGTCTAGTGGGCCACCAACCGCACCTGGGGTCTGGCTGGACCCCTGTGCCCAGTGCTACCCCCTGACCCCCTTTGGGTCCCTGGGACTCACTGGGGCCCGTGGACTCCGGGGCTGCACAGGCAACGCCCCGACTGGAAGTCGCAGTGGCCGCTGCCGCAGTCGTTGCACACAAATGCACAGTCCTCGCCGTAAGTGCCATTGCTGCACTTGGTCTCGCACCTCGGAACGCGGGGGGCGGGGCGGAGTTAGAGGAAACGGGAGCAAAAGAACCCAACCCCCATCGTGCCCTCCGCGGAGAGCACTCGGGGATTGGCGGGGACGGGGGGCTGCCGCGTGGGACGCATTCGGGCACGGGCTGCTGCTCACCGGTCGCCGATCCAGCCCGCGTTGCAGCGCGTGCACTTGCCAGTGACGTGGTTGCAGGCGTGCCCGTCGCGGCAGGGCGGGCAGCGGTGGCCGCACCCCTCGCCATAGAAGCCGGTGGCGCACGGCTGGTCGCACTTGGTGCCGTTCCAGCCGGGCTCGCATGTCAGGCAGCGGCCCTCGGCCACGGTGCAAGGCTGCTGGCCTTTGCACTGGCCGCATCTGAGGACGGGGCGGGAGGCTAGGCGGGGCCCAGAGCCGCCTCACCCCCCCCGCCCCCTTCGGCGCCCCGCCCTCCGCCCCCCTCCCCCGGGTCAGGGGCCGCGCTTACCGGCGGCGGCAGCCCAGGCCGTAGAAGCCGGCGGGGCACGGCTCCCGGCAGTACTTGCCGCGGTAGCCCGGCTCGCAGGCGCACGTGCCGTCCACAGGGTGGCAGCGGCCGCGAAAGCACTGGCAGTAGCGCTCGCAGCGCGCGCCGAAAGTGCGCTCGCGGCACTGGCAGCGGCCGCTCTGCTGCTCGCACGGCGACGTGTTGCAGGCGCACTGATTGTTGCAGCTGCGGCCCCACCAGCCTGCGTGGCACAGGCACGCGCCTGTCTGTGGGTCGCAGCGCGACGTGGCGCTGCAGTAGCACGCGCTGGCGCACTGCGCGCCCCACCAGCCGGGCTCGCAGCGACACGCGCCGCTCCGCGGGTGGCACACGCCATGCTGGCACTGGCACGCATGCTCGCAGCGTGCGCCCCAGCGCCGCGCGTGACACGTACACTGGCCTGTCACGTCCTCGCACTGCCCGTGCGGGTGGCACATACACAGCTCCTTGCAGTCGGGGCCCCAGAACTGGCGCGGGCACTCTGCAGGGGCGGGCGAGGAGGGTGTCGGGCCGCGGTGCCCGCGACGGAGCCCGGGATCCCGACAGGACGCCCCCCACCCCCACCCGCCCCGCGCGGACCCGCCCCCCACCTTTGGGGACCCTCCCTCCCGCTGGATCCCGTTCCGAGTCAGACCCCGCCCCCCTCCCGGGCCCTGCCCCCTGCCCGGCGCCCTCCGGGATCCCTGCTCACTGGTGTCGCAGTTGGCACCGAAGTAGCCATGGCGGCAGCGGCACTCGCCCGGCCGCACGCACACTTCATTCTCCGAACACGTGGAGTTGCCGTCGCACACCGCTGCGGGCGAGACGGGCCTGAGCCGCCGCGTGTCCTACCCCCGCGCGAGCCGCCCTCTCCGTGTCCCTGCCCACTGCCCAGGTCCCCAGGGTGCCCCACTCACCGACCCCGCACTCGTCCCCCTGCTGCCTCCAGCCGGCGCAGCACGTGGGCTCCTGGGAGCTGCAGGCAGAGAAAGGGCGCCTGAGCCGCGCCGCCTGTCCCTGCTAGGGCTCGCAGCCATGCCCTCGCTGCCCACAGGTGGTTATGGAGGCCCTGCCCTGTGCCCGGTACTGCTGTCATGTGGGGGGATTCCCACAAGGAAGACCCATACTCCAGCCCCGCAGCGCAGACACTGGGAGGCAGCAGAGGGCGTCGCCAAGAGAGCTAGCCTCCAAGAACTCCTCAGTCTCCTCCATCAGGGGTCTTCCCACCCCTCCCCATTCCACTTAACTCCTCTGTGACCCCCTGCCCTGGCCAAGAAGCCTGAGGAAAGAACCCCAGGTGTCCCAGAGGGGCTGGTGAGAGGTCCTCCAGTCTCTGTACCTGCTTAAAGGGGCATTGCTGGCAGTGGGGGCCCGGCCAGATGGGTGCCGGCATCTAGATGTGACATGACCCAGACAGCAGGGACTAGTGGGGCCAGCTGGGCACACCTGGATACCCAGTTGGCAGAGGTGCAGCCTCTGATAGAGGTGTCCACTCGGTGGAGGGGGAGGGCATACCCTGGGAGTCCTCCATGAAGGCAAGGAGAGCAAAGAGAGCAAAACGTGAGGGGCCCAGAGCACCAGGGCAAGGCGTGGAATGGAGGGAGGAGATATTAGAGCATCTACTTACATGTTTTTAAAATCTTATTTTAATTTTATTTGGTTTTACAAGTTACAAAGTGTTACCTCGTAGGAGGTAAGTAACTAATAACTGTTGCTTTTCAGGGTAGTACAGCCTCCCAAATCCTGGGCACGGAGGTCTGGAGGCCCTGCCAGAGTGATGCATACCCCTGGAGAGGGCATGTGGGGGTTGAGATGGGGTGTGCCCACATTTGGGGAGCGGAGGAGCCGGAGAAGGAACTCAGGCTGCAGGTTCCTGGGTCCCATTAGACCTAGAACTTTGCCCAGATCCTAAAGGCACATAGCAGCTATTCATACTTGAGAGAAAAAGAAGTGTGCTCCTTCAGAAGGGTCCGATCCAGAACCAGGAAGTGGTGTTGGAAGGACGTTGGAAGAAGGCCTGAAACCCTGGTGAGTAGAACCGGCTGGGAAGGGAAAGACCGCAGGTGCCCATATCATCCCCCTCAAAATGCCACCCACCCCCCGCCATTCCCCAGCAGAGAACATCGCCACACCCTGGATGGGCCCCCACCCCACCTAAGGGGTTTGATTCTCTTTTAGGCCAAAGATAAGGAACCTTGGGAACAGGAATCATAAAATCCCAAACTGCAACGGATGGACCCCAGCATCTTTTCTACAAATGATACAGGAAACCAGACCCAAGAACACAAGCAGGCTTGGCCCAGTCATTGTTTCCAGCGACCCAGCCCCGCCACAGGACTCAGGTGCCCATCTGCAGGTGGAGCCAGATCCACCAGCTATTACCCTCCTGCCTTTCCTGCCCATTCTGAACCCAGGTCTCTGGGTAGAGAGCCTCTGCAGGTGTCCCTGTCCCTCCCGTAGGGGCCCTGCCAGATGGCCAGCTGGGATGGCCCTGGAAGCGCTGACCACTTTCTGCCCCGGGGCCACACAACTTTGTGGTTAGGAGTCTGGCTTTTGGGCCACACTAAGCTATGACTTTGGGCCCAGAACTTAACCTCTCTAACTTTCAGTAGAACGGGGCCCATGGGTCTGGCGGGAGTATTAAGAAAACCGAGATATCTAGCGTTTGGCAGGAACTAAGAGCTCAGCCAAAGCTGCAGACTGTTCTCCAGCCCATGCTGTGCAGGTTCCAGGAAGCTCCTGAGTTCCCCTGGTCCCACCCCCCACCCCCAGCATGGCTGGCACCTAGGCCCCACCCAGCAGAGCTAACACCTTCTACCCCCTGGCAGGATGGAGCCCATGTGGGTTCAGCAAGAACATGAGGATGAGCCTGTGGGACAGCTGCCACAGCCTTTCCTTCCGGGTGGGCTGGCAGAGGAGGCCAGGCTGGGGTGGCAAGCCCACCCTCTCAAGAGCTTACAAAAGTGAGATGAGGAGAAAAATGGCCTGGCGCAGGGGTCAGTTCCCACTCTTGAGCTAGAAGTTAGCCAGACCCTGGGGAGCCGGGCCACAGGCTGGTCCAGGTCCCTTAGCAACCAAGCCTTGCTTTGGCCTGCCCCCTCCAGATCACTGTCATTGCAAACAAAACTGCCGCGATTCGAACCCTGTGATCCTGAACCTGGCCAGGCCAATGCAGCAAAGCACCCTGGGAGAACTGCTTGCCCCACTGTGCCCATGTCTGTCCCCATTCTCTCCAATCCAGCCTGGAGGCTCCTCTGCCTACCATGCCACTTGGGATCCCATACATCCCTGCTCTCCTCCTACCCCCCTGGACACCCTTCCTCTGGTTTCTGCCCCCCTCCTTGGCTCTGTCCTCTCCTCTCCTCTGCCCAGTCCCTCAGGAAACTCCCCGGGGCCCATCTAGGTAAGGTGCTCAGAATGCTCAGAGCCCTCCAGGGGGGCCCACCTCCCCACACCCAACTCCTAGCCTCCCCCAGCTGGAGCCTTCCCCATCTGAGGTGGTGCCATCCTTCCAGGCTGGGAGCCTGAAACCCCAGAGGCATCCCCTCCACAGTGACTGGGACAGCACACACCTGATTCATGGAGAAACACGCCACTCTCCCTTCCAAACTGGATCGATGAGGATCGATGATGGGATAAACCACTTCCTCCTCTGCCCCAGCCTTGTGAGAGCCACCCTCACTCTCCCTGGTTTCTCCTGACTGACTTCCTAGCTGGTTCCCCCTTTTGCCCTCCTGAGCCAGTTCATCTGCCAGCTGGTAGCCAAACCGGGTCAGATCCCACCTCTCCTTTGTGCAACACCCCTGGGGGGGTCCCATGACCTTCAAAGAAGAAGCCCAGGTCCTCAGAGCAGTGGGCAACCTGCTGTGGCCTGCCCACCCTCATTCTTTGGCTTCTCCACCATCCCCCTCAGAGGCGCTGCCCAGCCCGCATGGCTCTTTTCTGTGCTTCCAGAAGCCTTCCTTTGCACTGAGAGCCTTGCCCCCAGACACCTTCTCTCCTGTGGCTCTCTGCCCACACATTACCCCTCAGTGGGTCTCCCCAGAAGACCCTAAAGGATACAGCACTCCCCAACTGAACACTTCCTCCCCAGCACTCGCTAGATGTCAGATGACTTGCTGGAAGGCTCCTCCACTGGGGGGACGGGGTGGTATTTGTCTCGGCCGCTGTATGGCTACACCAACCAGAGGCCTGGCACACACAGTAGGTGCATGCGGTTTTACTGGTTGAGTGTATGCCCCCCTCTTCCGGTCCTCCTGACTCTGAGCCCCTGGTGGGAGCCTTGGACGGGTAATGGAAGAAATGGCCCAGTCCCTGGGTGGGGAGTGCCCAGAAAAGCTGTCCTTCCCAGAAACCGGGGGCTCACATAATCACAATCACCCGGTCTCCACTCCACGAGGGGGGGTACCACCCCCAACCGCATTTGACAGAGGCCGAGACAGGCCCAGGGAGGCTGAGCGGTTTGTCCCGGTCCACCCAGGTGGGAAGGGTGGCACGAGGATGGGGCTCTGGGCTACCGAACAAGCCACCCCACGGGTGGGGCGGGGCGGGGGCAACGAGCGCAGGCCGAGGCTGCCGACGGCTCGCGCCGCCCCCGGATCCCGGCGCGGAGCCCCACCGGGGAAGGAGCGCCGAGGCGGAGACAGGCGGCCGCGATCGCGCCCTCCCCCTCTCCAGGCGCGGCCCCGCCCGCCGCTGCCACTGCATTCCTGGGGCCGGGGAGGCCCGGGAGGCGGCGGCGGCGTCGATGTGAAGCAGATGGCGGGCCAGGCCGGCCCCCGCCCCGGAGGCGGGGCTCGCGGTGGGGAGGGGTCTGCGCGCCTCGGGATCCCAGCTCGGAAACCCCGCGCGGCCCCCTCGCAGCCCCTTGTCTGCGGCGGCCGCCGAGCCCCCGGACGCGGCCTCCCAAAGCCCTGCGGCTCGGGGCGCCTCGACGGGACCCGGCCCGGGGCCCCGGGGCCTCCTCTCCAGCTGCCCGAGCTTCCCGCCCGCCCGGCGCCACCCCCCACCCGCCCCGGCTCGCGCCAAGGCACCCCCAAATGCCGGCTCCGGGGCCCCGGGCGGAGATGCCCTTGACCTCGCCGTGGCCTCTGACCGGCCGACCAGGTCCCCCGAGCCCGGCGCCCACGCCTGGGGGCCTGTCGTCCGCTCTTCCCCCGCTCAGGGTCTCGGGCCCGCGGCTCTCCGGCGCGGCCTGCCCGCTGCCCGTCCCACGGCCGCTTCCGCAGCCCGCACCTCGCGGAGCCCCACGTCTGCGCGCCCCGCCGCGCACCCAGCCTCCCCCCGGAGTCCCACCTCCGTGGGACCCCGCGCACGTCGTTGTCCCCCCGGATCCCGCTTCTGGTCCACTGTGAGCGCGGCGGCTCCGCGGCGCCCAGCTCCATCACCACCCTCCTCCCACCCGCGCCCACGTCTAAGGCACAAACCCGAGCTTCCGAGCCGCGCCGGCCGGAGATTCGCCGGCTCCCTGCTCGCAGCAGCGCTGCTCCGCCTCCCCTGGACCCTCGCGCCCCTCCGGGCTCGAGCCGCACTCGCGCCGGGGCCTTTGCACATGCCCTTCCCGGACTTCTCCCTGCGGCCTCCGCAGCCCGCGGGGGGCTCCGCTCCCTTAGGTCTGGAATCCCAGACTCCGCGCGTCACCCCTCGGGGCGCCCACTGCGCCCGGTTCTCCCCTCCGCTGACTCCGCGTGCGGGGTATCCTCGGATGCACCGTCGTGGCCCGGCGCCCAGGCTCGGCCTGGAGAGGAGTCGGCGAGGGCGGCGGGAAGGACCGAGCGCTTAGCCTGGGGAGGTCCCGGGCGCCCCCCGCCCCGCGGCCCTGGCGCCCCCGCGGCCCCCTCCCCCAGCCCGGCCGGGCTCCTACCCGGGCGCGCGGCACACGTTGCGGCCGCGCGGGTTCAGCTCCTGGGGCGCCGCGGGGCCGGGCAGCAGCCAGAGCAGGAGCAGCAGCGGCGGCAGCGGCGACGGCGGCCCCCCGGCTCCCCGGCGCCGCGCCGGCCCGGCCCCCCGGGGCCCTGCGCCCTCCATGCGGCGGGGCAGGCGCGGGGCAGGCGCGGGGCGGGCGCGGGCGCGGGTGCGGCCGCAGCGAGAGCGGCCGGAAGCGGAGTGCGCGGCCGGGCGGGGGGCGGCAGGAGGGGCGCCGGGCCGGGCAGGAAATTCCACATCGGCTCCCTGATCCCGGGCCAGCCGCGGCCGGCCAGGCGGCAGCGCCCGCCCCGCGCGCCAGACCCCACCCTCCGGCCGCGCCGCCGCCCCTCCGCGCGCCCCCGCCCCCACGCGGCCGCTCGCAAACTTGGGGGCGAACTTGGAGGCGGCCCGCGGAGCGCTGGGAGAGGGAGGGGCGCGGGGGGCCGCGCGAGGAACCCCCAGCCCGGAGCCTTTCCCCTCGCTCTCCAGACAGCCGCCGGGGAAGCCGCCCCTGCGCGCCCAACGCACGGCCAGGCCCGGGGCGGGAAGGGCGGTGGGGGGCGAGAACGCGACGCCCCGAAGCTCTCGGGTCCCCAGCGCCTCGGAACCGGCCGCGGGAGGGCGGCCGCAGACGGCCCAGGTCCCGGCCGAAAGTAGGCCCGGGTTCCCCCGCGCGAAGCCCTGTCGGAGCTGGGCAGGGAGGGTGGCTCCTCAGGCTCCCCTCTGTGCAGCCGGGGCTTGCAGAGGACGCGCAGCAGGATGCTCGAGGCCTCTGGGCACCTGAGCCCTGGGCGTCTCCACGGAAGGAGAATGGCCCAGCTGTGGGCTCCGATAGAAGGCGGCGGGCAATGCAGGTGGGGGCCGAGGCCGAGGGAGGAGGCCGGAGAACCCCAGCGGCAGACTCTGCAAACCTCCTCCAGGGGAGGAAGAGGAGCCTGGGAGAGAGGTTGTACTCAGAAGGCTGTTGGGTCACCAGAAGTCAAGGTCCAGAGGGTGGAGGTTGGGGGGGGCTCCTGCAACAGGAAGAGTGGGGTGACAGCAGAGAGCAGAGCAGGGGCGGTGGGGGAGGGGAGCAAGGTTGAGAGGAACAGGGTTTGGGGGGGCAGGGAGGAAGAGGAACCCAGCCTGGGAACAGAGGAGGTGCCAGTGCTCTGGGACACACACCCAATCCTAGGGGCCATGGAGCGGGAAAGGCGGGCAGGCCGGGGTAGGGAACATGAAGCCGGCATCCAGGTCCCAGCAAAGATGAACTCGTCTTTTGTTAGAGTTGGGAGCTGGCGGGAAGACCGGTGCAGGGAGAGGGCACCTGCCATCTCTGGGAGGGGTACATACGGGCTCCCCGAGGAGGAGGAAGAGGTGATGTCCTTCCTCAGTGGCCCTGGAGGTGGTCAGAGTGGAAGATGGCCTGAAGGAGGGGCTTGGAATAACTGCTTGAAAGGTCAAGCTGTGGACATCACCGGGCTGGCTGGGCCAGAGGCCTGTCCGGGGCAGGTGGGTGGAGGGAGGAGCCAAATGGGGAACTTTGAAGGTTTGGGGCCTCCCTCAGTCATGCGGGTTCAGGAGGGAGGCCTCAAGGCAGGCAGCAGCTGGGCAGATGGAAAGGGAAGTCGTAGCCCGAGATCACAAATGCAAATACCTCTTGGGGACAAGTAAACAGGCCAGCCACTTGTGGGCAGCTCCGCCTGGGCACGGCCCTGACCTCACAGTGCCCTCCCAGTGCCCGGGCCCTTCCCAGGAGGGGGCATAGACAGACTGTCAGCAACAGAGGCCCAGCAGAGGGCCCTGGCGCTGCAGGGCCTGCCCAGCAGCCTGTGGCAGCCCAGCTCCGGGCTTTAGGGGCACAGGCCCCAGGGCTTCGGACACTCACCCCCAGCTGGACGGAGTTCATGGACAGGTGTCTCAAATTCCATCACCTTCTTTCCCTTTCCTCAGAACTGCTTGCCACCCCCAAATTTCCTCCTCTGTGAAGGCAGCTGGATGATGCCCCCACCCCATGCCAACACCAGGACCTCATCAATGTCTCAAATCTCTATCTACCGCATCCGTACCGCATCCGTGTATCACCCAGAGGCGTCTTTCTAATCACATCCGGCTGCCTCCCACTGCTTGCAGGACTGTCCCCAGCCTCATCTCACTCAAGACTCAGTCCTCAGGGCCCCTGGGTGGCTCAGTCAGTTAAACGTCTGCCTTCAGCTTGGGTCATGATCCCAGGCTCCTGAGATTGGGCTCTGTGTTGGGCTCCCTCCTCTGCGGGGAGCCTGCTTCTCCCTCTGCCACTCCTCCTGCTTGTGTTCTCTCTCAAATAAATACATAAATAAAATATTAAAAAGGAAAGAAGTCTATCTTAAAAAAAAAAAACCCACAGTCCTCCACATATGTACCATCATGGCCACCTCCCCATTGATGGCAAGTTCAGGTCGAATTCAGGGCCCATGTCTGTGCCCCGATCAGGAGACTGAGAAGTGTGGGTGAGTGACGGTCCACATGGCTGGCCTGGTGCCAGGTGAATATCATGATGAGGAAGCTGTGAGTTCACAGGCACCCACAGACAACCACACAGACACACCACAGGGGTCTGCAGCCTGGGCCACCTAGCTGGTTCCGGCCAGGATGGCTTCCAGGGGGACCTGAGAGGGTGAGGGTTTTGCAGGCAGAAAGGGCTGAGCCCCAAGCTGAGTGAGGGCATGCGGGCAGGGCCTGAGAGCCTGCCAGGCTGGAGAGCCCAGGCTGCCTAGGTCCTGAGACAAGTGCTGGGAGGGGGTAGCCTGAATGCCTCCAGGCTGGAGGGTGGCAGGACTCCTCTCAGGTCTCAAGCCTACCCCACCCCATGCCCATGGGGCCTCACAGGCCCTCCTTCCCCATCCTGTAGAGCACAGATCTCTTACAAAGCGGTGGCTGCACCTTGATGGCTCTGGGTGGGGCATTACACCAGTAAGCCTGGGACACACCACTGAAGGGGGGTGGGCATTTCTGGTGCTTCTCCTTCCCAGAAACCCTGGGGTCTGCAGGAACTGCTGCCTTGGCCTGCTGGGTATTAGTAAAGACCAGAAATGCTGGGTCCTTATTGTGAGACCCTTAGCAAGGGAGATGATGCTAAAGAACGTGGTCACTCTGTCCCCTTGGAAGTGACCCACTAGGGTCAACAGTGGGATTGCCACCTGAGGTATAAGTGCATGATGTCTCTTTGAGGTTGCAGAGTGGGGCCATATTTTTGCAGGGAACTCAAGCCCCAAGTGACAGATAGGAAGATCATACATATGGTCCTGAGGGGCAGACAGCAACTTCCACTAGCCTCACACCACACCCCAAAGTCCTTAGGGTATCTGGACCCTACCCCCTTTCTCCTCCCACAAGCAGCTTACACTGACCCCTCTGTTCTCCTCCATCCATGACAGAGTGCCAGCTGCCACAGGCTCTGGGCAAGACACTGGGGTACAGAAAGAAGACCAGTTGTCCTCATGCTCTCTGCCCAGGAGACTTGGGAAGTCACAGATCATCCGCAGATTGCTCTCTGCTGTTGGGAGTTTGCAAGAGCAGAAGCTGTGGCAGATGGGAGAGTGTTCAGGTGGAAACTCTACTGTGCAGAAGCAAAGTAGGTGCTAGAAGCCCAGCCCATTCACTGGTGGCCCCAAGGTTGCCATCCACTGAACCACCTTGCCCCTTGAGATGATGTGCTAAGAACTGAGCTAGTGAACCTAGAGGAAATGCAGTTCCCCTTCCCACCTCTGTGCACACTCAGATCCAGCAAACAGGGAGGAGCCTATGGCGACTAGACCTCCCTCCCAAGACATGGGGCTGGGCTTTACTTGGGGCCACGAGATGGAGCTAGACTGAGGTTCAGAGAAGAGCACCCCACCAGGGAAGGCCGGGTGACCACCTGTCAACAGACCAGGGTGGGTTTTCAGGTTTCCCAGTAACAGCCCTGCTAGCTGGGGGTGTACCGTGCTTTTCCCTCCTCCGATGGGGGCTCCTGGCCTGCCACTGACTCTCAGCAGTTGATCCCGGAAGCCAGTGCTTCTCATGGGGCAGCCTTGCACAGGCTGTGAACGGATGGTGAGGCCGCGGCCACAGGAAAACAATTCACACCTTTGTAAGATGATTTATTTCATTTATCAACAACATGGAGTCAGAAAAGCCCAGCTGCAAGGGACCTTTTTACTACTAGAGCCAGTCTTGGGCAACTCTGTCTCTCTGTTCCCTCTCCAGGCCTCGGAAGCTCGGCAGCCCCTGGATGCCAGGCAGGCGACGGGCTCACTCCACTCCCTCCCTGCCCATGGAAAGGGGCGCAGTGTGCCTCGGCCCCCTCACCCACGGGGCCAGTCCCCAGGTCCCTTTGGAGAAGGTGCCTTCTCAGCCCAGCAGGGACTAGAACCAGGGATTGGGGAGCCAAGACAGCTGGTGACGCCATGCCCTGTCCAAGCTGAGGTGGAGCGGGCCCGGTAAACTCCTCCAGAGAACCAGGGCCCTTCGCAAGCATTCCCCATTGTAGGGTGATCACAGCCACAGATCTGCAGAGCCCCCCAAATACAACTGTAGATTGGTGTGAAGGATGGGTAGCAGGAGCTGGCAAGCAGGCACTGCCAACAGGTGGCAGGTGGAACCGCCTGGGGGCCCGCTGCCCTCAGAGCTCCCGCCACCTTCCCTTCTGACACCAGGTGCTGGAGCCCTAGTCCTCGCTCGAGTTGTCAAACTCCTCCCAGTCAGACACGCTCATCACCTCGGAGGCAAAGTCCGGGTCAGCCTGGCTGCGGTCCGGAGTCCCACGAGGCGGCTCGAGGAGCAGGGAGCGGGGCAGGGTGAGTACGCAGGCTGCCAGGCCTGAGATGGAGTTGTCCAGCTGCGGGCCCTCCTCCCAGCAGTCCTTCTCCACGTCATAGATGTGCACGTAGCCCGTGCGGCTGCCACGGTTGTGTGAGCGGCCACCCAGCACATAGATCCTGGTGTCCAGCACAGCAATGCCAGGCTCGCCATGGCCGGCTGGGAGTGGGCAGACAGATGACCACTGCCCGGATGTGCAACTGTAGCAGGCCACCTGCAAAGCCAAGGTCAGAGTAAAGCTGGGCACCTGCTGGGATGGAGACTGCCAGGCCGCCGGGGCCAGATGGGCAGGGCAGCACTCTTGGCCAGGCCCCGGGTTCAGACCAAGACTGAGGGGCACGGCCAGGCTGTGTGTAAACCCGGCTCCCCTGGAGGAAGAGTTTGGGGCCTGCATCAAAATATCCTGTCCACGGACCAGGCTGATCCTCTGTCCTGCCTTCAGGAGCCTCAGCCAGCCTGTGGCCCCAGGTGTGTGGCAACACAGTGGGCACACCGGCACGCTCTTCTCTAAGGCCTGAGATTCTCTCCTCTCCACAAGACTGACTGACCAAAGACACGGACCCCAACTAACTCCCTCAGAGCACCCAACACCAGGGAGAAGTGCTGATAAAATGTGTAAATAGTTAACTTGCTGACTAGGGATGACCATTAACATTCTCACATCTCAAAATTACCCCAAACAGTAAACAAACATATGGGGAAATGTCTGACCTTTTTTTAATCCAAAAAATGTAAAATCGGAGTTAAATTTGTCCCTGACAACTACCAGCCACCGGGGGGAAAAAAATCACAAGACCCAATGCTGATAAATGTGTAATGAAGCCATTTCATGGGTGTCTGTTTGTCTGCCATTCCAGGAAGGCTATTTGACAGTATGTATTAAGAGCCCCCCAAATCTTATTTTTTTTTTGATTTAATAGTACATTTGTTTTTCTAGCTGTGGTAGGCAGAAAAATGACCCTCCTAAGAAGTCCATGTCCTAAAATCTCTAAAGTTGTGTTACTTTATATGGCAAAAGGGACTCTGCAGACAAACGTAAGGGTATGGACCTCGAGGTGGGGAGGGTATCCCGGACTTTCCGGGTGGACCCATCTAATGGCACAAGTCTTTGAAGGCAGAAAGGGAAAGTCTAACAGGAGAGAAGAGAAGTAGAAGGACAACCTGCTGTAGCTGGCTAAGGACGAAGCGGCCTCATGCCAGGGAATGCAGAGGCCTCTAGAAGCCAAGGAGGGCCTTTAGCTGACAGCCAGCAAAGAAACAGGGACCTCAGTTCTGATAACCTGAGTGAGCAACGAGTCAGATTCTCCCCTAAGGCCTCTAAAAAGGACAGATTCCCTGATGTCACCCAGATTTTATCGCAGTGAGACCACACTGGACTTAGGACCTACAAAAATTAAGAATACACTTATGCGGCGCCTGGGTGGCTCAGTTGGTTAAGTCTGCCTTTGGCTTGGGTCATGATCCCGGGGTCTCTGCTCATGCCTGCTTCTCCCTCTCCCTCTCCTTGTGCTGTCAAATAAACAAAATATTTTTAAAAATAATAAAAAGAATGTACTTATATTGTTTCAAGTTATTAAATTGGTGGTGATTTGTCATGGCCACAATAGGAAACTGATCCACGAGAGCCGACGGGTTCTCACCACTCAGAGCCTGTTAAAACAGACTGCTGAGCTCCACCCCTGGAGCTTCCAATTCAGTGGGTCTGGGGTAGGACCTGAGAACCTGCATTCTAACAAGTTCCCAGTGATGCGGATGCTGCTGTTCTGGGACCGCACTTTAAGAAGCAGAGCTCTCACCTAAGAAAACAATCCAAAATACCTGAAACACACTACAAAGTAAATATTATTTATGTTACTTGGAATAGCTAAACTTTGGACCAATCCAAATGATGCACCAACATGACAGGATTCTGCATGGCCACTAAGATGGGGCAGTGGCTACGGAAATTGTGTATTAAACTGGAAAACAGCCACCACAAACTTTAGCCAGAAGCAGGAAAGCTCTTTACCTACAATGAGGGGGAAACCACGCACAGAGAGGACTAAAGAACAGTGGCACCAAGTAGGATTATGGGTACTTTTCTTCAGCCTTATCCATTATTCAAAGGTTCTGCAATTCGGTTATACTAACTTTATAATTGATGTTTTCAATAATAAAAACAAATGAAAGTGCCCTGCCTCATACTATAAAGGTGGATACATGTCATCTGTCCAAACCCAGAGAATGTACACCACCAAGAGCAAACCCTGGTGTAAACTGTGGTGTTGGGGTAAGAACATGTCACCGTGGGTTCATCGATTGCAACAAATGTCCCACTCTGGTGGGGAAGACCATGTGTGCAGGGATGAGGGTATACGGGAAATCTCTGCACTTTCTGTTCAATTTTGCGGAGAATCTAAAACCACTATAAAAAATAAAGGCTACTTAATAAAAAGGCAGACATGTGGCACATAAATTTTCATCCAAAACAACTGGAAGAGATGGGAAGAACATATGTGGGGTGGCCCAGCTCTGCTCACCTGGTGCACATCCCTCCTGTAGCCAGCGTCATTGTTGCTACCCCCGATCACGTACAGCTTGTCCAGGAGGGTAGCCATGCCGTGCCAGGCTCGCCGCACGGGCCCATCAGCCAGACTGTGCCAGGTGTTGCTGTCTGGGTCATAGCAGTGCGTCTCCTTTAGGTAGTCTTCCCCTCTGCGGCCACAAGTAACGTACATCTTCCCCTCCAGTGTGGCGCCCGCATGGGCATATACCTGCATGGGGCCACCAAGAGAACCAGGGATGGCTAGGAAGGAGGCAAGAGGGCCACAAGGGAAGACAACCAGGAGCCTCATGGAAGCCACTCATACCCCACAGTTGCTCTGTGCCTCCTGGTATCCCCAACTTCTACCTCACATCCTGCTGAGAACACTCCCTGATTCGGTCCCAGTCATCCACCCTGACCTTACCCTAATAGGGGATGATGGGTCTACGGACCCAGAGATAACTCTGAGCTTCTATGAAGGGGAAAACGGAATCTCTGTCTCTCCCTTCCCCCTAAGGGAGACATCGGCATGGGGGGCTCAAAACAATCAAAGCACAGCCTTGAGAGCCAGTCACAGGAGGAGACAGCATTTCTGGGAATATCTGACCCACCCTCAGTGGTCTGCACCTTTCCCCAACTCCCAGTACCAGCCAATCCTCCAGGCCCGCTGACCCCACTTTCAAAATCTGTTCACAAATATCCAGCAGTATGGTGAGAAGAGTAAGATGCAAATTCAAACACAAAGATCAATGCCATTTTAGTGATGGTTATTTGTGGAGGAAGAAAATATACCACCCTGCTATCGACTTTGGTCCTCAGACTTTCAAGCGCACCCTGGCAGGGGGTCTCCTCCTTGCTCAGGCAGCTAGACCCCTCACACTGGTCCCTACTGCATCCAGGACCTCCTCTCTCATATCCACTTGCTCAACCCACCCCAAGCAAGGCTTCCGCGCATGGGCCCCAACGCAGAGTACTGTTTTTTGGGGGTAGAAGAGGTATGGAAGCTCTGGGGCTTGGGTTACAGAGCCAGCCACCAACACTCGGGCTATGTGGTGACACAGCAAAGGGCTGGAGAGGTAGACAGGGTGGAGAACAGGGGACAGAGCAGTTCACAGGACATAAACCAAGGGCTTGAGTTTTTTCTCATCAGTGTGGGGGTCTGGGGAGGTCTTGGTGTTTTTTTTTTTTTTTTTTGGTTTTTTTTTTTTTTAATTAAACTTTTCATTTTGAAGTATAGACTCACATGTAGTTTTAAGAAAATAATACAAATGCCATGTACCCTTTACCCAGGCCCCCAGTGATATGAGCTGGTACAACTCTAGCACAACGCGACTCTAGTACAACCAGGATGCTGACACTGACACAGTCAAGACACAGGACACTTCCATCTTCACTAGGATGCCTCCTGTTGCCTTTTTTTTTTTTTATTTAAGATTTTATTTATTTATTCATGAGAGAGAGAGAGAGAGAGAGAGAAAGGCAGGCAGAGACACAGGCAGAGGGAGATGCAGGCTCCATGCAGGGAGCCTGACATGGGTCTCAATCCCGGGTCTCCAGGATCACGCCTCGGCGCTAAACCGCTGAGCCACCCGGGCTGCCCCATGTTGCCTGTTTGTAATCACACCCACACCCCCCCGCCCCAAACCCCTTCTTTAATCCCTGTCAACCACCAATCTGTTTCTCCATTCCTATAATTCTGTCATTTCAAGACTGTTACATGAATGGAATCATGTAACCTTTTGAGACAGGCTTTCTATGGTACCTCTATGTTACCTAGACTGTTGCTCATGTGTGTCCATAGTTCACTTTTATTGCTGAATAGAATTCCATGCTACAGTTTGCTTAGCCATTCACCTGTTAAAGGACATCTGATTTGTTTCCAGTTTCTGGCTGTTACCAATAAACCACTATGTTTGTGGTACAGAGTTTTCATTTTTCTGGGATAAATGCCCAGGATGGCAACTGCTGGGTTACATGGTAGTTGGAAGTTAACTATTTATTTTTTTTTATTTTTTATTTATTTATGATAGTCACATAGAGAGAGAGAGAGAGGCAGAGACATAGGCAGAGGGAGAAGCAGGCTCCATGCACCGGGAGCCCGACGTGGGATTCGATCCCGGGTCTCCAGGATCGCGCCCTGGGCCAAAGGCAGGCGCCAAACCGCTGCGCCACCCAGGGATCCCGGAAGTTAACTATTTAAAGACATTGTGAAATTCTTTCCCAGTGTCTCTGTGCCATTTACATTCCCATCAGCCATGTATGAGCAACCAACCTACCTCCTCTGCAGCCTTGCCAGCACTGAGTGTTGCCATTAGTTTTTTTTTTTTTTTTTTTAAGCTACTCTAACAGGTAGTTTTCTCACTCTGGGTCTAAGTTGCGCTTCCCTAATGGCTAATTATGTTGAACATCTTCTCATGTGCTTGTTTGCCATCTGACAACCCTTCTTTGTTTTGATGAAGTCCCATTTATTGATTTTTCTTTTTACGGCTCATGCTTTGGGGGTCAAGTCTAAGTACCTGTTGCCCAGTCCTACATCCCAAAGATTTTCTTCTACTATTTTCCTCTAAACACTATTTAGCTTTATATTTTAGAGCTAAGCCCGTAAACCACTTTGAGTTAATTTTTGTATAAGGTATGAGGCTTGGGTCGATGTTTCTTTCTTACAGATTCCAAGACTCTTATATAATTTGTTTAAAAATTATCTTTTCTCAGTTCAATTGTTTCTGCACCTTTGTAAAAAAATCAGATGGACTGGGATGCCTGGGTGGCTCAGCATTTGAGTGCCTCCCTTTGGCCCAGGGCGTGATCCTAGAGTCCCGGGATTGAGTCCCACATCAGGCTTCCTGCTTATCTCTCTGCCTATGTCTCTACCTTTCTCTGTGTCTCTCATGAATAAATAAAATCTTAAAAAAAAAAAAAAATCAGATGGTCTTATTTGTGTGGGCCTATTGTGGATTCCCCATTCTGTTGCACTGATCTTTGTGTCTATCCCTCTGCCAATAACACAGTGGTAAATCCTGCAGCTAGGTAGTAAGTCTTGAAATCGTGTAGACTTATTCTTCCCACTTTATTTACAAAATTGAGGTATTCTAGATCCTCTGCACCTTTCCATGTAAATTTCAGAACAGTCTCATGTATATTTACAAAAACTGTTGCTGAAATTTTGATATGAATTGAGTTAAACACCATGTATCAATCTGGGAAGAACTGACATCTTTTTTGAGTTTTCCAATCCATGTACATAGTATGTCTCCCCACTTATTTACATTTTATTTCCTTCATCAGCATTTTATTATTTTTAGCATATACATTCTTTTAAGTGTTACTAAATTTATACCTAAGCATTTCATTTTTAGGAGTTATTATAAATAGCATTCTTTTTCATTTCAGTGTCCACATGTTCATTGCTAATATACAAAAATGCAATTAATTTTTGCAGGTTTGGGATCCCTGGGTGGCTCAGCGGTTTGGCGCCTGCCTTTGGCCCAGGGCGTGATCCTGGAGACCCAGGATCGAATCCCATGTCGGGCTCCTGGTGCATGGAGCCTGCTTCTCTCTCTGCCTATGTCTCTGCCTCTCTCTCTCTCTCTCTGTGACTATCATAAATAAATTAAAAAAAAAAAAATTTTTTTTGCAGGTTTGTCTTTTTTTTTTTTTTTTTTTAAAGATTTTATTTGTTTATTCATGAGAGACACAGAGAAAGAGAGGCAGAGACACAGGCAGAGGGAGAAGCAGGCCCCGCGCAGAAAGCCCGACGTGGGACTCCATCCTGGGTCTCCAGGATCACACCCTGGGCTGAAGGTGGCGCTAAACCGCTGAGCCACCTGGGCTGCCCCAGGTTTGTCTTATATCCTACAATCTCACTGAACTCACTTATTAGTAGATGTGCCACCAAGTGAGTACTGAACTCACTTATTAGTCCTAGGATTTTTTTTTTTTTTTTGGTAGATCCCTTTAAGACTGTATGTATGAAAAAAAAAAAAAGACTGTATGTATGTACGTATTTATTTATTTGAAAGAGAGAATGTGTACACAGGGGGTGGGGCAGAAGAAGGAGAGAGAGAGAACCTCAAGCAGAATCTGTGCTGAGCATGGAGCCAGACATGGAATTCAATCTCATGACCCTGAGATCACGACCTGAACTGAAATCAAGAGATGGACACTTAACCACCTTAGCCACCCAGGCATCCAGGTAGATTCTTTTAGATTTTAGACAACTGTTTCATCTTTAGGATTAGTTTTATTTCTTCCCTTTCAATATGCATGCTTTATTTTCTTTTCTTGCCATACTTCACTAGCTAGACCTTCCAGGACTATAATGAATAAGAGTGGTGAGAGCAGACATCCTTGCCCTGCTCCCTACCTCAGTAAAAACATTCAACTCAGTCTTTAACTATTATTATTATTTTTTAAACATACTTTTCTTTTTTTTTTTTTAAGACTTCTATTTATGCATGAGAGACAGAGAGAGAGAGAGAGGCAGAGACACAGGCAGAGGGAGAAGCAGGCTCCATGCAGGGAGCCTGACGTGGGACTCGATCCCGGGTATCCAGGATCAGGCCCTGGGCTGAAGGCAGCGCTAAACTGCTAAGCCACGGGGGCTGCCCTCTTTAACTATTAAACACAACATCAGCATTAGGATTTTTATATATGGTCTTCATCAGGTTGAGGAAACTCATTTCTATTCTCATTTTTTGAGTTTGATCATGAATAGATGCAAAATATTGTCAAATCCTTTTTCTGCTTTGATATGATTATACAATTTTTAACATAGTGGATTATACAGATTAAATTTCAAATATGGAACTAGCCTATCTACTATCTCTGTAACCAACTCCATTTGTTCATTCATTTCTTTTATCAAGGGGGGATAATTCTATTTGCTAATATTTAGTGAAGGATATTCATATGTATATTTATGGGAGACTTATCTTTTTTTGGTACTGTCTTTGTCTGGTTTTGCTATCAAGTTAATATTAACCTCATAAGATGAACTGGGAAATATTCTTTCCCCTTCTATTTTCCAAAAGAAAAAAAAACAAAAACCCCCGCAGAACTGAAGTTAACTTTTCTTTAAATGTTTAGTAGAGGGCAGCCTGCGTGGCTCAGTGGTTTGGTGCTGCCTTCGGCCCAGGGCCTGATCCTGGGGCCCCGAGATCGAGTTCCACATTGGGCTCCCTGCATGAAGCCTGCTTCTCCCTCTGCCTGTGTCTCTGCCTCTCTATGTCTCTAATTAATTAATAAATAAAATCTTTAAAAATATTTTTAAAAAATGTTTAGAATTCTTATTAAAACAATCTAGATCTGGACATTTCTTTTTGGGAAGTTTGATTTCTTTTTTTTCTTCTTTTTTAAAAATATTTTATTTATTTATTTATGAGAGGCACAGAGAGAGGCAGAGACATTGGCAGAGGGAGAAGCAGGCTCCTCACAGGGAGCCCAGTGTGGAACTTGATCTCAGGTCCCCTGAGCCAAAGGCAGACGCTCTACCACCAAGCTACCCAGGCATCCTGGGAAGTTAGATTTCCTGAAAGGTAGAAGGCTATTCAAATTATCTATTTAGTCTCGAGTCAGTTGTGTTAGATTGCATTTTTTGAGGAATTCATCTATAATCAAGTTTACACAATTAAGGTTGTTCATAGTATCCTCTTCTCATCCTTTCTATGTCTAAAGGCTTTGTAGTAATGTCCTATTTTATTCTTGATATTTTTAATTGTGACTTCTCCTTCTAGAAATTTGTCAATTTTATTTACCTAGTTAAAGAACCAGTTCTTTGTTTTGTTGATTTTCTCTACTATTTTTCTGCTTTTAACTTCACTGATTTCTGTTCTTTAATATTTCTTCTGCTTGATTTGGCTTTACTTCACTTTTTTTTTTTCAAGTTCTTAAGCTAGGAGCTTATACTATTGATTTGAGGTTTTTTTCCTTCTTTAATGTATGCTTTTAGTGTCACAAATTTCTCTCTCAGCACAGCTCTAGTTGGACACCACCAATTCTGACATGCTGCCTTTCCATTTTCATTCACTTCAAGGTATTTTATTATTCCCTTTTGACTCGTGGATTATTTACACATGTGTTGTTTAGTTTCCAATTGTCTGGAGATTTTCCTGTTAACTTTCTGTTGGTGACTCCTAGTTTGAATCCATCTGAGACAGAGAACATGCTGAGAATTTAAATTTTTATACAATGATTGAAATTTGCTTCCCATTGGTGTTACCGGCTATCAGCCTCTTTACTTACAAGTCTGAGACATACGAGGCAAAAGGAAAACCCAGGGAATACATTACTGCATGGTATTCCCCACTTCCTCAGATCCCTAGCAGGACTGCCTTCTCTCAACCGTTCTATTATCTTAAGGGTTGTTTTGTTTTATGTTGAGTTCTGAGTTGCATTTAGCAGGAGGAGCTGGGAAGAATACATCTACTCTATCTTCCCAAGTGTGAGCTCTCTGGGGAGGTCTTTAAGTGAGAGTTCCCGGCAGAGATCCCCTTTTTCTCCTCTGGAACACAAGAAGGCAGCACTCTGCCTACTGCTAGGACAGGGAGTTCATGGTTTATTGGGGGCATGTCAGCAACCAATTAATGATACCACACTGATGGGACTCGGCATTACGGGGTCCCTAAGAAACAGGTGAGCGAATGTGACAAACATGAGGTTGTGTGACAGCCTTTCCCTCAGTCATTCGCTATGGCTGACTGTGGGTTCTAAGTTAGCAATGAGGGCTGCATACCTGCCTTCTCCAGGACCTGTGGGCCCCCTCTGCTCACAGGAGAAAACCCCCTGCTCTCTGGCAGGTTTCCCATCTACTTCCCTGACTGCCCCTCCATAATCTTATCATCATCCCTGCTCTTCTGAGCTGACCACAATTGTTCCCATGTCAGGCACACCATTAAGTCCTGACAAATCCTCCACATTTCTATCTCCAGGTTGACCACTCCCGAGTTTGACTTTTAATGTCGAACTGACATTTCCCATTGGAATATTTATCATGTTCTACATGGAACCTTTCCTTTTCTTTTTCATTCCCAAACTCATTTGTCCTCTTGGTTAGTGGCCTAGCCATCCACCCAGGTGCTCAAACTCGAGCCTGAGCGTCTCCCACAATCTATCCCTTTTCATTCTCTAACATCTGATCCATCAGCAAGTCTGGTCAGTTTATCTCCAAACTACACCAGAATCTGCCCATCATTCTCCTTCCCCACAGCCTCTACCCTAGGATAAGCCACCTTCACCCCCACCCCCTGGACCGCCCAATGGCCCTCTCCACCCTTGTCTCTTCACAATCCCTCCTCATGCTATCCCCCTTTCTCAGAATTGGGAAGGCCCCTCCTGGCCTAAGAGCTCCATCTTTCCTCACCCAGCAGCTGCTTCCTTTAGACTTTGGTCTAACCAACATCTCAGATGGGCCTTCTCCAGTCTTTTCAGATTAGTCCTGCCAGAGCCTTCTCCTTGAGCAATGCTGAGCTCAACCTTCTCGATTTCATAATCACACCTGGCACAATAGGCAATTACTTTATTGATTTGTTTAGTGGTTAAGAGTGGTCTCTCCTGTTAGGCTGTGAACATCACCGTCCAGAGGGGGACTTCTCTCATCTTTTATCACCACTGGATCCCCAGGGTTTGGTATATGGTAGGTGCTTAATAAATAGTAGCTGAATAAATGAATGGTGTGAGGGAAGGAACATTGACCTGCAGGGAGAAGTTAGCTGAAAGGCGAGGCTGCCCCTCTGTGGCCACATCAGAGAACTGCAGCTTCACCAGGAAGCCCAAGACAAAGAACCCCTGGAGTCCCCCAACTCGCTCCACCCCCACCCCCACCCCACCCCCGACCCCAGCCCGGATCCCCCATTCCTACTCAGTCCTTTCCAGAACAGAATTCAGAGGTCCATCAGGTCTCAAGGACCCCCTTGACCTCTCCCATGCAAAATATGTTCCTTTCTCCAGAAGGAAGGTAGGGAGTACCCCACCAGAGTGGCTTCCTTCTCCAGAGAAGCTGAGCAAAGAGCAGGCCAGCTTTCCCTGCCTGGGAGGAACTACAATTGGGAACCCCTAGCCTTGGAGGCCTTGTGGGCCATGGAGAAGGGCTGGACCCATCAGGGAGAGCCTCAGCCCCTTGAGGTTAAAGACTACAGCCTTGGGGGAATTGGAGAGGGGTGAGAGATAAAGAGAGAAGGTATGGGAAGAGGTCAGAAGGGCAGGAGCTCCTGTGGCTGGGCCTGGACAACAGCCCTCCCGCCACCCCTCACCATGCATCCCCGTGCAGTTCTCTGCCTCTAACAGTGCCCAGAGATGCCCGTGGATGCACATGAGTTTTAAAAACTGGCAAACAAAAAGGAAATACACCTTCTAAAGTGTTTTTTGTCTTTTCAAAGTCCCTGCCCTCCAGGAGGCCTGTGGAGAAGTCTGAGGTTCCTGCACCCTCCTCTATGTGTCGTTCCTGTTTAACAACATCCTTGGACACATTTTCAGCTCAGCTCAACTGAGCCAACAGACAAAGGGAAGGCTTCTGTCTACACTTGAAATGCAGTGTTAGAGCAGCTTCCTGGGGGGCAGTCAGTTGAGCATTGACTCTTGGTTTCGACTCAGGTCATGATCTTGAGGTAGTACTGGGATGGAGCCCTGAGTCAGGCTCTGTGCTCAGTGGGCAATCTGCTTCAGATTCTCTCTCCCTCTTCCTCCCACTCACTCTCTCTCTCAAATAAATAAATAACATCTTCTAAAAAATAAAAGTAAAGCAGCTTCCTGGTACCACGGTGGTAAGACCAAGATGGAAGTGAAATTCTAGGCAATGGGATCTGGTGCAGCCCAGGGGGCTGGCCAAGACTCAGTGGTCCTCTGCCCTAATCACAGTGCAGAGTCTTTGCAGGTACCCACTAGGCCTGATTTCCTGGTTTGGCCACCCACTCTCTGCACACCCTGGAAGGAAAGCAGGCAGGAAAAGGCCCCTCTTGGAGGGTTTTCCTTACCTCCCTCTTGAGCGGAGCCACGTAAGCCCAGGAGTTGGTGGCGGGATCGTAACGCTCCACAGCATTCAGATCATTATGGTAGTCGCGGCCCGCCACCGCATAGATGTACCTGCCCACAACACACACACACAGGTCGGCGTGCTCCTGCTGCAGGGACTGGATCTGGAACCAGCGGTTGTGCCTTGGGTCATACCTTTTGAGGGAACATGAGGGCAGTGCATCACTGACAGGCCAGAAAGTCTGCCCAGCAGGCCCACACCTCCTGTTCCACCACTGTACCCTGAACCATACCCCCCCCCCCAGCTGCCCTGACACACCAGCACATGCCCACCCACAGCCATAGCAGCAGGCTGCTACATGCCTGAACATGGGTGTGTCCCCAGCACAGAGCCTGGAAGGCATGGCCAAGATCCCTTTGCGTTTCTGCCTACAATGCCAGGACCTTCTAGGGATAATCCCATGGGCGAGTTTCTAGCTCACCCATCTGTTCACCCCAGGCTGGGCCATGGCTGTTCCTACAGCCACCTCCATCTCACCTATCCAGATCCATATTCCCCATGGCCCTGTCCCCATTCAGGAATGCCCAGTTACGGCCTTCCCCTGGACAGACACAACAGCCTCTCAGCCTCCAGTCACAACCCACTCCTCTCTCACTTCCTGTGCCTCTCCTAAGCTGTCCTGTTGCCAGCTGGAGGAGTGACAGCCATCTCCCACATGAACCGTGGGGGCCGTGAGGGAGGGATCCTGCATGATGCCAGGCACTCCCACGGGAGGGAGACACTGGGCTGTCTAGAGCAGGCCCATAAGGCTGGAGGAGCACTGATGGACTGAGGGGCTTCCCAGGGGAGCAGCTAGAGACGGCCAGGGAAGCTGACCACCGCTGAGGTTCTACTGAGCTCCTACTGAGCCTGGGCACTGCAAAGCTTGTTCTCCTGACATCATTCCCATTCATGTCCCTTTCCTCGGAGACACAGCTGTCCCTAAGCCCTGCCTTCTTTCTCCATCAATCTTTTAAAAAAGTCCTATCATTGGAGCTTCATTCTGAGCTCCTTTGTGTAACCACCCCTCCCACAGTCCCTCTGAAGGGTGTCACATGCTCAACCCCTATGAGCTCAACCATCCCAGGAAACCAACTATCAGCCCTTACTTCCTCCTCTTGCATGTCAGACCCACGCTGCAAAGGCCTCCCAGCCATTTCCAGCTGGCTGCTCACCAGCCCTGACCAGAACCCCCAGCTCCCTCTGCTCACTCAATCCCACACTCATCAGCAAGCCTCCAGTCATACCAAAGTCTCCACTTAGCCTAGCAGCTGAGGTCCTTCACAGGCCAGTCCATGCCTACCTTGCCAGCACTCAGCCCTGCCCCACTCCATGCCCCAGGCCTGGCACTCTGTGGGACAGCAGGCAGGTATGTTATTTGGGTGAAGAGAGGATTACAGAGCCTTGAGGAACCAGGACCCTATGAGCCTGAGCCCCAAAGTCCATTCTTTCCTGGATATGCATCCGGCCTTTCCCTCTGGACATCCACTCAGGTACCAGCATCTGAGTGCCTGCTTCTGAAGCCGCCTGGCTCAACAGCTCATGCATAATTACAGCTGCTTTCAGGTAAGTGGTTCTTATTTCTCCATAGAAAGACCAACTCCAAGGGGATAAGCTGAACTTCAACTGGCTAATTAGAGAATGAACAGAGTTTTCTTTGGTCAGTGCCATATACAAGTTGGTGAAGAGATGGGTTTCATCCTTTGTCTGCCTTTGCACAAGTTAGGTGTGCTCTACAGCTGCTCTTTCCTGCCTGGACCTTTGGGCCAGCTCTTCGCTGCCAGCCAGGAATGACAGGAAACAGGATGCCTCAGGGGTTGAGGCTAACAGGAGAGAAAGAACATGCAAGCAGGGTCACAAAGACCTAGCTCTGAGAGTTGGTCTGCCCCTGTCCAGGTGGGTGCATGCAGGCGTTGGCTTTCCTCTCTCTGGCATTCATTTAATTTCTACACCTGGCCAATGGGGGGATGCCACCTGCCTATGAAAGTTATCATGAGGCCTCAGAAAGGACAACACACATGGAAAGGGTCCTTGTTAAACCAGAAGGGAGTTTGTAAAGGACTGGTTCTGGTCTATATTCCTAGACCTCACTGTAGCTCAGGGCAGATCACGCACTGTCTGCTCAATTAATTAAACAAAGATTAACAACAGTGAATCATTCAGTTACTCTGCAAATATTCACTGGCCACCCAGTGTGCATCAGGCACGGTGCTCAGTGCTGGGAATCCCAAGGGAAACTCCAGACAAGGACTCTTCTTTCTACTGTAGAGGTATAGACAGAGTGCTACCCAGAAGTCGTGCTCTACTGGATAGCAGGGGCTGGGAGGGCACAGGTCTCTTACGAAGACCAGGAAGGGCCTCCTGAGAAGGTGGCACTTAAAAACTCAATGTCCAGGGGTGCAGCCAGTTGACAGTCTAGCTAGAGGTAGGCAGCCCAGGCCAATCCAGGGGCTCAGCATTCACGGAGGTCCTGCCAACTGATGGGGCTGGCCGTTTCCCATTGTCTTTCCTGTACATGACACTCATGCATGTACATGTGTCCGCCCTCCCTTCTCCACCTCGTTTCTGATCTAGTGCTAGTCAGCGTCATCCTCCAGAGTGAGACAAGCCCCACCAGATGCTTCTGCTTGCTTCCTTCTGGTCTTCTGCCCTGACAGCTTCCTCAGATGTGTTCATTTGAATTTGTGGTTTCAGATTTAACACACTCCTGTGCACGCATGTGCATGCGTGCGCACACACTACACATTCACCATACATCAATAATTTAGACACAACAGTTGTGCTCACTTCCTATCTCCCCACTGTGTCCTGTATTCCACATTTCTTTCCTTATTGAATTGATTTTCTGCTTTATTAGAATAAATCCTCAAGTAATGTTTTGTCTAATAAAAACTAGCTATATAAGGATATAAACAATTTCAGTCCCTTTAAGGTAGATTTTGAATAGCCCTACTGCAAACTCAGATGGGCCAGCTAGAGTTGATACAAAATACTCTGGGGTCTTTGTAAAATTGGACAGACCACCTTTTGTCTGTTTCCACAACTTAAGCATTCCCATGACTCTTGATGAGGTCCATTACAATCAAAGGAATTTTTAAAATGTATTTTAAAATACAAACAGCCATGGAAATGCTTAACAGAGAAAGCAAGTTGCTATCCTAAGTAGAGTCCAACAGGCCACGGGTGAAGCGGACAGTCGGTACAGGTCCCCCCATCTGAACATAGGGTGTTGCCTGGAAACCATTCACAAGCTGAAACGGCACGAAACAAAGCAAATACAATTCACATGGGGAAAAATGTGAGATTCCTAGACCCCAAAAATAACCACTGTCAGGGCTTTTCTGATACCTTAGGTCACACCTTGCTAATGGATGCATGAAATACATGGAGATAAAGCACAGACGCTCATAGAGTTCAGAGCTCTGGCGGCTTGATGCTGAGATGAGTGTAGTTCCGGGGAAGGTGCTGGGCAGCGCCACCACACTCAGTCAGGGGGCATGCTGCCTCTGTAAAGGCTCACTGCAAAACCAATGCTGAATACTACCTTCACTTTCAATCTTTTTGTAAAAGTAAAAACAGGCACTAATGTAGGTCTTCCACGAAAGTGGAATAACATGGACTTTGAAGAACCAGGGGTGGGAAGGGGGGAGTACAAATACAATTTGCTCCAAGACAGCTAACTTCTATGCACTTCCTGCTGTACCAATGCTCTGATATAACTTGAGAAGTCTCCAACACCTCAACATGCAAACCTTAACTGCAACTTTTATCTTCTGGTATTCTGAGGGTCTGAAGATCCTAAAGCTCATAAACTAAGAAAGGGAAGAAGGGAGAGAACCAAACTCAGACCATTCAAATTAAGATCCATCTGGCAGTTTTTAAAGTCTATGAAGAGATTAATGGAACTCTCACCCTGGAGAAATGACAGACCCCAGGGTCCTCCCCACCATGCAGGCAGATACTGCCCCCCAACCCCTCCACAGTACCTCCCCCTGCCAGGCAGGTCTCACCAACCCCACCTGCCACAATGACCCAACCTTGTCACTGGAGTCTGCTGTTGGTTATCAAATATTGGTGCTGATACTAGAATTTTTCAGAGTCTGGCTTGGGATTCACAGCACATGTTCACCAATGGGAAATTCAGACCAGTCTTGAAGCAAAACTGACGTCAAGGAAGTAGAAGGGCAGACTCCGGGCAGGGAGCAGCCCTCGCGGTCGCCCTTGGGGAAGGCCCTGTGGGAAAGCCTCACAGCCTCCCTGTGCGTGCACGCCACCCCACTATATGCCAAGGGCTGGTCAACACAACACCTGGAGGTCTATTTTGCAGGTCTGTGGGTTGCTCTCAGCAGGGAGCTCGGGCCTTGGGCCTCCAACAGGGATATAGGCCCCTACAAAAGAAGCTTTGAGGCTTTTTAAGGGAAGGCTGAAGCTAGTGCTGCCACACCTACTGTGGAGGGTATTTGGTTAGGGAGAAAATGGAGATATTGTTTCCTCCTTTCTGAACTCAGCCTGTCTTGTGTTTAACTGCAAAGGAGCTGCCAAGCTTTGGGTCTCTTCAGTTTAACAGAGGTGACCACCTCCTGGGGCCCAGAGGGCAGAAGTGGCTGCAGTCCTCTCCTCATGGTCACTGGTCACTACGCTCACTTCTGAGAGGCAGAGGCAGAGGCAGGCCAGACCCCACCCCCACCCCCAAAGACAGAAACGTGAACGTGGGTCCGTACCTAACTCACAGCCATGGAAGCAGCTGGCAAGATCTCTCTTTGCGGTGCCAGCTTTCTTTCAACTTGCAGAAGATTTGCCACATGAGCCAAATCCCACGAAATCAAACCAAATACAGTAGCAGGGCCCCGGACACCTAATGGTAGCGGAGGCTGTGGGGACCTGCCCTGATTACTTTGTTCTGCTCCCCAAAATGGATTTCTGGGATCACAGCTCCATAGACTGACAGAGCTAGAAGCAGCCTGCAGACCAGGACAGTCCACAAAATCCCCTCTCTTGGGTTCCTGGACTCAATTCTGATGTATGTGTTGGGGCAGGGGGCATGACATTTTCTCCACACTGATAAGCAATTCTCGGGACACCGACTAAGTGTCCTACAAGTCAACTCAATTCCAACACTACCTGGAGGTAGCATCAGACCCCACAGGTTGAGGGCTCAGTCCACAAGATGGTACCGCCCCATCCTGCCAGTCTCCGCTTCAGACGCTAGTAATAAGCCCAGGCTATCATCTATGCTTCTGACCTACCAGTTAATAACATGAGGTTCCAATGACCCCCTCCAGCTCAAAATGCCAATTACAAGCACCAAGCTGTGCCTTTGACTGACTTGCTATAAATCAGAGGTTTCTAAGATCCCCCTTTCTTTGGGTTTCATTAATCTGCTAGAGTAGCTCACAGAACTCAGAGAAACATTACACTTACTAGATTACCTGTTTATTGTAAAAAGATATAAATCAGGAATAGTCAGGAAGAGATGCACAGAGCAAGGTCTGGGGAAAGGGCAGGGAGATTCCAAGCTCTCTCCAGGCAGGTGCGTCACTCTCCCAGCACCTCTAACTAGGTGGTCACCAACCCTGAAGCTCTCCCAACCCTCTCCTTTTGGGTTTTGATGAAAACTTCACTACATAGGCACTGATTGATTAAATCACCGGCCCTTCTCTGAATGGCAGGGTTGGTTCTCCCGATGGCCATCCCCCACTCACACTCAGGGGCTTCCAAAGCCACCTCATTAACATAACAAAAGACAAAATTAGTGCTCTCCTTTTATGAAATTCCAAGGGGGGTTTTGGAAGCTATGAACCAGGACCTATAAAGACCTAACATATAGAAAAGCACATAGAGTACATCACAGTAAGCCCCCCCCCTTCTTAGAAAACTGCCTGCTCAGAGGACCTTGGGGGACCCCATGCCTGGCAACACCCCTGGCACCAGGGCAGGCAGGGGTAGTGAAATCTGGTTCAGTGATGCCTGTTGGCTTTTTGGGCCCCCTGGACAGAGGACTGTATACTACAAAATAGGGAGGGAGGACAGGAAGCCATCCTCACCAGGGGCTTGTGGTTAAGAGAGCTGATGGGCAAATGGAGCCTGGGATGAGACATATCAAAGCTGGAGAGGGCAAGATGGAAGGAGCAGCTGCCTGCCCAGTGCTCCTGGCAACTAGGTCCCCACCTTCTGAGGCAGAGTCCTGTGCCCAGCCACTCCAAGGCATAGTCACTCGCAACCTATCTCCTCACCCAATCTCCTCACTCACGGGACAGCAGGGGTGACCTATAGTAAGTGGGTTTGAGAAGAGGAAAAGAGTGAAAGCAAGCATGCACGGTCCCCTCTTCCTTGCCTCATCACAGCCTGCACTCTCCAAATTAACCTCGACTTTAACCCCAACAAGCCACAAGATTAATTAAATGGCTAGTGCCTCAGCCCTTGCAGAGCCCACTCCACAAGCAGCCTCCTGAGCCCATGGCTCCCGCACCACAGGGTCACCCACATCCCAAGTCTCAGCCAAGCACTCCCGCCTACCTCCAGCACCGGGACTCAGCACGGAAGCCCTGCACATTGTTGTCCCCTCCGATCAGGTACACAAAGTTGTTGAGCACCGCGATGCCCTGGTTGGACATGCGGGGGGCCAGGGAGGCGGTGAAGTGCTTCCACTCTCCTAGCAGGGGGTTCAGGTACTTGGCCTGGTCACTGAGGACAGTGGATGGCGTGGAGTGAATACCCCCAAAGCCCACGACACACTGGAAGTCCGACCGCAGCTCTGTCTGAGGGCCCTGCAGGCTGGGCTGCAGGCTCTCGTTGCGGTGGTACATGAGGGCATTGGCCACCGTGTCCCTCAGTGGGCTGGGGTCCAGCTTATCGTGCAGCCGCTGGAGGACCTCAGCTTCCATCAGGGGAAAACGTACTGTCTCAAGGAGCTTGGGGGGCTCGTGCAGTGAGATCTGGTCGGCCTGCACCTGCTCCAGGGTGTAATGGTAGAGCAGGGCACCCTCATATACCTCGGTCTCACAGGAGACCTCCAGGCGGTTGCTGCTGAGGAGGGAGTAGACCTTCTCCAGGGGAAGCTGGCGGTACTTGTCAGTCCGTGAGAAGGCCACAAAGTTTTTGAGGATGTAGGTGTCCAGCTGCTCAGTCAGACGGCTCAAGTCAAATAGCTCCGCCAGCCGGTAAACATCAAGGATGTTCTCTTCATCCACCCAGGACATGAGGAAATCACAGCAGAAATGAATGATTTCTGGGATCTGTGAAGAGAACAAGCCCCACTCAAGCCCAGGCTGGGATGAATGTGTCTGGGTGAGGGAGCCTGAGGCTAACAGCAGACACACAGCTGTTGGCTACAGCAGGCCCCCCTCCAGCACCCCTGTCCTTCCCTGGCATGGCTGCTTTCTCCCAACTGAAGAGGTGACTGGGGCTCACTGCAGACTGACTGGGTTTAAAACCAGGCTTCGAAGTGACCTGTGACAAGTTTTTAACTGCTCTGAGCCTCAGTTTTCTCCTCTGTAAGTGGAGAGGAATAAATTCGAAGATGAGACTGCACCCCGAAGTATCTGGCACGGAGTGGACCCTTTCAGATCAAAAGTAGTGAATCTCCAGAGAATCAGGGAGCAGCACAGTGGCCACATCAGCCACCCCTGGTTTGGATGGCACCTGGGACCTGTGCCTGCCCCTCTGCAGGCTCTCTACAAGATATCCAGCTCTCTTCTCCTACAACAACCCCCACAACTGCAGATTGAGCCAAAGCTGCAGGCCCAGGGACCCCACCCCAGGAGAAGGATCCTGAACCACCCACGAGCTAAGAACTGCCAGCAGGGTGTTTCAGATGCTCGCCCAGCACTCTTCCTGGCAACACCACACAGTTCTTGAAAGGCTAGAAGCCACCCTGCCTGGGGAAAGGCCTGCATGACTCTGGCTAGCACAAGGGTTCCAAGTGACATCTGCCTTCTTCCAATTGGGCAGAAAAACCAGTGAGTTGGAAGAAAGGCAAGACAGAAGGGTGCTGAGGCGGGAGATGAGAAGTGAGCCCCGGGCTTAGAGGTTACCCCATGATTAGACAATCAGAGCATGGCAGGGTGAAGGAGGCAGAGAGGAGGGCTCTAGGGAAAGCTGCCCAGGCATTGCTAAGTTCTTTAGGAAAACAGAATTCTGAAAATGCACTAAAAATGAGAATGCCTCACTCGTCACCAACAAATTAATCAGAACACACAGAGTAATTCTGCTGGTGTGAGGCTTGTTAATAAACATTTAAAATCTCTTTATCTTTATTTTTTTCTCATTCCAAAGATACTCTATGCTTGCCAGGTCATAAGCTAAGAAGGACTGAATGGAAACCTGTAAAGTGCCAGGCATGTGTCTGTCTGCCCCACACGGAACGTCCCCATAGTGCTGTTAGGTCCTGAAAGTCTCGACCACCCATTTCTTCCTCGATGGCACTTCTGCTTTGCCTCTTCTTCCTAAAATACTTCTGATCTGTCATGGGCCAGGACACTGAGGGCCAGGTTCTGGGTAGAAAGTGACAGCAAACAGTCTTCAGTGGGCATGACAAGCAGCTCCTGAAGAACTGCTTCATGTCACTCTCTTCTTCCCATCCTCATTGTCACAGCAGTGGGCCCTCTGCTGGGGAAGCTCACAAGGAATCACCTGCCTGCCCAGTGCAGGAACCCCATTAAAGGCTCAGAGAAATGAACACTTGCTGGGGGTTACCCAGTGGTGAGAGTCTTGCTGGGATTCAGATCCAGGTCCTGGGGACACCACAAACAGTCTACTGATCTTGAGCTAGTTCAAAGCACAGCACGTGGGGAGCATGTAATCAATGGCTACACAAACGTGACCCTGACAGGGCCTATGGACTTGCAGCTGTTATACCAAGTAAAACTTGCTTAAAAAAAAACACTGTGGGGGGATCCCTGGGTGGCACAGCGGTTTAGCACCTGCCTTTGGCCCAGGGCACGATCCTGGAGACCCGGGATCGAATTCCACATCGGGCTCCTGGTGCGTGGAGCCTGCTTCTCCCACTGCCTGTGTCTCTGCTCTCTCTCTCTGTGTGACTATCATAAATAAATTAAAAAAAAAAAAAAAAAAAAAAACACTGCGGGACGGGACGCCTGGGTGGCTCAGCAGTTGAGCACTTGCCTTTGGCTCAGGGAGTGATCCTGGTCCTGGGATCTCTGCATGGAGCCTGCTTCTCCTCCCTCTTCCTATGTCTCTGCCTCTGTCTGTGTCTCTCATTAATAAATAAATAAAATCTTTAAAGAAAATTAAGACAACACTGCACAGAAGCCCACTATTTTAAAAATAAAACCCCAAAAAGCTGGGCTATCGAGGTAAGGAGGGGCTCCCTCATCCCATGCTATCCACACAATAGCCTCAGAAGTGCTAAAGTGCTCAGAAGCACTGTCTCAACTCCATCTACTCATTGCATATGGTGAGCCAACCCAACAAGCACAGGCTAAGGGCCTCCCACCTGCCCATTTGAGAGCAACAGCTCAGGGAACTGCTGGGGCTCTCCCATATAGTGTGGGGCCTCCAGACACCCTTGAACAGGTTGGTTTTCCTGACATGTTTTTTCTGATGGCCCCAAATGTGTTCTGACCTGAAAAAAAGGTCAGGATAATGAATTCGGCATAGCATTTCATTTCCACTTTCAACAAATGTAAAATAAAATGAGAAGTCTCTCTAGTCAGGTGAGGCTATCTGACAACAGCTACTGAAAGCAAAAGGCAGGTGCAGGCCCAGCCCTCATGTGGCTTCACCAGCACCACTGAGGTAATATAGCCTTCTAAAACGTAGGTCACACTGCCAAAGCCTCAGAAGACTTCCTGAGTTCTGTAGAAAAACAAGCATCCAAAATTCAATGACAAAAAAGAAAGTAGTTTCAAAGAGATGGATGTGGGGATCCCTGGGTGGCTCAGTGGTTTGGCGCCTGCCTTTGGCCCAGGGCGCGATCCTGGAATCCCGGGATCGAGTCCCGCGTCGCGCTCCCAGCATGGAGCCTGCTTCTCCCTCTGCCTGTGTCTCTGCCTCTCTCTCTCTCTCCCCCATGAATAAATAAAAAAATTAAAAAAAAAAAAAGAGAGATGGATGAAGTCAAGTTGGGTGGATGAGCAGAAAGGACTTGGGAACTGTGGGAGTTCAGCTTCATCAGACACTGGGGCATGCAGGACATCACACACCTGCTTCGGGGTCAGCCCACATGTTTATGTGCAGGATCCTCTCAGGGGCGGGGAGACCCAGGCAGAAGGAAAGGAACAGCAAAAGAGCAGAAAGCAAAAGCAGAGGAGCCTGCCTGGAGGCATTTGGAGCAGCTATGCTTCAATGCCCAGGGTTGGCTTAGCCATGCACCACCCAAGAGCCTCTGCCCCACCTGCAATCTCCTTTGCCACCTGGTATCCTTGCCTGCTGATCCCCCTCATGCCACTACCTGGCAGACACCTGGGGATCACCTCCTGGGTTTGGGTTTGCCTTGCTCGAGCGAGGGCAGCCTCACCTGAAGCTGGCAGGCGGCGACCAGCGTCTCCTGGACATTGCTCAGGCTGAGCTCCAACTCGGAGGTATAAATGAAATGCAGGATTTGGCACATGGCATTATAGGACACACCGTGGATCAGGACCTCTTCCTGCTCCATCTCCTTCAATCCCCCAGCAAACATTCCTCTGCAAAGTGAAAACACAAAACAGCATTGTTCTATCAATCTAAATCAATCATAAGGGCACCTGGATGTCTCAGTCTGTTAAACATCCAACTCTTGATCTCAGCTCAGGTCTTGATCTCAGGGCCATGGGTTTAAGCCCCATGTCGGGCAAATCTGTATCAATTAGGACACCAAAGTGAGAGGGAGCTGGGGGCAGGCTGACCCAGCAGTGATGTGCAACAGAACACTGGTGTGTGTTCTGAGAACCGAGTCTTGCCATGGAAGGTGCCCACAAGCTCCTGACCAAGTTTGGACAGCTATCCTAGAAATCACCATCTGTGTTTCATGTGCTGCAGGGTGTTGCACGTGAGCCTCTTGGAGTCAAGGACATCCGGCTTGCTCTCTGGTACATCCATCTATATGCTTCCTGGATCACAGCAGCAGCCCAGAGCATGTCAAGAATGAATAAATGGATGAATGAATAAATGAATGAATGGAAAACATGAATACAAGTCACTCCACTCCAAATATATTAACTGAGCTCCTAACTAAACGCCAAGTACCATTTAGAGTCAGAGGAATAACAGTCAAGGGACACCTGGGTGGCTCAGTGGTTGAGCATCTGCCTTCGGCTCAGGGCCTGATCTCAGTGTCTCAGGATCGTGTCCCGCATCGGGCTCCCTGCATGGAGCCTGCTTCTCCCTCTGTGTCTCTGCCTCTGTCACTCTCATGAATAAATAAATAAAATATTAAAAAAAAAAAAGAGGAGTAACAGTCAAGTAAAGTGGTAAGATTCCTATTTATGTAGAGTGTGATGCTAGGAAGGAGGACAAGAACAAGGTACTTCTGAGTGAGGAAATGCTAGGAAAAAGCACAACAGGGCATCTAACCTAGGAGCACCTGGCTGGGAGAGGGGAGCAGCTGGAGAATGATGAGGAGCAGGGATAGGCCGAGATGGAGGTGGGTGGCACCTCACCAGCCAGAGGAAGGCATTCCAGGCGGAGGAGACAGGAGCCCAAGTTCTGGGGCAGGGATGAGTTCAGTACCCAAGGCAGCCAGGCCAGTGCAAAGAGGAAGTGAGCAGGTGAGACAGGGCCACATCTCTGGTCTCCCCAGGTCAAGACTGAGTCAGGATTGAAATCCAAGCATATTATAAAGCGCTGTTGGGGAATTTTACACAGGAGGCTGGTGTGAGCAGACTTTTCAGGCAATAGGGTTCTTGCAGACCTGGGGAGGGCCTGGTGGCAGAAAGAACATGCTGAAGGACTGAATCTGGGAGAACACTGGAGGAACCAGGGCCCTTGGCTGCGTTAGCTGGGCTGAAAGGGACTCGGGAGGAACAGGGTCAGAGAGTGAGGTCGGAGTCACCATCAGTGAGATGCCTTGAGGCATCCCAGGGGAGCCAGTTAATAAGTTGTTCAGAGGGAAGAGGCTGGTTGTCAGGGGGAGGCAGCAGGGCTGAAATATGACAGCCATGCATAGAGGACAGCGTAGCTGTTTTTACATTTTATTTTTCCCTCCTCTGCTCTGTTCCAGGCCATCGGTTCAGTCCATGTACCTTATATTCTACAGCACATCTTAACAATGCATCTTGGAAATGGCTCCTTACTGGTACATGTAGGGCTGCCCCTCTTCTTGTAAAAACTATCATGGTTGATATAACCTGCTACAATACACCTGGGTTTTGTTTTGTTTTGTTTTGTTTTCCTTAGAGATGGAGAGAGAGACTCCTAAGCAGGCTCCCTGCTCAGCACAAAGCTTGACGTGGGGCTTGATCTCACAACCGAGATCATCACCTGAGCCAAAATCAAGAGTCAGACACTCAACTGACCAAGCCACTCAGGCACCCCCACCTGGATTACTTCTAATCTCCCATTATTGCACCTGACAGAGGGCCTTACCACCATGACATTTTGCTTACGTGCCTGTCAGGATCATTCCTATGAAAACAACCGCTAGGACACAGGGTTTATATACATCTATACTTTGATAGTACTGCCTACATACCATCAATCTAAGGAGGAACCTTATAATGAATGAGAAGGTAATCTTATCAAATGTTTAAGTGTCATTTCTTCTTTTTTAGTAAGCTCTACACCCAATGTGGTCATGAATTCAATAACCCCAAGATCAAGAGTCCCATGCTCTTCCAACTGAGCCAACCAGGTGCCCTTTAAAGTGCCATTTCTATATTCTTTTTCGAACAGTCCAGATTCTTGGTCCATTTTCTCTTAGACTCTCTCTTGTCACTTTGAAGAAATCTGCCCTTTTGTGGATGAGCTGAAATTTTCTTCCTACCTCAGATCTTTTGATTTTACAATGCTTTCTGCCATGTACAATTTTGTCTGTTTTGAATGCAAATTTCTCATTTTCATGCCTGCGAGTTTTATGCCAAACTTAGACATTTCCCCCGCTCTGAGGTAACATTAAAAAACATTTCCGGGGATCCCTGGGTGGCGCCGCGGTTTGGCGACTGCCTTTGGCCCAGGGCGCGATCCTGGAGACCCGGGATTGAATCCCACGTCAGGCTCCCGGTGCATGGAGCCTGCTTCTCCCTCTGCCTGTGTCTCTGCCTCTCTCTCTCTGTGTGACTATCATAAATAAATAAAAATTAAAAAAAAAAAAAAAAACATTTCCCTCAGTGGCTCAGTCAGTTGAGCACTGGACTCTTGGTTTTGGCTCAGGTCATGATCTTGGGGTTTTGATACGGAGCTCCAGGTCAGAGTCTAGTATGAAGCGTGCTTAGGATTCTCCCTCCCCTTTTCCCTCTCTATTCCCTTCCCCCCAGCCTGCTCACATGCGTGTGTGCATGCTCTCTCAAATAAATACATAAATCTTTTTTTTAAGATTTATTTACTTATTTATTTATGATAGACATAGAGAGAGAGAGAGAGAGAGAGAGAGAGGCAGAGACACAAGAGGAGGGAGAAGCAGGCTCCATGCAGGGAGCCGACATGGGACTCAATCCCGGGACTCCAGGATCATGCCCTGGGCCAAAGGCAGGCGCTAAACCGCTGAGCCACCCAGGGATCCCCAATAAATACATAAATCTTTAAAAAAAATTTCCCCATGCTTTCCTCTATATATTTTTGGTTTACTTTTCACAATTAAAATTGCTAATGCAGGGTGCCTGGCTGGTTCAGTTGGTAGAGCACAGGACTCAATCTCAGAGCCCTGAGTTCAAGCTCCACATTGGGCATGGAGCCTACTTAAAAAAAAAAAAAAAAGTTAATCCACTTGAGGTGTAACTCTCTTCAGTCATCCTGAATCCAGGTTCATACGATACCAGCTGCCTCCATCATGCTGCTTAATTAAGTTTGACCCCCACAAGATCAAAGTCTTACATGTGAGGTGCACTGGTGGGGAACTCAGTGCCCTGGCCCCCAAGACTGGCTCTCTGGGTCTGTCTCCAAAAAAGGTTAGTGATGACACTACCAAGGCAACCAGTGATTGGAAGGGTCTTAGGATTATAGTGAAACTGACCATTCAGAACAGAAAGGCCCTGGGGTGCTTGAGTGGCTCAGTTGGTTAAGCATCCAGGTCTTGACCTCAGGGTTGTGAGTTTGAGCTCCACGCAGAGCATGGAGCCTATTCAAAATTTAAAACAAGTAAACATAGAACAGACAGGCCCAGACTGAAGTGGTACCTTTTGCCTCTGTCTTGATTACCAAACCCCTGGAGGAACCGCCCAGAGACAGAAAGGAGAAAAACATTAAGCACAGTGGAACTATCACTTTTGATGAGAGTATCAACATTGCCTGGCAGATTAGATAGGGTTCTTTAGCCAGAGAACTCACTCTCTGGAACCATTAAAAAGATCCTGGGAATTGTCCAGTCTGTGGCTTCCAATGCTGATGGCTACCACCCTCATGACATCATGGATGTCAACAGCGGTATAGTGTAATGTCCAGCTAGTTAAGAATTACAAAGGAAAACGCTTCAATAAAGGATCATTTGACAAAAAACAAACGAACAAACAAACAAAACCCCAAAAATTTGTTCCACCTGAAATTTGTTTTGGACAACATGTGAGGCAAGGAGAAATTTTGTGTTTTTCAAGAGAGCCACCAATCATCACCTTCCCCTATTTGGAATGTCATCTTTATCCCAAAGTTCCTTGCAGGCTAGTGTCTATGTTTAAAACCACTACCTTCCCAATAATCTTCCCACATCTCAGGCACCAGGAGCAATTTGGATTACTATAGCTCCATAACACACATTACCATAGGATAGGGCCAGTCTCCCAACACTACCTTCTCAGCAATTTCCTGGCCTTTGCTTGCTTTGGAAATTTGGACTTTAGAATCAGTTTGTGAAATCCCTCCACCCCCCCCATAAAGTCTCTTGGTATTTTTATTGGGAATGTATCACACATATAGACTGATGTAGAGAGAACCAGCATCTCTGTGATGGAAACAATGGGCTCTTCTACCTCACAAGCCAGTGTCTGGGTCTCTTTAGAGGTCTATTTTAGTCCACACACACCCTCTCAGGGCTTTCCTGTGCTCTGTGGTACTTTGACTCATTCTTTGGGGTGTCCATGTAACATGTGCCTTGACTGGATCCTGAATGGAGAGGGGAGGAAGAAGATAGAAGATATTTTGGGGACAATTAGGAAAATCTGAATATGAACTCAATATCAGACAGAACTGTGGAATGACTATAAATGTTCTTAGAGGGGGATCCCTGGGTGGCGCAGCGGTTTGGCGCCTGCCTTTGGCCCAGGGCGCGATCCTGGAGACCCGGGATCGAATCCCACGTCGGGCTCCCGGTGCATGGAGCCTGCTTCTCCCTCTGCCTGTGTCTCTGCCTCTCTCTCTCTCTGTGTGTGTGACTATCATAAATAAATAAAAATTAAAAAAAAAAAAATTTAAAAAAAAAATAAAATAAAATAAATGTTCTTAGATATATTAGAAAAAGTTTTATTCTTGGAAGTGCAATGAACTATTTCCAGAAAAACTGTTATATCCACAAGTTACTCCTAAGCGAATATACAAAATGCTAACCGATGAATCTTAAAAAAAAAAAAAAAAAAAAAAAAAAAGGCTGATCTTTCAGCTTTTCTACAGGATTGACATCTTTCAAAATAAGAGCTAGGGAGAGAAAAAAAGATTGAAAGAAAAATAAAATATATATCTACTCCTTTTGTTTTTGTTGTTTTCAACCAAAAATTGATGCTTAATTCTTTATCATAGTCTTAACTACTTTTCTGTAACACTGGAATTATGAGCAAATAAAAACTTCAAGGGGAAGAAACTTTTAAAATGATGTCCAGGGAGTCTGGTGTAGCCAGTTAAGCATCCAACTCTTGGTTTCAGCTCAGGTAATGATCTCAGGGTCATGAGATCAACCCCCACATTAGGGTCTCTGCTCAGCATGGAGTCAGCTTGAGATTCTCTCTCTCTCTCCCCCTCCTGCTCCTGCACGTGCATGCAATCTCCCTCTAAAATAAGTAAATCTTAAAAAATAAATAAAATAAAATTATGTCCATACCTCATACCTATTAGGATGGCCACTACCAAAAAAACTAGAAAGTAACACGTGTTGGTGAGAATACAAAGATAATGGAACCCTTGTGCATTGCTGGTGGGAATGTAAAATGGTGGCAGCTACTGTGGAAATCAGTATGGACATTCCTCAATTTTTTTTTTAAGATTTTATTTATTTATTCATGAGAGACACACACAGAGAGAGAGGCAAAGAGACATAGGCAGAGGGAGAAGCAGGCTCCATGCAGGAAACCTGATGTGGAACTCAATCCTGGGATTCCAGGATCATGCCCTGGGCTGAAGACAGGCACTAAATGGCTGAGCCACCCAGGGATCTCCTCCTCAATTCAACACAGAATTAACATATGACATAGCAATTCCACTTCTGGGTACATAGCCAAAATAACTCAAAGCAGGGTCTCAAGAAAATACTTGTACATCCATGTTCACAGCATTATTCACAATAGTCAAGAAGCAGAAATAACCCAAGTCTCCATCTGTAAATATATGGATTAACAAAATGTGGTCTATTCACACAATGGTTCAACCCTAAAGAGGAAAGAAACTCTAACACATGCTATAACATGGATGAACCCTGAGGACATTATGCTAAGTGAAATAAACCAGTCACAAAAGGACAAACATATATGATTTCACTTATAAAAGGTTCCTAGTGTAGTCAAATTCTAGAAACAGAAAGTGAAATGGTGGTTACTGGGGCCGGAAGTAGGGGTGTAGGGAGCTGTTTACTGGGTGCAGTTTCAGTTTTGCAAGATGAGAAAGTTCTGGAACTCTCTTCCACAACAGTATGAATACACTTTACACTACTCAGCTGTACACTTAAAAACAGTTAAGTTGGTAAATCTTTTTTTTTTTTTTTAAGATTGTGTTTATTTATTTATGAGAGACACACAGACAGAGAGAGGCAGAGACAGAGGGAGAAGCAGGCTCCATGCAGGGAGCCCGATGTGGGACTTGATCCCAAAACCACAGGATCACACCCTGAGTTGAAGGCAGATGCTCAACTGCTGAGCCACCCAGGCGTCCCAAGTTGGTAAATCTTATCATATGTTTAAAATCACAGCAGGCCACCAACAAAGTGGAGGGCATGAAGAGCACAGAACATTGCAGAATGAGGGTCATCTCTACTGCTAGGATACCATAACCAGATGTCCAGTAGCACCCTCTGATGTACAGTGGGGAACGTCAGCTTGTTCAGGCCCCCAGTCCCCAATCCAAATCCTGGAGGCCAAGTATGTTTCAAAATTCAAATGGTTTTCACTGGAAAAACACAGCACAGCACCCATGCCATGTACGATATCAGACCCCTGCAAGGTCTGGGTCAATACCTCACAACCAAACTCCTTAGTATTTTCAAAGCAAAATATAAAAGACATATACTAAGGAGGATAAAAATAGGGGTACTTGAATGGCTCAGTCGGTTAAGCATCTGCCTTCAGCTCAGGTCATGGCCCTGGAGTCCCAAGATCGAACCCCACGTTGAGCTCCCTGCTCAGCAAGGAGTCTGCTTCTCCCTCTGCCCTCACCCTACTCATGCTCTCTCTCTTAAATAAAATATTTTAAAAAGTAAAGGAAAATAAAATAAGCCTCACATCAGTTTAGGGCAGGTTTTATAATTTAATAGATTTGTACCAAAATTTAAAAAACAAAAACAAAAACTCATGGAAAAAATGGCAATGTGGGAGAATCCAGCTTTCCCCATCCCCCAACAAAATTAATGACTAGAAGCTACTAACAAAAACAGCTCGAGGAGACCCCCTGAATACACTCATGAAGTTTTAGCAACACAGTAAACAACAACAACAACAACAAAAAAAAAACAACTTTCAAATTTCAGAGCTTAAGGGTTTCAGAATTATGGACCAGTATTTGCAAAAAAAAAAAAAAAAAAAACAGTGTATGAATGAAGAGGAACTTAGGAAACCAGTTACTGGGATCCCTGGGTGGCGCAGCGGTTTAGTGCCTGCCTTTGGCCCAGGGCACGATCCTGGAGACCCGGGATCGAATCCCACATCAGGCTCCCGTTGCGTAGAGCCTGCTTCTCCCTCTGCCTGTGTCTCTGCCTCTCTCTCTCTCTCTCTCTCTTTCTCTCTGTCTCTGTCTCTCACGAATAAATAATAAAATAAAATCTTAAAAAAAAAAAAAAGGCACAACTTCACATATCACACAGCTGTGTGGACAATGTGTGTATGGGACTGACCACTTGGCCTTGACCTCAGCACCAAGGGCGAGAAGCCTGTTGACCAGGGCTCATGTGGGCTTCTAGCCAGCATTATGAGAACACCACTGGAGGCAAGGGGCACTGAAAGACAAAGGCATAAATTGCCAATATCTTAAAAAGGGCACTGTATGTGTCTGTGTGTGTGAAGAGAAACCAAATATGGCAAAATACTAACAACTGGTATTCAGGTGTTTGTAATATTATTCTTTCAACTCTTCCACAGATTAGAAAATTTTCAAAATGAAATGCTGGGGAAACCAGAGTATATAGAAAATCTGTTTTATATCAAGATATAGAAAATTTATTTCATAAAATGCAATAGGACAAAAAGAGTCAAACATGCTGTCTTTTAAAACACAGGAAAAGGCGGGGGGTGGGGAGTGGGGAGCCTGGCTGGCTCAGTCGGAAGAGCATGCCACTCTTGATCACAAGGTTGTGAATTCTAGTCCCATGCTGGCTAGAGATTACTTAAAAATAAATAATTAAACTTAAAAAAAAAAAAAAGAAAAAGAAAAGAAAAGAAAAAAGAGAACATGCCCCAGAGACAGAACTGAAAGAAAAAGAAGACCCCTCTGTCCCACTCACTGTAACAAGCAGTCCGAGAAGCTTGGGGTGAGAGGGGACTTGGCAGCTTGACTGGTCCCTCCCACCTGGTCACTGTGGGTACCAACACAAATACCTAGCGGAGCCAGGATTACCTGTGTTACTTTACTTGTGAGAACATATGGAGATAACTCACCTGAAATAATCGCAGGATGCAGCCAATAGGATTCGATGGGCCTCAATGTGTCTCCCCTCCACCACCAGGACAACATCAAAGAGGATGCCACTGTCCCGGAGAGCCAGCAGCCCTCGGAGCAAGGCCTGGGAGTGCTGTGCACTCCGGTAGGTGTTGTTGACACAATGCGGGTGTGAGGGCTGCACAGGCAACTTGCACAGCTGGGTGAACTCCTGCTCCTCTGCCATCCTGACCACCACACCAGATCTCACAACCGCGGCTGTCAGCTGGCAAGACAGAGGGGACAGGGAATAAGCCGGGGTGGCAATACCAAATAGTGCACAGATTGGTCCATGGCACTTTTGTTCCTCCCACCAGTTTGCCTGTGCTTCCCCTGAGGCCTTAAACCCTCGAATTTCCTTTCCCCTCCCACTGCTTCTCCAAACTTGGGGGCTCCTTTCCTGATGACCTGTGTACCTTCATCTCTAAGATTCTTCATTAAATGTTATCTCCTTCAGCATCTCTGGGAAACAGAAGGATTCTGGAGACTGATCTCGGCTGCGGCCCTGGCCCTACGATAGACTCACCACATGACCAACATGACTCTCATGACTCTCAACCTCAGAGTCGCTCAACTGCTGACCCATCCCCGTAGTCCCGCATCCTTTTTCATTTCCTCAAATGAAAAAGGGGAAATAAATCACCCTGCTGCTGGGGAAATCTAAAATTGGTAAATGATGAATATAAAGCACCAGCACAGAACCGGTTCTGAAGAACTCTTCCTCTCTCCCATTGAGAAAGAACAAAACTGGAGTGCCTGGCTGGCTCAGACAGGAGAGCATGTGACTCCTTATGTCTGGGTTGTGAGTTTGAGCCCCACGTTGGAAGTAGAGTTTACTTTAAAAAGAGAGAGAGAAAAAATAAATAAATAAATAAATAAATAAATAAATAAATAAATAAATAAATAAATAAAAATAAAAAGAGAGAGAGACAGAAAGAATAAAATTGGGTTCCCTCACGTAGGAATGGATGCATAAAAATGACAACAGACCTGAATGGTGGCCAGGAGACCCAGGAGAGGGTCCAGGACCTGTCTTCTTTTACCAAGATTCAAACACAGTAACTTCAACTAGAGCTGCTGCATACAAGACCACCTGCAGCAGGTTTTTATTTCAAGGTTACTTTGTAATAATTGAATATGTTCAAAACATGCACAATGATTTGAGTTGAGCCTCAGAAACCCAATCAATAAAACAAACCTTTGGCTGTACATTCTGAGTCAGGGGGCAACCAGTCCTGCACTGTGCTCTGGGGCTAAGCTAAGCACTCTCTAGCCACAGCACTGCCATCCAGCCAGCAGGTGGGAACCCAGGTGAACATCTACCTTCCCCACCTAGGGCCATTCCACTATCCCCTCCCTTAAATTAGTTTTTTCTCTAATTCCTTATACTGTATCTTTAAGAGAAAAAAAATGAAAGGAGCACTTAGCTGACTCACTTGGTAGAGCACAGGACTCAATCTCAGGCTTGTGAGTTCAAGCCCCATGTTGAGAGTGGAGTCTACTTAAGATTTAAAGAGAGAGAGAGACAGACAGATATTCTACTATAAAACTTGCCAGGTGAGCACCTGGGTGGCTCAGAGAGTTAAGCATCGGCCTTTGGCTCAGGTCATGATCTCAGGTCCTGGGATGGAGCCCCTGCTTAGTAGGGAGTCTGATTCTCCTTCTCCCTCTGCTTCTACCCTCTGCTCATTCTCTCTCTCATGCTTCTCTTGTCTCTCTCTGTTTCAAATGAATAAATAAAATATTTAATATAAATATATAAATATATAAATATTTAAATAAAATATTTAATTTATTTATTCATGAGAAACATAGAGGCAGAGACACAGGCAGAGGGAGAAGCAGGCTCCCTGAGTGGGGCCTGATTCAGGACTCGATCTCAGGACCCTGGGATCACAACCTGAGCCAAAGGCAGACACTCAACCACTGAGCCACCCAGGTGTCCCTAAAATCTTTAAATAAAGTTGGTTAAGCATCCAACTTTTTTTTTTTTTAAGATTTTTTTTTAAGATTTTATTTCTCCGTGAGAGGTACAGATAGAAGAGAGGAGGCAGAAACATCATTCAGGGAGAAAGTAGGCTCTTCACAAGGAGCCCGTTGTGGGACTCGATCCTCAGACCCCAGGATCATGGCCTGAGAAGCTAGAGGCAGACGCTCAACTGCTGACCCATCCCGTAGTCCCGCATCCAACTCTTTTTTTTTTTTTTTTTAAGATTTTATTTATTCATGAGAGACAGAGAGAGAGGCAGAGACACAGGCAGAGGCAGAAGCAGGCTCCATGAAGGGAGCCTGATGTGGGACTCGATCCCGGGACTCCAGGATCACGCTGCGGGCCGAAGACAGGCACCAAACCGCTGAGCCACCCAGGGATTCCCCCACATCCAACTCTTGATCTTAGGGACGAGAGTTCAAGGCCCGAACTGGGCTCCACACTGGGCATGGAGTATACTTAAACAAAAAGAGAAAAAAACCTTTGCAAAAAGAGACCTCTGTCCTCACTACTAGACTCAGGAGCACTAGCACCATCCAACATATTCTACATCCCTCTGTGGCCCCTCAGGGTGCCTCCTAGATTTGGGACCTTCACCATCTACCCACTGCTTCCTCTATACCCTGGACTGGCTCACACACAGACATTCAGGGCCAAAGGATATCCCCCACTAACCACCTCTCTTGACTTGAAACTCTGCCCCATGGCAATATGCCATCTTTTCTGATCCCTTCCCATCAGCCAACACACTCTGCCCCAGCCCACCGCTCTTCCCCAGGAATCTACCCTATATTCCCAGATGCACCTCTAGCTCGATGCCTAATCCAGCTAGCAGCCCTCCCTACTGGTCTAGTTTACTTACTAGTTTTCATACAGCCACAGTTTCCATGTCAGAAACCTCATGGTTTCAATGATCTCTTTTCCTTTTTATATCTGTGTCCTACCAGACCTTCCAGCTTTGTTCTGTTTTTTTTTTTTTTTTAATTTTACTTATTTATTCATGAGAGACAGAGAGAGAGAAGCAGAGACATAGGCAGAGGGAGAAGCAGGCTCCCTGCAAGGAGCCTGATGCGGAACTCGATCCCAGAATCCTGGGATCACAACCTGAGTCAAAGGCACTCAACCACTGAGCCACCCAGGTGTCACTCAGGTCCTCCAGTTCTGATTCCTTCTCTCCCATCTCAGATGTCCATCCAGTTATTCCTCCATGGCCACCACCCTGGGTCAGACCACAGCACTGGCTACCAACTGGTTTCCTTCCTTGTGTCCCATCCTCCCCAGCTCCCCTGTTTAGGCTGCAGGAGGTCCCCAAATGCCCAGTGAGTATCCCACCTGGCTTCTCAAGCACTGGCTCTCTACTGCCTTCTACATAGGTCTCTCTGTGATCTGGCCCTTAGACCAAAGGGACACCTGTCATCCTCTAAACCATCAGACTCCTACCTAGACCTGTCTTTAAAACCTCATATTGGTCAAGGTCTAGCTTGATGACTTCTCCCTCTGTCATTGTATCAAGAACATGACAGGCATGCTCCATCATTGAAGCTTTTCTATCTACCCACCAGCTACGGCTTTATCTCCTCCACATTGCAAAACTCCATGGCTGTTTGTAGACTTGTAACCAAATGACTCTGAGCATTTAGCTCATTATCTCCAAGTCTCAGCTTCCTCCTCACTACTGTGACCACTAGGGAGTTAAGAAGACCTCTTTCTCTAAGGCTGGCAGCAGGGACTGACTGCTCCAACAGACATCCATCCTCAGTGGGTCCCCACTGCACATTAGCATTTCTGTCCCTTTGGGAAGGGATCCATGGCAGCTACATTTATTACAAATACAGAATACAGTAGGAGAAGACTGCCTCCTTGGGCAAGCAAAGCATATTTACCAAGCACAATTTAAGGAACTAAGGTAGGTCTCGAGGGCCACGTGAAGAAAATGAACCAATTCCCTGCTCTGAAAGAGCATAGCTTGGAGTGCAACACATTCAAGACCATGCATCACAGCCTTGTTCATAAAGCAAGCATTGGCCACGACCAAAAATGTCCATCCTCAGAGGACTGGACTCTGCAGCAAAGTAAGCCAACAAGAGTACTAGACAACAGTTAAAATGGGGAAACTAGAACTCAAGCTATAGTCATCAACATGGAGAAATCTCAAAGCCATGGGGGGGGGGGGAAGCACACTAAAGAATATATGTGGTACACAAAGTTTGAAATCATGCCATCCACTTTTGTTTTTAGACAGGTGTTACAATATAACAGAGCATAGACACATTAAAGGAATTCAGGATCATGATTTTTCTCCAGGAAGGAAAAAGAGAATGTTTTATTCCTTTAAAACAAGCAAACAAACAAAAACCAAGACAAAACATTAGGATCCAATAAGACTAACTTTCCTGTTTGTATGAAATATTTAAAAAATAAACCCTCAAACTTATCTTTTAATATGGTCACATTCAAATTCAAAAGGTGCAGAAAGGCATTGAGACTTAAATTTTCCTCCCACTTAGACCCCAATCAAATCCTCTCCCAGAAGAAAACTACTATTCGATCTTCCTTGTCAGGGGGCATCTATAGATTCGAAGGTAAATCTGTAAATCTACACCAGTTCCCCCCTTCCTTAACTTTTGCATATGAAATCCCTCCCAGTCCATTGTATCCATAACCACATGTTATTTAACCAGTCCTTTCAGACAGACATCAGGGTTTCCTCCAATTGTTTGCCTTAGTAGTTACAGACTGAAAGTCATTTAGCTATGCTACATATACAGCAGTTATCTGAGGAAAATTTTCTAGATACAGAACTGCTGGCCCGTGTTAATTTTAATGTGTATTTGTCATTTGAATGCATATTGCCAAATTGCCCTCCATAGAGGTTGTACTAATTTATTCTTCCACCAGCAAAGTATGAGAACCTGGTTCCAACCACTATTTAGCTGACCAATACCATTTCTTTTTCTTTCTTTCTTTTTTTTTTTTTAAGATTTTATTTATTTATTCATGAGAGACACAGAGAGAGGCACAGACACAGGCATTGGGAGAACCAGGCTCTATGCAGGAAGCCTGAGGCGGGACTCGATGCCCGGTCTCCAGGATCAGGCCCTGGATTGCAGGCGGCGCTAAACCGCTGCGCCACCGGAGCTGCCCATGACATTTCTTTTTCACTCTTTGTTGACTTAGATGAAAAACAGCATTTCATAGTGCAATTATGTTTCAGTAATTGACAAAAATTTAAAAAATAAAAAATTAAGTCAAATGCAACACTTCTTTTAAATACCTTTCCCTGCCTATTTTGCTGAAATAAAGGACGTTCTTGGGAGAGCTCACTCGGTGACACCTTCGTCTCTTATTCATTTTACAGGGATTACTCCATTACGAAGTCCTTCCCTAGCCTAAGTTCCCTCCCGCTCCGTACATTTCTGATTCTACTCATCACAAGGAAGGCCCCTCTGTTCCATGTTGTTCAAAGCTTTTGAAGGCAGCAGCAAGGAACCTTTATGTCCCAAGCAGGTACAAACTGAAGGACGTAAAATGATTTTTTATGAACTCATGGATGACAGAGTCAAAAGTATTTTTGAATTTTCAACTCAATACCATTTACTGGGCAGGCACCCCTCAGTCCTCTGAAGTGCCCCAAAAGTGTCCGCCCTCAACGAACCCCAATCCTTGGCAGCATGAAGCAAGGTACTGCAACAAAAGGAAGAGAGACTGTTGGGAAGAGGAGAGGACGAAGTAGGTACTGATTTCCAGAATGGGGAGCCATCATTGGGGTGCCAACTCGGATGCGCTCTGGAATGAGTCTTCCAGAAAGCTGAGTTGGGGCATCGGGCGCGCCAAACCTGCCGCCCAGGCCCGGCCCCACAGAGGCCCGACGCGAAAAGGACTCCAAGGCATAAGGTGATGGCGACCAGGCGACCGACCGGCGGCGACTCCGCGACTCCGGCCCGCCCAGGACTGCAAGGAGAACCCGCGCCCGACGCCCGGGGACGCGGAAATTCTGCAATGACAGCGCGATCTCCGGCTTCTCTCTGGAAACCGCGCAGGTGGCGAGGTTGGACCCTCTCGGCTGCAGCCTGCGGGCTGCTGAGGAAACTGAGGCTGGCAGGCGAGGTCCAAGGTCACGCCAGGTGGTGGCAGCCAGGCCCCGCCCCACTCGCCTGTTGCAGGACCCGCCCGCGCACCCGCGCACAGCACCGAGGGTCGCGGCTGGGAAGGCCGCGCTGAGACAGACCCGCCGCGGGCGACAGGCCGGCCCAGGGCCTCGAGGCCCGCAGGCCCCGCAGCCGCGGGGAGGCCCAGCATCTCCGCGAGCGCCAGCTCCCCGCCCCGCTGCACCCGGGGGTCCCGCCCGCCGCGCCCCCGCCACGTCAGGCCGCGGGCTCGCCTCAGGCCGCCACTCCCGCGCCCGCGGCCCGCGCCCGCCCCTGCGTCCTCGCGCCCCTCAAGCTGCTCGCCCGGGCTCGGCTGCCGCCCGCCGCCCGCCCCCCGCGCTCCCCGCCGCCCGACCCGTTCGGCCCGCGCCTCGCAGCTCACCTGGTGCCGCCGCAAGCTGAGGCCGCACTCGCCGGAGGCGGGAGCGGGGCGGGCGGGCGGCCGCGGGGCGGGGCCTTGGCGAGTCACGTGGCCGCGCCGCGCAGGCGCCGGGCGGGGGCGGAAGGAGGAGGGGGGCGGGGGCGCCTCGCTGGGGGGCTGGAGCGGGGTGCGCCGCCCGGGGCGACTCTTCCGCGGATGCGGCTCTGGCCTTGGCCCAGCCCAGGAGAGCTCCGGCCGCCGGGGTGACCGTGCGCCTCTGCACCGGGCATAGTTCCTGGCACCTGGCGGGGCTGAACGAATGAACGAGTGAATAAATGAAGCGATGCCTTTTGGGAAGGGTCGCGCCCTGTAAACCTGTTTCCTCCTTCTTTCTCTCGTTTCCTCTCTCCCAAATTTCCTCCCTCACTCATCCCTTCCATCCACTTCCTTCATTTCTTTCCTCCTCATTACCGCTCACTCATTCTCTCATTCATTCCCTCACTCACTCATTCCGCCCTCCCTCACGATCCCTTTAGCTCCCGGAGCGTCTGCTGATCGCCTGCCCTCTGCTGGGTGTTGGGGAGAAGAGATTGGACCCTGCCAGCGGGAACGGGTGTTCCTGTTTACCGAGACTCTGGAATAAATCCAATTCCCATTCCAAAAGGCTGGACCCAGCAGTCCGCCGGGAGGCTCTTAGCATTTATTTTTCTACGCCTCACCTGCAAGAGGATCTTGTCCTCCGAGGCTCACCTGTAATTGCCGTGTCCAGAGGAAAGGAAGAAAGTAAATGAAAGAAGTAAATGAAAGCAGCCCCGGTGGCTCTGCGGTTTGGCACCGCTTTCGGCCCAGGGCGTGATCCTGGAGACCCGGGATCGAGTCCCACATCCGGCTCCCTGCATGGAGCCTGCTTCTCCCTCTGCCTGTGTCTCTGCCTCTCTCTCTCTCTCTTTCATAAATAAATTAAAAATCTTAAAAAAAAAAAAAAAAAAAGAAGAGAAGAGAAGCACTGTTCTGGCTGAGCCTAACGTCTAAACAATGGCCAGGAGAGTAGGACCAGACTCTGGGATCAGGGGTTCCCAATGGGAATGGGCTTCTGGGAAGACTTTCTGGAGGAGGTGAGCCCCTAGCAACCTAACAGATGAGAACTTTTGGGGAGTGGGAGAAGCATTACAGGAACGGGAGTGTCAGCAAAGGCACGGAGACGAGATCCCGTGAAGTGAATAGTCTGGAAACTACCAGAAGTTTCTGAGTCTGAAGAGAAAACTGGAAATGACCCTACCTCTGGAGGTGCAGGTGGATATGGCCCTGAGGGCAGCCTTCAGTGAGGCCATGGGTTGCAGACTCTGGACTAGAGAGTAGGAGGAGGCTGAGTATGGGGGCAGCAGTGAAGCTACAACCTCCCGTGAGCAGGGAGTGGGGACAGGGAGGTGCTGGCTGAAAACCTGGGAAGGAGGCAAGTTCTCCACTACTACACATGAGTAATGGGTGAGGAAGAGTGAACCCATGAGATGGTGGAGAACAATGAGACTACACCCATCACAAGGAGATTGGAGGAAGAGCAGGTTTGGAGGAAGACAAGGCTCACTTTGGCCCCAGGAAGGGTAAAGAGACTGCAGATGTCCAGCTGAGGACTTTTCAGGCTGGAGGTAAAATCATGGACATATCATACACTTTAGCCAGAGGTGATACACTGAGCCAGAACAAGTATGAAAAAAAGAGAGTAAGTCAAGGGCAGAGCACAAGGTGTACTGGTGTTCCAAGGGACACCCAGAAAGCAAGAACCCCTAGAGGAGACAGGGGAGGAATAATCTCAAAGGTCCAATGGGGCTAGGTATGAGGGTGGCCTCAGTGGGGAGAAGAGGCAAAGCCCCTGGATCTACTCCAGGGAGGCCTTTCCTTGCAGTGGCAGAAGGCAGCCTGCAGGGACTGAGCTATGAAAGGAGAGGAGGACAAGAAGACTGCAAGGGTGGGTCTGGGCTCTGAGATGAGGACAGATGGGACCACAACTTGAGAGACCAAAGAGATCACCTTCAGGATGGAGAGAGGAGCTAGAGGGTGAAGAGGATGAGGATGAGTGAAGGGGAGAAGGCCAGGAGCAAAGTAGAGTAAGGCCAAGCCTTGTCTTCTTGGAGCTAGAGGGACCATCATCTCAAAATATACCCAGATCAAGTCAGTGGCTCCCCCACTGGAAAATTCTGGAGGAGGGGAGTGTCAAGGGAAGAGAAAACCCCAGAAGCTGTGGTGTGCAGGATAATCTGGTGTCCTCCCATGGATGTGTTTGCTTTCTAGGAGATCCCTGAGGGTACGAACTTCCACCCAGTCCTCCATGGCTATATTCCCAGAACAGAGCTACCACTGAATAGGTTCTAAGAAAAATAAGTGGAGGGAATCGGGAGAAAAATAAGAGGCTGAGAAACTGGTTAAAGAACTGATACAGGGCAGCCCCCCCCCGCCCCCCCACCCCGTGGCGCAGCGGTTTAGCGCCGCCTGCAGCCCAGGGTGTGATCCTGAAGACCAGGGATCAAGTCCCACGTCGGGCTCCCTGCATGGAGCCTGCTTCTCCCTCTGCCTGTGTCTCTGCCTCTCTCTCTCTGTCTCTCATGAATAAATAAATTAATTAATTAAATAAAGAACTGATACAGATGATGGAAAACTTTCTAAACTTCAACCCAATGAAAGATATTTCAAAAGAAAAGCCAAACACACTTGTCTGCTACACAATTTGGTCGCAGACATCCTAAACAAAAAATAATTGACGAAACATTTGCAACAAACTTGAGAGCAAGTGTCAAGTACTATATAAAAAATTCATACAAGGGGTACCTGGGTGGCTTAGTCTGTTAAGCATCTGCCTCTGGCTCAGGTCATGATCTTGGATCATGGATTTGATCCTCATTGGGCTTCCTGCCCAGCAGGGGGTCTGGTTCTCCCTCTCCCTCTGCCCTCCTCCCTGCTTGTGCTCCCCCCCAAATAAATAAATATAATCTTTTTAATTTTTTTAAAGATTTATTTATTTATTCATGAGAGACACAGAGAGTGAGAGGCAAAGACATAGGCAGAGGGAGAAGGCTTGGGGGGAGTCCCCTGATGTGGGAATCCATCCTGAACCCAGGATCATACCCTGAGTTAAAGGCAGATGCCCAACCGCTGAGCCACCCAGGTGTCCCAACAAAATCTTTTTTTTAAATTATTTATTTGTTCATGAGAGGCATAGAGAGGCAAAGACATAGGCAGAGAGAGAAGCAGGCTCCTTAAGGGGAGCCCGATGAAGGACTTGATCCTGGTACTTCAGGACCACACTTGGAGCTCAAGGCAGACACAACTGCTGAGCCACCCAGGCACCCCAATAAATGAAATCTTTTTAAAAATTTCATACAAAACGATAAAAATACTAAGATTCCAATGGTTAGGTGGAAATGGACATAAATGGATAATATTCAAAAGAGAATAAACAAATTTAATACCTTCAAGAATCATCAACATCAAGGAAAGTGAAAAAAAAAAGCAAATGATACAATATATCAGTGAATATCATTGCAACATATATAGCAGACAAAAGATTATTACCCAGAATATATAAAGAACTTCTAAAAATCGATAATTAATCAATGGGCTAAATGTCTGGTAACAGATATTTACTAGAAACTCACAGAAAAGGGCAGCTCTGGTGGCTCAGCGGTTTAGCGCCGCCTTCGGCCCGGGGCATGATCCTGGGGACCCGGGATCGAGTCCCGCGTTGGGCTCCCTGCACGGCTCCTGCTTCTCCCTCTGCCTGTGTCTCTGCCTCTCTCTCTTTCTCCTCTCTGTGTATTCTAATGAATAAATAAATAAAATCTTAAAAAAAAAAGAAACTCACAGAAAAGGAAGTCCCAGTGGATATAAACAAAAGAAGTCAAGTTCAATCTCATTAGCCATCCGGAAACGCAAATAATACAGCACATTTTCATACATTGTTAAAGAAAAAAATCATTCTGCGACTTGTTAAAACAGGAAGGAAGACTATTCAGGAAGACTATTGCAACAGGGGTATGCCAAGGGAGAGAGAGATTAGGCTGAGCTGTGAATACAACAAAGACAGTTTGGAATTTGTAGGAAAGAGCTGACTGAGGGGATCAGTAGATGTAAAATTACTAATAACAGACATCAAGGGAGGGAGATTTTTGCTAAATTGGCCTATCAGGCTTATCATAGCTGGAGGATGAAGAATTTGACTGGGTATCAAAGGTGGGGGATGCTCCCTGAACTGATTTAGTAGAATTCTTTGCTAAGACTAAACTAGACAGGCCAGGGCAGCCGGGGTGGCGCAGCGGTTTAGCGCCACCTGCAGTCTGGGGTGTGATCCTGGAGATCCAGGATTGAGTCCCATATCAGGCTCCTGCATGGAACCTACTTCTCCCTCTGCCTGTGTCTCTGCCTCTCTCTCTCTGTGTGTGTCTCTCATGAATAAATAAATAAAATCTTAAAAAAAAAAAAAAACCTTTCCTTTAAAAAAAAATAAAAATAAAAATAAAAATAAACTAGACAGGCCAACATTGAAGCTTGGTTAAGAAGAGAGCTCAGAGGAGTCCGACTAAAGTTTGGTCAAGGAGAGAGCCTTTGTCAACATGAGCACAGCAAATATAAATAAGATGAGATCTAGTGTTGGTTGATGAGGGTGAGAATGTACATACATTGCTGATGAGAACGTAAATCAGAACAGCTAATTTGGAGCGTACAGTGTTTTTTAAAATATATCTGCAAATTCTTTGACTCTCCTCCCTTCTCAAAAGGTAAAGCTGAATCTTCCTTCCTCAACCTCTGGACTTAGTGACTGTGTCTTCTAAGGACTAAAATGAGGCAGAAGAAAAAGCCTGTGGCTTTCAAGGCCAGGCTATAAAAGATGTTGTTGCAGCTTCTGTCTTGCTCAATCTGCAGAAAGTGAGCCACCATGTCAGGAAGACACACAACCAGCCCTAAAGAGAGACCTCAATGGAACTGAGACCTCTGTCAAAGCCAGCACCTACTTGCCAGCCACGCATGAGCTGCATTGGAGGCAGATCCTCCAGTCTTGGCCAGGCCATAGTCTTCTGAAGTCCCACATCTGTCTGGAATCTCAAGAGAGACTGAACCAGAGACCTAGTTAAACCTCTCCTGAATTGCTGACCCATAAAAACTGTGGATGATAATAAATGTTGATTACTGTTGTTTTAAGATGCTTGAATGTGGAGTAATTTGTTAGGCAGCAGCGTTAGATAACTAACCCCTACAATGACTGGCAGTAGCTATTAACATTTAAATAAAATGTAAAGTGTTTCTCTGCAAACCAATGATTCCCCTTCTGGGTGTCTATATTGGAGAAATACTGCCAGAGGGAGGCAAGACAGCATGGCGGAGAATGTTTATTGCAGCATGCTTTCAATTGTGAAAAAGCAGAATCGAAGTGAATGTCCATAAATAAACCATGGTGCATTGTTATTGTGGAATAACCTGCAGCAGGTGATCTAGGGGTGTGTAGCAATAACTTCTATTAAGTGACAAGGACAAACTGTGGAAAGATCCATATCCTATCATTTATTCAGAAAACAACCAGCGTTTTGAGGACTAAAGCCATCCTAAACTTTAGTTCACTGTCTCCAACAAGATGACTTCTTATTAGGCCATACCAGGTGAACGAGACTTTATCCAGAAGAATGAAGTTGCAATAATTGTATTGTTTCTTTCAGGAACTTCCTGACAATCCATTTATCTGAACAACAGATTACTCAACGAGCCACCATTAGAAGGAATGGTCCCATGTCGGAACAAAAGATAGCTCAAGATAAGGTATCTTCAAGCCTGTTGACTCTTCAGGGCTGCATCCAAACCTCGCCAGCTGAGTCCATCACTCCTGAACTATTATATATCAAGAGTTCTGCCCAATTCTAATCAGGCTGCAACATTGAAAGGCCTACCTCCCCTTTTATAAGTTCAGTTGACCTTTAAGCAACTGGATTTGAAACGGACAGATGCACTTACATGTCAATTTTTTAAAGTAGAGTAGAAAATGTATTTTCTCTTATGATTTTTAAATTTTTTAAATTAATTAATTAGTCAATTTTTAAAAAGTAGACTCCACACCCAACATGGGGCTTGAACTCACAACCTGAGATCAAGAGTTGCATGCTCTGCCGACTGAGCCAGCCAGGCACCTACTCTTATGATGTTCTTAATATCATTTTCTTTTCTCTAGCCTACTTTGTTATAATAATAAGGTATATAGGAGATCCCTGGGTGGCTCAGCAGTTTAGCACCTGCCTTCGGCCCAGGGTGTGATCCTGGAGTCTCAGGATCGAGTCCCGCATTGGGCTCCCTGCATGGAGCCTGCTTCTTCCTCTGCCTGTGTCTCTGCCTCTCTCTCTCTCTCTCTCTCTCTCTCTCTGCCTCTCATGAATAAATAAACAAAATCTTTAAAAAAAAGAATAAGGTATATAATAAGTATAATATACCAAGTATGTATTAATTGACCTTGGTTTTGGTAGGAGTCCCGGTCAACAGTAGGCTGTCAGTAGTTACTCAAAAATTAAATGCGGATTTTCAACTGTGCAGAAGTTGGCACCTTTAAGGCCTGAGTTGTTCAAGGGTCCACTGTATAAACATCCTGCCTTTGACCTCCTTCCCCCCACCAACAATTCCATTCTCACACACACAAACACACAATTAACAGTAATTTCTTAATGTCACCAAGTAGTCAAGTGATCACATTTCCCAATTACTCTACACATGTTCTCCTTTGTCGCTTTTTTTGGGGGGGGGGGGGGGGTTGTTTTTTCATTTCTAATTTTTTAAAAAGATTTATTTATTTATTCATGATAGACATAGAGAGAGAGAGAAAGAGAGAGAGGCAGAGACACAGGAGGAGGGAGAAGCAGGCTCCATGCCGGGAGCCTGACATGGGACTTGATCCCAGGACTCCAGGATCACACCCTGGGCCAAAGGCAGGCGCTAAATCGCTGAGCCACCCAGGGATCCCCTAATTTCTAATTATTTAAAAATAGGTTCCATGCCCAACATCGTGCCCAACATCAAGCCCAACGTCAAGCCCAATGTAGGGTTTGAACTCATGATCCTGAGATCAATACTTGAGCTGAGATCAAAAGTCAGACACTGGGCAGTCCTGGTGGCTTAGTGGTTTAGCGCCACCTTCAGCCCAAGGTGTCATCCTGGAGACCTTGAATCGAGTTCCGCATCAGGCTCCCTGCATGGAGCCTGCTTCTCCCTCTGCCTGTCTCTCTCTCTCTTTCTGTGTGTGTCTCTAATAAATAAATAAAAGATTAAAAAAAAAAAAGTCAGACACTGAACCGACTGAGCTATCCAGGCACCCTTTAGGTTTTGTCTTTGTTTTGTTGTTGCTTTTTGAAGTTTCTTCGAATCAAGATCCAAACTGCATACAGCTGGGAGACCTTGAAAGTCTCTTTTAATCTTCAGGTTCCCTTCCATCTCGTGTTTTTCTTCTTGTTGAAGAAACCAGGTCTTTTGATCCGTAGCTTCACCCAGACTGAATTTTGTAGTCTATAATGTGATGACTGCTGGCAGGTATGCAAAGTGCTCCCTTCTTAGAAAAAAGGTGAAAAACTGTAAAAATTATGTGATAGGCCCTTAAGGAAAATTTCATACTTCAAGGGAGTACTATGCATTGTATAGAATACACTCTTTTCACCTATCAGATTCCAGTCTTTCCTTGCCCTAGCTGATTTACAACCGTACAATGTAGATAATAGCAATGCAAAAATAATTCTTGTCCATAGACATGCAAATCATGCCAGGTGGAGACTCAACTGGATTTTCTTCCTCCACTGTAGGAGAGGCCAGTTTTGTCTCATTTACATTTTCATTGCAATATTCCCCAATACTAAAAAAACTAATAAGATGTTACCAGCTTGCTTGCTTGCTTGCTTTTAAGATTTATGATTTATTTATTTACTGATTGGTTGACCCAGTTAGTAAAGCATCTGCCTTTGACTCGGGTCATGATCCCAGGGTCCTAGGATCAAGCCCCATGTCAGGCTCCCTATGTCAGTCTCCTGGGAGAGCTTGCTTCTCCCTCTCCTCCCTACTTGTGCTCTCTCTCTCTGTCTCTCTCTCTCAAATAAATAAATAAATAAATAAATAAATAAATAAATCTTTTATTAAAAAAGAGATTTTATTTACTTGAGAAAGAGCATGAGCAGGAGAGGCAGGGGGAGAGGGAGGGAGAATCTCGAGCAGACTTTGCTGAGCATGGAGGCCAACAAGGGGCTTGATCTTATGACCCTGAGATCAAGGCCCAGAGATCACAACCTGACCCAGAACAGAGTTGGACGCTTAATCGCCTACATCACCCAGGCACTCCTGTTATCAGATTTCTGTTCAATGAGTTAATATCTGCATGAAAGTTATGATTTTACCTACTTTATTTTTTTTATTTTACCTACTTTATAAAAAAGATTTTACTTATTTATTTTACAGAGCAAGATGGAGAGAGGGAAAGAGCAGAGGGAAACAAACAAGTGGACTCTGTACTGAGTGTGGAGCCAGACTGGGGGCTTGATCCCACAACCCTGAGATCATAAGCTGAGCCAAAATCAAGAGTTGACTGCCTAACTGACTGAGCCACTCAGGTGCCCCAATTTTATCTATTTAAAAAAATATCTCTTAATATGTGTAATATTTGAAATTCCATCAAATGTAAGAGCTTTCAAATATAAGTCCCTAGAACTCAGGACCCATGTCTAGTGCCTGGGCTGAGGAAATCTTCTGAAACTCTAACAGAGATCTGTGCATAAAGATGTTTGTTATATCTTGCCTGTAATAGGAAATCAAACATCCAGAATCTAAATGTCCAAGAACAAGGGAACAAGTAAGATGTGACAGATTTCATAGATTGGTATAGGATACTATTATTAAAATTATATTTTAGGGGTGCCTGGGTGGCTCAGTCGGTTAAGGATCCAACTCGATTTCAGCACAGGTCACGATCGCAGGGTGTTGAGATGAAGCCCCACATAGGGCTCTGCGCTCAGCATGGAATCTGCTTAAGATTCTCTTTCTCCCTCTGCCTCTGCCCCTCCTCCTGCTTGGGCTCTCTCTCTCTCTCTCTCTCAATAAATAAAATCTTTTTAAAAAATGCATTTTACACTGGTTACAGTTGGTCCTACATAGACTTGCCCATGATGTGGTTTTACAATATAAATTATAACTAAAATTCCAGTTACTAAAGGGTTGTTAATACTTGGGGATATGCTTATGGTATGATGTTAAGTTTACAGTACAGGATCAAATGGCATCTACACCATGACTTGTATTTTTTAAACTAAAGGGTGGGTAGGAAAAGATGGAAAATTTATCAAAATATAAATGGTGGCAGCCTCTGAATGATGGGATTTATAATATTTGGTCCTTTCTCAAGTTTCCATGTATTGCTTTTAGGAGAAATAATCACCACTGCTCCCTACACACACACCGGCCCTGCCATCCACACACAGAATCAATTGCAGGCTCTATGCTAAACATAGTAGAGGGGTTATATTGAGCAGGTGCTGGGGTGGAAGGGGGTGGGGCACAGATGATCACCTTTCATGGACTTGATTACCAAAGCAAGGAGTGGAATCAGAAGGAGTCCTCATGTGAGTTTGAAGGGAGACAGAGACGGAGGCTCAAAGAGCATGTGCAAGGCTCCCTAGAGGGAAAGAAGTTCATCTGCCCCAGATGCTTCCAGCTCCCAGCTCCTGCAGGGCCCAGAATGATATTCACAAAATGTGTGACTAGTGGATCACTAGTGGATCCGTGGCAAGGTAGCCTGCAAGAACCAGGAGGACAGAGACTTAATCACTCTCAAGTCATGTAGGATACAGGTCAAGCATGGGCATGGCTTCAGCTTCCTCCATCATTCATCCTCAGGATCTAAACCATCCACTTTCACACTGGGGCCCCAGGGAAGGGGGAAGGTCTATAGGTGTTGAGAGAGTGCAGGTCCATTTCAGGATCCATCTTCTCTTGGTCGTCCTGTTTCCCTAGGCTAAGAGGTCTGTGGCTGTCTCTACCTCCTCTCCTTCCTTTGGCACCCATTCGGATTCTAACCAAAGACCATTGCTATATGAGTTACCACCTCTGGGCCCCAAACAAAGGGACAAGTAGAAATAGAGCTCTGGAGCAAACATTAAAGGGGGTAGAACTTAATTTTATCCCAATGATAAACTCTTGACAGGCCCCAGCCTCTGTCTGTCTGTGAATCTGTGTCTGTGGCTCTATCAGCCTTCCAAAACCAGAGTGCAGAGGGGAAGAGATGTCCTGGGGACCCTATTGGGTTGGACATGATATGAAGTCCACCCTTTTCTTTCAGAGCTCCAGGGAGTCTCATTTGCCAAAGGGTTTGACATTGAGGACGGATTTTGCCAGTGAGATTATGAGACCAATAAATTGATGAACAGAATGTGCAGAGCCAAGGATCTAAATAACAAAATGCATTTGAAGCCCATATACAATATAGGATACACTGCAATCATATCATTGGGAAGGTATTTAGAAAAGTGTTTAGATATCAACCTAAAATGTGCAAGTTGGCTCAATTGGTAGAGTATGTGACTCTTGCTCTCAGGATTGTGAGATCAAACCCTATGGTGAGTGTGAAGTCTACTTTTAAAAAAAAGTTTAAAATGTGCAAGAGAGTGGTGATGGTTGTACAACCTTATGAGTATGTGAACAATACTAAGAAAGACTGAATTGCACACTTATTTTTTTAAAGATTTTATTCATTTATTCATGAGAGACACAGAGAGAGAGGCAGAGACATAGGCAGAGGGAAAAGCAGGCTCCATGCTGGAAGCCCGACATAAGACTCCATCCTGGGTCCCCAGGATCATGCCCTGAGTTGAAGGCAGACACTCAACCACTGAGTCACCCAGGCATCCCTGAATTGTATACTTTAAAGAGGTAAATTATATCCCAGTTTTTAAAAATGTGCAAGAGGAATATAGATAGGGTGATCAATCATGCCTTTTGACCTGAGATGCAGGACTTTCAGAGATAAAACCCAGAGAGTCCTATGCAAACCAGGACAAGTTGATCATCCTAAGTACAGAGTTTTTAAAACGTATTTTTAAGAGAATGAACAAAAAGTTTGAAGATCATAAAAAGCTCTCAACACAAGGCCTGAAACCCTGTGGGCAAGAGGGGCCCCTCTGGGGAACCTGCTCACATTCTCTCTCCCAGTGCTCCACACTGCAGCCCCCTACCCCAAGCTCCTGCCTGGGACACAGAGACAAAGGGTGTTCATAGCCTAGCCTGGGCCTGGCACTTCACAGGCACCAGTCGGTGCCCACTCACACTCTTTGAGGCCCATGTTGGTGACTGCTCACTTGGCACTTGGGAACCATCTAGGTTTATGATTTTTGCCACCTACCCCCCACCCCAAAACGCCTGAGGCACAGACAAGGGCCACATAGATTCCATCCAGCAGAACTCTGATAATCCTCAAAGTATCCTTGGCTCCTCCCACCCCCTCATATCCCACCTCCAGCTCACTTGCCTCCACCTCCACCCAACAAGTTTGTGTGCCGTCAGGCCTCAAGCAAGGATCTGGACTGTGCTCAAACGAGGACATGGCTGTTGGGCCAAGCAAGATTGCCTATGTCCAGAATTTTTTTTAAGATTTCGTTTACTCATGAGAGACACACACAGAGAGGCAGAGACACAGGCAGAGGGAGAAGCAGGTTCCATGCGGGGAGCCTGATGTGGGACTCCATCCCGGGTCCCCAGGATCACGCCCTGGACCGTAGGCTTTGCTAAACCACTGAGCCACCTGGAGCTGCCCCAAGTCCGGAATTAAATAAATGTGGCTTAGGCTCCTTTTATCACCACCCCTTACAAAATACAGTGGGATATGAGATTCCAAAAGGCTAGCAGAAAGAAGCAGTGACCGAAGTCTATGTGGTCACACTTTGGATGTGGCACTGTAAGGTAGTGGTGGGAAAGCAGAGCCCAGATCACTTTGGCGTAGTACTTGGGCCACAGTAGGTGCTGCGAAATATGTGATAAATAAACAATCTCCATAGCATCCGCTGTAGACTTGCCAGCAGCTTGGCCGAAGGGTGCAGATCTCGCGCTGGTGGTGAGGCCAGCACAGAGTATGGGTCACAAGAGATTCAGGTGGCCAGGGTAGGCCGGCTGCAGGGAGTACCGGGAGTACTATGCAGCCAAGGCTCTTCCACACCGGGTCGGCTTAGCCCCGAGCACCTGGAATTCCCGTCCCGCGCGGTAGGGGCGCTAGAGGAGGGGCCATGGTTTGGGGTACGCGGGAGGCCGGCCGCTGAGAAGTCGCCCTGGGCCGTTCCGAAACTCCATTTCCCACAGGCCCGTGCGCGCAACTCCATTTCCCACAATCCCCGTTCGGCTTCCGGCGCGGCGGAGGCGACTCCGACGGCTTCCGGGTTTGGGCCTGGCGCTGCGGTAGAGGCGGCGGCGGCGGAGGAGCGGGACGCGGGCGGTGGGAGCGGAGGGACCGGTATGGACGTTTCGGGGCAGGAGACCGATTGGCGGAGCGCCGCCTTCCGGCAGAAGTTGGTCAGTCAAATGTGAGTAGGGGCTGGGCTAGAGGGCGAAATCTCCGGACCTTCCCCCCTTAGCCCTCCCGCGCGCGGAGGGCGAGGCCCGGGTGGGACTCGCGGGAGACCTAGGGCGGCCGGACCCGCTGGGGCCTGGGGGTTCCGAGAGCCGAAGGTTCCCGGGGCTCGCGTGAGTCCAGGGCGCGGCTGAGCTCTCGGCTGTCCTTTCCATTCTTGGCTGATATGGACTCTTCGTTAGCTTTCCCGGGGCCAAACTCTGCAAACCCAGCGAGCTCTGGCTTATGAGTCATCGTCCTGAGCGTTCTCATTCGTCATTTGTGTGCTTTGGTTGCAGACTTTCCCCTGCTTTGAATCACACTGAATTCGAAAAAGGAAGGGGGCAGCCCGTGGCGGCTTTAGCAGATCTGGTGTTTTGTGACTCGTCTTTAAGAAAAGCACATCAGAGTGAGAGAAAGAGATTGCAGGGGGTGGGTGGAAGATGAGGTTGGGAAGCTAGTGCTTGGGGCTGTGGGTGGTGGGGGATGCAGAATCTTAAGGGTAACCTGCCTCCCCCGCGCCCCAGTCCCGCCCCAGTGTGGATTTTGCTAATGGTGGCAGGAAGAGGCTGTCAGGAAGCGACCGTCGTTTGGGAGGAGGGAGTGAAGAGCTGGGGTTAATACCTTTCCCCCCACAGTTGCAGCTGCTGAACCCCTCAATGCAGGGGCTGCCACTGCGCCCTAGGCTTCACCTAGTGGAACTCCAGCTCCTCACCACCCACTGCTTGTTTCGTTCAGCAGTATTTTACTGAGCTTACTGGTGTTGTGCTAGCTACAAATTTGCCTAAGACAGCCCCTGCCTGCCCTCTGGGAACGCACTACTATAAAGAAGCAGTTGCAGTGCGGTCTTTCTCCTAGGAAGACCTAGGACAGTTTGAGTAGGGCAGAAGCAGCCTTCTGGAGTAGGTGGCAAATAGATTGTGCCCTAAAAAGACAAGTAGGAGTGTGAAAGGCCATCATTCCAAGCTGAGTAGTGGAGAAGTATGAACTCTCACTGCATTGGAGGATATTGCTATAGGCTGAATTCTGGGGATTGAGGAGTAAGGAGGTTCAGGAGATGGTAATGGAATGAGGGTGAGCAGGTGCTGACATGTTAGCGGTGGGAGTGCTGTGCTAAGGAGTTGAGCCTGTATTTGGCATGAGGCCTGCTTTGAGGTAGTGAAATGCCAGAGTTGGGAAGATTCCCGGAGTCTCTGGAGATGGATCAAGAACAGAAGAGAGAGGCCAGTTAGGCCATTTGGAGTTTTGAACTCTTGGGGTTTGAGGACCTGTCATTTTTCATCCTTGTGTTCCTACTGCTAGATCACTGCCTGTCACATTGCTCCATAAAATGGTTGTGGAATGACTTAGTAAGAGAGTATAAAAGCCTGTACTAGACAGTGGTGGAAACTGAAAGAGGAAGACCATTCCAGAGAAAAGGGAGAGCAAGCATAGACAGTCCTTGATGACTAAACTGAATGCTGGGGGGGAGGGCGCAAGGGGTTGGGGAATGCAGCAGCGTGGAAGGAAGGAAGTGGGATGGAATGCTGGGAAGCCTCTTAGTACAGTGGAAGGCGTGGGGACTGTAGAGTTAGTGGCTCTGGGCACTGCTATGGAATAGTCTGGGGGCAATTCTGCAGATATTGCAGAATCAGTGAAGTGTTTTGTTTTGTTTGGGGGAGTTGATCCCCTGGAGTTGTCTATAGATGAAATCATGAGGGATGGCCCACTTCAGGGCTCCGGCAAGAAAAGCCCTTAGGGCAAAGATTTTTCTTTGGGAAGACCTTAGAACCAGAACCATAGAACCAGAAGACTGAGTTGCCATCAAAGGAAATTGGGGGGTTGGGGAGAGTCAGAGGGCAGGAGGGTAATTGAAGAGTCTCTGGGTATCAAGGACTGCCTGGATACTTCATAATTCAGCTTCCTTCTGCTTTTAGGCAAGCTGTATTCTTTCCTTTATTTGCCAGATTGCTGCTTGTGTATTAGTTTTTCTCTTGCTGCTGTAACAAATTGCCACATCTATAGTGGCTTAAAACAACACACATTTATTACTTGGCAGTTTCTGTAGATGTAAGCTCTAGGTGGACTCAGCTGAGTCTTCTGCCTAGGGTCTAGCAAGGCTGAAGTCAAGATGTTGGTTAGGTGTGCATTTCTTCCTAGAGGCTCTGTGGTAGAATTTGCTTCCAAGCCCATTTAGGTTGTTGGCCAGATTCATTCAATGCAGTTGTAGGACTAAGGTGTTCTCGGACCTTACTATTTAGTCTTCATTCTAGAGGTGGCCTGCATTCGGTCTCATACTTTCTATGTGGCCCCCTCCAACAGGGGGTGGGTTTTTCTATTGCATCTTTCTGACTTCAGCCAAGAACATTCTCTAGTAAAGACTCAGGTTAGATTGGGTCCACTCAGATAATCCAGGATGATGTCCGTATTTTATTTATTTATTTTTAAAGATTTTACTATTTATTTAACAGAGAGAGAGCACAAGCAGGGGGAATGGCAGGCAGAAGGAGAGGCAGAAGCAGGCCTCCTTCAGAGCAGTGAGTCTGGTGCGGGGCTGATCCCAGGACCCCGGGATCACGACTTGAGCTGAAGGCAGGCGCTTAGCCAACTAAGCCACCCAGGCACCCTGATGTTCCTATTTAAAGTCTATAATTTGGGGTCCCTGGGTGGCGCAGCGGTTTAGCGCCTGCCTTTGGCCCAGGGCGCGATCCTGGAGACCGGGATCGAATCCCACATCGGGCTTCTGGTGCATGGAGCCTGCTTCTCCCTCTGCCTGTGTCTCTGCCTCTCTCTCTCTCTCTGTGCGACTATCGTAAAAAATTAAAAAAAAAAAAAGTCTATAATTTTATTATAGCTGGAAAGTCCCTTCTGCCATGTAACCTAGCATGTTGACGGGTTTCAGGGATTAGGGCATAGGCATCTTTGGGGAGCCCTTTGAAACTGCTGCAGTTTCAAAGATTGTCTGCCTGACACCATGTGGTGCTCTCAGTTCTCGGGTTTGTCTATTTTCTCCCCAGGATTCGCTTGGAAGAGTCATGATTCTTGGTGCCTTGATTTGTTATGTTCACAGGGTTAAGTCTGACTTCTTCTGGTGTTTATGCTGTTGTTTGAAGGTGGATATCTTGTATAGATGAGTGAGGAAGTAAAGAAAGCATAGTGAAGAACTGAGGAGTTTCAGCAGAAGGAAAAGCATCTGATAGCTGGTTCACTGTCTCCACTTGGCTCTTGAGTATCTATTAAGAGAACAGTGCTTCAGATCATGGGGCTGATAATCTAGTCTCTTGGCTACTATGAGAAAAAAGTGATTTTGATTTAGGGCTGGTTAGAAGAGCTCTTGTGTGGACTCTCTAGTATAGCCTCTTAGCCTTTTACTGCCTCTGCCACATCTGGACCCATTCTGGACTGCTCCTTCCCCCTTGCTCTCTGCTGCCCTGCTGAAAACCTGTCTGTGAATTTCTCAGCATTAGAACAAGATTCCAGATGGCCTACTCTCCCAGCTCCTCACCATGGCCTGGCCTAGCCACCTCTTAATCCCCTCAGTTTGCTCCAGCCTCTCTGACCTTTAAGCTTTTTGAACATTCCAGGTTCTTTTTTGTTGTTGTTCTCTCTCTCTCTCTCTCTCTTTTTTTTTTGGTTCTCTTTATTTTTATTTTTTTTAAAGATTTTATTTATTTATTCATGAGAGGCAGAGAGAGAGAGAGGCAGAGACACATGCAGAGGGAGAAGCAGGCTCCATGTAGGAAGCCTGATGTGGGACTCAATCCCGGGTCTCCAGGATCAGGCCCTGGGCCGAAGGTGACGCTAAACGACTGAGCCACCTGGGCTGCCCGGTTCTCTCTTTTTAAACAAGTTATTATGAAGTATTTAGGGTATTCAGCAATGGGTGGACTTCCCTCCACTACATTTATGACCAGTTTCTTTTCCTTTAATTTAGATGTTTGCTTAAATACTAAATACTCCAGATCCTTCTCTGCCTACCCTGCCTAAATTGGGTCACTCTCACTGATATGTTGGATCTCAGCCGTTTGTAGTTTCCCGTGGGCCCCAGTCCCAAGAAGCATGGCACCTGGCATATAAAACACGTGTTGAAGTGTGCAAGAGGAAGTATTTTTCTGAGGGCTGTGTGTGCCGCCCTCTCATACTACAGTGGTCTTCTCTACCTGTGCCAGGATGCATTGTGAAGCTCTGCAACCACCCCACCCCCAACTTACTCTACTTGTTACCAAGTGACCATGGGCAGAGTACCTAACCGTTCTGGATCATCTCCTTCACCTATGAAATGGCTAGAGTCTGTTAGCCCAGTCTGTCCATTAGCCCAGTCCATAGCCCAGTCTATCTCACAGGGAAGATGGGGGGAAAAAAATGAAAAGACTTCCATCAGAGCCCTAGCAGATGCCTCCTCCCTAGGTTCTTGCAGGAGTAGGAGCCTTGGAAGGTGAAGGTAAAACCCCCAAGCCTGGGTAAGGGAATTGGTGACACTTGAAGGAGCCTGTGGGGAGGGTAGTTGTGACACTGTTGGTGAGTTCAAATCATCTCTTCATTGAACGTCCACTCTCCCTACAGCACATGGGAGGATGCCCCCCTTAGAATTCTCAGCCTGGCTTTTGTGGACCTAGGGCTTTCCTGGGGGATTGCTGGGTTAGTGTTGAACACGTGTCTGGTATGTGGGATCCTAGAGAACAAGCATGTATCTGTAGTAGCCGGCACTATGCCTGACAGGGTAGGTAAGTAGTGAATGAAAGGACTTTGTCAATCAATTCTTCCCCTTCTTTTAAATTTTTCTGCCATCTTATTCTTTAGACTTTTAGGCCTCCCACCTCTCCGAACAGCAGATTGCACATATAGACATGAAATAAATAAATGTCTGTTGAGCTGAACAGATTGCAGAGGGGAGGAGATCTGGGGGTGGGGAAGGGCAGTGTGTATCAGGGCTTTACTCGAGTGCCAGGAGATCAGGGAGCGCGGAGCAGATTCAGGCCAGACAGGTCAACCACCTCTTCTGGTGAAGGAGAAAGGAGATGTGAGCTCCAGGCTGGGTCCTAGGAGATACAGAGCTATCTGCTTGGACCATAAGAAGAAAGTTGAGTACTATTTAGCCAGAAACATAATGAAACAAAGCAAAAAAGTCCATGAGGAACAAAGAGCAAACAACTGAACAGCAACTTCCAAGGGCCTGGAGAGGCCTTAGGACGGGTGGGGAGTGCCCTGAAACTTGCATGTCTCGATTCTGCCTGTGGGTTATGTTCTATCCTCCAAGCAGAAGCGAGGGCGTCTCGGCTGAGCCTTGACTATGGCTTATTCCACTTAGGCTTCCCAACAGCCCTGTGCCCTCCTGGTGTGATCCTGGCCTTTATTCTCCAGTGGGGAAGGTCCTGAGCCCCGCTGCTTTCTTCATAGCCTGGTTGGTATCTAAACAACCAGGCTGGCTTGCAGGCTTCTGTGTATAAGCCACCACTATGTCCATTCCCGGAGGCCAGGGGCCTGTCTGTCTGACCACCTCCAAGCCTGACTTCCCCTGATGGCAATCAGGAAGTGATTGTGGAGCCATTGACTTCAGAGTCCTGAACCTTGGCCCTACTGCCTCTTGACCAGGAGTGACAGTGACCTGGTTGTGGGCCCTCATCTGCTCTGGGGTCAAGGCTTTCTTAATAGCAGCAACAACAGCAGCTGATATGAATCCCCACTGCAGGAGTTGACTATGTTAGCTCATTGACTTCCCGCTTGCGTTGTTAGTCGATGCATTTGTTACTTCCATTTTTAAGATGAAGAAACTGAGGTGTAGAGGAGAAGTCACTGCTGCTTCTAGTTAGCTCTGCATGTTACGAATGAATGCTTGCGGAACCAAAGCAGGACAAGAGAGGCAAACTGCCTTTTAATTTTTGAAAGAGAGGTCCTGCTTTTTAGGCGTAGCAGAGAGATGGCAGCTGGAAGGTGACCAAAGCCAGGTGCTGGCGGGCATCCTGTTGGCAATTTTAGCAACTCCTCGTGGGTCAGTGGGACCCAAACAGTAGCAGAAGGGCCAGCCAGCAAGCCTCCAATGATCTTTGGCCTTCACACAGGCTATAGCTAGGCTCCCAGCCTCACCAGCTCCGTTTTGTAAGAGACCTCACCCATCCATCACACCTACAGCCCTTATATCCATTCCTGACCAGAAGTCTTCCAACTCTTGCTGCCATTTATGACAAGGTGGCTGTGGTTAGTCCAGGCTCCATGTGAGACATTCCCTTGTTGTCACATGATCATCTCCCTGCCACTGTCATGCAGGGCAAGGGAGTGCCCTTTAAAGCATTCCTCAGGGGATCCCTGGGTGGCGCAGCGGTTTAGCGCCTGCCTTTGGCTCAGGGCGCGATCCTGGAGACCCGGGATCGAATCCCATGTCAGGCTCCCGGTGCATGGAGCCTGCTTCTCCCTCTGCCTGGGTCTCTGCCTCTGTCTGTCTCTCTCTTTCTCTGTGTGACTATCATAAATAAATAAAAATTAAAAAAAAAAAATAAAGCATTCCTTAGGGCAATAATGTCGGTTACATACCAGAGGGTGCATTTTTTTTTTTTTGAGGAATAATAATGAACTTTTAAAAATTCGAAATGGAAAGTTTAAATCCTAAAACCAAGTAGCATAGTTTATTTTTTTAAAATTTTAAAAGAGTTTATTTATTCACAAGAGACACAGAGAGAGAGAGGGGCAGAGAGACACAGGCAGAGGGAGGAGAAGCAGGCTCTATGCAGGGAGCCCGATGTGGGACTCCATCCCAGGACTCTGGGATTGTGCCCTGAGCCAAAGGCAAATGCTCAGCCTTAACCTAGGCGCCCCCAAGTAGCATAAGGACCCCATGCCACATTCAGCTTCAGGCTATCGATTCTTGCTTCTTGGACTCCACCCCCTGCCCTCAGTTATGTTGATGGTGGGAATGTTTGAGTGGCTGCCCACTGCCTTGGGTTCAAATCTCAGTTTGACTCCCTCCTCCAGGGTCTATACTGGGCTGCCTGTGGTTTCTCAGAGGAGCCCAGCTCTTTCTTGGCCCTGGCTGTTCTGCATCCTTTTTGTTCCCCTGCATGAGACCAATCCCTCCCATGGTGGAACATTGCAGTCCCATCCTGCTCACCCTTCCAGGACACCAGGCCACCTGCTGCCTCCCTCCTCTTCACACGCTCTGTGAAGAGTTACCAGTTTGTGCTTGAATTGCTTGAACACTCGTTTCCCCCAGTCTGAACCCCTCATGGGGATTCCTGCATCTCCAAGAGTGCCGTGGTGCATGGATTCCCAAGCACCACCAGAGAGAGCCCTGCTATGGCTCTGTGGTGATAGTGGGCTAACCTGATGCGTGCTCGCCTCAGAGTTGGAAAAAGTCTTTTTTCTTTCTTTCTTTCTTTTCTTTTTTTTTAAGTTTTATTAATTTAAGTACTCGCAACACCTAAAGTGGGGCTCTAACTTATGACTCTGAGATCAAGAGTCTCATGCTCCAGTGATGCAGACACAAATAAGTACAGGAAACACGGGAAGTCTGAAGGAGGTGAGTGGACAATCAGCATCCACATCCTGGTGGTGACACTGTACACTATAGTTACACAAATGTTATATTTGGGAGAAATTGGGCGAAGTTTACAAAGGATCTCTGTGTTACTTCTTATAACTGCATGTGAATCTACTGTTACTTCAGTAAAGTTTTTAATAAAAAAAAAAAAAAAAGTCTCATGCTCTTCTGACTGAGCTAGCAAGGTACCCCAAGATTCGATTTGATTTAATTGACTGAATTTTAAGTAGGTTCCACACGGTACAGGGCTTGAACTCACTACTTGGAGGTAAGACCTCAGCTGAGATCAAGAGTTGGACACTCCACCAACTAAACCACCCAAGTGCCCCTTATTTTTTAAGTAATCTGTAGACACAGCGTGGGGCTTGACCTTATTTAGAACTCCAAGATCAGGAGTCATGTGCTCTTCTGCCAGAGTCAGCCAGGTGGCCCCCCAAGTTGGAGAAAATCTTAACACCAATCATGGGAAGATGCAGGCAAACGGATATCCTCACAAGCTGCTGCTGGAAGCACATAAATGAGGCCATTTTTCTGAAGGCCATTTGGCAATACTCTTTATTCCAGTAAGCTTAAAATGTCTACTTCCTTAGGCATTTCCTCCAAGGCAAAATGCAGGAGAGTATTCAAAGCCTGTTGGCAGTGAGGGTGCTCATGTCCACATCAAGTCAGAAGAGGAACGGGGGAGATAAGACAGCAGTGGAGCTGGGTTAGATTTGTTCTAGGAGCTAGGGATGGTAGATTTAGGGCTGCTGTTAAAAATGACATGGGAATCAGGCGTCTGGGTGGCTCAGTTAGTTAAGCCTCCGACTCTTGACTTGGGCCCAGGTCATTATCTTGGGGTCCTGAAAGTGAGACCGGTGTCAGGCTCCCTGCTTGGCAGGGAGTCTGATTGAGTTTCTCTCCCTCTGCCCTTCCCCCTATCATGCTCACCCTCTGTGTGTGTGTCTCTGTCTCTCCAAAATAAATCCGTCTTCCAAAAAAAAAAAAAAATGACATGAGAGGGACACTTGGCTGGCTCAGTTGGTGAAGCATGTGACTCTTGTTCTCAGAGTTGTAAATTGAAGCCCCACTTTGGGTGTAGTGATTACTTAAAAATAAAATCTTTTTTTTTTTTTTTTTAAGATTTTATTTATTTATTTGTGAGAGACACACAGAGAGAGGTAGAGATACAGGCAGAGAAAGAAGCAAGCTCCCTGCAAGGAGCCTGATGTGGGACCCGATCCCCGGACCCCAGGATCACAACCCAAGCCGAAGTCAGACTGCCAACTGCTGAGCCACCCAGGTGCCCCTTAAAAATAAAATCTTAAAAAGAATATGACATGGGAGGTGTTCCATAGCCCTTTGATAATGAGAAGAGCAGGTTAGCAAGTAGGACATGTGGTCCAGAGTGTGTTTTCTTTTTTTTTTTTTTTTTTTTTTTTTTAAATTTTATTTATTTTATGATAGGCACACAGTGAGAGAGAGAGAAGCAGAGACATAGGCAGAGGGAGAAGCAGGCTCCATGCACCGGGAGCCCGATGTGGGATTCGATCCCGGGTCTCCAGGATCGCGCCCCGGGCCAAAGGCAGGCGCCAAACCGCTGCGCCACCCAGGGATCCCTGTTTTCTTTTTTTAATTAAAGATTTTGGGATCCCTGGGTGGCGCAGCGGTTTGGCGCCTGCCTTCGGCCCAGGGCGCGATCCTGGAGACCCGGGATCGAATCCCACATCGGGCTCCCGGTGCATGGAGCCTGCTTCTCCCTCCGCCTGTGTCTCTGCCTCTCTCTCTCTCTCTCTCTGTGACTATCATAAATAAATAAAATAAATAAATAAATAAATAAAAATAAAGATTTTATTTATTTGAGAGAGAGGGAGCACAAATAGGCAGAGGGGAAGAGGGAGAGGGAGAAGCAGACTCCCCGCTGAGCAGGGAGCCCAACTCAGGGCTCTGTCTCAGGACCCCAGGATCATGATCTGAGCTGCAGGCAGTCACTTAACCTACTGAGTCATCCAGTTACCCTGCAGTGAGTTTTGTTAAATAGATGTTGTTAGCTGATTATCTGAGTAATTTTCATTTTCTTTGTAGCTTTCAGTACGTGTGTATTTTTGTTAACAATAAATATATATTCCTTTTGTAGTCAAAAGTCTTTTGAAGAAGGGGTGGACCCTGTCTGCACATGAGGAGGAGGGAGCCATGGTCATAGATAGCTACCATAAGGTGGAAAATCACATTCTGACGTTGGGATGGGTGTCCTCTCACCAGGGCCCTGAATGCCACCACAGTCTTCCTAAGATGATTATTTCCTTTCTACCCCTGCTAAGAAGCATTCTTCTTTCAAACTGAAACTGTCCTTCCAGATGGCCTTCCCTCTGTGCTGGTATGAGAGCCCTAGCCAGATGCTCCCTCCTCCATGCCAGGCCTTCTGGTTTCACTCTTCTCTGTTCTTTTCCCCATTGGAGGTTTGGCCTTGGCCTCATCCCCTCTTTATGAGCCCTGATGGCTCAACCCATGGCAATTCTTCCTCTTGAGTTTGTAGGGTCTACATTGAGTGCATCCTACATGCACTGAACAGAAGAATTCTTTTTTGCTATTTTTATACTCATTATAATTTTTTTTTTGCCTTGCCAACGGTATTCTAAATTCCTTGAGTGTAGGTCCTGATCTTATACCTCTACATCTCACTGAGCAACTGGCATGGTGCCTTGACTTAGATATGAGGTGCATAATAATAGCAGAGAGGGTGGTGGAAAACAGTGCTGGCTTCTTTTCTGATGGCCTTCCAGAGCTTTCTTTCATCAGTGCCCCTCAACATTGAACCACTTCTCATTTGGAGCTTTTTATTTTTTTTAATTGGAAACATTTAAAAACAGGGAGTCCACGACGGTTACGAGGTGGTTCTTTTTTTAACAGGTAAATAATTGAGGACCCAGTCCTGGAGAGCAAAGAAGATACACTAGAATCCCAGGTGTAATGATCTGGAAACCCACCCTGTGAGGGAGAAACTCCCTTCTACTTTAAAACAACTCTCTTGCTAACCTGGTGGGGGTTAATAAAGATCCCTGATTGAATGACCTCAAGTATCTTGAGGTGGAATGGCCATTACTGAGGGCAGTGACTCCTTGTAGAAGACATTGGACCTCTGGAAGTCTCCATTCTCTTACTTTGAGCTTTTTATTTTGAGAATATTTCAAACATACAGAGTTGTAAGGATAGTACAGAGTGCTCAGTACACCCTTCCCTCAGACTTACCCATTCTTTCATTTATACACATTCTAGTGCTCGAGCTTGATGAATAGCAACTGACTTCTGTCTTGCTCCCTCCTCCTTCTGGACCATGTTTCATCTTACTTAGCCTTTGGCCCCACAGGCTTCTGTAAGTTCTCTGCCTGGGAATCTGCTGGAGGGGTGGGGGGCACGTAGGGAACCAGAGTGGCCCAGCTGCCGGTTAGCCTTTGAGCTGAGCCACTTGCGTCTGGTCCAGGAGAGGGACAGGCAGGTGAGGTACATCCAGGCTGGAGGCCTGGACCAAAACTCCACCCCTTCCACACTCCCAGAGGCTCTAGCGGTGTGGATGGGGTGCTTGTTGGTTAACAAGTGGCTTATCCGCATCCCTGCTTATCCTTTTCTGCTCCCCACCCCTTTCCAACTTTGTTTCAGTCCTCATCAGACGTGAGGTTTGAGGAAGTGATCTGGTTACGGTTTTGGATGGTGCTTCTGTTATAAAGTAGAAAAAAATGCCAGATTTGCCCTGAGAGGCTCTGATGGATCACCCTGAGCCCTCCAAAAGCTACGGGTCTGCTTTGATTCATGTTGGGGAGGATTCAAGTCAGTGAAAGTACAGAGGGAAACCTGTGCTCTGTACTCAGAATTCAGTCACAAGGCTGTTCCAGTCCAAACCTGGGGATGGGGCTGGGGCGTAGCAGCTCTGGTTGTCTCACATGGTGTGTGGTTTTTTGTTTTATTTATTTATTTATTTATTTATTTTAGAGCGCTCTTGTGTGGACAAACACATGGGGGTGGGGAGCAGAGGGAGAGCAGCAGATTCCCCTCTGAGCACACGGAGGCTGATGTGAGTCTAGATCTTAGGACCCTGAAATCACGACCTGAACCGAAATCGAGAGGCAGAGGCTTAGCTGACAGCCACCCAGGTGCCCTGGTGCTTCTTTACATTGAAGTATAATGGATGAATGTTTACATGTGTAAATGACCCATAGCCATAGCCCAAGCCTGCATCTGGAACAGGCCTGGCACCTAGCACCTCCTCCCTGTGTGCTTCAGCCACTGTGGATTCTGCTCCTACTCTTTTGGCTTCTGGGCCATGGAGACATGTGTTCTTAAATTTCCTGTCTTGGAGTCATACTGTGTCTGCCATCTTTCATTCAGCATGATGTCTGTGATGGGTGATCGTCCTATGGGTAGCAGTTCTTATTTATGCCATGTGTTATTCGTCTGTTACTTGACTGCAGGTTACTTTTCTGCCCTATGCTTGATGGACATTGGAGTTAATTCCAGTTGTTGGTTATGTGAAGATAGTCCCAGAGATATTCAGGGGAATGTCTTCTGATGGGTATATGCTGGATGCTCTCTCGGGTGATCATCCAGGCTAGGTTGAGGGGTGTGGCCTGAATTCAGCATTACTGTGGTCTGCCAGACAGTTTTCCCAGGTTGGTATGTACCCATTTACATTCCCACCAGCCATGTAGGGGAGTTCCCCTTGTCAGACATCCTTGCCAACATCTGGCATTGTCAAGGAACCGCCTTTATAACAAGCACCCTTGTTGATCTTGAAAGCACACTCAAATTTGAGACCTACTCGGTGCCATGGCAATGGGAATGGAGGGAGGGTGATTTAGGAGGGAGAGAGTCTGTAAAGAAAGAAGCTTTGTAATTTGATGACTATGTGTGTGTACACGCAGGAGGAAGGGAGGAGAAAGATACAGGTATGCACCCCTGAGGGAGACGGGCTGTGATTCTGTGCTGCTTCTGAAGGGTGGGGTACAAGGTGATGGATGTGTGGAGTATGCGAGGGTGTCAGCCCTTCCAAGGAGAGAGTCCAGCAGCCAGTGGGTGGTGCAGGGAGCAAACTGGAAGAGCAGTCAGCTGCAGGAGCGAAGTGGGTGGGGGCCGCAGAGGAGGCTGAGCAGAAAGCCCTGGCTGTGGCTCTGGTGGGCAGAGCAGATGTGTGGAGAGACTGGGGTAAGGTGGTGTGGGCACAGGAAGCTAGTCCCAGCAGCTTGGGCCTGCCTCTGTCACTGTGTTCAGGACCAGTGTATACAGTACTTATTCCCTTTCTGATAACATTGTAGAGGATTTCAAAACAGGAATGTGTTTTCTATAATCTCTCTGCCCAGAAAAAAAAAAAAAAATCTCTCTGCCCAGAGATGGCCATTGGTGACAATTTGATTTTTGACCTCCAGTCCTATTTCTCTGGGTAATACCTTGATATGTATATATCTTAAAATATGTAAATGCATGTATATACCAGTATTTTTAAACTTTTTCTTAAAGATTTTATTTATTCATTCATGAGAGACACGGAGAGAGAGAGAGAGGCAGAGACACAAGCAGAGAGAGAAGCAGATTTCATGCAGGGAGCCTGATGTAGGACTTGATCCCAGGACCCCAGGATTGCACGCTGGGCCGAAGGCAGATGCTCAACTGCTGAGCCACCTAGGCATCCCAATACCAGTGTTTTTTAAGTGGAGTTAGACTCAAGTTCAATTTGAGTTTTGGCTTTTTCACAGCTCAGATTGTGTTTGTCTCTTGGGGGATGACTCTGGCCTGGCCCTGTGTTCCTCTGTCCCTGTTTCATACAGGGCATGGACATAGCAAGGCTTCTGGCCAGTGGGACTTTTCCCATAGTTAGGCTTTGTCTAGGTAGTGAGGGACTGGACTGACCTCTGGTGTGGGAGCAGATTTCTTAAAACTTTTATTGGTTACTGCCCTTCAGAGGCCCTAGCTTCTCGATGCCAAGAAGCCTCTGCAGCCAGGGTGACTCACAGTGTGTGGTCCCTCCCTGTGTGACAGCCAAGATGGCCTCCCATTGGGGCACTCTTGGGAGTAAGCCTCCTCCAGGGTCCTCTGAATAGCCATCCCACATGCTTGACATGAGCATTTTATTTACTATCTTGTTAAAAGTTACATTGTGGCCTTTCCCAAACATTCACAGAAATAGAGATAGAAGAATGGTCTCTCAGGTACTTTGAGAGTTAGCAACTTATGGCCCGTTTCACCCATCCGTCTCCACCCCCTCCTGGACTGTTTTCAATCACATTCCAGACACCATATGATTTCAACTGCCAGACCTTGAGTGCAGATCTCTAGAAGATAGGGCTTTTCTCTCCCCCAGATATCACAAAGTCATATGAGATAAGCATTTTAATAAATTCTTTGGGTTGGCAGAGAGCGTCTTCCCTGTGTGGTTGCCTGCCGGTGAGTGGGATGTGCTGGGGGCTGGAATTGGGGGAGCTGGCATTGTCCCAGGCCTGGAGCCCAAAGGCCAGCACCTGAACAGGAGTCCCAAGGCCTCTGCAGCTCTTGCAGCTCTCCCGGTCCTGTGGGGAGCAGACCGGCAGATTGCAGTAGATGACAAAGCTCCTGTAGTCTTCTCAACAAGCTCAAATAACAACGTGTCCTTTTAAGGGCAACAGTATTCTCTTTAATAGTTCTTCCATTGATCTAGTTTGTTGGGGATTGAGAAATCTTAAGAGTAGGATTTGGAGAGCTTGATCAAACCAAGAGGAATGTGAAAAGAAACTGCTTTCAGTCTCTTGTGTTTGTGTGATTAAGAAATTTCTTTCCACAAGACTAAAATACTCTTTCCTACATGTAGGTGGCTGGTTAAATTCTGAAATACTTATTTTTATCTGGTTAGAAAACACTTTCTATTTCTTCAAAAAGTCAGAGAACCAGAATGCAGAAGGGTGCCGGCCAAGACAAGGAAGCACTTGCAGTCTGGGATACAGTTTGGCCAACATGCTAACGGCTACCTGTGATGTCAAGAAGGCCAGGTGTTTGCACTGGTTACTGCTGGGGATTGAGCAATTGATGTCTAGTCATTTCCTGCCTCTGAGCTGAAAGTACCTGGGGTCCTGGGGCAGTAAATCGCCACTGCTAACTGCACAACCAAGAGGAGGGGAGGCTCAGGAGGCTGCTCTGGAGCTTTCTAAGGACTCGGTGAAGCTCGGAAGACCCACGAACAGTCCTTCACTGGTGGGGGACAGGGAATGGGCTTTTCCAGCTGGATGGGAGGATGTGGGGGTTGCCTGAGTCTGGAATTTTTTTTTTTTTTTTTTTAAGTAATCTCTATGTCTCACATGGGGTTTGAACTCATGACCCTGAGATCAAGTCTTGATGCTCTACCACTGAGCCAGGCAGGCACTGCTAGGAGACTTTCATTAACAGTTGGAGTTCACTGAGTATTTCTCCATGGCAGAGTCTGTAGCACACTTTTCATGTGCATTTTTCATTTAATTTTAATTTTAATTTTTAAAGATTATTTTTTACTTATTTGAGAGAGACCATGCACAAGCAAGGGAGCAGCAGAGGGAGAAGGAGAAGCAGGCCTTCTGCTGAGTGGGGAGCCCGATGCTGGCTCAATCCAGGACTTTAGATCATGACCCAATCCGAAGGCAGACGCTTAATTGCCTGAGCTATCCAGGCACCCCATCATTTAACTTTTAATTCTTATTTTATTAAAGTAATGCATGCACATGAATTTTAAAAGTCAAGGAATGGTAAAAAACAAACAACAAACAAAAGAACCCAACAAACCAGGCCTCCAGGGTGGCTTAGGGGGTTAAGTATCCGATTCTTGGTTTCTGCTCAGATCATGATCTCAGGGTCATGGGATCGAGCCCCATGTCAAGAGCCCTGCATCAGGCTTTGTGCTCAGTGGGGAGTCTGCTTGGCATTCTCTTCCCCTCCCTCTGTACCTCCCCCAGCTTTCTCTCTCAAATAAATAAAATCTTCAAAAACAGAACAAAAAACTCTGCAAGAAACCATGATGGGCCCCCTCTCACTGAGAACTCCCCTGTGACTCCACTCTTTCTTCTGGCATGTGCCTGGGATTCTGAGTAATGTGCACATGCTGCGGTCTTGGGGCGTCACATTTATGAGTTTCATGAATTATGTATTGACTTTCTCTGTAGCTCCCTTTACACAGCCATTATCTCTGCTGCTCCCTTGTTCTACCAGTATGTTACCTCCTGGGCAACTCTGTAAGGAATACTTATGTTTTATGCCTGCACAGATGATACTCTGCAGACAACCATTGTAGCATACTGTGACAAGTTTTTGGTTTTTAGTTTTTCTGGAGAATAAAATAGTCTTCTTAAAAATGTGCCCAGTTTTCTGTGTACCCATGGCTGACTCTTCCCATACCTTCCTGTCACCTCTCAGTATAGTTATCCCCGCGCTAAGCACTGCCAGGCTCTGCTCCAGCTTTTTCCCTGGACTTCTGGAACTCTTGGGGCACAGGCAAGAGGCAGTGCTAGTCTCTCAAGTTGCACGGCTCCAGTGCTAGGTTTCTTGTTTTCTTTATCCTGTAGTGTGGTTTTTATGGGTTTTTTTGTTTGTGTTTTTTTTTTGGTTTGGTTTGGTTTGGTTACTCCTTCATTCCACTGGCTTCTAGAGAAAGAACTCCATTTCTGGAGACCATGTCCATTTGGATGTACATGGGCTTCTAGGTGGGAAGTACTTTCTTGAGGACGGAGAAGTGCATCCTGCAGCTTTCTTGTTTCTGGTGGTGCTGCTGTGCGGGCCCAGCACTTCTCCCAGCGAGCTTCAGGGCCATGTGCCTCACTCCCAGAATTCCTGTTGAGTACTTCAGGGAAAGTTTCTTCAAGTCATATCACAGGGAGCCACATTTCCTCTGCTCTCTGTTCTCCCTCTGTCCCCTGCGTCTGAATGTTGGCCCCTCGATCTCCTCCTCTAATTTTTCCTTTATCTCCTGTATCCATCTCTTTGTCTTTTTGCTGTACCCTCTGGGAGATTTCTTCAATTTTATCTCTGACCTTTCATTGCTGACATGCTTACATGCTTTTATTTCTAAGAACTCTTTGCTTTTCTCTCTCTCTCTCTCTTTTTTTGGTACTCTGATTTCCTGTTTAGTGGATGCAATGTCTTATCTCCTTGGAAAATAAAGATAGGTTTTTGACGTTTTTTTCTTGTGGGGTCTTCACCATGTGAGGGTGTCTGGGAGCCCTTGGTTGGTGGCTCACTCTAAGAGAAGGCCATGGGGAAGATAGGTGGACGCTCTGAGCATGAGGGGCATGCCCACTGCCAGCTTCCCCGGAGGTTCATTTAGCTTCAGGTTCTGGGTCTTTCCACCAGAACATGGTCTTCCAAACACTGGGCTGTAGGGTGAAGGCCTGGGTACCACACTGGAGGAGGCCACAGGTGGGCAGAGGAGCAGGCGGATGGGCCTCAGCATTTAGTTGGATCTACACACTCAGAGGCCACACCGTCTGCTTCCTTCATTATCCTCCCTGTGCCTTCTCAGCTGGCTGGGTTGACCCCTTCCCAGTCCAGTGATTCTCCATTTTACGCTTTTCCAGAGAATAAATCTCCGATGTCTACTAGTGTGGAAGTGGTTACCCAGCAGTTTGAAGTGGAGGAGGACTTTCACTTAGGAACCTTTCCATTTACCCTTGGTCCCTAAGTGCCTGCAACACCCCGTCCAGAGCCTTGCGGAGATCTGGGGCTATCACTGACTTGGCTCCCAGCTCTCCTCGCCGTCCCTTACTTAGGACTTTGCTTTCTTGGTCAGCTTGCTGTGTCTCACCACTGGGCCATCAGCTTTCCAGATTCTAAAATCCTGTTGTTGGAGCCATCACTCCTGTCCTTCCTGGCTTTGTGAGTTTGTGTTAAAGAAAAACAAAATCCCCCCTTTTCCGTAGCTTTAGTGGGGTTTTGCGATGGAACAAAATTAGACATGCAGATTCAGTTTCTTATGCCAGCCTGGAGGTTCATATCTCATTTAATTTTATTTTTAAATGAAATTGTTATAGGGAACATATTTATTTAGACTGTGGCTTAAGCTAGCTTAATTTAAGTCAAAGCTGTGTTTCCTGCTCAGGGGCAGTGTAGTGATTTGTTTTCCTTCTGGTCTGTCTGCATTTCCTGGCCCTTCTCGGGGCAGGCTCACAGGATTCCTTGACTGTAGGGCAGGGCAGAAGCTTCGGGATGAGCCCTAACCATGTGCAGTGCTTGGACCCAGCTGTCATTCAGAGAGGGTGAAACAGTGTTCTCTTGTCCTGGCCTGCACTGTGCCGCAAGTCCTGGAGGCTACCCCCAAATGTACAGGGTCATTGCATAGGAATGGCGCTGCCCCGAGTACCTGATAGGGAAGCAGGGGTGCCAGAGCTTTGCTGCTCGGACCTCAGCAATGGTCTTGAGCTGCCAAGGGCCTGGAGTATCAGGGGCACTTTTTCCTTATCTCTGGTATATAGATGGTTGGTAAAAATGTGGTGGGAATCTTTTTCAACTTAGCAAGATCTTTTTCCCTATGTGGTATCTACTTTTGATGGTGTGCTGAGGAAGGCTTTCATTATGTAACTCTTCTCCTGTTGTTGTCTGCTACTTTTATGACTGGGGCTTTTCCACATACAGGGTGAAGGGTCACCCATGCAAGCTGCAAGGTCCTGTCCCAGGTGGCTGAACAGACTCTGCACACACAGGTGCCACTTCATCTGGAGGCTTCTCTTATAGGGTGGGGGTGAGGCGGGGCTGGCAAAACTCCTGCCCCATGAAAGGTCAGTTGGCTAATGGGTGTGTGGTTCTCAAATGAGGAGGTGCTTCTCTGGGCAAAACAAAAACCTCACACAGATGGATGGGCCTCCTGTCTACCTGAAGCTAGGAGGGTGAGTCTGACAGAGAGGAAAGAACCTTCCTGCTTTAGGCAGCAGCAGGAGAGCAGACGGAACTCACTGTCTGCGAATGCGAGCACATGGATAGCACTGGAAAAGGAGGCTGAGCCTGGAGAAGGGGCGGTGGTAAGGAGGGTGCTGTCAGGAAAGGTGGGAAGGTCCCTGGCTGTGAACCAGTGTCCTCTGGAAGGGAGAGCGAGGGGAGGGTCAGCAGGGAAGGCTGCTGAATGCTGCTCATCAGCATACCTGTGCTGTGCTGGAAAGGACAGGCCTTTCCTGAGAAGTGTGTAGCCCCCTGGGGCTGCAGAGCTGGGCACCCTGGGGGCACGCTTCCAGGTGGCTCAGCCTCAAGGGGACAGCAGCTCTGCCTGAGGGAGCTGCACGCAGTCACTGCTGTCATCTGCTAGGAAGGGGGCGACACCAGCGTCATTGAACATTGGAGGTATTTTGGGATGCAATCTTCCTGCGCAGTTAGGCAGACTGTTCTCTGATTTCTGTAACACACCCTAGTGCTTCCTGTGTGCCAAGTGCCTGACGTCATTAACTACTATGATCCTCAGACCAGCCCCATGAGGTGAGGACGCATAGGACCCATGAGGTGATGCCTTAATCAGGGTCGCTGGCTTGGGAGTGGAGTGGCAAGGGGCAGGCTGGAATGTTAGCACACCTGGAACTTACATCCATGTCCACCTTCCCAGGACACACCGTTTGCTAGTTTTTTGGCTTTATCCTTCACTGATTCAGATTACAAAGACTAGGAACCAGCTCCAGTTGGCAAATTAAGTTTCCTAATTTGGTGACAGGGAAGAGGTGAACCAGCAGAGCATGCCGGATAGTAGGCAGGCACTGTGCAGGCTGTGCCAAGGCTGGGCCTGTCCTCACACCCTGGGCTCTTCTGTGCACCTCCCTTCATCCTGCCACAGCCCTTTGAAGAGAGCTCCTTCATAAAGAGCATGTGTGTGGGGGATGGAGCGCCTTTCCCAAGACCCAGAGCTGGCGAGTGTCCAGGTCGGAATTTGAGCCCTGGTCTGTGTGAGGTCTGTGTGATTCCAGAGCCCAGCCTCTTCTTCTGTCTACTTCCTGCAGGTCCAGTGCTCAGCACTTCCCGCCCATTCTGGCACATACCTTTCCCATCACCCTGGCCTCTGCTGCCTGGATGTGCTCGTTCAAGGCTCAGTTTCCCCTGTACCTGCCACATGGATTCTCGGTTCTGCACGTCATGTCCCATCAAAATGCATGGCATTACCACTTCTTGTGTTAAAAATAGCCACTTATTTGTCTGGTGCTGATTACCGCCTCCTGCGTATCAGTCCCTGCTCTCAAGGCATTCATAGGACAGCAGGGCCGACCAACTGGGAGCCAGCAGTTCCCATAGGAGGTGCCACGGGTGTGACCTGTAAGTCTGCTTACAGTTTCTGTGAGGCAGAAGGTGAGGAGCCCAGTTGGAGGGCCCACCGGACAGGCTGGTGGGATGGTTGGGCATCAACACGCTTGGCAGTAAGCCCCTAGGAGGGTGATGAGGGAGTGGGCTTCACAGCCGCCTGCCTTGCTGGTGAGGAGCGAGGCCCTTGAGGCAGGTGGGGACATAACCTGCGCCACTTCGCACTCCCACGGGTAGTCACATGGCTTGGGACACTACAAGTGGTAGGGGTGGGACCTGGAGACAGAGGCCCATCAGGAAGGACCACCACAAATGCAGTGAGAGGTGGAGTAAGGAGTTAAACTTTAAGGAACAGAGATCAGAATTGGGAAGTAAAGAGGGGGTACCCAGGTTTCCAGTGTGGGCAATTGGTGGACACACAGCTAAGGTCACAGGCCAAGTCTAGACAGGCAGGGCCTCCTTCAGCCTCCTGGTGGTGGTTCACAGGGCCTGTGGAATGGATCTGGTCCTTCCCCAGGAGACTCCGGTCTAAACCAGATACCAGTTGAACCCTAACCAGCCCAGTGTAGCCATGGCTACCAGGAAGAAGCTGCACCAGGGGAGCTGCAGAGCCCAGCTTGAAGCAAGGGGCTGCCTGAGCCAGTGTCAGCCATCTGGCCATCTTCTCGGGGCTGGGTACACCCAGGCCATAGCCACCAGACAGGCCCCTCTGTTACGGTATTGGCGCCTCCCTGGCAGCCTCCGGTTTGGGGGCAACTGCCTTGGTATTGGAACTGTGGGAGGATAGCCAATTAGGGTCCACCCTTGTAAGCTGACCCTGGTTTTGCCCCCTGACCTCCCCTGACTGGGCAGGCTCTTGTATTCCTGGCACTGACCTCAGGCTTACTTGTGTGTGGGCGGAGCTCACTAGGACTTGCTGGTTCTTCTAAGTTGTTTCCCTGAAGCTGTAACCATCACCCTGTCCTCTTGTGTGCTAGTTTACCTTTGTTTAGTAATGGTTGCTGGAAGGGTCTTGTTTTCTGGAGACAAAGGCTGAGGAGTGGCCATCCAGGTCCAGCTGCTCCTGTAGGCATCCTGGGGACAGAACAGAGGGGGTTGGGAAAGCAGCGGCTCCTGCATCTGTGCAGGGGCTGCCTGAATGTGGGGCTGGGACCCACGACAGGCTCATGCAGTGGGCATGCTGATCCTTGGTACAGAGGGAGGGAGGGCCACCATCCCTAAGCACTGATGAGAGAAGCTGTTTCCTGTGCAGTTAGAACCAGTTAATGGATGGCGCTGCTGACAAGATGCTGAGCCGGCTAAAAAGGAAAGACGGGGCCTCCTTCGGGGAAAATGTTGGATGGTAACAGAGAGCAGAACTGCCTGGTTTCTTTTTTGCCTCATCTTCTATTTGGTGGAGCATGATCTGCAGACTGGAAGCAGGAGCAAAAAACATTTTTTAAGCTATGACTTGCAGAACTGAAAACAGTGCCCAGGGCGCCTGTTCATTCTTCAGCCAACAAACATGCAGGGCCTGTTGGGGCAGGCGTTGTGTGCGGCAGTGGAAGAGACCCGTATGTGACACGGGCACGGCACTGCCTTGCAGGGCCCTGGCACCGGCTGGAGAGCAGCCTACCTCCTTGTCTCCATAGCTGCGCAACTCCTTCGGGGACATTTATCCCAGTTCCGTTGCCTCGTGTGAAGGTGTGCATTTTGCCTGGTCAAGACAGGCCAGTTTCTGGCCTCCTGTGTGGACAGGGTTCCTCAGGCTCTTTCAGTCACCTAGCAGCCAGTGCCGCCACTGTCCGTGTCATCTGTGATGTTGCTGGCCCAGGACAGGGCAGGGCCCCTCCTCCAGCACATCCTGGGGCATCTGGTTTCTTTGGCCAGGCAAGGTCCCCCCCACCTCAAAGCTATTAAAGCTCGTGTCTGTGTCTCGTCTTTGGGGTTGTGCCAGGTGTCTTTGCTTCGGTCAGGGTTCGCGGGGGCCTGTGGGGCCTGCGAGTCCGCTGACTCCATCACAGTGGCCAGCCACACAGTGGCCAGCCGGCAGCTTGGGGAAGACTGCTTTTAGCCAGCAGGAGCCTGCCTAAGCCCTCAGGGATTGCTCACCTTGGGCACAGGGCCCATCTGCATAACTGAGTCCTTTCTCAGAGCCCTCAGCCCCCCCTCTGTCCTTTTGTGCTTCACATCTTGGCTCCTGGTTCTTCCCTCGACTCATGACCTTTCCACTTCCCCTCAGCCTCCATCACGTCCCCCTGGCCAGCAGTTGCCCTCTTGGCCGTGTCCACTGTTCTTTCCTCCATTGGTCTGCCGCTCTGTGGCCCTCAGCCCTGGCAAGCCTCCATGGCAGGTTTGCCTCACACTGCTCTTGGGAGGTGGGCCAGGGACAGGTATGGCCTGGGGGGGCACAGGTGAGGTACCCTTCTGAAAGCAGGTGGGCTCAGTCACTTTTTTTACTGGAAACGCTCAGTGACTTAGAGCCTAACCAGGTGACAACTCTCGATCTCTGTGTGTGGACGCCTGCCTCACGCTGCTTAGGTCCTCCAGGCTTGCCTGCCTTGCTTCCCACGAGTTGGATCCCAAGTTGTCCTCCTGCATTGTTCCATTTGTCCCGCTCTTATGGCCCAGGTCACACTGCCCCTCCTGCCTGTGTCTGGTCCCTCCTGGCTGCCTTGCCAACAGGAACTTGTTGCTGCTGCTTTGCCTCGGTGCAGCTTGGGGAAGCAGACGGGTAGACGCTGCTCTCATGTGTTTAATGAGTTATCCAGCAATGTGGTGGGTCAGCATCATTTTATGCCTCTTTACACATTGATAGAGATTTGTTCAAGCTTTAGCACCTAGCTTCCATTCTGGACTTTTTTAAGGATCACAAACACGATCATGCAGCCCCATGTGCACATTCTTTAAGTACCCTGGGGTTGGTTGGTTCATTTGTTTGGAGTGGTCAGAAGGCTGTCTAGCACCAGCTGGACCCAAGCCTGACATGTCCCTTTTTAACAGACGCACACATGTTCTTAGCTTTGTGTTTGGTGGGGTGTCCCCTGCCATTCACGGTGAGCTCAGGCTTGATGTGCATGGCTCCATCCTAGCAGAGCATCAGCCGGTGAAAACCTGTGATAGCCTTCTATCTCTGGTTGGACATGTTTTGGCAAATATGTTTTTTGTTTGTTTTGGTTTGGTTTTTAAGATTTTATTTAGAGAGGGTGTGGACAGGAAGAGAGAAAGTGTGAGCATCTCAAGGATATTCCATGCTGTGGGTGGAGTCCAACCTCACAGCCCTGAGACCATGACCTGAGCTGAAATCAAGAGGCAGATGGTTAACCGACTGGGCCACTCAGGTGCCTGCTGGCAAATGTGTTTTTAAGTAGTTTCCACATTTGTGGGGTTTATCTCCTTGGTCCTACTTGGAGAACCTGCACACCCCACATAAGGACCTTTGCCTTGGCAGGGACTGAGAGTTGACTTTGCATGGCCCCTTCATTTTACAGAGGAGGAGACTGGAGCCAGGGTTCCACTGTCCTTAATGCCAGAGCTGGGGGGAGGGGACCCAGGCCGCTCAGAGGGTAGGAAATAGAGGGTGCTGGCGGCTTCTCAGCCATCTGAGTACACCTGATTGTGTGCTGGTTGTGAACAACTTCTAGGGCCTGGCCCCTTTCATCCTTCGTGTGGGGGGGTAGCTGTTTTGCTTTGTGGTGTCTGCCTTTTCTGTTTCTTCCTTCTCATGGCTCTTCCTTCTTACCTTGCTCAGCTTGCCTTTTATTGCTTTGCTGAGAGTCCCTCCTTAAATGTCTCTCGTAGGCCTTAGCCAGGCTGTTGTACTGGGGGACAGTGGCTCTTCCACCCAGGGGCAGCTGCTGAGCAGGGCCTGCTGGCCAGGAACCCTGTAAGCAGACTACAGTTATGTGTCAACATCTCTTCTTCTTCTGTGTTACAGTGAGGATGCCATGAGAAAAGCCGGTGTGGCCCACAGTAAATCCAGCAAGGATATGGAGAGCCATGTGTTCCTGAAGGCCAAGACCCGGGTAAGGCCCTGGTGGTTGGAGCCCCCAGCAGAGTTCAGAGGCTTTAGGAAGGGGAGGGTGCGAGGCAGACTCTGGAAGCTCTCTGCCTGCAGAGTAGGGGTGGGGTGGCTGGTCAGTGATTGACCATGGGTGCTGTCAGCCTTACCTGTAGCATTGCTGTGGATCTTCCCACATGTCCACACTACAGTTATAGGGAGGGTACTTGGAGGGACATGTAGGATACAGGCCCAGCCTCTGACCACAACCCTATTGCCAACACCCTCCATTCATGGTCAGCTCCCAGGAATCTTGTAGTGTGCTCACAGTGGTCCCAGCTGCTCCTCTGAGTAAGAATGCTGCCCATGGGTCCCTGACATGTGGGCTCAGAAGCATTCCTGTTCTGTTGTGTTAAGTGCTAAAGGTGATGCTTGTGGAGATTGAGGCCTTGAGCTAGGACCTAGGCCTAGGGATGGCACAAGTGGAGCAGTTGGGAAGGATTTCCGCTGTGTGAGTTCTTATCCTGGGCCTGGTGCCGTGGGCTTTTCATGTGACCATCTTGTCTCATCCTTTCATTGGAGTGTTCTCCCCAGGGCAGAGCTGTTTTAGTAGAAATGAACCAGAACAGGCACAAGGAAGCCAGCAGCTTGTCTAGGGTTACCCAGCTTGTGCAAGGAGGGACTGATGCCAGGGGCTTTTGTTCTGCATCGCGCCTGCCCTGCCTCCCTTGCAAATCTGACTGTGCAGACCCTCCGCTGCACTAGATCTGCTCTGAGCACTTTGTGCCTGAGTTTGGTTTTGGGAGTTCTAGGACATCTTTGGATGTCAAGAATTAAAAGCAGATCCTATTTATGCCCCTTGATGGGATACTGGTTTGGACAAACTAATTGTCAAGACATACAGACGTCAGTTTAGGAAATGGTCTGAGTGTTTATATGAGGTGAACATTTTTCAAAACGGAAAGATAGAGATTACCAGCCAGAAAAAAGCAGTTTCCAGACCAGAAACCACCTGTATGATCTGGTCTTAGAGGTTAGAGCACACAAGTATGTATTGGTGACCACATATAAGGAAGAGCTCTGAGCACTGAGGCACAGGGGGGTCTGCACTCTGGTTATGCATAATGAACTTTGTTTTAATAACTTCACTGAGATTTATTTCATGTACAGCACAATTCACTCATTTAAAGTATACAGTTCAGAGGTCTTAAGGATATTCACAGAGTTGTACAGCCATCACCACAATCTGAATTTTAGAACATTTTCTTTTCTTTTTTTTAAAGATTTTGTTTATTTATTCATAGAGACACAGGAAGAGAGAGAGAGAGAGAGAGAGAGGCAGAGACACAGACAGAGGGAGAAGCAGGCTCCATGCAGGAAGCCTGACGTGGGACTCGATCCTGGGTCTCCAGGATCACACCCCAGGCTGCAGACGGTGCTAAACCGCTGCACCACCAGGGCTGCCCTAGAACATTTCCTTTTCTTTTCTTTTCTTTTCTTTTCTTTTCTTTTCTTTTCTTTTCTTTTCTTTTCTTTTCTTTTCTTTTCTTTTCTTTTCTTTCTTCTCTTCTCTTCTCTTCTCTTCTCTTCTCTTCTCTTTCTTTTCTTCTTTTCTTTTCTTTTCTTTTTTCTTTTCTTTTCTTTTCTTTTCTTTTCTTTCTTCCTAGAACATTTTCTAAAAGAAACTCCATACCCATTGGCTAGCACTCCCCATTTTCCCCATGGCCATACGCCACTACTTACCTGCTTTGCATTGCTATGAGTTTGCCTTTTTTGAACTTCTCATATAAATGCAGCCTTATTGTGTATGGATTCTTTCACTTAGCATAATATTTTTCAAGTTTCATCATGGACCATTTTGTAGCATGTACTTTTATTCCTTTTTATTGCTTAATAATATTCTGTTGTATGGATATACTACATTTTATTTATCTGTTCATTAGTTGATGGTCGGTTGGATTGCTTCTACTTTTTGGCCATTACCAATAATGCTGCTGTGAACATTTGTGTACAAGGGGTTGCCTGGCCGGCTCAATTGGTAGAGCATGTGACTCTTGATCTCAGGGTTGTGAATTTGAGCCCCACGCTGGGCATAGAGATTACTTAAAATCTTAAAAACAAAAACAAAAACAACATGTATGTAGAAGCTTTCCTATGGACATAAAGTTTTTGTTTCTCTTGAGTAGATATCTGGGAGTAGAATTGCAGAATCATTTGGTAGCATAACATTGCCACACCATTTTTGAAAGCAATTATGTCATTTTACATTCCCACCAACAGGGTCTGAGATTACAGTTTCTCCACATCCTTATCAACACTTGTTATTGTTTGTCTCTTTTATTTATTTATTTTTGAGATTTTATTTATTGGAGAGAGTGTGCAGGAGCAGGGGGGAAGGGCAGAGGGAGAAGCAGACCTCTGGCTGAGCAGGAAGCATGATATGGGACTCCATCCCAGGACCTTGGGATCATGACCTGAGCCGAGGGTAGATGCTTAGCCAACTGAGCCACCCATGCATGCTGTGTTTTTTATTATAGCTGTCATGAAGTAGTATTTCATAAAAATTGTGGTTTTGATTTGTATTTCCTAGTGACTAATGATATTGAACATCTTTTCGTGTGTTTGTTGGCCATTTGTATATTTTCTTTGGAGAAATGTTTATTCAGATCCTTTGCCCATTTTAAAATTGAGTTCTTGGGGTACAGGGTGGCTCAGTGATTGAGTGGCTGCCTTTGGCTCAGGTCATGATCCTAAGGTCCTGGGATCAAGTTCCGCATCAGGCTCCTTGCAAGGAGCCTGCCTCTCCCTCTGCCTATGTCTCTGCCTCTCTCTCTGTGTCTCTCATGAATAAATAAGTAAAATCTTTAAAAAAAAATAATTTTTTTAATTGATTGTAAGAGGTAAGAGTTTTTAATGTGTCTTGGATATAATTCTCTTATTAGATGTAGAATTTGGATTGGGAGGATTAGATGTTATTACTGGTTTTGTTAGTTTGTATTAGAATTTAAAGAACGTTGATGAGGGCTTATTGAACTAGTTCAACTTTTGAAATGCAGAACTTGTTGGTTCAGTATTGTTTATTATCTATTGTTTGATAAGGAACTCCCCTAAAACTTAATGACCTAAAGCAGTAAATTGTTTCTCTTGATTCTGTGGGTCAGCAGTTGGGACAATTGGAGTTGCCTGCCTGACCATTCTGCTGGTCTCCTGTGTGACCTTGCATGCAGCTATAATCAGCAGGCAGCTGTGCTGACTTGGAAGGTCCATAAAGGCTTCACTCACATATCTGCACATCAGTTTTCCCAGCATGGCCTCCCCGTGGTGTCTCCAGCCTGGACTTCCTTAACTGCATGGCAGCTGGCTTCTGAGGAGGAGGAGGTGGAAGCTACCAGTCCTCAGAAATCCTAGAACATCATTCTGACACAGCAGATCTTAAGGGCAGTGGGAATCGCCTTTTTTTTTTTTTTAAGCTTTTATTTCTAAGCAATCTCTACACCCAGTGTGGGGCTCCGACCCAAAGCCCCAAGATCAAGAATTGCACACTCTACCGAGCCAGCCAGGTGCCCCTCACCTCTGCGTTTGATGTGAGCAGTGGCCTGTTTTTACAGGGAAGCCAGTGATTGTTGGTCGCCCTCTTGAAGATTGGCTATCACAAACACTCTCCTATCTGGGGAATAAGCCTTCCAGCCCAAAGGGGGCATGGGGCAGTACAACAGCCTCCTCACCGTCTTAGCCTCTGCTTCACTGTAGCCCATACTTTAGACCTTAATGACTACAGTCCCATTTCCTTTGATCAAGCTGGTTCTAAATCCCTAACTCCCAAGAGGAGGCCCCAATTATTTGGAAGAGAAGTATTTTTAACAGGTGTTGGAAATTTCTTTTCTTTCTTTCTTTCTTTTCTTTCTTTTCTTTCTTTCTTTCTTTCTTCTTTTTTTCAGAGACAGACATACTGCTTGGGTATTGTCATCTGATGCCCAGCTTTTTACTACTATTTAGGCTCTTCATAGCACTGGATACCAGTCAGTGCAGTAAGGCCTTTCTGTAAGGGCTGGTCAGATGGCAGCCCGGATACTCTTCTTACCTGCCCCTCCCACCGGAGACTCCATCAGAACAACTGTGAAAGAATTGAAAAAGTGGGACCCTAGAGCAGGGGCAGGGATGGGGAAGAGTAATTTATCTGTTTCTGGAGTCTAGGAGGGTCTGGGAGGTATAAGAGGCCACAGAGAAGAGGCTCACCTCTAGGGGAGTCCTGGCAAGCTGGCAGGTCCAGAGGTGTCCACCTCGAAGGAAACTGGGGTGTTAATGGGCACCTCAGGCTGCCTGGTGTGTACCCCAAGGCCCTGTTCTATATGCTTTGTGTGTGAGCTCATGTGATCCTACATAAGCTCTATGAGGCAAATATAGTATCACTCTCCCCAGTTTCAGAAGAGGCGGCTCTGGCATACAGATGTTAGTTAACTTACCCAGGAGGTCACAGATCTGGGTAGAAGTAGAGCTGGGAATGGAACCCAGATGGGCTGATATCACCACACTCTTAACCACTTCTCTTACTGCCTCCCATCTGTCAAAGCAAAAAATACCCAAACAGCCATTTTAATTCCTTAGCACCTTTAATTCCTACAGATAGGACTACTCTGCCTAAAGGAGGCTGATGGAAGTAAAAATAATTTTTGTGCCTGAGGATAGTGGGTTATTGTGAGAATAGTGACTCCAAACATTTGAACCAGCCTTTCAAGATTCAGGAAAATTTGGCATCTACTGGATGAGAGCACAGTCGGGTCCCAGAAGCTCTGTGTCAGTGCTTATAGCAGCAGTGTGTGGTGATGGTTACTAAAATTGGGTGCATTTCTAAACATTTGCTTATTACTTGGTTGTTTTTATATTAAACATGTAAGTTAAACACTCATCTGTTCTTTTGCATTTAATATAGTATTATGCAAAAGTAATATATGTTTCCGGTTTACAGCATAGAAAGGACTAGTACAGAACTAAACCCCCACTGGAAGGCAAGTGAAACATAGGGACCAGGGAGGCTGCGAGCATCAGAAGTGGGAAGCTTCCTTAGGACCAATCAAAGAGGAGGGCCTGAGCTGAGCAGCCAGTCAGCTGGAATAAATAGGAAAAAGCATAGCCTGGAAAATAGGGTCAGGGCCAGCTGTGCTCCCAGAAAGGGAAGAAGAGCATGTCTACGTACACCTGATAAAAGGAGGTGTTTTCCTACCTTCAGCCTTTTTAAGAGACCTCACAGGGTGAGAGTCTGGCTTTGACTGAATCTGAATATACCTTCTGCTCTCCCTGTTTAATCGAGTGTGGCTGTGGGACCCCGCCAAGAATTCAGGCATTAGAAGCACGTCTTAGAGCTGAGAAAAGAACAGCTGTGTACACTGAAAAATGTGAATACATGAAAAGACTGGCATTCTCTTTCTTTTAAAGTAAGCTCTACATGGGGCCTGAACTTAGGACCCTGAGATCAAGAGTTGTATGCTCCACCAACTGAGGTAGCCAGGCACCCTAAGACTAGCATTTTCTTTTTTTTCTTTTTCTTTTTCTTTTTCTTTTTCTTTTTCTTTTTCTTTTTCTTTTTCTTTTTCTTTTTCTTTTTCTTTTTCTTTTTCTTTTTCTTTTTCTTTTTCTTTCTTTTCTTTCCTTTCCTTTCCTTTTCTCTTTTCTCTTTTCTCTTTTTCTTTTCTCTTTTCTTTTCTTTTCTTCTTCTTCTTCTTTTTTTTTTTTTTAGATTTTACTTATTGATTCATGAGAGAGGCAGAGGGAGAAGCAGGCTCCTTGCGGGGAGCCCGATGAGGGACTTGATCCCAGGGCCCCAGAATCACGCCCTGAGCCAAAGGAAGATGCTCAACCTTTGAGCCACCCAGGCTTCTCAAGACTAGCATTTTCTTAACAATTGCTGAGATCTGCCAGGAAAGTTGAGCTGGGTGCAGCTAGTTCATGAAGAAGGTTCAGTAGGCAGTACTCCTTTCTCTATTCTGTTTAAATGTGTGACAGTCTGGACTCTTGCACCATCCTTAGTTTACATACTGGTTCAGAAGCTTCACTGTCAGTTCTCATTATTTGGTTTTCACCAACTATGTTTGTTGTAGCATGTAGTAAAGGCTGAGAGAAGTGCATAATTTTATCTAGCCCTTGTGATATTTTCTCCCATTTACCTGTGAAGAAACTGAAATGTAGGGCAAGTCACTGGTAGCATGCAGAGCTAGCTTGCTTGTTTACTTGCATTTTTTTCTGTGGGTTTTTTTGGGGGGGGATGGGGAATGGTTTAAGTAGGCTCCACCACACCTAGCATATAAGGCTTGAATTCATGATCCTGACATCAAGAGTTGCATGCTCAACGGACTGAGCGAGACAGTTACCTCTCTGTCTTGTTTATTTATTTTTAAGATTTTATTTATTTATTCATGAGAGACAGAGAGAGGCAGAGACACAGGCAGAGGGAGAAGCAGGCTCCATGCAGAGAGCCTGACAGGGGACTCGATCCTACCACCCCAGGACCACACCCTGGGCTGAAGGGAGGTGCCCAACCACTGAGCCACCCAGGCATTCCTGTCTTTTTTTTTTTTTTTTTTTTTAAATTTAAGCTGGGTAAGAAGAGCACTGGCATTTGTCTTATTATTCATTTTTTGTATGTCTAGGGTATTTTAGAATATGTAAAAATAGAATGTTAAAATACATGACTCCCAATGGGATACATATCAAAGGCCTCCTGTTACCAAGAACACTGGGTCTGGAGCAGCTGCTCAGGGATTTGATACATTTTTCAATATATGAGGAAGACTTTCAAATAGACTTTGTAGAAATTGCCTAAGGAAATTCAAAGGACCCCGAATACTCAAAACAATCTTAGAAAAGGAAACAATCATGAATGAAAAAAAAAAAAAAAGAAAGGAAACAATCAGAAAACTCTTACTTGCGAATTTTTAAATGTACCACAAAGCTACTGTAATCAAGACCATGTCATACTAGCAGAAGGATGAACATACAAATCAATAAGGTAGAATTGTGAATCTACAAATAAACCTTTGTGTTTACTGCTAATGATTTTTTTTTAACATAGGTGCTAAAAGATTTCAGTGGGGAAAAATAGTGTTTTCAACAAATGGTGCTGGGACAACCTGATTACCATATGTAAAATACTGAGGTTGGATCTCATCTTCACACCATATACAAAAATTAATTCAGAATGGATCAAAGACTTATATTTAAGAGCTAAAGCTTCTATTTCTTAGAAGAAAATGTAGGGATCCCTGGGTGGCGCAGCGGTTTGGTGCCTGCTTTTGGCCCAGGGCGCGATCCTGGAGATCCGGGATCGAATCCTACATCGGGCTCCCAGTGCATGGAGCCTGCTTCTCCCTCTACCTGTGTCTCTGCCTCTCTCTCTTTCTCTCTCTGTGACTATCATAAATAAATTTAAAAAAACATTAAAAAAAAAAAAAAAGAAAATGTAAGCATAGATCTTTGTGACCTTGGATTAGGCAACAGTTTCTGACATGTGACATCAAAAGCACAAGCAACAAAAGAAAACCTAGGTTAGTTTGACTCATCAAAATTTAAAACTATTAAAAAGAATTAAAAACTGTTGTGCATCAGAGGACACCATCAAGAGTGAAAAGACAACCCATGGAATAGGGACTGGTATCCAGAGTATATAAAGAACTTCTCGGGATCCCTGGGTGGCGCAGCGGTTTGGCGCCTGCCTTTGGCCCAGGGCACGATCCTGGAGACCCGGGATTGAATCCCACGTCGGGCTCCTGGTGCATGGAGCCTGCTTCTCCCTCTGCCTGTGTCTCTGCCTCTCTCTCTCTATCTCTCTGTGACTATCATAAAAAAAAAAAAAAAAAAAAAAAAAAAACTTCTCCAACTCAACAATAACAACAAAAAAACCAATTTTAAAAAAGGGGGATAAAGGACTCTAACAGACATATCTCCAAAGAAGACATACAGATGGCCAAGAAATACATGAAAAGCTGCTCAAGGTCACTAGTCATTAGGGAAATGCAAATCAAAATCACAGTGGACATACAACTTCACACTCATGGCTGGAGACATTGGAACCTCCTATGTTGCTAGAAGGAATGTAAAATGGTGCAGTCACTATGGAAACATTGTGATGATTCCTCAAAAAATTAAACAGTTATCAAATGCACACGAAACTTGTACATAGGGCACCTGGGTGGTTCAGTGGTTGAGTGCCTGCCTTCTGCTTGGAGCGTGATCCTGGAGGCCTGGATCGAGTCTCACATCGGGCTCCCTGCGTGGAGCCTGCTTCTCCCTCTGCCTGTGTCTCTGCCTCTCTCTCTCTGTCTCTCATGAATAAATAAATAAAATCTTTAAAAAAAAAAAAAGGTGGTATATCCATACAATGGAATGTGTTATGACCATATAAAGGATTAAAATGCTGACATATTTCTGTAACACAAATCAGTCTTGAAAATATCATGCTAAATGTAATAAAATAGTCATAATGGTCCATATATCACTTGATTGCATTTGTGTAAAATGCCCAGAGTAGGCACATCTACAGGGACAATGTATTAGTTTCCTATAGCTACTGTAACAAAGATTAGCAGACTTTGGAGGCTCCAGTCTCCGGGCTTATGGCTTTGGCCTCTTGGCCCAAAACTCTACCCTTGTGGTCATCTTTCCTTTTTTTGAAGAGTAGCATGTTTGCAGCTGAGTCATTTTATCAGCCTGTTTCCTGCCTATAGAATTTTGGGAGTCTAACACCCTTCTTTGATTCCATCCAGTCTCTTTCCTTTTCAGGCCAAACTGGCAGTGTTCCTGCTGGTATAACACGCATACGCCTTCGTGGGTCTCCCATGTATGTGACAGGATTCACACCATTAGAAAAGGGATTTCTTCACTGACCTTTCGTGTATGATTTCATCCCTGTCCTTGGCTTCTGTGAGATGACTGAAGGGATTCATGAATACTGCCCTCATTCCCTTTGGCAGTAGCAAAGTTTGTGTCCAGCCACACCCTGGCCTTTTCTCTAAGAATGCACCTTCCTAACAGTGAATCCCCTCAGTTTAGCTTTTTTTTTTTTTTTTAAGATTTGGATAGCCTCAGAGTTTCCCAAACCATCCAAGTCCAGGTTCCTTTTTTGCTTAATAGTGTTTTCCTCAGTTTGTTTTCTCTCTCTTCTCATATTTTACTCTGACCAGCAAGAAGAAGCCAGGCCAGATCTTCCAAAATTTTGCTTGAAAGTGTACTCAAACAAATATCCAAATTCATTGCTTACAAGTTCTGCCTTCCACACAACTAGGATACAATTCAGCCAACTTCCTATCACTAGACTACAAGGATTCTCTCTGCTTCAGTTTCCAATGACATGTTCCTCATTTCCTCTGAGCCCTTTCCAGAAGCACCTGTAACATTCATCTTTCTACTAACGTTCTGTTTTTAATGAGCTTCCTCACTTCCTTTGAGTCCTAAGTGGCAGAGGCTTTAGCCTGTGTGTTTCTACCAACAGTGACCCCTGTTGCCTGACTCCCTCCTTTTTGCCTCTTATTTCTTGTGGACTGGGTGTTAGATGGGAAGAGCCCAGGGTGCAGTGGTGTCATGAGCAGTAATATGTCTGAGGTGGTGCCCTGTATTCATATTCCCCACAAGACCACAATTGGCCAGGGGTTTAGAGAGTGACAACCTCACTCTTCTCCTAAAAAGTTCCCCATCCACTTCTCATCTGATGGTTCCACTGTTTAACTGAGGATCACAAAATGGTAATTGTCCTTAATTCTATCTTTCCTTACGCATTTATTAGAAGGAATTTTTCTGCATAGAAGGGTTTTCTATCATCAGCCAAGGCTTCTTGGTTGCTTGAAACACAGCCTATTCTGAATGACCGGGAATGCTTTCCTCTCCATCATCCCTCTGTAGCCCAAGGGCTTGATACCCTTGGTTACCTCCAGGGGCGATCAGTAGGGCTTGAGGATGGGAGTGAGGGTGGTTCTTTCCCTGTGAGTATTATGAGCTTGGGGCTCTTGTGCCTCAGTACACTGCACTGGTTCATTTTGATGCTTCCATGGTCCCCTTCCTCACCAGGGGCAGCCCCCAAGCACCCTCCTGTCCCTTTTAGGGCCCCTTATCACGACTCTATTCATCTTTTGCAGCTTACTTGTGTCTTGGTCCCAGAATGGGCCGTTCATCTCTGGAGCCCTGGTTCCTTTTTGAGGGTGAACTGGTATTTCGAGCATGCAGTGTGGACCCTGGTGCTAATGGCTTCTGCACCTTTTTTGTGAAGAGAGCTAAGAAGTAATATATTTTTGTAATAACAGCAGCAACCTCAAAAACCCCATAATTTCACACTGATATTTCCCATTCCAATTTAACCTTACAGGGTTTCACTTTCATTTTAAACGTGTATCTTTTCTCTTAGTATAAATACCTTGGCTTCTAATATTATTAGCATAATTACTTGCTCTATTCTAAGATATTTTTGGGGGGCGCCTGGCTGACTCAGAGGAGCATGCAGCTCTTGATCTCGGGGTTGTGAGTTCGAGTCCCAGGATGGCTATAGAGATTACTAAAAAAAAGCAAATAGACTTTAAAAAATGGAACGAAATACTTTTGAAATAAACAGACTAATATTACCACTAATATTGGGTAACAGATAATAACAAAATGTGGAATGAAGTTTAAGATTTCTTTGCAGCTCTGTTAGTCCTTAAAGTGCATCCCTTCCACTAAGGATGTGCAGGTTTTTGTTTGCTTTTTTTGTTTTTTTAAATAACCACTCAAAATAATTCTTTTCGCTATATAATTCTGAAACCTGCCTTATAGTTGGCTTATACATTTCAGTTTATTTTGAATTTTTTAGGAATTGCACTTTTTTCTTTTGGCTTGTTAGTTTTATGTTCAATTTGGTTAAAAAAAAAAAAAAAGTACCTGCTTCCAATGTGAAAACCATAAAACAATGTGTGAAGTCTCATTTCCAGCCCAACCCCTGGTATCTCTGGGGGTAACTGTTTATCTCCGATTTTGGTTTATCCTTCCAACATTTCTTTTTGCAGATACAAGTGCATATATGTATTCAGATTCCCCATGTCTTAGACAAAAGGTTAGTGTACAGTGTGTAGTGTTTGGTGCCTGGAATTTTATATGGAGCCTGTGTGTGTCCCTGCTCCTGCTGCTCCCCCCACGTCTGTGTGGGGAGGCATCCTTCACTCTTGTCATTGGGCCTTCATGCTAGACTTGCACAGGTCAAGCAAGGGTTTAAACTACAAAGCTTTCCCCCACACATTTCTGTCGTCTCATATGCAAACCAGACACCACGCATCTGCCTCAGTAGGTGGTTGGGCAGATTAAATGCATTGATAAATGTAAAGGTTTTGAGCTGTGCTTGGCACCACATTAAGTGCCACAGTGTTAGCTCTTACTACTTGGTCTGGGAATATTCAGCCTCATGTCATAGCCATGACACTTAGATTTTTTTTTTAAGATTATTTATTTGTGTAATCATGAGAGACACAGAGGCAAAGACATAGACTGAGGGAGAAGCAGGCTTCTTGGAGGGAGCCCAGTGCGGGACTCGATCTCTAGACCCTGGGATCACGCCCTGACCTGAAGGCAGATGCTCAACCGCTGAGCTACCCAGGCATCCCAACACTTAGATTTTTGATGTTGAGTGAGGGAGATGGTAAAAACTGAGTGAAGCTAAGGGACGTCACATGCTATTCAGGCCTTTCTCTGGAGTAGTCCCAGAGAGGAGGGGTGCCTGGGAGCAGAGCCTAGGAATTCCCACAGTGGGGCAGGCCAGTCAGGACTTCTGAGTTAAGAACCAAGGGAATTAAAGCAGCCTGTCCTAGGGGACAATGAAAGGTGCAGTCTCAGACTGCAGGGTCTTCTGAGAGAGGAACACTGGCAGCAGATGTGCAGCACTCAGCTCCCAGTGGTTCCTGGGTGGCCTGGCTGGTCATTGTGAGAATCTTGGCAATGTATTTAACCTGCAGGAAAACCTCGTGGCCGCTGTGTAACTAACTGCTTCCGGTGCCCGTGTCTCCTGTCGGGTAGCCACACCTCTCCGTCCTTTCCCTGTCCCCCAGGCCTCATCATGCTGGTCTGGTCTGGTCCCCAGAGCCTCCACTCTACCCACCTGGCAGCGGGGTGGCCTCAGCTGGGAGCAAACCACGCTGGCCATCCAGCTCTGGGCCAGGAACTGCAGCAGGGCTCTGAGCACCCAGTCCTGGTTCTGTATTAAAGACTTTGGGGACACACCCCTGAACCCCATTTTTAATGTATCTTTCGTCTGTTGAAAGTATCTGGTTGGTTTTTCAACATATTTCCTCATTTTATTTTTTATGGAATTAGAGAAAACTACAGATTCTTTTAAGGTATCCCCAATTTAACAGCTGGCCCATGGCCTTAACAAGACATCTTCTTACCCTTGTACTTGGCCACCTCATTTCCTGAGCTTCCTTTGCCCCCCACACCCCACCCTTCCTTGCTTCCTATTCACCACACAGCTGTTCCTCAAGGACCGGCTTCACAGGTGATCCACAGGCAGGAGCCCCAACACCAGGGGGCGCCATTCACCCCTAGATGTTTTCTCTCCTATCAGAAATTGGTGGGGGCAGTTGGAAATTGGGAGTGTTGACAAATACCTGCTAAGTGTCCCTTTGCTCCAGCAGAGGCTCACTGTCTCTCCGTACCTATCCCCTTTGCACGTGCTTGTCATCCCAGCTTTGCCTTTCCCAGGCCTATTCCCCTCGTGTTTGTCTCTGCTGGTTCCCTGAGCCAAAACAGAGCGGTCGGGTGAAATTTGGAGATAGATGAGGAGTAATGAAGATTTAGAAAGTGCCTATATTTTTATATTCTCCTGAGACCACTTTTCCCTGAAGGTGTTTCTTTTGACACTAGGTTTACTGTTTGTTCTTGGACTCACAGGCCTGTGTCCCCGGGGTAGTAGCACAGCAGGTGGCGTGGCCAGGTCCTGGGTTGTATGGGTGTCATCCCATCTGTCTGTTGTTGAGTGGACTCTCAATGCTGCAGTGACTTAGGAAGGAGGGTTGTGGGAGCAAGCCATAGAGCAAAGGCTTTGCCCATTCTGGGATGCCTTGCTGGCGTTTCAAGGAGGGGAAGGATGATACAGCATCTCTGAAATAAGATTTTAATTCAGCCTTCATTGACCACAGGACAAACTCAACAGTGATGACTTCCCCAAAACCCCTGGGAGTGGGTGTCCTTGATTGCAAAGGGGACAGTCGGTAAAGGCAGGCCCTGCTGTGCAGTTCCAGCAGCCAGGCAGCCGAGAAGAAGAAGAAGGCCCTCAGCATTGGCCTTCACCTGCCACCCTTGCGTGACACTGTGCCCTCTCCCTTGCCTGTGCAGTAAATTCCGATTAACGCAGATCTCCGAAAGGCACAGCCAGGGGCGTACATCCAGATTTGCATGCAAGCACGTCAGCAGTGAAAGAGCAACAGGCCCAGTATTAAAAGCGAAAGTACTTGGATACAAATAGTGCAAAGACAAAAGCAGCCCACCCATGTCTACTGCTGATGTGCCTTGTGACCTCAGGCTGGCCCCTCGTCCCCTCTGGACCGCTGCCCCCTCTGTGAGAGGAGGGGTCCCTGAGCTGGCTGGCAGCCCTCTCAGTCGAGCATTTACCCCAGCGTGGAAGGAGCAGCAGTTTGACGCCTCTCGGTATCCCTCTTGGCTTTTTTGTTTCTTTGTGCTTTTTTTGTTGGCCTGCTGTAGCTGAGCGCTGACAGCTCTTCTCTGAGAGAGATTCCAGAGGACGCCGAGCCAGGCGGGCTAAGAGCCTTTGAGGAAGAACCCTGTGCTCCGCGACACAGCAGCGCAGGGGGGTGGGAAGGGCCATCACACAGCTTTACTTCTTCATCTGGGATTAAAATGCTTCCTGTTTTTACTTTTAGGATGAATACCTTTCTCTGGTGGCCAGGCTCATTATCCATTTTCGAGACATTCGTAAGTAAAAATTTATATTTCTGGGTGTTTTTGATGGCCAGGAGAGGTTGGGCCTTTCTTGGGGCGGTGGGGGCTTTCTTGGCCACAGTTCCTGTGGCAGAATGTCTGTAAAAAAAAAAAAAGCTCCTGTTTTCTGGGAAGTTTGACATTGCTTTGCATTTGATTCCATTTCCCATCCTCTCAAAGCCTCAACCTCAAAAATGCTGATTTTGGCATAATGGAAATGTTAGCCTTCAAGTGGTCTGGACTATTTTTGCTTGTCCATGAACATCTCCTTTTTCAAAAGACTGTTGCCTTTGTCTCTAGGCAGTTCTTAAATAAGCCGGGTTTATCCTGGAAAAGAAACTTCCTTCCCTAGGAGTTGGTTTATTGACCCCTGGGGGTCTAACCTAAATGTGGCTCCTGTGTCAGACTGGAGTCTTGCCTCTGGCTCCCTGCCTGCTGAGGGTCGCCCATCGCCTACTGCATTCCAGCCCCTCTGATTCACGGGGTCCTGCTGGGGTTGCTGGGGTCCTGTCAGCCCAGCCTGGGGGCATCAGTGGCTCTTGAGAAGTATGTGTCCTTGCAGACTGGGCTCAGGAGTCTTGGTGGTCTTGTGTGTTATGCATAAGCCTGGAGGACACTTGAGTATTCCTGGATGGTCACAGTGTTTAAAAGAAACCAGGTTGGCGGGGCCCTCTGGGGTTTCAGTCAACAGCGCCTCCTGCCGGCCTGGCTACAGTTGTGTGACCACAAGAGATGGGTTCCTCTTGACACAGCCTGTCTTTGGAGCACACACTTGGCGATCCAGTGGCTTCTGTCTGGACTTCTAGAGGTGGCTACAGTTTTAGTCAGTACTCTCAGACAAAAGGAGATGTTGGGAACCCCAGAGCCCCTGTGTGGTCCATAGGTATTGCATTTTTCCATACTGACTTTTTACTAGAATGACAGCTGGATGAACTTGATTCTACTCTCTTTGCCATGTTTGGGAAGGTCCTATGGTGTTTAGAACAAACTGCCAGAACTAGGAGCCTGAGGAATGAGCAGCCTGGATGAGACACCTTGATTTGTCGTGGCAAGTGGCTCGGCTTGTCAGGGCTGGGCTGTCTAGGCCTGTTTGGGAAGTGGCTCTGGTATAGGTGTACACAGCCTTGGGGGCCAGGCATATCCCCTGCCTGCTACCGGCTTGTCCCTCACCCAGTGAGGAAGGCCCTAGTGCAGCACGTACCCCCTGGTACTAGGGGCAGCTATAGATCTGACTTCTAGCCAACCTTGGACAGACTCACTTTCCCCATGGAGAAAGTGGGGCTGCTGCCTCACCAGAACAAGCTGAAAAAGGAGGTGTCATGGCAGTCTTGGCACCGTTCCAGGCCCATCGCGGATCCCTACAGCTCTCATGTTTGTTGCTCGGGGCCCCACTGAGAGACCCTGCACTCAGGAAGGACAGAGAGCCAGATTAGGCCCACAGCAAGCTTCTGCCTGGGAGGCAGTTCTCCGAGGCCCTGGATTGACCGTGAGCTGTTCTAGACCCTCTTCCCTCAGACCCCCATAAGTGTCACTTTTGCCCGGAGTGGACACACATGCACACACGCACGCACGCACACACACACGCTCAAGGTATCTTTTATCTTTTGTTTAATTTCAGCAAATGACCTCTAGGCAAATGCCTCCAAAGCTGACTTACTGTGGAAATATGTGGTTATATAAAACTTTGTTTACTTTGTTTTTTGTTTCTGTTTTTTTAAACACAGATAACAAAAAATCTCAAGCTTCTGTCAGTGGTAAGAGTTTATCCTGTTTGAATTAAAGTTTTATTCTAACCTTGGGTTTGGGGCTGCAAGAATGCGATTGCGGATGCTTGCATGCGCCTGGGTTAAGCTGTCATTAGAGGAGAAAGTTCACAGAAAGAACTCTGGCTGGCCATGAGAATAGAGCCACGCCCAGCCCTCCTCCATGCTTCCTCTTTCCTGGCTGGCTGCAGAGACCTCACCATCCCTTATCACTCAAATACTGTTTTTGTCCAGCGAAAAGATAATTAAAAACTCACACAGTTATGGAGACATTATCTAAAATTTTGAGCTATCTGGAAGAGAATTATCATGGTATATTTACTATAATAATCTGTAGTAGTATTTTTTTTTCTTTTTTTTTTTTTTGTAGTAGTATTTTTTAGAGGGTAGCTATGAGTTCACTTCCTCGAGGGACAAAGTTTCTTTGTAAGTTAAGAATTATTATCTTTTTAATTTCAAGACTTTATCATGTGGGAACTGTTGATGTGTGCTGGTGTTGCTGACCAAGCTGCCAGTGAAGGGGTTTAGCAAATCCCTGATGGCCAGCTGAGCTCTGATCTGTTAGGAAGGGAGCCAGCTTGGCATGCTGTTTGTCTCACTGCAGCAGTACAGCTGTAAATGCTGGGTGCCCAAGCTTGCATCGACAGAGCTGGCTACGCCTCTCTGGGTCCGGCCTCCTTGCTGGGCTCTCTCGGCACATGCAGAGATTATCAGCCAGTCAGGGCTGGGTGGGATCAAGAGTGTATGGCCAGGAAAATGTCTGGGTTCTTGGCATTGGAGTGTGGGCTCCTTCAGCCCCCAGTTTTGTTCAGGGTACACTGGCTGGGCCATACCTGTCTCTAGGTAGTTGTTTGCCTTGAGTTTCCACTGTTGCGACAAGAGTCTTGGGCAACTTGTTCCACATCATGGCATTGCTCACTGAGCGGACCCCACTGCCTACTGGCAATTGTCAGTGTGCCTCATGGCCCTCTGTGGACCCTTTCTGCATGCCTCCTGCACACTTTAGCTTGTTTTGGTGTGATGTCCTGAAAACTCCATAGCAGGGGGTCCTGCACAGACTTAGCAGAGGTGGGCTTCTGGTGTGCGCGGAGACTTGTAACTTCCCTGGAAGAACATCTGTCTATGCCCCCTCAATTCGCTAGCCTACAGGCTCTTTCTTACTATGAAGAAGGACCTGCTGTCCTTTTTTTTTTTTTTTTTTAAGATTTATTTATTTATTTATGATGGTGGGGGGGGTGGCGCAGAGGGAGAAGCAGGCTCCATGCTGGGAGCCCGACGTGGGACTCGATCCCGGGACTACAGGATCGCGCCCTAGGCCAAAGGCAGGCGCCAAACCGCCGAGCCACCCAGGGATCCCCAAGACCCGCTGTCCTTTGTTGTCTTTGGGGTTCCAGCTGTGTCTCATCCAGCAGGAAGGGTATATAGCCAGGAGGGGTGGAAGCTGCTACATGTCTTCAAGGATTTGTTTGTCCCACAACATCAGGACCTTGGCACAGGCCAGACTAGGGTTTTAGATGCATTCCCTACCCAAGAGGGCTCACGATCCAAGAGCAGTGACACACACACACTGGCATTTTGGCCTCTGGGATGTGGTGGGCAATTGGGGGCCCAGAGGCTCCCAGGACTCTGGCCTTTCACTGCTTGGGGCTTTGAGGGAGTCATGCCTGGAGGTGGGAGGAAGTGTGTGCTCTGTGAGACCTCATAGCTTTCAGAGCTTTGCGGTTCAGCAGGCACTTGGCTGAGACGCTTGCCCTTGTGTTCCCACAGACCCTATGAATGCGCTACAGAGCCTGACTGGTGGGCCAGCTGCAGGAGCAGCTGGAATTGGCATGCCTTCTCGGGGCCCAGGACAGTCTCTGGGCGGGATGGGTGGCCTTGGCACCATGGGGCAGCCGATGCCCCTCTCAGGGCAGCCACCCCCCGGCACCTCAGGGATGGCCCCGCACGGCATGGCTGTTGTATCTACAGCAGCACCACAGAGTGAGTACCATGCTTCTTAGAGAACTTGCCACTTTCTTTGCAGACAATGTGCATTTTATTCCTTTGCTTAGGATGGTATTGAGGAAAGCTTGGAGAAACTCCAAGTAGCTCTGTCTTTTTATCTTTGTTATATATGGGGGGAACAAAGTTCCAAACCTTCTTCAGGCTATCAGAAGGTAAGTGACACCGAGGCCCTCCTACCCCTGGGCAGGAGTGGAGGACTCAGAGGAGATTGGGATAGTCTGGGATTCAGTCCAAGGAGTTGTGTTTTGTAACTGAAGTAATTATGTCTCAGGCTATTCTCAGCCATAAAGCAGTGCTGTCAGCACCTGCACAACCCCCTAGAAGACACCTATCTCAGGAGCCATCCCTTCCATCGTTGCCCTTGCCCCTTGACCAGGCATCCCTGAACGAGATGCCTTGGCCTCTTGGTGCTTCTCTGCAGGACCCGGTCCCTCATCCCCTCCATGCATCTCCTCCAGCTGGTAGTGGGTATGTGGTGCAGGTCTCCCTCTCCCTTCTAGGGCCTGTTTTACTGGACCTTTGATTTTCACAAACAGTGATTCAGCATGCAGAGTGTACTTCAGTACTGTGAGGTGCTTTGGTACTTTTTCCCCCTTTGTATTAATTTTTGTGTGTGTTTTTCAAAATAGTTTAAGAGTCACAGGAAGTTGCGGAATGGCACAGAGAGTGCACACATGCCCTTCACCCAGCTTCCCCAGTGCTAACCTCTTAGTTCATTGTCAAACTGAGAAATGAACGTTGGGACAGTCCTGCCAACTCAAGTGGCCTTTTTTCAGACATCATCAGTTCTTACGTGCATGCTTACCCACAAGCTGACGTGGGTATAGTTCGTGAGGTTTGTAATGCGTGGTATGACCACCACAGTCAGCATGCAGCACCTTTCCATCATCTCTTAATAATTCCTCCTCCGTCCGGCTTCAGGCCCTGGCAACTGCTAATCTGTTCCCCAGCGCTATAATTACATCACTTTGCAAATGTTACATCGATGGAATTACACATTTGACATTTTGAGACTGGCTTTTTTTTCACACAGTGTAATGCCTTTGAGATTCTCTAGGTTGCAACAGTAAATCATTCCTGTTCATTGCTAAGTTGTATTCCATGGAAGGGATGTTCCACAGTTTACTTATCCATTGCCCCGAAGAACTTTGAGTGGTTTCCAGGTTTGGGCTGTTACAAATAAAGCTGCTGTGACCATGGTTCATGAACAGGTTGTAACATTTCGATGTATTTTTCTCATGAATCCCTCATAGTAACCCTCCAAAGAGAGCAGCGTCCCTACATCTGCTTTGCCCACAAGAGCTGGGGTCGAACCCAAGCTGCCTGATCCGAGCACCCCTGCTTTTTGTTTTTGTTTGAGTTTCCTGTGGAAGTGTCACTTTGCTCTTCACAGAGGCCATGTGCAGCCTCATTCCCGTCCACTCCTGCCCTGGAACCCCCCCCATCCCCAGGCATCCCCTTCCTTCTCAGATCATCATTCTCTTCTCCTTACTGATGTCTTGCCATCTGACACTCAGCTCGTGTTCTTCATCTCCAGCTCCTTTGTCCCCTCTTGTCTTGTCAGTGTATCTGACATGCATGCAGGGCGGCTCATGGAAGGGTGCCCTGGAGAAGTACCACATCTGGCTCTTTTTTTTTTTTTTTTCTGTTATGCTCCGCTTGAACTTCTTTTTTTATCACACTTTTATTTTTTATAATAAAAAATAGTTTTAAAGTGTATGAATTTAGAATGCTAGCATTATTTGCCTTGTTGTCTCACTCCTAAGACTTTGTCAGTTCAGTGGCAAACCTTGGGCATCTTGCCCATACCCTCCCTCCCCCCGCCCAGTCTGACCTTGACCCACATCCTGTTTTCAGCTTCTGAGGGACCTGGTCTTCTGTGTAGGTTGATGTGGGTTCTCTACTTCCATGTCCTACTGCTGCCTGTCAGAGTCCTCCCTTTCCGCCTCGGACTGCTTGCCTGCCTGGTCTGTGAAATAGTGGTTGTGGCCTTATGGACATTTGTTATTCCTTTCGGACAGTTTCTCCGAATGCCACTGTGGGATTAAGGCAGCTTCAGGGCAGGGCCAGAGGTTTTGCAAGGGTTCTTAAAGAATAGCCCGGGACACACTGTGGTAGTCTCTGGTGACCTGGATTCGTCATGGAAACAGACCACTGACTGTAGGTGAGGCTGGGGGGCTTGAATACAACATTAGAAGGGAGACCTACTTTTCACTCTACATTTCTGTTCCTCAGTGAGTTTTATATCATGTGTCTGTAAAACCAACTTTAAAAACAAGGCCTATTTCTGGCTGTTTGACAGACTGGATGCTGAGGAACCATCGTCCTTCTAGCCAAGTAGATCTAGCTGCAATTTGGATTGTAGGACCAGTGGAAGGTAGAAGCATTTGCCTGCTGTGCCTTGGCCCACTGCAAGATTGGATAAAGCAAGCCTGGAATCCCTATGGGTAGCGGGATTTGTGCTGGGGCCTTTGGCATACCTCAGTCCCCCAGAAGGAAGAGCAGATTGGAGGACAGTGCCCTTAGTTTAGCCCTGTGGGAATTGCAGATTAAGGTCAAGCATTGAGCACACAATCAAAGACCAGGCCTGAAAGGAAGTAGAGGCACCAGGAGGAGGAATAGGAACAATGAACAGATGTGGAGATGCCCAGGGACCACACACAGAACCACTGTTAGCTATGGGCGTGGCCTGATTAAAGAAATAAAGGATGGAATTCCAGATGAACAGGCACTATAATGGCTGGTAGAGTGGCCAAGCAGTTTTGAGAACAAACCAGGGAAAACTTGTAGAAATGAGAAATAAAATTATTGAAACTAAAAAGTGGAAATGAATGAACAACAGTTTAGATACAATTAAAGAAAGAATTTGTGCACTGGAGGCAACATTTGAAGACACTATCTAAAATGTAGTCCAGAGGGGTCCCTGGGTGGCGCAGCGGTTTGGCGCCTGCCTTTGGCCCAGGGCGCGGTCCTGGACACCCGGGATCGAATCCCACGTCGGGCTCCCGGTGCATGGAGCCTGCTTCTCCCTCTCCCTCTGCCTGTGTCTCTGTCTCTCTCTCTCTCACTGTGTGCCTATCATAAATAATAAATAAAAATTAAAAAAATTAATAAATAAAATGTAGTCCAGAGAAGAGGACATGGAAAATAGGAGGGTGAGAAATGCAGAGGATAAGGAGTACCTGGGTAGCTCAATCGTTTAAACGTTTAAGTCGTTTAAGACGTGAGATCATGCACATCATGCATGATCTCAGGGTTGTGAGATGGAGCTCCATGCTGGGCGTGGAGCCTGCTAAGATTCCCTGCCTCATCTCCAAAAAGAAATGCAGAGGATAAAATTAGAGTCTAACAACTAATAAAACGACCGAGTAGTGAGAACAGAAGCACACCAGTCTGTGAGGAGCTGGTGGCTAAAAACCCCATGGTCCCAAGCAGGATAAATAAGGCATCTCTGCCTTAACCAATTTTCGGGAAATCACAGAACACCAAAGGCCAGAGGAATACCTTAGAAATAGCCAGTTGCTAGAAATGAGCAAGAAATAAACTCAGTGGACTTGGTGATGGTATCAAGAAGAGAGAAGGAGGTTGGTGGAGCCCAGGGGATAGAGCTACCGACCTTAGTCATGTGCCAGCAAAACTCCCAAGGACTAGAGGGAAGCAGACATTTTAGATAAAAACAAAGTCCAAGAGACCCTCACTAAAAGGTTTTTTATTTGCTCACCCTTTCCTCTTATTTCTCAGACTGTCCTTCCTATGATGCCAGATGTAAAGTGATGGAAGAAACTTTTTTTTTTTTTTTTTTTTTTTTTTTTAAATTCATGAGAGAGAGAGAGGCAGAGACACAGGCAGAGGGAGAAGCAGGCTCCATGGAGGGAGCCCAATGTGGGACTCGATTCCAGGTTTCCAGGATCAGGCCCTGCACTGAAGGCGGCACTAAACCTCTGAGCCACCTGGGCCGCCCAAAGAAACAATTTTTATGTGAGGTAGCCAGTGTGTGTAAATCTAAGCAGTGATTATCATCTATTTTGTACCCTGAGGGATATTTGGCGGTATTTGGAGACATTTTGGATGTCACAACTGTGGGAGCACTACTGGCATCTAGCGTAGAGGCCAGAGATACTGGTAAACCTCTTAAATGCGCAGGACAGCCCCCTACAACCTAGACTTCTCTATCCCAAAATTTTGGTCAACACAAGGTTGAAAATCCCTGGTGTAAACAAAAATCACCTCTATAAAATAATAATGCTCCCAGCTATAACTATACAGATGTGCTACAGTCCAAGCACTATTTTGAGTGTTTTACCTATAACAGATTTTTATTTATTTATGTATTTATATATGTATGTATGTATTTAAAATACCGTATTTATTTATTCATGAGAGACAGAGAGAGGCAGAGACACAGGCACTGGGAGAAGCAGGCTCCCTGTGGGAAACCTGATGCGAGACTCGATCCCAGGACTCCAGTATCAATGCCCTGAGCTAGGCAATGCTCAACCATTGAACCACCTAAGCGTCCCCTATAACAGATTCTTAATTCTTAGTTCAGTGTGTGAAGTTACTGTTATTTTCTCTTCCACTGAGGTACAGAGCAGTGACAGAGTTGGGGCTGGAGTCCAGGCAGTCTGGGTCAGAGGCTGTACCCCAGCCATTATCCCTTCCTGCCTTCTTTTTAAAAAAGTAATTAATTATTGATTTTTTTTAAAGTTTTATTTGAAAAAAAAAAGTTTTATTTGAGGAGGGGGAGAGCACAAGTTGGGGGAGGCAGGCAGAGGGAGTGGGAGAAGCAGACTCCACCGCTGATCAGGGAGCCTGAGACGATGCAGGGCTGCATCCAAGACCCCAGGATCAAGATCAGAGCAGAAGGCAGACACTTAACCAACTGAGCCACTCTGGCACTCTGTCCTGCCTCTTAATGTAAGTGTGCTATATGGGTGTAAGAAGATAAACAGTGACCAAACTAAATGGAAGTCAGGAAGTGTATCCCAAGTACAGATACCAAGTCTATCATGTGCATGTGAAACCTATTTTAAAAAATAATGTTCTGAGGTTTTTATATTTGGAAAGAGGTTAAAATATGGGTAAATTTTATACTTTGGTAAGTTAAATATGCATGATGAAATTGAAAAAATAATTGCTTTTAAAAAAGAAAAAAATAAAAGTAATTGCTAAAACAATAGAAATAGTTTGTAAATCCCAAACCAGTACAAAAAAGTGTAATAAAAAACCAAAAATCCAAACAACATGCAAAATTCAGCTCAATCATCCAACAAAAATATAATTCGGAGGGACTTACATGGTCTAGTCGGTGGAGTGTGTGACTCTTAAATCTCAAGGTTCGATCTCTGCATTTGGTGTAGAGATTACTTAAAAATCTCTAAATAAATAAAGATGTAAATATACATATGTAATTCAGAAAAGGAAGGAAAAAAATGTCAGTTATACCTCAAAAAGCTGGAAAAAAAGTGGGAGGGAAAGAAGCTTAGGAAAGAGAAGTCATACAAATAAGTTGAGAAATACAAGCAATCACAATATATGTGAATGTGTTGACAAAACTTTCCTGCTAAAAGATAGGAAATGTGAGATTGTAAATGAAAGGCAACGCTACAGCTATATTGTCTTTACAAGAAACCCACCTAGAATATAAGACACAAAAAGATTTTAAAATGAAAGGTGTGTTGGACAGCTCCTCCTCTCAGTTATTGATAGTTAAGCAGACAAGAGGGGGTGCATCTAGCAAAGATTTGAACAGCATCATCATCTAGGCATGTGGATGGAACAAATACAAGAATAAACCATAAAACAAGCCTCAACACTCTCACAGTAGTGCTGCCGTACACATAATGTCTCCTCGCTGTCAAACAGAAGTCTGTAACGAAAAGAGAAATTTAAAAATTCATACAGCAGCAGAATGGCTAAAATAACACTCCCAAATGCTGGCAAGGATGAGAAGAAACCAGATCACTCGTACATTGCTGGTGGGAATGTAAAATGGTTCAGCTTCTTTAAAAATTAAACATACAACCCTTGGTCATCTATCCCAGAGACATGAAAACTTAAATTCCCACCAAAACCTGTATTTGAGTGTTTGTGGCAGCATTATGATAGCCCAAATCTGTGATCACTCCCAAATGTCCTTTATGGTATGAATGGTTGAACAGAGATACCTGTATCATGGAATACAACTTGGCAGTGGAAAGGAAAGAGCTACTGATACTCATTGCATCCTAGATGATCTTCAGGGAATCATGCTAAATGAAAAAGGCGGTCATCCTAGAAAGCCCCCATTTACGTAACATTTTTGAAATGACAAAATACTAGAAACTGAAGACACCTTAGTGATTGCCCAGGGTACTGAAGGAAGTGACACCAAGTGGTGCTGGGGGATCCCTGTGATGTTGGAACTTTCAGTATCTTTGACTCTGATGGTGACTGAATACCACCCCGGTGAGGAAGTTGTATAGAACTTAACACACCAAAAAAAAAAAAAAAAAAGAACTTAACACACCTACACAAATGAGCACACATTCTGATTGTGTCATTATGTTATAATTTTGCAGAATGGTACTGTTTGGGGAAACTGGGCAAGGTGTACAAAGGATCTCTGGATTATTTCTCTTTTTCTAAAATAACAAATTTTTGAAATTATAATTCACATACTTGTGGTTCACCCATTTAAAGTGCAACGTTCAGTGATTTTTAAATGTGTTCACAGAGTTGGGCAACCATCACCACAATCAATTTTAGAACATTTTCATCACCCCAAAAGAAACTGGACCACAGAAAATCCTGCAAATGTTTGTTGATATCAGCATGATTCATAACCACCAAAAGGTGGAAACAGCCCAGAGGTCCATCAGCTGATGGGTGGATAAACGTAATATAGCAAATCCTTACCGTGGAATACTATTCGGCAGTAAAAAGAAATGAACTGCGACTGCAACATGGGTGAACCTTGTAAATATTGCCCTCAATGAAAGAAGCCAGTCACAAAAAGCCACATGCTGTGAGATTCCATTGATAAGAGGTGCCCAGAATTGGCAACTCCGCAGAGAGACCCAGAGGAGCTCTGTGGTTGCCAGAGGCTGGGCCTCTTGGCCATTCCAAAGACGGAATTGGCCCTTTTCTTTCCTCTCTCTTGTCAGAGAGAAATTCAGAGTAATAAATTCCATAATCAATGCAGACAGTGTCCCCGGTGCCTCCGTTGGTCTCTCCTACATGGAGTGTGGAGCTCCAGCGCCTGTGGGCGCCGCTGGCCATGGGCCCGCCCTCCCCGCATGGCGCCCCGCCTGACTGGCTGCTCTGCCTCCAGCCCAGCTGCAGCTCCAGCAGGTGGCGCTGCAGCAGCAGCAGCAGCAGTTCCAGCAGCAGCAGGTGGCGCTGCAGCAGCAGCAACAGCAACAGCAGCAGCAACAGCAGCAGCAGCAGTTCCAGGCCCAGCAGAATGCCATGCAGCAGCAGTTCCAGGCGGTGGTGCAGCAGCAGCAGCAGCTCCAGCAGCAGCAGCAGCAGCAGCAGCAACACCTGATTAAATTGCATCATCAAAACCAGCAGCAGGTACTAGGTGCCCTGGCTCCATGCTCAGCCTCCCCCATCTGTGGCCCTGGAGCCGTGGACACACGCCAGCCACAGTTCTGGGTGTGGGGACCCGGAGGTGGCCACAGCTCCTCCTGATGCCCAGTGCCCGGGCTTCCTCTTCTGGGGGCTTCCCGCAGAGCCCAGGGCAGGGAGGAGAAAGAGGCCCCAACTTGTCAGGCGGGCACTGGGATGGTACAAGGATGGCCTCTCCATCAGGCTTCATGTCTGGCCGTGGGCCTACTGTGTGCCAGGGAAGGGAGGGGACGCTGGATCCATGGAGGCTTCTGGGTATAAGCGATTCGTGTAGGCATTAACCGAAGCAAGAAGTGAGAAGAGCACTCCAAGGCGCAGGGATGCCTGAGCCATCCTATGAGCATGTTTCTGTTGAGTACTTGCATGCCTCCTCTTTTGTCTGAATGGTTTGGTGTCTGGACGCAGCTCTAACTGAACCTCCTGTCTCCCACGGGGAAACAGCAGTGTCACATTAGAAGCCCTGCTTAGAAGAAACTGTTTTCTTCCTCCTGTGGTTGGTAGGCAGCATCTAGACATATTAAGCATCCATCGTCAGGTCTGCTCTTGGTTGAGGGAGGAAAGGCCTGAGGGGACCTCTCCACTTGCCCACCCTCCACAGGCCTGGGCTTACTGCCTCTGTTTCCCAACAGCCACCCTCCTGGGTCTCGGAGGCCCCCTCCCCCAGAGCTGACTATGATCCTCAGTCCCAGTTTTCCTCCTCATCCTGGAAAATGGACATTGACTATCTCCCCCAGGCTCACACTGTTGCCCACTCTAGTGACCAGACAAGCAGCTGTGGGGAGGCCGCAGAGGTCTGCAGCCACCTGAGCATTTACCCCAGCTTCCATGGGGCTGCACCTCTATATAACCCTTCCAAAGCCCTCTGGATCCTTCCCTTCATTTTCTCAGGCTCAGGCATGGCCAGTGCCCGGTGGCCAGGGCACGGCCACACGTTTGGCATGTCTTCAGTGTCCTGTGAGGGCAGCGCGGGCAGGTTCCTCAGGGCTGAGGCTGACACAGGGCCCAGAAGTGGGTGAGGTGACTGAGTCTGGCTCCTTCTGCCCGTAGATACAGCAGCAGCAACAGCAGCTACAGCGGATGGCACAGCTGCAGCTGCAGCAGCAGCAACAGCAGCAGCAACAAGCTTTGCAGGCCCAGCCACCACTCCAGCAACCACCAATGCAGCAGCCCCAGCCTCCCCCCTCCCAGACTCTGCCCCAGCAGCTACAGCCCATGCACCACCCACAGCACCACCAGCCACCACCGCAGCCCCAACAGCCACCAGTTGCTCAGAACCAGCCATCTCAGCTCCCGCCGCAGTCACAGACCCAGCCTCTGGTGTCACAGGCTCCGGCCCTCCCTGGACAGATGCTGTATGCCCAGCCTCAGCTGAAACTCGTGAGTATCTGTGGCTTATGGAGGGGCTACAGCCCTTCTCTGGGTGTACATATGGCCAGCAGCTGTTTCCGGGGGTTCGAGGCTAGAGCAGGGTGTGTCCTCTTCAAGCATTGGGATGTCAGTGGCCCTTCCCCATGCTGGCCTCAGCATCAAGCTTGGCAAGGGAGTGTGTATCCCAAGAGCTGCCGTACTCTGCACAGAGGCGCCCTTGCTGCTGGGCAGCAGTGTTCTCCTGAGCAGCCGTTCAGTGTTCTCCTGAGGGCCTGATTTCAGCAGCAGCCATGGCATTTTAAGACTGGGTGGTCAGGTGGACAGCAGTACGCATGTTCTCGCTGTGAAGTTGGGTGTGTAGCCTCATTGAGTGTCCACAGTGGTCTGCCAACTGCTCGGAATCAGGTTCTGTCATTACCATGGTTTTGAAGAAGAGTATTAATGGAAAATAGTATCATTGTCAGTTTTTTTTTAAGATTTTATATATGTATTTATTTATTTTTTAAAGATTTTTATTTATTCATGAGAGACACAGAGAGAGAGAGAAAGAGAGAGGCAGAAACATAGGCAGAAGGAGAAGCAGGCTCCATGCAGGGAGCCCAGTGTGGGACTCGATCCCGGGACTCCAGGATCATGCCCTTGGCCGAAGGCAGGCGCTCAACTGCTGAGCCATCCAGGTGTCCCAAAGATTTGATTTACTTATTTGATACAGAGTGAGAACACAAAGTAGGGGGAGCTGCAGGCAGAAGGTGAGGGAGAAGCAGGCTCTCCACTGAGCAGGGACCTGGAATTGGGGCTCCATCCCAGGAACCCGTTATCATGACCTCAGCTAAAGGCAAATGCTTAACTGACTGAGCCACCCAGGTGCCCCTCATGGTTAACACATTATTTTGTCTTTTTTTTTTTTTTAAGATTTTATTTATTTATTCATGAGAGAGAGAGAGAGAGAGAGAGAGAGGCAGAGACACAGGCAGAGGGAGAAGCAGGCTCCATGCAGGGAGCCCAACGTGGGACTCGATCCCGGGTCTCCAGGATCAGCGCTGAGCTGAAGGCGGCACTAAACTGCTGAGCCACCCTGGCTGTCCCATTATTTTCAGTCGTATGCATCTCTGTACAAAGCAAAGCCAGTCAGTGATATACCAAGGACACAATATTGTCATCAAGTCAGGGAGAACTGTATCAGGGGGCTCTTTTAATAGTTTTTTTTGTTTTTTGTTTTTTGCTTATTTCCTTGTTTTTTATGGGCTTTTCTTGTTTTGGTTCGTTGAGTGTGGAGAGGGGATGGGCCATGCTTGAACTGAGTAGTAGGCAAATGGGAGGCCCACATGGCCCGGCTGGAAGCCTGGGGAGGGTCATGAGCAGCAAGGCATGATCCCACCTGTCACCTGGGGACCACCAGCCCTGGTCTCATTCGAAGAGCGGGGGCTCTCGTAGACCCTCAGAGTGCTTGGCCCAGAAGTCCAGTAGGCTGGGCTGTGCACTCGGCCTTGGGAGCCACCTCTTAGCTCACAGCCCTAGAGGGTAGTGGTGGCTGTCTGGTGACACCTCAGTGGGAGGGCTATGCCACTTATCATAGCCAGGGGACGTGGGCTCAACCCAGAGGTAGGCTGGTGTGGGGCATTGCTAATGAGCTGTAGGATAAGGTGAGGCCAGCATGGTGTCACCATAGCCAGTGAAGTCATGATGATCCCATCCCTTCTTATGAAGAGCTTCAAGCCTTAGAGCTCCCACAGAGGTGGCGGGTGTCTGCCCTCTGCCCTGGGCAGCTCCAGTAGTGCTCTCCCTTCCTCCCTCAGGTCCGGGCTCCGATGGTGGTACAGCAGCAGCAGGTGCAGCCCCAGGTGCAGCCGGTGCAGCCTCAGGTGCAGCCGCAGGCAGCAGTCCCAACAGCGCAGGCCTCCCAGATCGTGGGCTCCGGAGTGCAGGTGAGGGCTTCCGGAGTCACTGGCTGCTGCCTATCCACCTGTGCACAGAGCCGGACTGTAGACACCACATATATTGGGAGTCCTGCTTGGGTCACGGGTAGTCTGGGAACCAGTCCTTGGTGTCCTCAATGGGGCGATCTCACCTTGGTCACATCTGAGTCCCCCCCACCTCTCTTCAGACCCCCTTCATCTTCCCTTTCCCTCTTTCTCTGAGAACACATGTTGGGAGAGGATAGCACTGTGGTCTCAGGCTCGCCCGGGCTCAGAGTGCAGGGCTGGCGGTTGGTGTACAGCGGGGTTCTGGAAATGGAAGAGCACCGGAACGATGGCGCCTGGCTCCAGCGGACTGCACAGGCTCATTCTGCGACACCTCGTTCAGCTGGCTGCCAGGGTTTGCTCTCTCTGCTGAGAAGTGTGGCGGAGGCCCGTCATGCCCACCTTCTGTATATTGGATGTTGATGGGACAGAGTAGGCCTTGCCCAGCCTTTCTTAGTAGAAGCCAGATTCTCGTTGGCATTTGGGGTTTGAGATCGGGCCTCGTGATTTTCCCACAGACACCCCTCACCCCATCCTACCGGTGCCGAGGAGAGGAGACATCTAGTCTGGGGCCTTGGTTCTTTCTGTCTTCACCTGGCACTGGGGACACTGACTTGGAAGAGAGTGTTGACTTTAGACAGAACACAGGTGCTAGGTGAAGTGCCACCTATCCAGGTGCCGCCTGAGCTGGGCTGCCACCACCACCTTGCTGCGTTCCTGCCCCACTCCTTACCTATGAGTCAGCCGAGCACCCTGTTGGGTACGCAGCAATGTCGAGCACTCCCGGGATGCTGTATGTTCTATTAGTGCTTGATGATATGTCACTAGAAAGGCTCAAGATCGGCCCTGTCTAGCCCTAGCCATGTCACTCCAGTCCATGGGAAGCTGCCTGAGAAGTGTGCTGGCAGAGGGACCTGAGGTATTGGCAGGGGTGAAGCCCTAAAGCAGATGTGCTCTGTACACCCAGTACCCTGCTCTGAACCCATGGGTGGGGCTGTTTTTCCTGGCTGTTACCGTGCTCTCTGCTTCTGCTGGAGGACCAAGCCCAGCCAAGTATGGGAGCTTAACTGTGGGCTCAGTCACCTCTAGAGTAACCTTGATATGTAACCTTCTTCCTCCCTCAGTGGAACTTGGAGGGCTGCTAAAGGAGAACTAAGGTGGGCCCAGGACTCTTCTTTCTACATAGGGACCCTGGGAAACTTGGGGGACTCTGATAGCTGGGGAGGATGAAGGGGGGTCATCACTTGAGTGTCTGTGAGTGGGTTGCTTTTAGGAGGCATGCGTCTTTTTCAGGAGTGATGTCCATTTCTCTCTCATGTATCACAGTTCAGCCTTGGGGAGTGGGTGAGAGGCTCTGTCCTGTGTTGCGTGGCCATGTGGTGGGATCTCCAGGTATTGGCAGTGGAAGGAGCTTGCTTGCTTTTTTCTTTTTTTTTTTTATTCATAAGAGACACACAGAGGGAGAGGCAGAGACACAGGCAGAGAGAGAAGCAGGCTCCATGCAGGGAGCCCGATGTGGGGCTTGATCCCCGGTCTCCAGAATCAGGCCCTGGGCCAAAGCTCAGGCACTAGGCCACCCAGGTGTCCCATGGAGGAAGCTTTCTTAAAGCCCAGCCATGCACAGTACACATTTGTGCTGTGCCTCTCAGCCCAGATGCCACACCTCAAGAGCTTCTGCTGCTGATCTGCTGGTTTGTCTCTGGGCTCAGGCCTGCCTTGCTGCATTGTTGTAGTAGCGGTAGGGTCCCTGGGGTATGACAGGCCTTCCTAGGAGTGTCTCTGGATTCACAGCCTTCCTTTGCAGCCTGGGTTGGCACAGTGGACAAGACAAGGTTACAGATATTCTAATCCAAAAACTTTATTTACATATTATTGTTTTTTTAAGTAGGCTCCACGCCCAGTGTGAGGCTTGAACTCCCGACCCTGAGATCAAGAGTCACATGCTCTACCAGCTGAGCCAGCCAGGCGCCATAACCCCAAAACTTTTTTTAATTTAAGATTTTATTTATTTAGAGAGAGAGTATGCACACGCGAGCAGGAGGAGGGGCAGCGGGAGAAAGAGAAAGTGAATCCCAAGCAGGCATCATGTCCAGTGCAGAGCCCGACACAAGGCTCCATCTCATGACTCCAAAATCATGACCTGAGCCGAAACCAAGAGTCAGATGCCTAACTGACTGAGCTACCCAGGTGCCCCCTTGACCCAAAAACTTTAAAAAATATCTGGTAACTATAGAAGATAGGAAGCTGAGAGACATATAAATAAGGAAAACTGTTCTAGCACAGGGCGGTTTGGCTTTTTTTTTTTTTTTTTTTTTCTGTTCTCTTACATAGTTGAGGTCACAGGGTATATACATAGGATTTTATGTTGGCTGCTTTCCTATTCACATTACAACAGAAGTAAACCATTCTGTAATTTTTTTTTTTTTAAGTAGGCGCCATGCCCAACATGGGATTTGAACTCACAACCCTGAGATCAAGAGTCACGTGCTCTACCAACTGAGCCAGCCAGGTGCCCCTCTCTTATGATTGAGATCTGCTTATGATTAAAATGCCTCAGTCAGTGCTGTTGTACAGTTGTGTGCACATACACACACGAGTGCTTTCTGCTGTCCTTAAGGATGGTTTTGTCCTTGGACCCTGAAATTATTTCTAGTTTTTTACTGTTACTGATAAAGTACATCCTGATGCATGGCCAGGTTCTGGTGGTTCTGTGAAAGACGTGCTGGGGGAAGAGGGTCCGAGCACGCAGCCCTCCATGCCTCATCTCTCAAGGGTGCCCTCCCAGATAAAGCAGGAAAGAGGTGCCCCATCACGCTTACCAGTGCTGTAACCCTGATGGGTCACTAGGGCTCTGAGCCTGGGGTGAAGTTTAGTATTTTGGGTGTTCCAAGAAAATTGGTGAGCCCTGAGCTCACATACCAGGCTCTGTTTCATCTGACATTACTTGTGTAAATGAAAGGTGATGTCATCGTCCCCCATAGTGGGATTTACTAGAATATGACAGGAGAGCTGCACTAACTTCCTTTTCTCTCCTAAACTTTATCTGTGACTGTAGATAAACCCAGAATAGAAGGTCTCTCCATTTCCAAAAATGCCTGGACTTTTGTCTCTTAACCCTCTATTCTGTTAGTATATGAAAACTCCTAAGTACAATTCTCAAGTTACAAAGAATTGTCCTCAAAGGCACACTTCCCTGATGTGTGTGCATGTGACCCAGCTGCTGTACAGTGACTTTGCACTGAGCTTGTTGAACTTCTCGAACCTCTGTCTCCTCTTCCCAGGCCATGTTGCCCAGTGACCTGTGTGGGAACGGGCATTTAGCCCGTGGGATGGAGTTTGAATTCCTTTCTGGGTAGGTGTGTGTTGGGAGGTAGTGAATATAGATGTTTGTGAAAAAAGGGAGGAGTTGCTGGTTGTTGGCTGCATGGCTCATCTGATCCAGTAAACACTACCGATGTGTTTTCTATTAGGATTTGTGGGTTAAAAGAAAATGAACTTTCCCCCTCGGGAGTTCTCAGTTACAAGAAAAACAGTCAGTAGCAGATTAGATTTAAGCTTTTCATTCCTTATTACTTTTGTTTCTTCTGGAAAAGTTTTCCACCTCTCTCATACCACCTGACTGATTTCTCAAGGCCTTTCCTCCTCTGGAAGGAGCACGGTTGAGCTGCTGGTGGGCTCCTCTCAGTGCATGCTGGTTGTAAATGGACACTGTTCACTGCTGTGCCAGCTGACCACAGGCTGAGAGCCAATCCCAAGGACACTTGCTTTCGGCCCCACTCTCATTCGGGCAGTGCGCCTCCCAGGGGAGGACAGGCATGTGACCCCGAGTACCCTGTGATCACACACACCCCATCAGTGCCCCCATGTTGTGTCTGACAGGCTGGTGGGCTCTATGGGACTGTGCCCGAGTTTTGGCAGACCCTGGGAGAGTGGCTTCCTGGCCTCCTACCCTGGCAGATTCTTTGTTACATGGCTGTAGGAGCATCCAAGCCCAGCAGGTTGGCACCTGCCACTGCTTGTGTCACCCCCGGTGCCTGCTGCATGTGACCAGTGGGTGTGAATGTGAACACGCATGTGATACCAGAGGCCTCTTGGAAGAGCAGGCCTTTCTTCTGCTCCAGAGCCCTGTCCCTGGTATACCTGCCATAGGGACTGAATGGCCGTCCGTGCCGCCCTGGTCTCAGGGACTAACTCATAAGCCTCCTATGTCAGAGGTTTTGGTTTTTCACTGATCAGTTCTTCCTCCTGAACTTCGTTGTAGTTTAGCTTAGTTTCATCCTAACACTATGAGTGCATGCAGACACTGCTCTCTAGGGACCAGGCACGGGCTCCATTCCCTGACTCAGCCCAGGGCAAGGGCGGCCAGCCCTCAGGAGAGCACCGGATTCCTGTCAGCACAAGCCAGGCCCAGTCCTACAGTGGTGCTCAGCCTGGCTCACTGCCTTTAGGCTTCTAGGAGTACATGTGGATGAGGAGAGCAGTTCCAGGGCATGCTGGAGTTCTGAAGTCTGCAGTCATCTTGTATGCTTAGGACAGACCTGACCCCATCCTTGTAGAGATGTACCTGGGAGGTACAGAGTGCCAGGCTTCCCTTGCCCACCTTGCCACAACTGTAGTTACAGAAGGAAACCAGTTCCCTGGAAGCTGAGCAGAGGCCTGAGGAGAGGCGGATGGTTTGAGTTTGGGCCCTCAAAGGCATTTTAATCAGACATGTGCTCCTAAGAAGGAAAGGTGCCATGAGGGGTCTTTTGTGCACACTTCTTCTGTTTTAACGACAGTTGACTTCTCACAACGACTTTGGTGGAGTACTGTCTTTCACAGTCTGTCCCTAGAGCCTGGTCTCCCAGAACCACCACCCATGGCCCCTGAGGTCTAACCCTGAGGGCTCTGTGGGCCCAAAAACAGATCAGGTTTGTTGAAGGAGTGCCGCCAACAAGGCAGCATTCATGGAGGCTCCTGTGGACCCATGATGCCTACCTGGGCCTTGATGCTGTGGGCTGGGACATTTAGGCCAGGCTGCTCTGAGCCCCAAACACCCCTCACCCATGGGCACTCCTTGTCTCAGAGGCTGCACACGCCTCTCCACCAGCCCACACACTGTTTCTTTTTTGGGATCACTTTGTTTTCCCTCTGTTCTCAAGATCACCACAGCCTTGGCCCAACGTGGGATACAAGTAGGAGCCCAATTCCCACTCCCCACCCCTCAGCTGCCATCCAGTCAAGCCTTCAGTGCAGGTATATGCAGCAGTGCCCAGGGGCCCCAGAGAACTCAGGGTCCATGAGCGCCTTTGTGAGTCACGTCGTAATCGCCGGTGACTTCCTTCACCATGATTCTCAGAGTGACCAACTTCACGTGAGCCAAACTTAGCATGTGTTTCTTGGGGGTATATGAGTAAATACCTGGGTTTATTTTCATTTCAGTACTATGGATAGTTCTAGTATTTTCATTTGCAGAGAAGATGGGAGCTAACTTTCTTCTGAAAAAGTCTGATGTTTTAGAGGTGCCTGGCTGGCTCAGCTGGTAGATGGACATGTGACTCTTGATCTCAGGGTCATAGTTCAAGCCCTGCACTGGGGGGTAGAGTTTACTTAAAAAAATTTAAAAGTTTAGTGTTTAAAAAAAAAAAAAAAAAGTTTAGTGTTTTAGATAGTTATGGTGGTGTCTTTTTTGTACTTAAATGAAACAGTAGCTAGAGTTTTGCTATCTTGAGCTGTGCTGTTGACACTGTATAGCCATCAGCCATATGTAGGTATTTACATTTAAATTAGTTAAAATTACATAAAACTAAAAATTCAGTTCCTTAAGTTGAAATTCAATTGCATATCAAGTGCCCAGGGGAACCTGGCACCATGGCACCATGAGGAAGCCAGTGGCTACGATACTGGACAGCACAGATTATAGACCAAGTCAGTCTGTTATGGTGGAAAGTTCTCTAGTACCGGGCTGTTCTAGAATTTATTGTGTCGAGTATAGGATTTCCTATACGCACTTTTTCCTGGGTATGTAAAAACCTCATGTACATCACACTTTTTCAGAGAGATGAATTCCTGGCTCTCTGTTACTGTATGACATCTGGAATTCTTCCCTGGTGTGGTCGTTTGTTTAACAAATTGTCGTGATGTGCATTCCATGGGCCAAGCCTTTTTCTAGGACTCTGAGAGTAAAAGAGTAAGAAGGTTCCCTTGTCTGATGGGCTTGGGCTTTCCATTTTAGTGGGTTTGCTGGGAAAACCTCAGATTTGCCAAAACTGTAAAATGCCATCTCTCTTGTAAGGCAGGTGCATCTGTAACCCTGGCACACAATCCTGCCCTCCCCCGATGGGCCGTGCGCAGGGGCTGCCAGTCCAGGCCCTGCACCACACCACCATACACCACTGAAACAGTGGCAGGGGACTTCCTGAAGCCAAGGCATTGCTATTTGGCGATATGGTCTATTGTCACCCTTTCTGCCTTCTGACCCCTAAGAGTTGCCCCAAATGTGCCAGTAGCAATTCCTTACTGAATGGAGTGTGAGTTCTTTGGCATTGGCCTCCATTTTGGTAGTCATTGCACAGTGGGAGGCAGAAGTGGCTGGAATCTGCTGGTAAAAAGCCCATTTGACAGTCGCTCGCTAGAGAGCAAGTTTGTGTGGCAGGAAAGTGGGCCCATAACCAAGGTGGCACGGAGGGCTCAGTGGAGCAGGCCCAGCTCCGCATTACCTAAGGCTGCACAGAGTCCTCTGCAACTCCTGGCTTGGGGCTCCATCCCTTGGTGCATCAAGGCGCCCTCAGCCCCGTTACCCACACACCTGTCACTAGCGAGTGTCCCCATCCTGGTCCCTTTGATTCTCAGCTCCGATGGCCTTGAGGAGCTTGTTTTCCTTTCCTGCAGCCTCTGGCTTGGTATCCATTGGGTCGACAGGTTGGGTGTTGGGTGTGAGGGAATGACCATGGCATCAACATGCAAGGCTGATTTTTTTATAAGAACAGAAGTCCCTAACATTTTGAGTATGTGCTACATGGTAGGCCTTGAATTACTTCTGTCTGTGGACTTGTTTGTTCTCACTGCAGCAGGTCACAGGTCACGCATTTAGGAGAATTCCCCATAGTCACCCCCTCAGCAGTGCTAAGTATCGACTGTTGGACCCCCAGCAGTGCTTGAGGCCAGAGGAGCCACCAACCCCTGTAAAATGGGCCAAGACACTCAGTGAAACCCTCGGCTCAGGCTCCGCAGCTTCCCTGTTCCCACCCTGGCCTCTCAGCAGGGTCCTGGCTTCTTTTTCTTCTTCTTTTTTTTTTTTAAAGATTTTTATTTATTTATTCATAGAGACACAGAGAGGCGGAGACTACAGGCAGAGGGAGAAGCAGGCTCCATGCAGGGAGCCCAATGTGGGACTCGATCCCAGATCCCTGGGATCAGGCCCTGGGCTGAAGGTGGCGCTAAACCGCTGAGCCACCCCGGCTGCCCAGGGTCCTGGCTTCTGAGCACAAACCTGCTCCCTGACACCACCCTCCACCTTGGGCATTTGGCCAGCCACAGACCTGGTTCCAGACTTGGTGGGCAGCTGCTCTTGTGTCTGTGTCTTTCTAATCTTGCCCCTCCAAAGCAAAGCTAGCTTATTCCGGAAATGCATCATTACAACATAGCCAGTGCTGCCCCTGCCATCCAGCAGGTGCCCCAGCGGAACTCTCGGCTGCTGGCAGCTCCAGGCCCTGGCATGAGGTGCTCAGTGCCCACAGTGCCTGTTCCTTCCTTGGGGTAACAAACCAGGTTCAGAAAAACAGGCAGGATAGAAGGTCTGCTCTGTCAGCCACTCATGAGGCAGGGCTCTCATCTCAGCCACTTCTGTGCCCCCAGCGTGGCCACAACTCTGCAGTGTGTCCCATGGCTGCATCTTCATATTGAGGGTGGGGAGCATTTCATGACTCCAACACCCACGACAGAGCAGGATTCTGTGCTGGACACATGCTGGACACAGTGCCCCTCGCAGGAGTCCAGGGGTGACATGGGGTCCCTGGCAGTGTAAGCTAGTGGTGTCACAGTGGGGTCCATATTCCTCTGCTCTGAAGAGTGACTCCTGGGGACACGTCATGTACAGGGGCCAGGAGTATGGGCAGTTCCAGGGAGGTCTGGTGGGCGTGGGTGGTCCCAAGGAGGCTAGAGGGTATGGTGCCACCAGCCCTCCCGGAGGTTTCTCCGTAGCACTTAGCTCCCCAAACGAGGCTTGCTGCCCCACTGCCCAGCAACCTGGCCCTGCCAGCCACCTTTGGTCCAGCTGTGTCCCCTCTGCTTGAACCTTGCCTTCCTCTCCTCCTCCCTTCAGGCCGTTTATTGTGTGTAGGGTCTCTTCCCAGACACTTGTCCTTGCTCGCTAGGAAAGTAGATGGTCCTAAGATGCTTGGACTCCTCCGCTAGTCATGTGACCTCAAGCAAGTCCCTTTCCTTGTAACTCCCACTTCCTACATGTGATATGCAGGTGACAGCAGGCAGGCACTCAGAGCTCCCTCCCCTGGGAGGTGCAGCATTAGCGTCACCGACATGCGCTAGGCACGGTGACAAACATGCCTATGCCTCTGGCAGAACATGCCCAGAGAGGGAAAATGTAGAGCTAGGGCTGCGTTCTCCCCTCTGGAGGGCTTGGTATTTCGCTGAAAGGGGCACAGTCCTCTTGCTCCCCTCTGCCCTAGAAGCTAGGTAGACAGGATGTAAACCTGAAGACTGGGGCAGGGGAGGGTGTTCTCTCTTGTTAGCCGCCTTGGTAAACCATTTCTTTCTTTTTTTTTTTTTTTAATTTTTTTTTATTTTTATTTATTTATGATAGTCACAGAGAGATAGAGAGAGAGGCAGAGACACAGGCAGAGGGAGAAGCAGGCTCCATGCACTGGGAGCCCGACGTGGGATTCGATCCCGGGTCTCCAGGATCGCGCCCTGGGCCAAAGGCAGGCGCCAAACCACTGCGCCACCCAGGGATCCCCAACCATTTCTTTCTTGACAGAGGCCTTTGGCTTGCCGCACCTCGTCTTCTATGTGTCTGTGGCTTCTCGGGATTTGGGAGGCCTGGGAGCGTGGGCTGTCTTAGGAGGGGATCGAAGGCCTGGGAAGGGGAATATGTTCGCTGCCAACCGAGTCAGGCGTTTTTCCAGAGGAGTTGTCAGGTGTTAAGAGATCTGGACTGGCTGTGGAAGGCTAGGGGTTTCCTGTGGCGGCCTGGAGAGTGGCTGCAGGGAGCTCGTGGCTGGATACAAGAGGCAGGCTTGGGGGAGGAAGCAGAAGCGCTGAACATGGCCCCCCAGCCTGGGCAGGCTGTTCCGGTTTGTGTCTTGTGGACTCTGTCTCATGCCCAGGAAGCCATGCGTGCTTGGTGGCTCCATGGAACCTAGAAGCAGAGCGTGTGGGGAAAGATTCCTGGGGTCGGAGTGGTGAGGGTGTCTTTTAAAATACAGCTTCAGGGATCCCTGGGTGGCACAGTGGTTTGGCGCCTGCCTTTGGCCCAGGGCGCGATCCTGCAGACCCAGGATCGAATCCCACATCAGGCTCCTGGTGCATGGAGCCTGCTTCTCCCTCTGCCTGTGTCTCTGCCTCTCTTTCTCTCTCTGACTATCATAAATAAATAAAAATTAAAAAAAAAATTTAAAATACAGCTTCATGGGCAGCCCGGGTGGCTCAGCGGCTTAGCGCCGCCTTCAGCCCAGGGCGTGATCCTGGAGACCTGGGATCGAGTCCCACGTTGGGCTCCGTGCATGGAGCCTGCTTCTCCCTCTGCCTGTCTCTCTCTCTCTCTCTCATTTTCTCTCTCTCTCTCTCTCTCTCTCTCATTTTCTCTCTCTCTCATGAATAAGTAAATAAAATCCTAAAAAAATAAAGTACAGCTTTGGATATTTAGGTGGGAAGTGAACTGTGTGGTGGCCCTCCCGTTGCGGTGGCTTTACACTGGCCTTGCGCTGGCCATGATGCCCTCAGGCACCTCATTTCCCTTCAGAGAAGCCTCATCTCCCTTCAGACTACAGACAAGAGCCAAACACCTTCTAGAAGGGACACCTGCTGGAGCAGTAGCTAAAGCTGAGGCTCTTCCCTGGGGCAGGTGGGGGCAGGTGGGGCCCGCGCCATCCAGAGGGAGGCCAGGTGAGGAGGTTTACACTCAGGAAGAGGGCACATCAAGAGGCAGCTTCAGGGAGCACAGGGCAGTGTGTGGCAGCAGGTCGGGGTGAGGGAAAGGGGAGGTGACGGCGGGGGCTTCATAGGAAACCACACCCAGGAAAGTTCCTGGCCTAGCAGGCCAGGCCCAGGGTGTGGGGCCCAGGGCCTGTACTTATCCCTCGGCACTGTCTGCTGCTCGGCATGGGCTCTTCCAAGATGGCCTGTTCACCTTCCTAGTCCTGAGAGTTCATCGCTACTTGAGTGGATTCCGCAGCCTCTTTTTTAGAGCAGGGGTCATGCTGCCTGCCCTGGGCCTCCTGGTAGCCCAGCACTGTGAAACGCACATCCCACCTAGGAGAAGCCTGCTGCACTTGGTTCGACTCAGCAGCTAGGCTGCCCCAGGGCCCATCTCTGCCCTCGCTAGCAGCATGAATCACCTGGGACCATTTGCTTCACTTGGTAGAACAACTAGGCCCACCAGTTAGGGGCTTGAGCTTGCATGTTCCTGCCCATCCACTCCCTGGCTGGGTGCCTGGTCACAGGTGGTGGGACAGCTCATCCTGTTTGCCCATGGACTGGTGGGCCAGCGGCTTGTCTGGTGCCACTCTGACCCAGCTGTTAAAAGTGTGATAACGTAGCCTCCATACCCTCTGCCACGCCAGCATCCCGTGCAGCTTTGTCCTGCACACTCGGTGGGAGTGGAACGGTGCTTCTTGTTGGGAGTTTGGTCCAGTGGCACTGGGAGAAAGGCCAGGGCCCTCTCCCCAGCCAGCAGAATGGGCAGGCAAGGAGGGTGGGCATCCTGTTTTTCTGGTAGGATCTGTGTTCTTACAAATTTTCTTTTTTGTTCCCTGATTCGAGGACCAAGAGACTAGCAACCCCCAGAGTGAGCCTAACCCAGTCCCCCAAGCAGCATGGCAGAGGAGTGTATGGGAGGGAGCTATGAAACCATGGCTCCAGTGTCTGGAGTGCCCTGAGAGAAGCACCAGAGTGGGTCTGTAGAACCGGACGGTCCCAGAGTTGGGTGTGGGGGTTGTGGGCTGAGCCCCAGGAAGCAGGCTCTAAGGGGACATGCAGCATATGGGAGCTTGGCTAGGGTGTGGGAGAAGCCACCGCTGCTGACCCTTGGAAGCTCTGAAGTGGGCAAGGCCTGTGGGTTGGTCCTGGCTGGGCCCTTATTACGCCCTCACCACGTCCTGGGCGAGGCAGCTGTTTGGGGCTCACTCTGCCAGTCCAGACCGGAGGTCCTCAGGCCACACATGCTGGCAAGGCCTGACACAGGGCCGCTTTGCTCCCATTAAACATGAGACACAGCCTCCCACTCTGGCCTGAGGGCTGAGGGGGCTTGTGGAAGCACGGAGGAAGGTGGTCCCATCTGTCACAGGCCGGGAAGGTCAGGTGGCACCATCCAAGGCCATAGGTCTTCTGTGGCTCCCACACCCGACAGCCAGAAACACGGGGATGTCCTGTCCCAACCCAGAAGCCTGTGGACTTCATGGTCTCCCTGCCAAGGAACAAGGGCTACCCAGCCTGGCCTTACTGCCAGTACCTCAGTCGTTGTGGACTCATGCGTGTGGATCCTCGGGGTGGGGGGCTGTGCGCACATTTGTATTCATGGGGCAGGGTGTGCGGGTGAGGCTGAGAGGGTGACGGGGCTTCCGTGTGCAGACGATGTCTGTGAGCCTGGGCTGGGGGTGGGAGCAAGGCTGCAGCAGGAGGGAAAGTGACGGGTAAGCACGCTGAGCCCCCTCCACTTCCAGGTCAGCCAGAACAGCCTCACCATGCTGTCCTCGCCGTCACCAGGCCAGCAGGTCCAGACCCCACAGTCGATGCCCCCTCCCCCACAGCCGTCCCCGCAGCCTGGCCAGCCCAGCTCCCAGCCCAACTCCAATGTCAGGTAGGCTCAGCCGGGTGGGGGGGGGAGCTCCCCACCTGGCTCCCAGGGCGAGCCTCACCTCGTGCTCCAGCTCACAGGTGCACTGGCTTTTGCTTTGCTGCAGCTCCGGCCCTGCCCCTTCCCCTAGTAGCTTCCTGCCGAGCCCCTCCCCGCAGCCCTCCCAGAGTCCAGTGACGGCGCGCACCCCACAGAACTTCAGCGTCCCCTCCCCGGGACCTTTAAACACCCCCGGTAAGTCGGGCCTGGGGTGGGTGTGGCCTGAGGACCAGAACCCCTCGTGTAACCCACACATAGCCATGCAGGTTGAGGTGCTGAGGCTCTAGATCCCCCACCTAGAGAGTTTGCAGAGAGCCCAGCCTTTGCTCACCACGTTGTATCCTGCAGTGAATCCCAGCTCCGTCATGAGCCCAGCTGGCTCCAGCCAGGCCGAGGAGCAGCAGTACCTGGACAAGCTGAAGCAGCTGTCCAAGTACATCGAGCCCCTCCGCCGGATGATCAACAAGATCGATAAGAACGAAGGTGCGGCTGGACTGAGGCCTGGGTGCAGCGGGGTGGGGGGAACACCCTAGGTGCGTGTCTTAGTGGCCCCTCTCTGTCCCAGACAGAAAAAAGGACCTGAGTAAGATGAAGAGCCTTCTGGATATCCTGACGGACCCCTCTAAACGGTGAGCTTTGCCCCCCAGGCTCCTGGTGGAAGGACGGTGCTGGGCCTGTGGCTGGCTGCTTGGTTGGCCCAGCCTCAGACAGGCATTTGGTGGTGACATGGAGTTTAGAAAAGGGGCCCTGGGGCTCCACTTAGATGTGTCTGCTGGGGCTCCAAACCCCTGGCCCCCTACCTTTGCCCTGCCCCTGACTTACCAATGGCCTTGGGCAAGTGACTCCATCTCAGGTACTCCCTCTGCACAAAGGGGCTCACCTGAGTTGGCTGGGAAAATGAAACAAGAGGATGTTGAGAAGCACTTGTAAGACAGTGGAGCACCAGCTTCTCAACATGGCACACACACCCCCGCGCCTGCCTGCCAGTTGCAGGGCTGCTGTGAGCACCAGAGTTTGGTCAGCGCTACAGAACTGCATGTGGACTGGCCTTTGGGTTACATCCCTATCCCTGCCTCAGCTTAGGCTCTGCTCCCATCTAGAGGATCTCGCTTTCATTTACTGGGCAAAATGCTGGAAACTGCAGAACTAGGCCTCTCAGATCTGGATTGCCCTCCAGACCCTCTTGGATTGATCCTTCATTGGGATTATAGTGCTGAGGGGCAGGGGCCTGACCTCTGTCCCTCTCCGCTGATCCATTGCATTTATGCCCTAATCTGCCAGCCAGGACTGGGCAGGCCTGGGGACTGAACCATCTTGCCTTATGCTACAGATCTAGGAATAGCTAGTCAGTGGCTAGGGCTCCTGTGGAGGGTTCTGGTGGCCAAGGCTGGCTCCATCCCCACCAGGGGAAACCGGGCAGGCAGTGCTTGGGACCAGCACTCGAGAGCCACCAGTGCCCCATCCTCGAGCAAGAGGGTCAGCCACATCCCCTGTCCCCCCAGGTGCCCCCTGAAAACACTGCAGAAGTGTGAGATTGCCCTGGAGAAGCTCAAGAATGACATGGCCGTGGTGAGTGAGGCGCCATGGCCTGGTGGTGGTCACAGAGCCACAGGCATCTCTGGGGGGAACAGGGCTCACCCCACAGTAACTCAGAACCACACGCTGGGAGAAGCCTTCACAGCCAGGGGGCACACCACCCAGCCTGGGAACCTTGCCCAGGAGGCTTCTTCTAGGTCAGGTCTGCTGTGGGGGAGGAGAGTACGTGTGGGAACATGGGAGAAGTCACCCTCCCGCTGTAATCTGTGGGTGTTTCCTCCATGCCCCAGGTTCACATCTCTACCATCATGTTTCTATCCGCCCTGCACACCAGAAGGCCGAGCCCTGGGGGGAGGGGACCTCTGGGGAAGGTCAAGGCCGTAGAAGGCAGGAGAATGCATCCAGGGTCAGCTGTATTTGTCTCCAGGGGGCAGAGGTTATGGGGAAGCCATGAAGTCTGGCTGTGAGGATGAGGACCTTGGGGTCTGGAAAGCCTCCTCGAGAGTGGGCTGCTGACCCCGCTGTCCTGTCGCAGCCCACACCACCGCCGCCTCCGGTGCCACCGACCAAACAACAGTACCTGTGCCAGCCACTCCTTGATGCCGTCCTGGCCAATATCCGCTCACCTGTCTTTAACCATTCCCTGTACCGCACATTCGTGCCGGCCATGACCGCCATCCACGGCCCACCCATCACGTACGTACAGCCCGGGGCTCGGCCTCGTTCTGGGTGGTGGGCGGCGGGCCATGGGCCACAGGCCACAGCCTAGCGGCGTGTGACCACAGCTGCCTCCTCCAGAGCCCCAGTGGTGTGCACCCGGAAGCGTAGGTTTGAAGACGATGAGCGGCAGAGCATCCCCAACGTGCTCCAGGGGGAGGTGGCCAGATTAGACCCGAAGTTCTTGGTGAATTTGGACCCTTCTCACTGCAGTAACAACGGCACTGTCCACCTGATATGCAAGTTGGGTGCGTACCAGGGGGGCGGGGCCGGTGCTGCGGGAGAGTGAATCCGGAACTCCAGCCCCCAGGCTCTGCCGCTGCCCCCAGCCCCAGAGCAGACCCAGCCCAGGCCCACGTGCTCCATCGGGACATGCACTGGGCCTGCCCGGATAGGCACACTCCCACCCTACCCGGGGGCCCACCATCCCCGCATCCTCCTGGATCCTCACACATACCTGGCCTGGGATGTGCCCTGAGCGCTGAGCCCTGAGCCCATGCACTCCCCTCTCACTGGCCTGCCAGGGAAGCCCCCTCACTCCCACGCGGATAAGGCTCACTTGCCTGAGGCCCTAGGGAGATGTGGAAGCCTGGGAGTCAGAGTGATCTCCAGACTTCACAGCAAGCCTCAGCAGGACCTCCTGGGATGTAAGAGTCCTGATTGGAATAGGGCTGTGAGGCAGGGCGGCTTGGGGTCTGGGGCCTGGGGCCAGGTCACAGACGCAGCCACGTGTGTTGCAGATGACAAGGACCTCCCAAGTGTGCCACCGCTGGAGCTCAGTGTGCCTGCCGACTACCCTGCCCAGAGCCCGCTGTGGATTGACCGGCAGTGGCAGTACGGTGGGTGAGCCCAGAAAAGAGCTGTGGCAAGGCTTTATGGCTGCGGTCTAAGGGCCCTGGCAGGTGGGGGTCACTCTGGGCGACCAGGGTTTCCTCTGTGCCCCCGCAGCTGAGGGCCCTCCTGCCTTTTCCTGGCTGCCCACTTAGAGAGAGGGGGTCCCTGTACCTATCATGTTCTTCTGTCCATCTTGCATCTGCAGGGCAGCCATGCTTAGTGGGTAAGGGGTAAGCAGGCCCGGCCCCCCCACCCCACCCCCTGTGGGCCTCTGCAAGGCTGATGCAGGAGCACAGAAGGAGCTAGGTCTCATGGGGACCCATCTGGGTGACACAGCTTCAGACTCGAGGTCCAGAGAGAGCCCTGTTGATGGGGGCCAGTGCCTCTGCAGCGCAGAGCTGGTGCATAGGGCTGAGATCCCAAGGCTCTGAGAGAAAAGTCCTGGGCTCCAGACCTGTGCACATTCTAGCTCTTTACTGACTCATGAGCCTGGGAGGGGAGCCTGTCGGCCACCCCACTGTGTGTGGGAGATGGCCTCCCTGGTCACATTGGCCAGGCAGATTGCCCCAGACGCCAGCCCTGTGACTGCGGGGCAATCTGTTCCTAGAGAGCAGCCGTGCAGCCTGGGGCCGGGTCTGCAGTGCTCACGGCCCGCTGCTCTGTTGCAGATGCCAACCCCTTCCTGCAGTCCGTGCACCGGTGCATGACCTCGAGGCTGCTGCAGCTCCCCGACAAGCACTCGGTCACAGCCCTGCTCAACACCTGGGCGCAGAGCATCCACCAGGCCTGCCTCTCAGCCGCCTAGCCACCCACCTGCTTGGGGACCACGGGGATAGCCGGCAGCCGTGTCAGGGCTGCAGAGGACATGCACCTCGTGTTGGACATTTCTAGGTGTTGGCTCCCTTAGAGAGCCTGGGCTTAGATTAGCTTTCCTGCTTTTATCTTCTGCCTTGGGGACCCGCCAATCATTCTCCCACACTTGTACATGCCTGGGGCAGGTGGCTGTGGAGCTGGCGACATCAGCGGTGGGGTTGGGACTTCCACTGCGGAGTCGGACATGCCACCAGCCCTGTGCGCTCCTCCTCGGGCTGCTGTCCCCTTGGCCTCTCCAAGGCCCATGTCCTTCCTCAGTAGCACGGGGGAGAACTTAGGGTCTTGTTAGAGCCTCTTGTGTGTGTGCCAGAAAATACTTCTTGTTTCTGTGGGGGAACGTGGAGGGCATAGGAAACCCTGTAAACACACACAGAATTCTCTGGTCACGGTTTTGGGTTCAGACCCTGCCACCATTGGCCTGTGGGACATGCCACAGGGAAGCTCCTGGATCCAAGGGCACTGGCTGCATCTCAGAGGGAAGGTCGGCCTGCAGGCCGTTGTGAATCCCCTGCCATCGCCTGGGCCTTATACCTCATGGCATTCTCCCTTTAAGCCATGGGGGTCTGCTCAGCACTGTGGGTGTGCCTGGGTTGCAGGGGCACCTGGGTGGATCCTGTACCTGGCACTGTGCCCACTCAGTGGGCACTTGGGCCTGCTCTTGGGTCAGGGTGGTGTCCTGGGGACCTGGCGTCCTCAGAGCCACTCCAGAGAGCGAAGGCTCCCTGAGAGGGCATCGGCCCTCTGGTGAGGAGAGGTTTCCCCTTTTCTATGTGCACTACCGTGTCATCTGTGGTTCTTATAATAAATTTATTATTCCTGTGTTTGTCATGAATCAGTCACTATGTCCCCTCCCTTCCGAAGGAGTGGGGACCACTGTCCAGTGAGGAATGCTGTTGGGGCTGAGCCGGGTTCCCCTCCTGGGAGGTGGCCATGGACGGCCAGATCTTAGTTCATCCCTTTCTGAGAGTGTCAGTGCCTCACCCTGGCTCACCCCCGGGTTTCTGGCCAAGTTCTGCCTGAAGCGAGAAGAGGCAGAGATTAGTCTGAGGAAACGGCCAGTGGCACCAGGAGCACTGGCCTGCCAGGGGAGGGTGGAGGCCAAACTGACTGCATCTACACTCCCCAGGAAGCTGCGGTTGTGGCGAGTGAGGGGTGGTGAGGACCTCAACAGGATGGGGTGGGAAAGTCACAGGGTGGGGCCTAGTGTCCTGGAGAGGCGCACTGTCCTGTGGCTGTGGCCCTCCACAGCGGAAGGCAAGCTCAGCAGAATGGCTCATCAGCTGTGTCAGTGTGGGGGCCGGATGGTGCCGATGGGGGTGGGTGCCTAGCCCTGTGCCCAGGGACAGGAAGCGCCCCCTGCCCCGAGGAGGGGAGGAGGGAGAGCACGCTGCACCTGCCCTTGTCTACTTGTCTGGTTGCAGGGCAGCCACCAGGCCCTGGATGAGCCCTGGTGAACCCCCCCGGGCACCCCCACCCCCCACCGCCGCAGGGAGCAGAGCAAGGGGCGCAGGGCTGTAATGCCGACAGCAATGAGGGATGAGACGCACAAGTGGAGCTATATTTCAGTCTTCCAACAGGTAGGGTAATATGAATCTCATAACATGTTTTCATGTAAACGCAGAATAGCAAAATACTGAGCAAGAAACTAAACAGTTTCTCAGTTCCGAGACCAAGTCCTTTAGCTGCCATGAGTTTTATCTGGAATTTCGCTTGGTCTAAACGCATTAGAAGTCTTTGGTAGTGCTATGCAGAGAGGGTTAGCATCTCCAGCTGGGGTCATGGGCTTGGCCATGACCTGCCGCACAGACGCACACCGTGCCGCTGGCCTCAGAGCACCGAGCGGTGCAGCCGCCGGCTCCGCACCACCTGCAGCCTTTTCTGCCGCTCAGCGAAGCTGCTCTTCAGGTTCTGCTTCAGCGTGGGCAGCACGGAGCGCTCTGCCACAGGCATCGGGCTTAGAATCAGGCTGTTAGGGCAGAGGGATGTCACTGCAGGTGCCCTCGGGGCAGGAGCTGAGCCGTGGCTGGCAGTGTGGCCCCAGGTGAGGCCCTGGGCTGGCCCAGCCCCTGCCATACTGGGCTCAGAGGCCACCCCACCCTCCCCCTGCTGGTGGGACTCACCATTTCATGGGGACGCCCTTGGTGGGGACCTTGGGGAGCTGCATGGCTCCCAGATGAGGGGCCTCCTGGTCCCTGGGGAAGGAGTCAGCATTGAGCCCCAGAGAAGCAAATCGGGATGGGGATGGGATGGGATGGGGTTGGGGCCGTGCCGGGTCACTCACTTCGGAGAGCTGGGCCCAGCCTCCTCTGGGGCAGCCTTGGGCCTCTGCTTCCCTTCCAGGATGGTCTTGAGGTGCTGCAACTGGAAGGCAGGGAGAAGAGGGGCAGTGGGCAGGACCCACAGAGGCACTGGGGCCCCGCGGCCCGAGCCTCACCTCTTGGGCCTGCAGGAGGTTGGCGTTCCACAGCTGGCGGATAACCACCTCACACTGCTGAAGCGTGGTGGGCTTGCGCAGGTACGGCGGCAGGCCCATCATGGGGGGCTGCTTGCCCTTGTGCTGGCCACCTGCTGCGGAGGTGGCCACTGCACTGAAGGTCTCCACTTCTTCATCTCTGGAACAGTCACTGCAGCAGCTCAGGGCCAGCCTCCAGGATTGGTCTCCCCACCCACCACCTCTCTTCCGGGCAGCACCCGCACCAGTGTGTCCATACCGCCTCCTTGGGGCCTGGTTCCCTTCTGCTGACCGAGGTGCCCCTGGCACCACTGGGGGGCTCCAGTGCCAGCTGCGACCTGGGCCCGTCCCCTCCTCCCTTCTCAAGCTGCGCCGCTGCCCTCAATCCTAACCCCACATCTGCGGGGCTGGTTGAGTGAGAATCTAAGGATGGGGTGCATCTAAGGAAGCCTGCCCTGCAGGTTGTACTACCCATGGGGCAACGGGGTCTCCATTTTGGATGCAAAGTCCAGGCTCCTTGCTGCGCTCCAGGGAAGTCCCAGAAACTCAGATGTCAGCCCTGGTCTTGCTCCAGCCTGCTGGCTCCCTGTGCCTTGCAGAGGCCAAGCACACTTGCCAGGGTGAGCCCAAGAACCCGACCTACTGTTCTCTTGGTGAAAAGCCAAGTGAGTTTGTCTCGTTTTTGTGAGAAAATGGTTTCGGGGCTGCTGCTGGCACCATCGTGTGGGCTCAGGGCAGCACAGGGACCTTGCAGACTCCCAAGGGAGAGGGGGAGGGCAGTGCCCACCAGATGGGCAAGCCTGGAGCGAGTATGCTTTCACTCAGGATACTGGCCCATTTGGAAAGGCAGAGCGGCTGGCTGGTTGCGGAATGTGCACTTCCTCCCGTGGGGTCCAGGCGAGCCCTTACTTGGCCGGCCCCTGCATCCCTGGGCCTTTGTCCAGCTTGCCGTTGTGCAGCAGGGCAGCAGCTGGGCTCTCCTCTTCCAGGTCCATCTTCTGGGGAACATTAGCTTTCGAGTCCCGCTTCTTGGAGGAGGCAAGCTGGGGCCGGGCCTTGACTTGAGAGTTGGCTGCAGCCAGGGCAGTCACTGTGGGCATCAAGCACCAGAACCTGAGTCCTCAGGATCAGCTGTGTGTGCCCCAGGAGTGCCCACCCCCTCCCTCAGTTTCCCCTTGTAAAGGAGAGAAAACCAAGCCCCCAGTGGGGGGCTGCTGGGAGACCCAAAGGGGAGGCCTGAGGGCCTGTGGGTGGTGCCTGCTGGCTGTGATAGAAGCAGGCCCCCCGCACCTAGACCAGGTCAGGCTCCCAGGCCTCCGGAAGGCCAGGGCCGGGGGTGGCCCTACAGATGTTACCGGACTCTGAAGCAGCACCCCATTTTGGGCAAAATGACACTGAGTGAGAGGTCTAGGACCTGACCTGCACAGGTTTCTTGCCCTGCACAAAGAGCTGGGGCTGCTCCTGTCAGGACGCCTGGCCTCAGAAGGCAGAGTGGGGAGAGGGGTGATGGGCTCCCTCGGGAGCCTGCTTGGGGGGGGACACGAGCAGGGCTTCCATTAGGCCACCTGTGTGCTGCCACTCCCCGGATGACCACTGAGGGAGGCTCAGGGGCCCCTCTGTGTTTTGGGGTGTATCTGCCATAGGACCTTGTGCCCCATGTCGACACTCCCTTGGTAGCCAAGCCCGCCGAGTTTTTGTAGCCTCTCTCTGGCCAGACCGCAGCCCTGTCACACCCCGCCTCAGCCCACTCTGGCTACTGGGTCACCCTCCTTGGCTCCCTTCAGCCATCCCTTAACCCCTGAGTCCACAGGGCCTGGCAGAGGTGCTCCCAGGCTGTTTGTCCAGCAGAAGACTGCTAGGGGTTTTCAGTGCCCAGGGCCCCCATGGGGCATGCGCCCCTCCCGTGACGCTGAGCTCATGGAAGGTGCCGGCATGCTCACTTGACAACGTCGAATTTGAGACGGACTTGATGGACTGAAAGCTGGAGTTGGAAAAGCTGCTTGTGGGAGATTCTCGCACAAGGTCAGCTGGGGATGGCAGGAGTGCCACTTCCATCCTGGCGCCCCCAGACCACTTTGCGGCCCTTCCCCTCTCCTGGCCCTGCTGGCCTGTGTGTTCACGCAGAGCCCACCCCCCGTTCTGGTGAGGCAGAGCCAGGGTGGGGGAGAGGAGATTTTTTGAAGGGCCATCCAGAAAGCAGTGGGCTTGGGCCCAAAGAAGCAGGCCCTGAAGGAGAATGACCTCTTCTGATGTCCCACTGGGCACCACTAGCACCGCAGGACTGGGACCACTAACAAGCCCTGCCACTTGCTGAGGACAGCTCCCTGAAACTACTCTAGCCCTGTCAGAGGAGGGCTACCACCCCATTCTCTGTGTCCCCCAAGAAGAGAGCCCAAGACTGGGGCATTCCAGGCTAGCACCACTCAGACTTGATCCTAAAGGGAAGTGGGGAGAGCAGGCCCAAGACAACCTGAGTCTCCCCGGGCTGGGCTGGGGACAGGCCAAGTGGGCTACTGTCCGGATGAGGAAGGGCCTTGGTAAGTGGCTATAGGTTTCTGCGTCACCACTTCCTTCCCCAGCCTTCTTGGTCACCTCGGAAGCACTGTGCCCAGAGCCATCCGTGCCAGGAAGTGATGGACCAGAGGCACGGGGCTGGGGCTGCCCAGTGCTTGCCAGCGTTTCAGTGACAGCCTGGGGCCTGCCACAGCAGCAATCCAAGTAAGATAATCCAGAGCACCAAGGCTCGGAGGTGGAAGGATCTGGGCAGCCCCCACCCCTAGCTCTCTGCCTGCTTCCCTACTGTGCAGACCTCAGGCCCTGGGACCTCCGAGAGCCCCACCTGCTGTGCTTGGGTGAACACCCAAACCATGGCTGGGGGCAGTGGCGTCCGTCCAGATCCCCCGGGGCCCCTTCCCACTGGGATAGCACATAGGCAGTACATCTACCTGGGTGGACACAAGCGCTCTGGAGGGGCTGCTCCCGACATCAGTAACTTCCCATCAGGCACCCGAGGGCCTCATTCTTACCTTTCTTTGGCTTCTGATTCATTATTAGCTTGTAATGAAGATCTGAAAGCAAACATATGCTCTGATCATTTTTGAAGCTGCTGCCACTTTGAGAGAAGAGGTCTACTCTGCCCTGTGCACGCCCTTCCTGCTGAACCCCTGAGAGACTTCACACATGACCTTGGCAGTCAAGACCCTGCCCGTGGGCCAAGACTTTGCCCTGGGTACCCTAAGGTGACAGCCACCCTGAGCCAGAGCCCTTGGGTATGAGCCTTGCTGGAAGTCCATCCGTCTGCCCATGATATCTGTCAGGCACCCTCTGCTAGGTGGGGCCCCAGCTCCAGGATGACCCAGCCCTCCAGGAGCCCCTAGCCATGGATGAGCAGATGTGGTCAGAGCAATGATCAAGTGACACCCAGGCCATGGGCTGGCCACACCCAGCCTAGGCTTCAGGGAGGGACAGGTGGGACTCGAGATTCCTTATGTCAAGAGGGGGAGGCCTGACATAACGGATACCCCTTTATCTCATAGTTAGCACTCCATGTAATGGCAGCAGGAGAAAGGTGGGGAGAAACTGAGGCAGGACTAGGTGTATCGGGGGAGGAGTTCCAGCTAAAATATAAGGGAGAAGAGACAGCGAAGCAGAGTAAAAGGCCTCAAATTCCACTTCAGGCCTAGCCCAGGTGGTGAGGAGCCACCAGGCGCACAAAGTTAGGAAGGCTGGGCCTGAGGAGACACATGGGCCCAGCAGATGTTGGGGAGGGGCTGGATGGGGCTGACACGTGTCTGCCTTTGATTCCGGTGCGTTTAGTTTGTGAAAATCATTGAGCTGTATACTCCGCTTTTTATGTCCATAAAGAGCCTTTTTAGGGGCCCCTGAGTGACTCAGTTAAGCATCTGCCTTTAGCTCAAGTCATGATCCCAAGGTCCTGAGATGGAGCCCCCACATCAGGCTCTCTGCGCGGTGGGGAGTCTGCTGCTCCCCCTCCCCCTGCCTGCCGCTCCCTCTGCTTGGGAGCTCGGGCGCGCGCTCCCTCTTTAGAATTAAAAACAAAAAACTGTTTTACAAGAGGCGGGCCTGCCTTGCTTAGAGACAGCCTGTGCCAGGGCCTCCTGTGGGAAATGCCACAAGCAGGCTGCACGCCGGAGGATGGGCCGGAGGTGGGCCGGCCCGGCGCCCCGCACTACGACCCGGGCTGCGGCCGGTGGGGGCAAGGAGCCCGCGCCCGCGTGGCGGGACCCGAGGGGGCTTGCTGCCCTGTTCCAGAGCCCACGCGTGTCTCTGTGCGGAGGCACCGGGGGCGGCAGGGCCGCGTCTGCCTGGGGCCCCGGGCGCCGGGACTCACCCTTGTTCTCCCGCTTGAGGTACTCGATCTCCTCGTGGAGCCTGACCAGCGTGTCGGAGTGCTGCTGCTGCAGAAACTGCAGGCTCTTTTCCAGGTCCAGGACGCGCTTCTGCGCCTCGCTGAGCCCAGCCTGAGCGCCGTGCTGGCCGGGGGGCTGCAGGGCCGCGGGCGGGCGCGGGCGCGACGCGCCCCGGGAGCCCGAGGTCCCCGAGCTGGAGGGCCGCTGCCCCGCCGTCGCCCCGACGCTCATGTAGCCGCCGCCGCCGCACGCCCACTCTGTGGCTGGGCTGCCCCGGCCTGGCGCCGCGTCGCCGTGGAAACGGGCGCGAGCGCCGGGGCGGGGCGTTCGCGGGGGCGGGGCGTTCGCGGGGGCGGGGCCTGCACCAAGTCCCGCCCCCGCCCGAGTACCCGGACCTAAAAGGCCCCAGTGACTTGAGGTCCGACTGCCGTGCGCTTTTACAGAAGGTCTTACCGTCCGCTTTTGTACGCTCGTTTGGGTCACTTCCTGAACAGATGCCACGGATCACAGGTGCAACAGTCAAAGAGGTAGAGTTTCCACTTCCAGTAACGCTAGAACCCTCTGCTTATGAAACGCGGACGGAACAGACGAACGCACCGGAGAGCAAGCAGGACGGAAAGTGGCGGAAGGCAGCTCCCCGAAGAAGGGCGGCTCTCCCCTGAGCGCGCCCTGGCTGAGGGGACCGAGGACGAGCCGGGGGGGGGGGGGGACGGGGGGGGAGGCTGGGAGCCTGGGCGGCCGAGGAGCTGAAGCTGTAAACTGGAGGTTTGCGGCTGGCCTCAGCTGCCCCGCGGAGTCCGGGGAACCGGGGAACCGCAAAGAGCTGGAAGGCCAAAGCCAAGAAGAGAGTCACTGGCCACCTACCAGTCCCAGCGGAGACCCAGCTTGGAGTCTGACAGAGGAGCCTGGTTTTCTTTGTAAATGCCTCAGTTTTCCTTCTAAACTCCAAACAGGCCACACCTTGGGAATGGAGACTATGTTCTAGAAGTGACACTTGCTCTAGAACTCAGGGCAACATCAAAATATATCCTCCCTCACAAAACTCAAAGTCCAGCCTCCACAAGTATTTGGTGATGTTCCAGTAATTCAACCACCTAGAGAACAAAACTCAACACTTAAGAGAATTATTTTTTAAAGATTTTATGTATTTATTCAAGAGAGAGAGAGAGAGAGGCAGAGACACAGGCAGAGGGAGAAGCAGGCTCCATGCAGGGAGCCCAGTGCGGGACCCGATCCCGGATCCGGGATAAACCCTGAGCCAAAGGCAGATGCTCAACCACTGAGCAACCCAGACATCTCTTTTTTCTTTTCTAAAGATTTTATTTATTCATGAGAGACAGAGAGGCAGAGGCAGAGACACAGGCAAAGGGAGAAGCAGGCTCCGTGCAGGGAGCCGACGTGGGACTCGGTCCCGGGACACCAGGATCAGGCCCTGGGCCGAAGGCAGGCGCTCAACCGCTGAACCCCCAGGCGTCCCTCTTCAGAGAATTATAACAGAACCCAGAGTCTCTGTGTCACATTATCCATGATGTCTGATATACAATAATAAATAATGGGCATGCAAAGAAACAGACAAATGTGACTGAGTCAAGAGAAAAAATTCAAAAGAAAGAAAAGAAAAAATTCAGATTCTATCAACAGGAATAGATCTGCCAATAATTCTAGATAATAAAATTTATAGGAAAGTACTTTATAATAAATTTTAAAATCTACAGAAAAAAGATGGCTGTAGTAATTGAAATCGTGGAGAATTTTTTATTTTTAATATTTTACATATTTATTCATGAGACACACAGGAGAGAGAGAGGCAGAGACACAGGCAGAGGGAGAAGCAGGCTCCATGCAGGGAGCTCCACGTGGGACTCGATCCTTGGTCTCCAGGATCAGGCCCTGGGCTGAAGGTGGCGCTAAAGCGCTGAGCCAACTGGGCTGCCCAAAATCATGGAGAATTTTTTAAATGATTGACAAAGTATTGAGGGGGAAAAGGAAATCTCAGAATTACAAATGTATCTGGACTTCTGGTTTCCTGGACAGCTGTTGGAAACCATCACTTCCATCCACACAGGAAAAAAAAAAAAAATAGCTGACCTGGGTGCCTGGGTGGCTCAGCAGGTTAAGTATCTGCCTGATCCCCAGGCCCTGGGATTGAGCCCCTGGTTGGGTTCCATGCTCAGCAGGAAGCTCCCTCTCTCTCTGCAGCTCCCACTGCCTGTGCGTTCTCTCTCTCTCTCTCTCTCTCTCTCTCTCTCCAAGAAAGAAAGAAAATAGCTGACCAAGCTGAAAAGCAACAACTCTCCCTGGATCCATCAGAGAACTGAGATCACAGGACAAACTACTGCCCTCAAATTGGAGCCACAGGCAGATGGAAACAGAATTGCAACTCACTGGAGCAGAAAACTTTGTAGGAACCACTGCTGGGCGGGCGGGGGGGGGGGGGGGGAATATAAACTAATTGACAAATTGCTGATGTGGCTCAGAGTGGACAAGGTTGAAAGTTTAAAAAAAAAAAAGTTCAAGGTTGGGAGGGTCCAATCTTAAGAGGCCCTCGCACCTTTGTGACTTTAACCTTCAGGCGTCCTCCAGATTCTCACGGGGAAGAATGGGGGGAAAATCCCCTTGTGATCCCAGCAGGAGGAGGGTGAAGGAGCCAGTCTGAAATATTGTTCAGAGTATTCTGTTCCTCTTTACATGACTTGCCTTCAAAAGAAAAAAGGGGAAAAAAAAAGAAAAAAGGGTGGCCCCAAATGCCAAACCGGACCTGGAGGAAAAGAAACACATCTCTAGCACCCTTTAGCCATCCCCTCTCTCCACACCTTCCACATCAGTGGGGCTCCTGTGTAAAAATGAGATACATGTGAAAGAAATGCCCATCTCAGACCCAATTTAAGAAGTTTCTAGGAAAAGCTAAGGATAACAAGGAAGACAAATTGAGGGCACCAGAAGAATATTTTGCCTCTGACACCTATGGCTAGAGCAAACAGCAAACATGAACTAAACCCTAGCAAGATAAATATAGAATTTCACACTAAGGGTCTGTTTACCTCAGTTTTTTCCACACAAACAGAGTTGCATCATGTCCAACTTTCAACAAAAAAAAATTACAGGGCATAGTAAAAGAGGAAGAACACAGTTTGAAGAGACAGCAAGCGTCAGAACTAGACTTGGATCTGGTAGAGATGTTGGAATTACTATAGTGGGAATTTTTTAAAGATTTTATTTATTTATTTGAGAGAGGGTGAGAACCAGAGAAATCACAGAGAGAGATGGAGAAGCAGATTCACCGCTGAGTAGAGAGCCTGATGCGGGGGCTCGATCCCTGGACTCTGGGATCATGACCTGAGCCAAAGGCTTAACTGACTGAGCCACCCAGGTGCCTCCAGATTGGAAATTTTAAAAAACTATAATGAATATGTTAATGACTCTAATGGGGAAAGTAGACAATATGAAAGAACAGATGGGTAATGTAAGCAGAGAGATGGAAACTCTAAGAATAAAAACGAAATGTGAGAAATCAAAAACACTGTAACAGAAGTGAAGGGGGTGCCTGGATGGCTCAGTCTGCCTTCAGCTCAGGCCATGATCCCCTGTTGGGGGCCCTGCTCAGTGAGGAGTCTGCTTCTCCCTCTGCCCCTGCCCCTGCTCGTGTTTTCTCTCCTCCTCCCTCCTCCTCCCCCAAATAGATGAATGAAAATCTTAAAAAGTAATAATAATAAGTGAAGAATGCCTTTGATGGGCTCATCAGTAGACTGGAAATGGCCAAGAAAAGAATCAATCGGCTTAAAGATATGTCAAGAGAAACTGCCAAAACTGAAATGTAAAGAGAAGCGTGAATGAAAAAGAACAGAATATCCTAAAATTCTGTGATTATTACAAAAGGTGTAGCATATGCATACTGGGAATACCAGAAGTTGAAGAGAGAAAGGTACAAAAGAAATATTTAAAGCCATAATGACTGATAATTTTAAAAAAATAATGAAAGACAACAGATTACAGATCCAGAAAGCTCAGTGGACAGAATAAACACAAAAAATCTAGTCTCAGGGATATCATACTCCAACTGAAGAAAATTAAAGAGAGAGAAAATCTTGAAAGAACCCAAGGAGAAGAAAACAAACCCTCATCTGTTAAGAAGCAAAGATAGAATTACATTGGACCTCTCCTCAGAAACCATGCAAGTGGTAAGAGAGCGGAAGACGATATTCCATGTGGAAAGAAAAAAACCACAAACCTGGAGTACTGGATCAAGCTACATTTTCCTTTCAAAGTAAAGGAGAAATAATAAAGACTTTCTCAGACAAACAAAGATTGAGAAGCTTTGTTGCCAGTAGCTCTGCTTTGTAAGAAATGTTAAAAGAAATTCTTCAGAAAGGAGAGAAATGACGTAGGTGAGAAATGTCTCTACATAAAGAAAAGAGCTCTTTAGAGAAGGAATACATGAAGGTAAAAAAGAAAATTCTTTTTCATATTCTTAAGACTTTATTTTTGTATTTTTTAAGTGCCTCCACACACAACGTGGGGCTCAAACTCATGACCCCAAGATCAAGAGTCACATGCGCCACCAACTGAGCCAGCCAGGCGCCCCTTCTTTTTCATACTCTTAATTAATCTAACAGATAACAGTTTGTTTCATCATAGCAACAATGCGTTTGGTAATTATAGCTTATAAATAAGTGAAATGAAGGACAGCAATATTATCAGTGATGGGAGGGAGAAATTGGAAATATTCTCAAGTCTTGAACTACCATGAAGTGGTATGGTGTTATTCTTTTTTTTTTTTAAGATTTAATTTTTTAATTTATTCATAGAGACACAGAATGAGAGAGAGGCAGACACACAGGCAGAGGGAGAAGCAGGCTCCATGCAGGGAGCCCAATGTGGGACTCGATCCTGGGACTCCAGGATCACACCCTGAGCCGAAGGCAGATGCTCAACCGCTGAGCCACCCAGGTGTCCCGGTATGGTGTTATTCTAAAGAGAATTTGGGGGGCACTTGGGTGGCTCAGCAGTTGAGCGTCTGTCTGCCTTTGGCTCAGCTCGTGATCCTGGGCTCCTAGGATCGAGTCCCACATCGGGATCCCCACAGGCAGCCTGCTTCTCCCTCTGCCTGTGTCTCTGCCTCTCTCTCTGGGTCTCTCCGAGCTGAAGGCAGATGCTCAACCGCTGAGCTACCCAGGCGTCCCATAAATAAAATCTATAAAAAAAAAAAAAAGGAGTCAATTCTCCAAGAAGAGTTATTATAACAGTACTCCAGCGAGTCTTACAGTTAGCACACTGGGTGCTTGGTGACTTAAAGCCTTTGGTCCCTAACAGAACTAATTTACTTTCTTTGAGATTTGTGGACTACTGGCCTTGGGGAATAAGGGACCAGAACAGGGGACATTCCCAGGCCACAGAGGTCAGCAAGTCTGTTTGAAGCCCCCTTAGCTTTCTCATTAGCACAGCAGTCTTTTAGAGAAATGTTTTTCCTTTTATTTATTTTTTTTATGACTTTATTTATTTATTCATGAGAAACCGAGAGAGAGAGAGAGAGAGAGAGAGAGAGAGGCAGAGACACAGGCAGAGGGAGAAGCAGGCTCCATGCAGGGAGTCCGATGTGGGACTCGATCCCAGGTCTCCAGGATCATGCCCTGGGCCAAAGGTGTTGCTAAACCGCTGAGCCACCCGGGCTGCCCGGTTTTTTTCCTTTTAAAGGTCATACAAATGACCTTACTGACCTCCCTTTGCACATCGGTAGACCTTGCCCTCCTTTGCAGAGAGAACAGAGTACTGTTGCACAACCCCTAGGTACCAAGGAACCAGACCTTGCACAACCTCGGAGCACCGAGATAACTCTGTAGCCGACATCATCAAGGCTGCATAGACTCAAAGAAATGTCACAGACCACTTGCGCTCTGGTAACTGATAAAAACCCCTTTCAAAATCTCTGGACCAAGCAGAGAAGTCGGAATTGACCTTTGGACAAGAGTCCACATTCTCCCCAGGTGGCCAGCCTCCTGAATAAAGCTCATATTTCTTCCCAATCACAACTCTTGAAGAACAAAAACAAACCTCTCTTGAGTATTGGTCTTTCCGGTGATGGGCAACTGAACTTGGGGTTCGGTAACAATGCCAATCTTTAATATGTATGAGCCTAACAATAGGACAGCAGAATAGGTGAGGCAAAAACTAGAAAGAACTTCAAGGAGAAGTCAATGAGCCCAGTCTTCTGGTTGGAGATTTCAATGCCTATCAGTAGTGGACAGATCCAGCAGGCGGAAAGTTAGTAAGGACGTAGTTGAACTCAACGGCACCATAAATCAGCTCACTGACACTGATAGGATACCTCATCCAACAACAGCAGATACTCATTCTTCTCAAGTTTATATCTAACATTCACCAAGACAGACCCCATTCTGGGCTATAAAATACTCCTTAACGGGGCACCTGGGTGGCTCAGTCGGTTTAGCATCTGGCTTTAGCTCAGGTCGTGATCCTGGGGTCCTGGGATCGAGTCCCGCCTCCGGCTCCCTGCTCAACAGGGAGTCTGCTTCTCCCTCTCCCTCTGCCCCTACCCCCTGCTCATGCCCGCACATGCTCACACTCTCACTCTCTCGCTGTCTCTCAAATAAATAAACTTTTAAAAAATCTTTTAAAAATACTCCTTTACAAACTTAAAAGGATAGAAATCATACAACGTATGCCTTCAGACCACAAAGGAATTAAACAACAGATCAGTAACAGAAAGATAGCTGGAAAATACAAAATACTTGGAGATGAAACAGCTTTCTTCTAAATGACACACTGGTCAACAAAGAAGTCTCGAGTGAGACTTTTAAGATATTTTGAAATAAATGAAAATGAAAATACAAAAAAAAAAGAAAATGAAAATACAACTTAGTGGAACTTGAGGGATGCAGTTAAAGCACCTCACAGAGGGAAATTTATAGTACAGAATGCATAAAATATTTTTAAATGTTTTTTTTTTAATGGTTTTTAACCTTCAGTTAGGGAAGATCTTCTTAAATGAGATCCGAAATATAGAAATCATAACAAAAAGACTGTTAATTCTGACTTTATAAAAATTTCGTGCACCTCAAAATTAAAAGACAACACTTAGAAAAAATATTTGCAACATATATAACAGAGAAAAAAATTAATATGTAGAATACATCACTGATTCCTACATGTTAAGAGGCAAATAATATAATAACAGATAAAATTTAACCCCATAAAGTGATTGAGGAACAAATGAATGAAATTATGTTCAAGAGAAGCTATAAAAGAAATGGTATCAGGCACCTGAGAAAAGTTACTTCTTATTAAAGCAACACAAGCAACACAAACAGTTGACCGATTTAACACTACATTTTTTTTTAACAAGGCAAAAGGGAAAGTCATTGTGGAACAGAGTTTTCCTTATCTGGCAAAGTAAACACATTCCTCTTCAGAAACAAATTTCTTTGGGACCAAATTGGAGGGATTTAGCATTTTGGTTGTTTGAATGCGAAACATTGATTTATTGAATAGAATGGATAATGTCTTCAAGGGTGCTTTTCCTAAGAGACAAGCAAGCCAGATGGTGTTCATTTTATCCTTTTTCCTTTTAAATTTATATATTCCTTTAGTAAAATTAATAGATAATAAAGATCTTTTAAAATCTACTATTACAGGGACACCTGGGTGGCCCAGCAGTTGAGCACCTGCCTTTGGCCCAGGGCGTGATCCTTGAGTCCCGGGATCGAGTCCCACATTGAGCTCTCTGCATGGAGCCTGCTTCTCCCTCTGCCTGGGTCTCTGCCCCCTCCCCCTGTCTCTCATGAAAAAATAAATAAAATCTTTTTTAAAAAATCTACTGTTACAGATGGGCGCCTGGGTGGCTAAGTCGATTAAGCATTTGACTCTTGATCTCAGCTCAGATCTTGATCTCAGGGTTGTGAGTTCAAGCTCCCACACTGAGCTCCATTCTAGCCGTGGAGCCTACTTTAAAAAAAAAAAAATCTGTTACAGAAAGTCTTCGCCTTCCCTGCCACTACTCACAACTCCCCAGACATAAACACCACATATCTGGGGGGCTCTTTTTTCTCCATGGCTTTCCATGACGTGCTTAGCTACCATTTCTTGATTTATCAAAATGAGCCACATTCACCAGCTCCCTGTTCTAAATAGATGAGGATTTAACTCACTTATGTCACCAATACCACGTTCTAATGTGATCCTATTGTTGTTCTTACTTCCTCTCTTATTTATATGTGTAATCTTACACCTTCATTTTTGGTTTTACCTTACTTTACAGCAAATGAAGTGTGGCCGTGGGCATGTGAAAGCCATTGGCATGTTGCCAATGCCTCTGTTTGACATTCACCCGTCTCACTATGTTTCCCATCACTCTAAAGCTTGCCCAATAGTATGGTGGATTAGACTTTTGAAGATTTGGGTATGGTGCCAGCGGGGTGGAATCACTTCGTGGAGCTGGCATGATGTGCTGTGAGATGCAGGGCATGCTCTGAAGCAGGGACTAATGTATAGTGAAATTTCCCCATAGGAAAGATATCCAAAGATGTCAGGAATCCAGGGGTAGAAAGGGGAGTAGCTCCTTTCACTGTGACTAATCTGACCAACAAAGTTTTGGCTTCCCATCCCCACAACTTTGGGTCCTGCTGGTTTAGAGGTCTTAGTTCCCAGGGATGGGAAGGGACACACTGGTTCCACTGAACAGAAAGCTGAGACTGCCACCTGGTGACTTTGCCAGGCAAAGAAGAGGGTTGCTGTACTGGTCTTGGTGATCAAGAGTAAACTGGTTTGCTACTCCACAATGGGGACAGAGAAGAATACCTAGCACCCAGGAGGTTCTCGTGGTAATCTTACTTAGTACTCCCACAATCCGTGGCAAAAGTTATGGAAAACTCTAGCAAACCTAAAACAGGCAGGACCATGTAAGGCATAGAAACTTCAGGAATAAATATCTAGGTCACAGGGACGCCTGGGTGGCTCAGCGGTTAAGCGTCTGCCTTCCGGCTCAGGGCGTGATGCTGGAGTCCTGGGGATCAAGTCCCACATTGGGCTCCCCGCATGGAGCCTGCTTCTCCCTCTGCCTGTGCCTCTGCCTTTCTCTGTGTGTCTCTTATGAATAAATAAAATCTTAAAAAAATAAAGGAGAGCAGAATCAGGAAATAGAGGAACATCTTTCAGAGATAGATAAAGGGGAACTTTGGTTTCCTCTTTGGATGTGGCTGTAGGAAGGATAGGTGAATCATACAACGTGGAAACATGGTGTTCTGAATATCTTTACTAAGAAGTGAAATGTAAAAAAGGAGTTGTTTGGATGCTGAGCTGGCCAAGGGGTAGATTGTGCTGGGCTGGTTGTTAGCTCCACCACCATTCATTTTTAAGGCTAATTAGAACTATATTTTCCAGAATTTCCTTTCCCATGTTTTTTTTTTTTTTTAAGATTTTATTTATTTATGAGAGAGGGGGCAGGGAGGGACAAGCACACTCTTTGCTTAGCATGGAGCCAGACACGGGGCTCAATCTCAGAACCCGAGACCATGACCTGAGCAGAAACCAAGAGTCAGACGCTTAACCAACTGAGCCATCCAGGCTCCCCTCCCATATGGTTTTGGAGTAGAGTAGGCCAGAGAGGAAGTTGTATGAGATTTGGAAGACTGTGAATCAGTCACAGGCAAGTGTGTGGTTAAACAAGAGATTCACAGCGGCTTCCTGGGGCACTCTCTATCACTGAATTCTCACATGATCAGTAGAAGCTTCTCAGAGATTCTGAAGAACCCCAGTGCTTCAGGCTGAGATCTTTAGCATAGCTCCTTTGCGCTTGGAGACAGCTCCCATGACCTCTGCTCCTTTGGCTCTTCCAACACTCATGGAAGTTCCTAATTCTATATTAAATTCCTTTCACATTCAGAATACATAACGGTCCCAACAGATGCAAGATTTAAAAATCTTCCTGAGAAAAGAACAGATTGCTTACAAAAAACGAGAAATCAGCACGGCACTGAATATAAGCGGCCACATTGGAAACTAGAATAAAGGGCAGCTCGGGTGGCTCAGCAATTCAGCGCCGCCATCGGCCCAGGGTGTGATCCTGGAGACCTGGGATCGAGTCCCACATCGGGCTCCCTGCATGGAGCCTGCTTCTCCCTCTGCCTGTGTCTCTGCTCTCTCTGTGTCCCTCATGAATAAATAAATAAAATCTTTTTTAAAAAAAGAAACTAGAATAGAGCAAAGCCTTCAAAATTTGAAGGGAAATTGATTTCCAGGTCAGAATTCTCTATCCAGCCCGGGTGTTCGATAGGGTAAAATAAAGACATTTTTAGACATGCAAACTTTCAAAATTTTACTTTTTTGTCCATTTTTCCCAGGATGCTAACTAGAGGATATGCAACATCAAAATTAGCAAATGGAGGGAAGAGACACCTGAGTGGCTCAGTGGTTAAGCTCTGGACAAGATCCTGGGGTCCTGGAATCGAGTCCCACATCGCCCTCTGCCTGTGTCTCTGCCTCTTTCTCTATGTCTCTCATGAATAAATGAATAAAATCTTTAAAAAAAAAAGGAAATGGGAAAATAAACAAAAACAAGAAACAGAAAAAGAATCTAGAAAACAAGGAAGCCAATGCAGGAGAGAGGTGCCAAGAATTTAAGGGTTGATGGTGGAGGGAATCCTAGCATGGCCATGGTGCGAGAGGCCTGGAGACCAGTTAGCCAGACTGGGCATGAGGACTGAAAGCTACAGAAGGGAGGTGGCCAAGGGGTAAAGGAAATGGAGTCAGCAGTTCATCTGATGTGTTTGTTTACATTGGGGCATCCTTCCATTCTATGGGAAACTTTAGGAAGATTTAGTAATAGTACTTAGAAAATGAAGCAAATGGGATCCCTGGGTGGCGCAGCGGTTTAGCGCCTGCCTTGGCCCAGGGCGCGATCCTGGAGACCCGGAATCAAGTCCCACGTTGGGCTCCTGGTGCATGGAGCCTGCTTCTCCCTCTGCCTGTGTCGCCGCCTCTCTCTCTCTCTCTCTCTCTGTGCGACTATCATAAAAAAATAAAAATTAAAAAAAAAAAAAGAAAATGAAGCAAATGAACCATTGAGAGTCATTGGTGGACCAATGACTAACTCCTGGAAGAACAACATATATAAGAAGGGAATACATTTGTGCTATAAACACAGCTCATCAGTGAACAGTGTTTACATCATCCCAGTAATGTCAATACTAAATATCAATTTCAGATTTATAGAGGGCAACTGGCCAAGAAGTAGATATAATGTTGCAAATGTATGCTTTGGTCCCGCCCTTTATTTTGGGGGATTTAGCTTACAAGTGATCTATATACATACCAAGTGAAGTATTTGCAAGGTCATTCATTGTAACATGCTTTTTTTTTTTTTTTTTTTTAAATTTATTATAGTCACACACAGAGAGAGAGAGGCAGAGACACAAGCAGAGGGAGAAGCAGGCTCCATGCACCGGGAGCCCGACGTGGGATTCGATCCCGCATCTCCAGGATCGCGCCCTGGGCCAAAGGCAGGCACTAAACCGCTGCGCCACCCAGGGATCCCTGTAACATGCTTTGATGTGGCAAGAGATTGGAAACAGCTCAAGTAGCCACCAAATGGAGATAGGTTGGGGATCCCTGGGTGGCTCAGAGGTTTAGCGCCTGCCTTCGCCCCAGGATGTGATCCTGGAGACCCAGGATCGAGTCCCACAGGAGACCCGGGATCGAGTCCCACGTAGGGCTCCCTGCACGGAGCCTGCTTCTCCCTCTGCCTGTGTCTCTGCCTCTCTCTCTCTCTCTCTCTCTCTCCATCTCTCATAAATAAATGAATAAATTAAAAAACAAACAAACAAATAAATAAATAAATATCAATTTCACCAAAAATTATGACACACTGGAGGAGAGGGTCCTGTGGGAGTGTAGGGGAAGATGAGGAGGTGAGTGGATATTTTTGTAAGGGTGATAGTTTTTTTTTTTTAAGAGTGATAATTTCTAATGTTCCATCAAAAGGTCTGTAAAGAATATTTAAATTAAGGAAGAACTAGATATTAAAGAACATTATTGGGATCCCTGGGTGGCACAGCGGTTTGGCGCCTGCCTTTGGCCCAGGGCGCGATCCTGGAGACCCGGGATCGAATCCCACGTCAGGCTCCCGGTGCATGGAGCCTGCTTCTCCCTCTGCCTGTGTCTCTGCCTCTCTCTCTCTCTCTCTCTCTCTCTCTGTGACTATCATAAATAAAAGAAAATAAAAAAAATTAAAAAAATAAGTATGGAGATAAATATCAGAAGAAATAGTTGAAAGAGTTGAAAGGATTGCTTCCAGAATGCTGGACTGCTATTTTTTCCCTATAATCTGAGGGGACTATTTGACTCTTTTTTTAATTAAAAAATTTTTTAAATTAAAATTCCAATATAATTAATATACAGTATTATATTAGCTTTAGATATACAATATAGTGATTCAACAATCTTATACGCTACTCAGTGCTCATTACAAGAAGTGTATTTTTTTTAAAGATCTTATTTATTTATTAGAAACAGAAAGAGAGAGGCAGAGACACAAGCAGAGGGAGAAGCAGGCTCCATGCAGGGAGCCCGACGCGGGACTTGATCCCAGGTCTCCAGGATCACACCCTGGGCTGAAGGCAGCACTAAACCACTAAGCCATTGGGCCACCCCAAAAAGTGTATTCTTAATCCCCTTCACCTAGTTCACCGATCCCCCCATCCCCCTCCCTCTAGTGACCACCAGTTTGTTCTTTGTATTTAAGAGTCTGTTTTTTTTCTCTTTTTTCCTTTGTTCACTTCTTTTGTTTCTTAAATTCCACAAATGAGTGAAATCATAAGGTATTTGCCTTTACTATTTGACTTTTATATTGCTTTGATAAAAAAATAAATAAAAATCAGACTTCAGAGGAAAATGTAAGAAAAAATGAACACCGTAGTAGAAAAAAGTAGGCAAGGATAATTAGGCAATTCACAAAACACAAAGGATGGATTGACATGAGAAAACATTAAACATTACACTAAAAGGTTAGAGAAATGAAAATATGCACAATAATAATATATGGGTTTTCCCACCAGATTATGTTTTTAAAAATATTTTATTTATTTGAGGGAGAGAATGAGCAGAGGGCCTGGAGGGGTAGAGGGAGAAGCAGACTCCCTGACGGCAGATGCTTAATCGACTGAGCCACCCAGGCGCCCCGAAGATTTTTTTTTTTAAGATTTTATTTATTTATTCATGAGAGAGACAGAGAGAGGGACAGAGACATAGGCAGAGGGAGAAGCAGACCTCCGGCAGGGAGCCCAACATGGGACTCGATCCCAGGACCCCAAGATCACACCCTGAGCCAAAGGCAGATGCTCAACCGCTGAGCCACCCAGCGCCCCAGAGATTTTTTTTTAAAACTTACTTCTTTTTTTAAACTTACCTTGTTTTCTCAGTAAATTGGAAACGTAATAACACTAGCCTGACAGGATTTATTTCAAGGGTGCCGGGAAATAATGCAGGAGATCTCTAAACACGTTACCTGAATACAAAGGAATGAAAGATAAGAAAGCTACCTCCATGTGGCAAGCCCGAGATATGGCTGAAAAGATAGTGGCAATTTTCCCATTTGACATTCTTTTATAAAAAATAAATAAGTAGGCAGCCCTGTACACACACATCTGTTCTCCATCCGTCTCCCTGCTGACACCGGGAAGGGTATGTATCGTGCACACTGGACTCTTGTCCTCAGAGGCTGGAAAGGCACTGGGTCTTGTTTCAGGATGGCCCCACATCCTGCTTTGTCTGAAACGGTCCCAGTTTATGCCTGCTTCCTGGGGGTAATTACAGCAGCAGCTACTTTTATTCTCAAAGTGGTCTCACTTGGATGAGAAATTACATGGTTGCCATAGTCCTAGTTCCCTAGATTGCAGGGATTCATCTAGGCTAAAATACAGGACAAGATGCTTTAGGTCCCCTGTGGGAAGAGGGTGAAGTTGTTAGGCCATGTGTATTTTTACAGATTGGAATATATATATATATATATATATATATATATATATATATATATATATATATATTTATGAGAGACACAGAGAAAGAGAGGCAGAGACACAGGCAGAGGGAGAAGCAGGCTCCATGGAGGGAGCCCGATGCGGGACTCGACCCCAGGTCTCCAGGATCAGGCCCTGGGCCGAAGGCGGCGCTAAACCGCTGAGCCCCCCGGGCTGCCCCAGATTATATTTTTGTTGACACAAAAGATGCATGTGGGTGCACACGTATGTGTGTGTGCGCGCGTGCGCGTGTGTGCGTGTGGCTAATGCAGGTGAAAGAGCACACACACACACACACACCCCGCCACTGCAAAAAGATCATTGAATCGGCTCAAGCAGCTGCACAAGTTCTTCACTGTGAGCCTGTATCCCCAGAGCATCGACACAGAAGAAACAGCTTTATCCTGGAGAATATTAAAGGCCAATGTTGCAAAGAAATCTGTCTACAAAGGTCCATCAGTATAATTCCTGTGGCACATGTTATTTTTAGTGGATTGTTTTCTTTTTGGTGCCATTTGATTTACTGCAGAGTGTGACACTCTTTATTTATTTATTTGGGAGAGAGAGACAGAGAGGGAGAACGTGCAGTGGGGAGGGGCAGAGGGAGAAGGAGAGTCTGAAGCAGACTCCACACTGAGCGTGGAGGGGGCTCCACCTCACAACCCTGAGATCACAACCTCAGCTGAAACTAAGAGTCTGACGGCCACCCTAAAAATTTTTTTTAAGATTTTATTTATTCATGAGAAACACACACACACACACACACACACACACACACACAGACACAGGCAGAGGGAGAAGCAGGCTCCATGCAGGGAGCCCGACGCAGAACTCGATCCTGGGACTCCAGGATCACGCCCTGGGCCGAAGGCAGACACTCAACTGCTGAGCCACCCAGACATCCTAAAAGATTTTATTTTTAAGTAAACTCTACAGTAAATGGTTTTTTTTTTAAATATTTTATTTATTTATTCATGATAGAGAGAGAGAGAGGCGCAGAGACAGGTAGAGGGAGAAGCAGGCTCCATGCAGGGAGCCCGACGTGGGACTTGATCCAGGGTCTCCAGGATCACGCCCTGGGCCGCAGGCGGCACTAAACCACTGCGCCAAGGAGGCTGCCCCACTCTACAGTAAATGTGAGGGTAAAACTTACAACCCCGATATCAAGAGTTGCATGCTCTACTGACTGAGCCAGCCGGGCACCCCACTCATATCCTACTCTTGACGGGAAGTCTTACTGATAATATAAATAGTCACATAAACACATTCCTTGTGATATATATATATATATATATATATATATATATATATATATATATATATCATAACCTATGTTTAACCTATGTTTAAAAAAATGTATGTATTAGTTATATATATTACATACTGTATTCTTACAATAAAGTAAATAACAAACATGTTAGTAGGAAAATCATGAGGAAGGGGCGCCTGCCTGGCTCAGTCAGGAGAGCATGTGACTCTTGGTCTTGGGGTGGTGAGTTCGAGCCCTACATTGGGTGTAGAGCTTACTTATAAATAAAATCTTTAAGAAAGAAATCATAAGGAAGATATTATACATTCACTGTGCGGTATTTATTTAAAAAAATCCACATATAAGTGGACCCACACAGTTCAAACCAGTGTTGTTCAAGGATTAACAGTACTTCACTAAGCTACCAATGCACTGGAAAATGGGAGAGTGTCACCAACACACTAGAAACAGATAAATTAGTGAAAGAGAAAACACAGGCAGCGTCACATTTATACAGCAATGAGTCTGGAAGGAACCTTATCCAAAATAGGTGTGGAGAACTTCTGCAAAAGTGGAGGATGTAGGGACGCCTGGGTGTCTCAGCGGTTGAGTGTCTGCCTTTGGCTCAGGGAGTGATCCCGGGGTCCTGGGATCGAGCCCCACATCGGGCTCCCTGCAGGGAGCCTGCTTCTCCCTCTGCCTGTGTCTGTGACTCTCTCTGTGTGTCTCTCATGAATAAATAAATAAAAATCTTTTTTAAAAAGTGGAGGATGTATATTCCCAAGGGGGATAAAACGTGCCTTGAGAGGCTCCAGGGAGAATACCTGGGTGATTAGTTAGGGCAGTGCTCTTAGAACAGCTTGGCTAGGGATGGAGAGGTCAGTAAGTACCCTGATGGCTGACAAACCCCTTATCTGTAACCTACCAGCATCACTTCTCTAACATTAGCATATTGCCTTCTCCCCCAGAGTTGTTGTCAGCAAGCTGCATCCACAAATAAGGATCCTTAAAAACACAGAGATACAGAGAATTACCCCGTATTTGAGGAAACACGCCATGAAAGTAGAGAGGCAATAAAAAGAATGAACACACCAGGAAACAGAGCTAATAGAGCAACCAGGAAAAGACTACAAAATAAGTATATTAACATCTTCAAAAGTATTCCAAAGGCTGTTTGTGTTCATGAGAAAGAAATAAAACTCCCTGCAAATCAGCAGCAGTTCACCTTCCTCCACCATGACCGCCTCCTTCTGCTTCTGCTGCTGCCCCTGGCCCAGCTCGAGTGCTCAGTGGGTCCCCAGTGGTACTCAGTGTAGCACACGCTCTACTTCCTGCGACGGACGCTGTGCGCACCCTGGCAAACATAAGTCCCCAGGAAAGAGTCAGGAGGCAAAGCAATCTCTTCAAAGTAATGTTCAATGGCATTAGCCCCCTCATAAAACTAAAAATTAGCTTCCCGGTGCTCCAGAGATGAACACCAAGGTGCTAACATGGGCTTTAGGGTCTATGTAAGGCAGCTCCTCTCTACCTCTTGGTTTGCTCCAGGCTTCTTCTCGTTCTCTCTGCCCCTCACGCTCCCTCTTGGGCCACCTTGGCCTGCGTCTTCTACCTAAAACACATCCCCCCTTTCTTCAGCGAAGTGAGACATACTCTTCCTTCAAACCTTAGGTCAGTCATACTTGAGGGAAAAAATGGGGCTTTTTGACCTCCACGGTTGGGTCAGATCTTCCTATTATTTGCTTAAGTGTATCTACTTTTGGAGCATTTAGCAAAGTTTCACTTTCATATTTATCTTTCTGACTCTGAACTTTTGGAGGCTGGATACAGGGTCCGGTATTGTTCACCATCATATCCCAGCACTTGCTAGGGTACCTGGATACTTGTTGAGTGAAGTAAAAAGGAACACTCCAAAAAAAAAAAAAAAAAAAAAAAGGAACACTCCAAGATTTCTGTACAATAAAATTCACAGAGTACAATCTCAGAGTTAAAACACCTAGGATTTGACTTGTTCCATAGTTTATTTTTTTTAATAATTTTTTTTAAATTTTTATTTATTTATGATAGTCACACAGAGAGAGAGGCAGAGACACAGGCAGAGGGAGAAGCAGGCTCCATGCACTGGGAGCCCAACGTGGGATTCGATCCCGGGTCTCCAGGATCGCGCCCTGGACCAAAGGCAGGCGCCAAACCACTGCGCCACCCAGGGATCCCTGTTCCATAGTTTGAAAAATAGTTTTACTGAGATATAATTCACGTACCTACAGTTCATCCACTTAAAAGTCTATTCAATTTTTTTGTATATTCACAAAGTTGTGCAAACATTATTATAATCTAATTTTAATGATTTTAAAACAATCTTTTAAAGATTTTAGATCGATCAATAGATGATAGATAGATAGATGATAGATAGATAGATAGATGATAGATAGATAGCAAGCATCGGGGGGTGGGTGGAGAGTAAGAAGGAGAGACAAAATTCAGGCAGCTTCCCTGCTGATCATGGAGCCCAACACAAGGCTCGATCCCAGGGCCCTGAGATCATGACCTGAGCCGAATTCAAGAATTGGGCGCTCAAACAACTGAGCCACCCAGACCCCCATAAACAATTTTTTAAAGTTTTTATTTAAATAATCTCCGTACCCTACATAGGGGTTGAACTCACAACCCCAAGATCAAGATTTGCTTACTCTTTTGGCTGAGCTAGCCAAGCATCCCAAGAATCTAATTTTGGAACATTTTTGTTCTTCCAAAGAAAATCTGTGCCCATTAACTGTCCCTCCTCATCGTCTTTGGACCAGTCCTGAGTAACCAGTAACCTGTTTTCTGTCTCCAGAGGTCTGTCTTCTGGACATTCCATAGGAATAAAATCTCACAGGGGGGTCAGAGCCAGTTAAGCATCTGCCTTTGGCTCAGGTCGTGATCCCAGCGTCCTGGGATTGAGCCCCACATTAGGCTCCCTGCTCAGCAAGAAGTCTGCTTTTCCCTCTCTCTCTCCCCTCCCCCCTGCTTGTGCGCTCTCTCTCTCTCTCTCTCTCTCTCAAATAAATACATAATACCTTAAATTAAGAAAAGAAATAGAACCTCAAAATATGTGGTCTTTTGTGAATGGCTTTTTTTTTTTTAAATTATTTATTCATAGATACAGAGAGAGAGAGGTAGAGACACAGGCAGAGGGAGAAGCAGGCTCCATGTAGGGAGCCCGACGTGGGACTTGATCCCGGGCCTCCAGGATCACACCCCAGGCTGCAGGCACCAATCTCTGCACCACCAGGGCTGCCCATGAGTGGCTTCTTTCACTTAGCATCATGTTCTCAAGATTTACTCACGGGCACCTGGCTGGCTAAGTAGAGCTTGGGACTCTTGAACTTGAGGTTGTGAGTTTGAAACCCACATTGAGTATAGAATTTACTAAATAAATTAGAAAAAAAAGATGTACTTATATTGTAGTATTAGTACTTCGTTCCTTTTTATGGCTAAATAACATTCCACCGTGTGGATATACTGCATTTTGTTTCTCCATTCATCACTTGGTGGACATTTGGGTTATTTCTGCTTTGGGGCTAATGTGAATAACGCTGCCTTGAACATTAGTATATACTTTTTGTGTGGACTTGTGTTTTCATTTCTCTTCAGTTATATACCTAGGAGCAGAATTGCCGGGCCATATGTTTCCTTTTTGAGGAATTGCCAAAAAACATTGTACTATTTTATGTTCTCACCAGCAAAGCGTGAGCAGTCCAGCTTCTCCACATGTCACCAACTCTTATGATTGTCTTTTTGATTATAGTTGTCCTGGAGCCTGTGAAGTAGTATCTTCTTGTGGTTTTGATTTGCATTTCCCTAATGACTACCAGTGCTGAGTGTCTTTTCTTGTGCTTAGTGGCCATTTGTATATCTTCTTTGGGGAAATATCTGTTCAAGTCCCTCACCCATCTTTATTTTGGATTATTTACCTTTTTGTTCAATTTTAAGAACTCTTTGTGTATTCTAAATAGAAGCGCTTTATCAGATATATGATTTGGAAATAGTTTCTCCCATTCTGTAGGCTGTCTTTTCACTTTGAAAGTGTCATTTTTTCAGTACCAAATTTTTAAATTTGGATAAAATCCATTTCATCTTTTTTTTTGATATTTATGCTTTTGGTGTCATATCTAAAGTACTATTGACTAATGCAAAGTTGTGAAGATTTACTTCTCTGTTTTCTCCTAATAGTTTTATGATTTTTAGGTCTTCTATCTGGGTTTATGATCTGAATGACTGGACGAGTCCCTTCCAGTGCAGTGATCATGCTTTTTTTTTTTTTAAGATTTATTTATTTATTTATTTATTTATTTATTTATTTATTTATTATTTTTGATAGACATAGAGAGAGAGGCAGAGACACAGGAGGAGGGAGAAGCAGGCTCCATGCCCGGAGCCGGACGTGGGACTCGATCCCGGGACTCCAGGATCGCGCTCTGGGCCAAAGGCAGGCACCAAACCGCTAAGCCATCCAGGGATCCCCCTGATCATGCTTTTCCCCAGTGATTTTTGTTCAACCTTAGAGTGAAGAGTTGCTCCCCCCCCCCCCCCCAATCCTTTTCTACTCATGTACAAATTAACTCACCCAAGTCACTCATGTTGTGATTCCTGAGGTGTTAGGGTCTGGATGTGTACCTAATAGGTACAGTATTGTTGGGGTGCCTGAGTGGCTCAGTCTGTTAAGCATTCCACTATTGATTTTGGTTCAGGTCATGATCTCAGGGTGGTGAGATGGAGCTCTGTGCTGTGCATGGAGTCTCCTTGAGCTTCTCTCTCACCCTCTCCCTCTGCCTCTGTTTCAAAAAAAATTAGTTATTTGTCGAATGTATTCATTGGGCAGCTGCTATGCATTTGCATGGTACTGGAGCCAGAAAGATGAGTAAAAATGTAAGATTTGTCCCTAAGAAGCAAACTGGCTGGAGATTCATTTAGAAGTATTTATCCAGCACCTCAAAGTGTCCAGCACCAAGCAAGTGATAAATCCCTCTTTACTTTTATTTTTTTTAAATTTTATTTATGATAGTCACACACACACACACACACACACACACACACACACACACACACACAGAGGCAGAGACATAGGCAGAGGGAGAAGCAGGCTCCATGCAGGGAGCCCGAAGTGGGACTCAATCCCGGGTCTCCAGGATCGCGCCCTGGGCCAAAGGCAGGCGCGAAACCGCTGCGCCACCCAGGGATCCCCCTCTTTACTTTTATTTGCTGAATGGTGGTGATGAGTACCGAGGAGGGCACTAAATCCACGCCAGGGGTGGGGAGTGGAGGCAAGGCAAGCTCTCCTAGAGGAGCTGATCATGGATGGTCTCCGGGCCGGGTGGGAGCCGGCTGAGGAAGGAGGTGGACCACGCCGACCTTCTGGAGACCGGGCCTGAGGAGCAGATTGCACACGTGAGCAGTGAGCGCCAGGCTGTGTGGTGGACACAGCGCTCCTCCCACCCGGAAGGTAGGGCGCAGGAAGCAAGTTCCAGGCTGTCTGGGGCCATCCCAGGCAGGAGGCGCACTTCAGCCACTTTACTGCACCTTCAACAATGAGATTTCAGATGCACAGAGTCCGAGCCGTCCCCACCGTGTTCTGTCAGCCACAAGACGCACGTGTCCATTGTGGGAAGTCCACAGTTACCCGGGAGGTTTGGGCCGCTTTTCACCTGAGAATCACAAGAAGTAAGTGCTTTTTGTGTACACAGCGAGAAATGCCATGTCAGCACTCAGGTGGCACAGGTGCCGTGTGGCAGGTCCCATAGGTCCCATTCTCCCTGGAGTGGCTGTTCTCCGAGAGGTGAACGCAGCTAGAGGCAGGTGAAGGGAGAAAGTGAAAGCGATCGTCCAGTTGACTGACCTTCACCTCCCCCACTGCCCATTGGTGCTGGGTGCGGTGGGCCCCAGCTCTCCCGAGTGCCAGCCTTACGCGATTGCTGGAAGGCACTTGCTCCCTTCTCTGGCTTGTGTTCTTCTGACTTAAGGCAGTAGTGACTCACAGGGGCACCTGGGTGGCTCAGCCGGGTAACCGTCCGACTCTTGGTTTTGACTCAGGTCGCGATCTCAGGGTCCTGGGATCGATCCCCACGGCGGGCTCCCCGCCCACTGGAGGGTCTGCTTCTCTCTCCCCCCGCGCCCCCTGCTTGTGTGCACACCCACTCTCTCTCAAATAAATCAAATCTTAAAAAAAAAAAAGCAGTGGTGACTCGTGGATATTAAAGTCACTGCCTGTTCTCATAGCTGGAAGATCAGTTGGGACAAAGTAGGAATTCTTCAGGGAGAGGTTGGGAAATAATTTGATCTATTTTGGTCACTAGATGTTTTGAGAAAACTGCTAGGAATTCTGGTTTTCACAGTCAAAAAAAGCTCGCTAAATTTTCAAAGTGAGAGCTACATGAGTCCGCTCTCGCCTCTATCGATAATGTCAGGGTTATCACTGATGGCTGGGCATCCAGAGGGTCTGCTCTACTCTCGGACAACAGAGGGAAAGACCTAGATTCCTCCTGAATCCAGAACCTCTGTCCCTGGTCACTTACACGGAGCATCAGAGCCTGAGCTCCTGGGCTCAGCGGTGGGGCTGGCTGATGCCTGGGGGTCTGATGGATTTGGTCTTGAAAGGCAGTGGGACGGCATGGGCTCTGGGCAGCAGCTGCCCAACTCACCCAAGGGGCTGGCGAGTCTCAGATGGCAGGAGGCCGAGCAAAGCGTCCAGGACATCATGCAGCTGTGCTTCCTGTGCTGAATGCCACCAGAGGGCCCGGGCCATGTGTCTGGATTTGGCCCTCTGGTGGGAGTTGGGGTGGTGGCCAGCGGTAGAGAGGTGAGCGCAGCAGTTGCAGGGACAAGCCAGTTAGCAGGTGAGGCTCCAGGGGGCAGGAAGCTCATCTGACCACCACCACCCCCCCCCGCCCCCAGCCAAGCCAGGCCCTGCAGCCTCTACCCCTGGGTGTCACTTACCCTTTCCTTGCACTACAGACAGAACTGCTGTCCCCGAGGCCCCTATTCCCCCAGCTGTGACCCCAGGGCTTCTCTGCGGGCACCTCTGCTCTTGTCCCAGTCCTTTCTCAACTGTGCAGCGAGAGTTCTTTACAAACTAACTGGGAGTCACTGTGAAGGTGTGGTCCCCACTGCCCTCACCTGGAAGAGCAGCTCCCCAGCTCGAGTGGGAGCCACCGAGCACTAAGGCTGCCTGCCCTCCCTGACGTCACCTCCCAGACCCTGCCCATTGGAACCGACCCCTCCTTGACCTTCATTATGACTTCTGGACTGGGCTTTACAAGTCCCGCGGCAATGGGAGGCCCACCTGTTTCCTCCGGGTCCCCAGCACAGTGCAGGGGACACATGAGTGGAGTGTTTGCTTTCTAGGCTGTAGGAGAATGTTTTCGGGTGAAAAAAGGGCACATGAGAAACATGGATGAGGGAAGCCACGGAAAAGCAGAGGGACACCCCATCCTCGTGGGCAGGGTGGACATCCATCAGGGGAAGCCATGAAGGAGGCACTGTAGGGAAAGGGTGCCACTGACCTCTAACCCCAGACCATCACCTCAGGGGGCTCACTTCCCTTTTTTCCACCTAATGAATCCGGGAACAAAAGCCACTCACCTGTTAGTGTTGGACTTCTAGAAATGATGACGTGTTATTTCCATCAAATTTGACAAAAGCAACTATCCTGCCTAGGGACAGGGGGACATGAAACACTCACACCGGGCAAGCAAGATGCCACATAGGCCTGGCAGGTGCACAGTTCAGTTCCCAGCTGCACACACAAGCCTCTGAGCTTCCAGAAGTCACAAGTTCGACTCATTCCAGAGTTGCTTTTCGTACTAAAGCCAATTCTGATACACTGAATAGGAGGCAAAATTCTCGAAGCTTAGACCCTGCTTGGGCCTGTACTGGCTGAGGCTGACTCTGGGCCTGGTTCCCCGAGCTCTAGGGAGCCTGCGCCTTTCCCACTTCATCGTTTAGGTCTGCCTTGGTCTGTTGCTGCTGGAAATAAACCCATTCACTGTCCTCGCCAGTGGACAGTTGGTGCCTCCTCAGTGGCCAATGTCATCTGCTGCCATCCCCAACCTTTTGGGTGATGTGCACCTGTAAGGGCAACTGCGCTGGAGGCCGAGCCCCAGCACCAGACAAGCCAGGAGCAAAACAGGTTTATTCAGATCTGTGGTCAGTTACAAAGTTGGTTTGATTTTTGGTCACGCGCCCCAGAATGCGTATTCTCAGTTTACATCAAAACACAAAACTCGACATTTACAGTTTGAAAACTTAAAAACAAAGGCTTTGTTTAAAATCACTGTTGGGACATTCTCTCTGGTGCATCACCCATATGACAGACCAAATTGCTCGAGACCCTACGGGGACGACTTCTGACAGCGAACATGTAATTGAACGTTTAAACGTCATCAAAATGTCAGGGCCTTTGCACTTGAGTTTATTGAAAATACAAAAAAACGCCTGTGACCATCTTTGGTTGCAGACCAGATGATGCTGACTCCCACGCCCCCGCCACGTCCCTGCCACGCCCCCTCCATCCACGGGGCATGCAGGCCTGTCCTGGACTAGGCAGTGAGGCTGGGGTGCCACCAAGCAATGTGCTTAATGGCTTGGGGGCGAGGAGGGAGGCGGGGGTGAAGCAGCGTCCCACTGAGCAGCTGTGTTCCCGGAGGATCTTTTCTCGGAATGGGATGACCCAGCCTCAGAATGGCTGGGCACGCGTGGAGAATGACCCTCACTTTACCAAACGCGATGGCAGCATCTCACTTTAAAGTCAGGAATCAGAACCACCCTCCAATGTTCTCAGGAACCTCTACGGTTTTGGGAGCAGAGGCTGAGTTACTGTCCTACTGTCGCCAGGGAGCACTGACTCCCAAGCTTCATACGGCTCCACCCAGGATGGTCAGAGCACAGAAGGCCCTCAAGAGCCACGTCACCGCAGCCCAAGGGCCAAGGGCAGCAGGGGGAGGGGGAGCAGTGGCTGGGTCCAGGGTAGCCCCCCGAGACTAACAGGCCCTCTGATACCACTCCCTTCCCTGTCCGGCCTGGACCACAGCCTTCCTGTCTTAGCTTCTTACACATGGCTCTGTGGCTGTAGGAAAACACCCCGGAGCTCAAAGGTGGCCTCCTGGGCTCAAGGGAGGGGCTGTGCGGCCCTCTTGCTGGCTTGGCCACGGCTCAGAGCTGGTGCAGCTTGCTCCGCTCGGTCAGCAGCGTCATGGCCACCGCATAGAGGAGGTAGCCCAGCATGAGGAGCAGGGCGCAGGGCAGGGGCCCGATACAGAACAGGGAGGCCACGAAGAAGGCCAGGAGCAGTGAGAGCAGCGTCCGGTAGCTGCCCAGGAAGCGCAGGCTGAGCCTGGGGCCCCGGGCACGGCTGGCCGCACTCTCCCGCGCCACGGGACTCAGCAAGTGCCTGCCCGTCACCCCAGGCTCCGTGAGGTGGTATCGACAAAAGCTGCCAAGGAAGTCGGCCCGGGAACACAGGGCTGCCATCTGGCCTGCAAACTGGGGCACAGACAGAGGCGTGAGGAGTGGGCGCGGGCAAGGCCACATGCCACCCCGCCGCTCCCTGAGGGTGGCCGGACCGGAAGTGGGATGGCCCTCTGGCCGGCACTTACCCTGCAGTTGATGGCGGACGACAGCCGGAAGAGCATGCGGACCAGGCTGGCGATCTCATAGCTCCGGATGGGCTGCAGCTCCAAGTCACCCTGGTACTCAATGTCAAACCTGCGCAGCCCGTTGATGATCTAGACGCAGCAAAAGAGGCAAGCCGCAGGGGAGACCCGAGCCGAGTAGGCAGGCCCGCAAACACCAGTGCAGAGGCATCAGAGGGGGGGTTTCTGCTGCGCGAGCTCCTGGGACAATGGGGGACAGGAGGGGCCCCCCAGAACATGGACCTTACCTGGTACCGGCCCAGGGGTGTGAGGATGAGCCCGTCCTCTCCCACAATGCAATCTGGAAGCTGCTTCTTCCCATTCTCATCTTGTGTCGTCCCCAAGGCGAGTGTGAGCTGGGCGAGCTGGGCCTCACTGAGCTGTTAGGGAGGAAGCACCGTGGCTTTCCACTACCTGCTTTCACTTCCAGGTGAAGGGAGGAGACGGGGCCACACCCTGGGCCTCTAACAGCATGAGGGGGCCCAACAAGACATCGCAGGAACAGGTTCCACCTCCCACAATCCGGGTGGGGAGGGAACACCAGGGAGGGGACAGCCCCACTGCTCGTACTCGGAACATCTGGCACAGGTACTCCAGGGCCTTCTCTAGGTACTCGTCTGTCTTGCGGACACTGTCCTGCCCCATTTCATCCAGGTCGTTGGCTGGGTAGGAGCCATTCGTGTCTGTGGAGCAGAAGCCCAGCCACGACAGGAAGGGGTGGCCGGGCGTGCTCTCCCCACATTGGTCAGAGATGGACTTGGCGGTCTGCTTGGCCTGTGTGATGAGCTGAGCCAGGCGCAGGACCTGTGGGGTACATGGACAGGTCAGCCGGCTCAGGGGGGCCGCTTCATGCCACCCAGCCAGCCAGACACGGGCAGGCGGGCCTGGGGAAGCCCGACAGGCCAGGAGGGGGGCGGACGTTTTTTAAGACCAAAACATGCATATTCTGAACGTGAAAGCTTTCCAACAAACGCTGCCTTTATCAGAAAAATCTTAGACCTCAATGAAAAAAGGCAGGAGTAGAGCAGTGTCCAAGCAACACCTACCTTCCCTCTGCCTGAAAGGCACATGCCCTCCCCGGCTCTACTGTTCCTACAGCTTCAAGACGGCCATGTGGCCCCAGGGGAGCCCCAACTCACCAGCGTCCGGACCTCGGGCCCAAACATCGGGGTGTACTTGCAGTCCTGGCCCTCCAGGCTGTACACGTGGCTCTTCACCCGGAAAGAGGTGTCGGTGACGGCCGGTGGCCACGAGGACAGGAAGCTGCCAGTGAAGGTGGGAGCCGTGAAGAGTCGGTGCTGGCGGTGCGGGATGACAAGCTCTGGCTCCAGGAACAGCTGCTCCCCTGGAAAGCAGGAGACGAATCTGCCTTCAGCTGCCAGGGCATGAACTACCTAGTCACTGCTGGCAGGGTTTCTGGGCTCCTGCGGAGGCTTTCGAGGGGCAGGGGCCCAGCTCCTGATGCCCCCAGAACCCCTGCCAGTCTCAATGGGTAGGCCAGAGAAGCTAACACCGGACAATGTCATCTCAGACATGACACGAACTGAGACCACTTTCCAATGCCACCAGGGTGCTCTGTCTCCCTCCAGCACTCCCCCCACGGGGAAGGCACAGTGCAGCCAGGCCCCGACCTCTACCCCACCACTGTCCACCAGGAGTCGCCATGCCACCTTCACCAGGCCACCAGTAGCCTGTGAGGCACACGCAGGGTCTGTGGGTCCCTCTCTAAGTGCTGCTTCCCACTGACTACGGACTTACCTTTCTGGATCATTTCAGCCAGGTTAGGCTGGGCAAAGACTTTGGCCACTCGGAACACCATGAGTGCGTTCTTGGGGCTGACCAGGTCGGTGCGGAGCGCGCGGCTCAGGAAGCCCACAAAGAGCTTGGTGTACATCAGCAGGTTCTCCTGCACAAAAGGTGCCCTGGGGGCCAGGCCGTGCATCAGGGGCCACACCTCCCACCACGTCCCCACTCTTCCCTGTGTTTGACTCTACCCAGCCATGATATAGTGGTGGCTGAGGGCCCAAGGAGGTGGGGGAAAACTAGGCCTCCTGCGGACCACACAATCCTCCACAGGATGAGCCCTTCCCCAGAAGACAGGGCCTCCATGGCAGAGGCTGGCCCGGCAGCAAAGGCTACTAGGCAGAGAGCACTAGTGAAGGAGGGTGGAGGGTGTCAAGGGCAGTTTGGGGGTGGGGAGTGTGAACGTACATCTAAGCGGACAAGAAGGGCAAGGGGACAGTGCAGAGTCATCAGCTGTTTCCATGGGAGGTCAATCCCAGGCAACGCAGCACAGTCGAGGGGCAGCTCGTGCCCACCCTGAAGCAGGCCCCCCCCAGGGAGGACAGCGTGCCGGGGCTCACCATCTCTCTGACACACACCGGGCCTGGCAGTCGCTGCTCGGGGCCGGCTTCTCAGGTGCATACCTCCAGGGCTGCAGGTAGCTCAGCCACATCTCCAGAACCTGGTGAGATACACATGTCCAGAAGGCCTGGTGGCTGGTACTCTGGTGGGCTGTGGGGCTGGGGCTTTGGGCCAAATCCTGGGGTGGCCTGGAGCCCAGCTTCCAGGAGGCAGCTCAGGTGAGCAGGGGTAAGCCTAACTGGGGGAACACAGAATGCTTCCATGGCTGAGCGAGGCAGGTGCAGCTTGGTGAGGCTGGGAACCCACCCAGTGTGGACACCTGGGTTCCAAGTCAGGGCGGACAGAGCTTTTCTGTACCTGAGGGTTGGCTTTGGAAACTCAAACAAGCAGAACGTGACCCTCAAGGCTTCCCCACCAGGCCTTTGCACTAACAGCTGAATCTTGCCTGTGTCCGCCCCATGGGACCTCCCTTACCAGGCACACAGAGGGCAAAGGCAAAGAAGGCGGGGCTGACACTCACAGCTCTGAATGACGCATCCAGGGGCCAGTGGCCGAAGCAGTGCTGCAGGAAGAGGTAGAGCTTCTGCTGGACAAACCTCGGGACGGCGGCCCTGCAGGGGAAGGGGGGAGAGGATATCCTCTTTGGTGAGCCCAGTGGCTCCTATTTGCAAGGGCCAGCTCTGCCAGGGTGAGCGGTGGGTACCCCCAGGAAGTAAGGCTTGTTTTGGGCCCCATTTCTCAGAAGAAGAAACCAAAGTTCAGAGAGGTTAGGTAAGGTCCCAACCACACACAGCACACTTGTGGATGATCTACTGAGGCTTCTGTGACCACCTCTGCTTGGCTTGCCACACACAAGTCACCTGCTCTGCTGGCCCCATTTGGCCTAGGAATCAGGCCACCATCCCAGCCCTTCTTATAGAGGGAGAGAAGGGGCAGAGGAAGAGGAGCCAGTTTGGCTCTTTCTGCCAGGCCTGGAAGGAAAGGCCGTGGCAACCAGGTGGCCCTACCCACCTGTGGGGCCAGAGTGGGGGTGGGGAGATAAACCCAAGAGGGGTCAAGATGATTTCCCACCTGCCCACCCTGCAGAGACCTCACGTGCCATCTCTCACAACAGAGGGACAAGTCACTATGGCCTGTGCACAGCCCTGTACCCACCGTTTGAACTCCTCCAGAGGGCTGGTGGCATGGGAATGGGCAGAGGGAGAGACCTGCTCGGGCTTCAGGCTGTTGGAAAAGGCGTGCAGGTGCTTTAGCAGCAGGCGCACCACTAGCACATGCTCCTCGGTGGGTGTGAACGACTCCTAATGTTGGGGAGGGGGAGTGGCGTGAGGGCCCAGGCAAGTCTGGGGTGAAGCCCCCAGGTAGGGCCATGTCCCACCCACACCATTTCTCCCTGCAGGATGCCCGGGCCACCCCCAGGGCCCTCCCCATGCCTTGCACCAGCAGATCTGCCTTGCTCGCGGGCTCTGAGACCTGCTAAGAGCACTGAAGCCTGCACAGGGCAACCCTGGGACAGCTTCCTAAAACAGACCTGTGGGCTTCCCGGGCCATTGCCACCCAAGTCCTCAGGGGTCCCCAGCTGCTGGTCAGCCAGAGGAGCAGCAGCAGGAGGCACACCAGGCCAGTATCCCACCCTGGATCTGGATTCCGGGTTTCCTGCCTGCCTCCCGGGTGTGTGGAGACAGCTCTCTGGGGCCCATGGCTTTCCCTTTCAGGTACAAACACTCCCCGGTCCTCCTGCTGCCACCCCCCCCTTTCCCATCCGCTTCCCGTTCTGGACACAACCAGCTGGGGGCTTGACCCAGGGTGGCCTTTCTCTTTTGCTAACAGACCTGTGGTCAGCACAACCCCTAAGACAAGAGCACTCTCAATCTTGTGGGCTGAAACTCCGATTCATAAAGTTCACGTAGGATCTTTAAGACCCAGACTGGAGAGGACAGCTTATCTACTGGCTGTTCTGTGATGGAGAATAGGGCCGGGGCTCCTGAGTGGCAAGGAATGGCACTGGCAGGCCCCACTGCCCGTCAGATCCCAGCCCTTGGGTGCCCATACACACTCCTCTCCCCACACTCACCCCCAAGGCCTCTGAGGCCTCCACAGACTTGATGGAAGAGCCTTCGGAAGCCTAGTCGAAATACTGAGCAACGCTGAGGCTGGCACAGGCCACGCCTCCTGGCACAGCCCAGGGACCCAGCCCCAGCCTCGCCACCGCCCACGAACTGTCCTCTCGGCTCTCCCCACCATGGATCTGCCTCCGCGGGCCCAGGCAACACATCCCACGGCTCCGTACACACGGACAGGGAGCTATGGGGCCTTGTGAGGACATGTACTGCTGCTTTTCAGTACACTTAAGTTTTTGTGTGACGAATTTGCATCGTTTGAAGGAAAAGATATTTTCATAGTAATGAAATTTCAGAAAGCACTGATGCCAGGCTGTAACTGCCCCTCGGGAGCCTCCCTCTTTCTCATTCCTGGTCCCTCACCAACCCTACCACTGTCTCCCTGACAGAGGACAGGGCATCCGTGCTGAACTGGAACTGTGCCCCCTCCTGTGCACAGGCCCTTTCCATCACACTGGAAGCCCCTTGGGCTATCTTCCTGTGGGTGGGGGTGGGGGTAGGAAGAAGCCAGACCTTCCCTCTGACACCCACCCCCTCAAGCCAAATCCCCATAGGAGCCTGACCACCGCTGTACATGGCCTCCTCCAGCTGCGTGCCCTGGAGGGACACGTTCCCAAAGCCTGTGGCATTTCTCCCAGGGCCCCGACCTTCTCATCTAAGCAACCCCTCCTGCTGAGGACGTTTCTCCAGGGATCCTGCTCTTAGCCAAGTAAGACCTTCCCCAACACAGACTGGAGGGGTAACCATCTCTGTGCTCAGGCCAGCCCTGCCAGCCTTCCTGAACCATTCTCTTCCTTCCTCCCCTCCTCTCAGCAGTTGCTGCTTCTGGGTGGGACCCCTGTGTGCGCTCACCACCCCATCCCACCAAAGCGCACTTCTCATCCTCTGCTCAAATATCAGATTAAGGGTTGTTGTGGGCTTCCACTGAGGGGGAACTGGACGATCCCTGACCTCGAGCACGAATCTAGACGCAGGCTTTCTGCCCAGACCTTGCTGGCATTCATCTCATGAATCTATGACCCACCAGACTCCATCAGCGCTAATAGCCTGCAGGTCTGAACTCCCCCTACCAACCTCAAAACCGTCCACACCGGTCATGTCGACCTAAGCAGACCAGTCTTTATGAGGCTCTCATCCACTCCTGCCTGCCTCTGGAGGAGCGCACAAGTCCACACAAGGCCAGGGCCCAGCATGCTCAGGAATCGACAGCATCTCTAGGCCAAGCCCTTGTCCTCTCCGCCCCTTGGCCTCACACAGGCTTGGGGTCGGCAGAACCACGCCACCACGAGCCCTGGGCCTCCCTGTGCTCGGTCAGTTCCTGAGCACCAGGCCTGCACTGCCAGGTGAGTGAGGCCACTGCAAAGGCCTTGCTGTTCCCACTCCCTCAAACCGGGGCCAAGAGCAGAAGCCACCAACTCCCAAGAGCTTGCAAACTCCAGCTGGCTTAGGGTTTGGCCAGGAAGATCTGGTGGCCCTACACCCCACAGCTGGGCCAGTCTGCCAAGCTGAAGGCCAAGCCACGCTGAAGACTGATGCTTGCCACCATCCCACACACACACTGGCTTGCTCTGTTTGGAACTGGTCTGAGTCACCCCAGCCGGCCCCCCGCCGGCCCCTCGCTTTACCACTGCACTGCCATGCGCTCCATGGCTCACACCACAGGGCAGGGGTGAAACGGAACAATACGAGAGCGGCCAGTACTTGGTAGGCGTGGAGGGCCTGGAGGCTGGGTTGGGCAGGGCTGTGGAGGGCGCTGGAGACACTGAGTCGGTAGTGCAGAACCTCCAGCTGAGAGACAACAAAACAGAGAAGCCGAGAAGAGGCAGGGAGGGCAGAGGGCAGGGGACAGGAGGGGAGAGACCGGGGAGGGGACAGCAGGGAGAGAGAGACAAAAGTGAGCCCAGAAATAAGGAGAGAAAACAAAAAACAAAAACAAAAACAAAAACAAAAGCACATCAGTGACAATCCACACAATCAGAGCCCCGCAGCCTCAGGCCAGAGGGACACCACCCTCTCAGCCGCCCTGACAGGCCCGCCTGATGGGCAGACCAGAGTCAGGCCCAAGGACTGCTCTTCCACCTGCCAGGCAGAGAGACAGACAGACACTCAAGGTCACCTGGACAGCCTCCTCCGTCACTGGGGCCTGAAGGGCTCTCTAGCACCCCGAGGTAGGCCCGACTCGCTCTCCTGCCAGAGGGTCCTGCCCTCCCCTGACCCTGAACACTCTGTGTGCAGCATGTGCATGCTGCAGCCCGCCAGGATCGCAGGGGCCTTGCTGGGACACACTGCTAGCCACCGAGGCCCTGAAGGCCCCAAAGCTCAGAAAAGAAACTTTTGAGGAACCAGTTTAATGGAGAACTCTGCTCACAGAAGAAAACACGTAATTTATTGGACTTCCCCTGGTTGTTCCAAACAGAAATTTACCAAATTGATATATGATGTGATCAGTTCTTAGGTATCAAAGTCCAGTCAGCGGCCCCTCCTGAATGGTTCTCTCTGTGGGGGCTGATTCCCAGGGTGGCGCAGAGGCTTAGCAAGGCTCAACCCCCCAGGCCTGATGCCCTCCACACTCTGCATTCTGTAAATCGTTAAAGGTGGCACAAACACTCATGGGTTTGAATTCTGGGAGACCCACCTCACCAGGACTCCCCAACTCTAGATACACAGAGCCCTTCACCAGTCCCAACAGGCCCCAAGATATTGGCCATGGCCACATACATCCAGAGGCAGTTGGAACCCTGAGGCTGGGACAGCCTGGGACATGGGGGATGACGGCTGAGTTGGCACAACTGTCCACCCCCCCTCCACCCTCTGCACCCCCTGCAGTGACAAAGCCTGCTAAAGTAGTCCCCTTCAGCCAAGCACAGCCCAGATCCGGCCCTGGCACACATCCTGCCCTGGGAGGGCCATGCCTCCCACTGAGTACCATGCTTCACACAGGAGAGGTCAGAATGCGTGTGTCAGACTTGAGGAGACAGGCACAGCTAGAGACACGCAGAGCAAGGACAGGAAGGAACACAGCAAGTTGTCCGCCCTTCAAGGTCTTCCTCTGAGCCAGACCCGGGGCTCAGCTACAGCTCAGTGGGAATCAGGGAACACGTGGTTCCCCTCCTGGGTGCCTGCCCAGCCTACAGGAAAGCAGGGCAGGCCCCATAGTGGCCGGAGTGTGCAGTCTTTAGCGACCACCTGCCTCTCCAGAAGCCCTGCTCAGTAAGCTAGGGTGGAGCAGAGGCCCAGGCTCTGCAGAGCAAGCATCCACCCAGGAGATGCATTAAAGCACTGTGGGACTTCTCAGAGCTGCACTTCCTGCATCTCTAATATCAGGAAAAGAGTGACCCCAAAGCTAGGATTCCACATGGCAGCACAGGCCTGGGTAAATGTAAGGAGCCTCGGATAAAGGAGACCTCCATGGTTGTCTTTCTCCACTTCCCACACACCAGGTTTTCTGAGGTTTCATTTTCAGCCTCAATAGGAGGCCAAAAAACAAATAAAAACTCCAAAACCCTCTCTGGGTGTTTGGTGGGGTTTCCTGGTTGTCCCCTGACCATCACCAATCATTCTGAGCAGCTTTGATCCACCTTGTGGTCTGGCCAAGAGGAAGCAAACGTGGGGAAGAAGGGGACGCTCCCCCCACCCCCCCGCTCTGGCAGGTACAGCCCACCACTCCTCACAGGTGACAGGCAGATCTACTAAAAATTACAGTGAATGTGCTCCCACTGTCTCAGAAGACAGAATGAGCAAAGTAGCCTCTGCAAGACCAGCCACATGCACAGGGGCTGAGGGAGCCCCCCAGCACCACAGGGGAAAGCCTGGCCCCTGACCCCCGTGCACCAGCCAGGAACATGCAGCAAGTCCACTCTGGAAGCAGGAATGGCAGTGCAGGTGATCAGTGACTCGAGAGGCCCAAGATGGAGTCCTGGCTTTCCCTCTGTCCCATGTGGTGCCAAGGACAGAGATCTGGGGTACTCTGTACTTTAAGAGAACAGCAGTTGGGGGCTATTCCCCAAACCGGTAATCAGCAGAGTACCGAAGGTGAGCTGGCTGCTGAGACTCTGCAACAGGAAAACAACTGCTACTTGCTGGAATCACAGAGGGAAAGTCACAGGCCACCCTTACGAATTTCAACCCACAGAGTCTTAATTTAAGAACTCTCTCAAGAACTTGGTCTGGCATCGACAAAAGCAAAGTCTAAGAAGCAACACAGAAGCACACAAAAGCGCACAGAAGCCACGGATTGCACAGTTGGTTACAAGCCAATGCTGCCCTCAGCAGGGCCTGGGTTCATGTGTTTCAGGTTGTTTCATAGAGTGTGAATCTAGGCGCCCACCCTGCCTCTCATTAAGCGAACAGAGCTGTTCTACCCTGACGAGTCCAGTGGGCTGCCAGCCCAAGCGATAGCAACCCAGGGAAGGTTTCAGGGACACAGCTGCAAATGAGCATGCTGCCCTGTGAGGGAAGGTTAGGAGAGGAGGAAATAGGCCAGGCCACATGCAGGAAGGCACCAGATCCCACCCACTGCACAAGGGGCTGCCTGCTGCAGCTCCAGAGGAGGTGGAGGGCAGCGTGGACGCCCAGGTGAGCAAAGTCTGCCAGGGGCCACCTCGGCAGGAGAGCAGGAGGCACTGTGACAGTAGAGGGGACAGCCCCAGCTGTGACTCCCAGGGGCATCTGCAACTCTCCTGCCCCCAGAGCACGAGCACCACAACCTCATCCATTCCAGCTGCCGGGAAGCAGGCTCTTGAAGTAGCATGGGGAGGACCCCAGAGAGGACAGGCCTCCGGCTCTCATGGTGAAAGCCCACCACAGAACAAAACCCACCTGCTGTCCAGCACTGGAGTAAGGGGTGATGGGGAGTTTCTGCTTCCCACAATCCAGCCCTTGAAAACTAGCTGAGATCAAGGACAAGAAGTGGCAGGCAGACCAGGCACACCAGGGCCAGAGCAGATGGAACAAAAAAGTGCGGCAACGTACCTTAGCGTGAGGGGACTGCATTTTTTGGTACATCTCCAAGGAATAATGATGAAGCCACATTTCAACAAAAACCTGCAAGAGAGCACTGGATGGTCAAATGATTTTCATCTAGGGTGGTGTGAACAACAACAAAAAAAACCCCAACCTCTGGGGGAGGGGATTAATATCCAAATGATGGTGGTCACAGGAAATCTCTCCAGCAATGAGGGAGCGGGAAGATGTGGGGGTGGGACAAGCTTTCCTATGGATCCACTGGACACTAAGCAGCACTCGGTCATGAGAAAGTCAGAACTTGATGGACAGGGAATCCTAAGATGAAAAGCACTGCCGACGACATACGTTAGACAGGTGGCCATGTTTCTTCCAGTCTCAGATTTCTACATGGCACAGCAGGAAAATACCAACAATTTTGAAGCCCTCTCAGGCTGAGGACAGTGTTTAGGCCTCTGTCCCCTGGGGGCAGAAGGCAGCCGGGCAGTTTATTTTCAAACAGAAGATGAGAAGGGCCTCCTCACTCTCACCTGGAGTAGAGTTTCAGACCTCCAGATCTCATGGGAGGCGGGGTCTGCGTTCACAGATGTCTGGTGAGAGACGTGTCGCTTCAGTAGGCTGGTGTGGTGGAGGCCATAGGAAGCAAAGGGGATGGCTGGTGTCCTGAAGGACACACAGAAACAAACAGGCCTTTGTTAGGGGCTCCTGATGGCACAACCAGAGGCAATCCGAATGTGAACACTGGGTGGCAAGAGTAGCCATTACACCTGCTGAATCACAGGATGGACCCCGTATCCATATGGATATACACAACCAATGAACGGGAAAAGTCTTCCCTACCGCAGCGTGCACTGATCAATGTAAGGGAGGAAAGCAGAAAACCACCCTTAGGCAACCATCCTATTAATAACTGATTTAGCCAATGATCATCAAGGGACGCTAATACCAATAATTACATAGTCTTAACCTTTCTTCCCAACAAACCCCTCCTGCTAATTAACTTAGGCACAAAGAACCCATTTAATCTCACAGTAGGAAAAGCTGGCCAACCAACACCCCTCCACTCCCCAACCCAGTGATCAAAACAATATCACCAGCATACAGACTCCATAGCCGCTGGGCCTAATTGCTAAGAAACACCAGAGACACTCAAGATAAAGGCATTTTGCAAACCTCCGGGTTGCAAGCTTCCAAGGTGTCAAGGTCAGGAAAGACATGGGAAGACTGAGGGACTGTTCCATACTGTAGGGGGACCAGAGACAACCACACACAGCGAGCAAGCCTGCAATGGATCCCAGCAGGGGAGCAGACATGGGTGGGGTAGCTAGTGCAGCTCGAGGGAGTCTAAGGATGAGATAGTGGCCTGCCTGCAGTACTAATTTCCTGATTTGGATAAAAGTGCAGTGGCTGGGGGATCCCTGAGTGGTTCAGCAGTTTGGCGCCTGCCTTTGGCCTAGGGCGCGTGGAGTCCCGGGATCGCATAACCCAAGTCAGGCTCCGGGCATGGGGCCTGCTTCTCCCTCCTCCTGCGTCTCTGCCTCTCTCTCTCTCTCTCTCTCTCTCTCATAAATAAATAAATAAATCTTAAAAAAAAAAAAAAAAAGTGCAGTGGCTGTGTAGGAGAATGCATTTGCTTTTGGGAAATACACTCCAAAACATTAAGAAATAACAGGCATTGTATCATAATCCACTCAACTCAAATAGCCAAGAAAAAATACATACAGAGAAATAGTAAAATGATTTAGGTACACCTAGGTAGCTCAGCAGTTTAGCGCCTGCCTTGGCCCAGGGTGTGATCCTGGAGTCCCTGGATGGAGTCCCACTTTGGGCTCCCTGCGGGGAGCCTGCTTCTACCTCTACCTGTGTCTCTGCCTCTCTCTCTGTGTGTCTCTCATGAATAAATAAATAAGATCTTTAAAAAAATAAACAAAATAAAATGATTTAAAAATGAAGACGAAGCCCCCATGGAAGTTGTTTGTTATTCACGGCAAGTTTTCTTTATACTTTAGGTTCTATGTTAAAATAAGCCAACAAAACTGGACCCAGGAAACAGCTTGGCGGCTGAAACGTGTCTCTGAGACGGCATGAACCTGACCAGTGCGGCTCCTTCTTGGCCGTAGCATTACCAATGCCTGGATCCCTCTCCCCACTGCCATGCCCCCACCTCCCCCTCTAGTCCCCTCTCCTTGGGGGTATCTGTACACACACATTGAGTCCTGGGTCATGGCACAGCATATGCCAGCAGCTGTGGGGCAGACTATGCCTACCTCCCAGGGACAAAGGTGCATGAGCTGAGGACGGTGAGGAGCACAGGTGGCAGCTCCCGGGGTAGGAGCGTCTCCTGCAGGGAGACGGCCAATTGACCCCTGGCTGAAGGCCTCCCAAGACCTCAGTTCACCCTTGGGTTGAAGCTGGCTGCACACTCCCCCTTCCTGCATGGTCTAGCCACAGCCCAGCCTATTTGGATTGGCACAAAAGGATATTTACCCCAGGGCCTCTGGCTCAGGCCAAGACCTGGTCCTGCAGCCTACACAGATCGCTCCAGTTCTTTTCTTTTCTTTTTTCTTTTTTTTTTTTTTTTTAATTTTATTTATTCAAGAGAGAGAGACAGGCAGAGGGTGAAGCAGGCCCCATGCAGGGAGCCCGACGTGGGACTTGATCCCAGGTCTCCAGGATCAGGCCCTAGGCTGAAGGTGGCACTAAACCGCTGAGCCACCCAGGCTGCCCCATCCCTCTGATTCTTATTCTTCCACATGTCAGCCCTGCAGTGGCTTGCCTACAGGCCCTTTCTCTCCAGCACCACCAGCCCAGTGGCATCAGTCAGCTCTGGAAACACAGCTTCAAGCCACTACTTCAGTGTGGGGCTTGGATGTCACACGTAGGGAGGGCTGCCATGGGCAGAACACAGTCCACTCTCAAACCAAAGCCAGGCCTCATCCATGTGGCTGTAAGACCTGCTCACTGAAAACCCAGACACAGACATTCTCCTTACCCCCTGCCCTCCAGTCTGTGCCAGGTAGCTGGGGTTGGGGGATCTCAGGCATAAGAAAAGTTGGAGCAACTTGAACAAAAGTGGTACTACTGTCCCGCGAGCAATGCCCACTGACCAGGCTACTCCCTCATGGAATGGCTACCCCAAGCCAAGCCAGGGCAGCCAGAGAGCCTTACCTGGGAGCTGGTGAGGGACTGGGCCCCCCGGGACTGGAGGAGAGTTGGGGGAGCACACTGCCTTCTGTGGGTAGGAACCAGGACAGGTACCTGTCCACGAGGATGAAATAGGCACAGTCTGAAGTTCGGATGTGGAGGGCCCCAGGGAGTGGCTGGAAAAGCAAATCTGTATTGGTGTGTGACTCTGGGTGCCGCCCCTGGCTGCTGACCCCAGCAAGTGCAGGGCTCAGATCAATGCACACGAGCCCTGGGACATGGGCCATATGCCAGAGGTTAGACCAGAGGCACCCCAGGGCAGTACTAGGAGACAAGTTCCCACCACAGGGGGCCTGACTAGACCCCAGAGTCCTTTTCAGCATGCAAACTTCCTGGGCACCTCTTCCCTGCCCCATGCCCAGCAAGCACTTCCTGCAGGAAGCTAAATCAATTACCACCCGGGGCCCGGACACCCCACGTTGCCTGTCAAGTCTGCACAAGTTCGTCATCCTCACTAAGTGAGGATGGCCTGAAGAATAAAGGCTGGAGGAGGAAGCAGAGGAGGAGCTGGAGAAATGAGGTGGGAAGGGAAAAGAAGTGGAAGATAAAGGAAGTCCTAGGTTGTAGCCCCACCCATCGTGGGGTGGAGGTGGGGGGCTTTGATCAAAAGCTGCTCAGGGTCATCCCTTTTATACCTTTTGGGTGATGAGGCTCAAAGCAAAGAAGAACATGTAGTATTCGAACGGGTCTGATGGCAGCATCAGGAGGCAAACAGGTCTGGTTACTGGGCCACCCCCAGCACTGTGTCCCACCCACTCAAGGCCTCCCCACCCCTGTGGGCACTGACAAAGGATACTGAGGGCCAAGTTTAGGCCAAGGCCCCCTGTTGTGGGGAACTGGACCTTGTTGTGGTACAGAGGGCTGTCGGGGAGTACGCGCTCCTGGATGGATGCCTTCACAGGGCCCTGTGGAGACAGGGCACTGGGCTTGTGGGCAGGCTCCAGCCAGGCACTCCCATGCTGTGTGGAGGCCACCAGCACAGGGACCCTGCCTGGGGGAGCAGTGCTGTCTTCTGGGTAGCACTGGAGCAACAGGGCCTCCACTCAGAATGGCTCGCGTTATCCTCAGGAAGACCCTCAATCAGCAAAGGCAGGAGCTCTGGGAGTTTCTGAGCCTCGTCAAGCACTTCACATTCCCCATCTTCTTTGCTTCTCATACCCACCCAACACGTCACCCCTCAATTTGCCTCTAAAGGACTGGAAACTCAGAAAAATAGAGCAACTGGTTACACAGCCCTGCCTGCCACTCAGCCAGGCACAAACCAGGCTGTGTGGTGCTTTCTCCATGGGCAGAGTTTGGAATTATGCCTCCTGGGCCCTGAGCAGACCTCAGTGCTCTCCTGCCCCCCAAGCCCTGCCCAGCCCCCATCACCATAGCCGCTATGCCGGGCACTCTGCCCCGAGCACGACTCTCACTCCACTGCTTACTTACAGGCAGGTAGGAGACGGGAAAGTCAAACTTATAGTCTTCGGCCTGAAGCTTATAAACCAACTTCATCATTGGGCCACTGAACATGAAATTAAACCGATAAAAACAGGACAATGAACTGTAAACCATTTTGCTGTTTCTTAACTTTGAAAAATACAGCACTTTAAGAATGGGATCACCATGAGGAAACATCTAGCCCCTCTCAGGTGAAAAACCTACCTACCCAGGGTCTAGAAATTCCATTGCAATGCTGTACTCCACAGGATTCACGCGTCCCTGTAGGCAGCGGAGGTTCCAGCCGACAAGGACACCGTCTAGGCTGCCGAAAATGCTCTCCACCAGCCATGGGAAGATGGTGTGCAGTTCCTGAAACAGTGTGCAGGGGAAGCTTTGGGCAGGCTTGCTGAGGACCAGTACCCACTGCCAGGCTGCAGAGGCCTCCTGCCCAGTCCTGCCCTATAGCACAAGTTCCCCATCTCCTTCACTCAGTGTATACACATGAACTGGAAATTTCCAGGGTAAGAATATTTGTCCAGGTTGGCTTCCTGGATTTATACCTACTACTTGATAATTCTGGGTGTGATATAAATAAAATATATTTTTTCAGTATGAAAACCAGGATTTCTCAATCTTTTGGGCTGGACACGTCTTTCGGGGAGTTCTCTGGGAAAGTTACCAGCATGACTGGCCTCTACCCACTTGATGCCAGTAACACCTTCCCCTATGTGACAACCAAAAATGTCTCTAGGCATTGCTAAGTGTCCCATGTAGGACAGAAGTACCTGCAGCTGAGAATCCTTGGTCTACATATTGGTATTTTTAAATGTGTCTATAAATGTGATAGTCACAATACTGGGTCAGACCTCTGTGCGGGACAGTGCTCAGAATTGGGAACCTGGGGCTATAAGAATGTTTTTCAAAGAGTATATGAGATATGCCCCAAAGAGAAGCTAGCAGAACATTACCTTTGCTGGAAAATCCTCGATGACTTTAACCAAGTCTTGGCACCGCTGTGCAAAGGGCTTATTTATAGAGTCAGCTTTCAGGCTAGCCTACAAGAAAGAACAAACCGAAAAAATCATGAGCATATTCACTTGGCAGCTTCTGCGGTTATTCTGGCTCAAACCAAAACAAACTCAAATGATAGGTAGGAGTCAGACACTGCATGGGCCTGGTTCCCCAGCATCTGATGTGTCAGGTCATGCATGTGTCGGTGGCCTAAAGAATGCAATTAGGAGAGGCAGGGGTCCTTTGCTCTCTAAACAATCAACAATCAGGATTCTTCCCTGCACCCTCTGTCAGGCACCCCCAGTTACAGCAGGGCACTGCAAATTTTCATGACAGAAGTGACTTCCACCCAATCCAGAAGGAGGGGGCCAGCTCCAGGGTCAGCCTCACAGCAGAGGACCTTATTGTATATGGCATCCCTCACAGACCAGAGTACTCACTGAGTATGTACACATGAACTGGAAATTTTCCTGTGATGACACCACTGTGATCATCAGTGAGGATGCTCAACAAAATAAGGGTGACAGCAGAAACCCTCTTAACCAAGCTGTCCTTTATTCCGTTGGTAACAAGCCAATGAATTCATTACCTTAAGAAATAAGGCAGCCTAGAAATAACAAATGGCTTTAACCAAATGTCAACACTAATCATGAAGGTGATGGGCAGGCCAAGGAACATTCAGGACAAGAATGAAGGAAATCTACCCAAGGTCAGAGGTGTGGATTAACATCTGGAGAAAATGCCAGAATTTGAACCAAGAGGGCTTTGCCCAATGATATCTAAGCCCTTAGCCACCTCTAAATGAGGGCAGTGTCTCAAATCAGAAGTAAATATCTGGGTTGTTGCAGCCACACACTGTGGGAAGGCTCCCCCATGCCTGGCCTCTCTACCCACTCGATGCCAGGAGCACCTCATGTGTTGGCTCGAGAGGGTGCACCAAAGTAGGATGTCCTTCTGAATAAATGTTTACAGAAAGTATCTTCTGGGAACTAAAACTAGGAATCCTCACCATGGCTATCTGCCTCATACCTAACTTCCCAGTGTCATGTTTCATACCGAGAGTGTAGTCCTGGTGCCCCCAGGGCAGCAGTGTCCTGCCTTCACGGATGACAGTTAAGATTAGAATATCCCATTGAGTATGTAAAGACTTACAAGACATGAAAATTCTGATATATATCCTTTCACATGCTCCTCCACATGCCCAGGAAGTAGTGAAAATGGCATTTGAACCAACTTATCTTGTAGGTGAGAAACTCATCTTATAAATGAGAAAGCAGGGCTCAGAGGTTGAGTAAACCCATGTCCTGCACTGGTATGGGGCGGAGTCAAGTCTAAGGATTCTAACCCCCAGGCCAACTTCCTTCACATCCCCTCAAAAAACCACCAGCAGAAGGTTCAAGCCAGGGGAAAGCACTCACAAGTCCCTGAGCTGCAGAACTATCATCACGCTGACACTCCCACAGGCAGCCAGTACTTACCAGCAGGAAGCTGGGCTGCTGCAGGTGAGGGAACGCCATAGCAGCCTCCTGGCAGCTGGTGAAAACGGCTGTCTTAGGAAACCACTGTTTAAAAACAAAGGCGACATCTCAACATCTGCCATTCAACAGAATACTATATTGCCTCACAATGTCCAGGGGAGTTATGTGTATAACTCAACACACACTGCACTGCCCAGTTTCACGTTTTATAGAAATGCCAGTCAGATGCAGTCCATGGCAGCCAGCTTCAGAGCTAAGTGTGCGGTGGCAAATCCTTGGTAACGCTTGTACGGCACTTGTTAGGTGCCACACCTGTTCTAAAGACCCTCCATATATTTCCTCATTTAATCCTCAGGGGTAGGCAAAATTGTAAAGATAGCCTTTCCAGATTCCTATCCTTGGGTATTCAATCAAACACTCATCTAGGTATTATGAAGGAATTCTGCAGATGTGACTGAAGTCTCAAGGGGGTGGACCATAGGTACAGAGCGGTTCCAGCTGCCAGCCAGAAAGGAAATGGGACCTTAGTTCCAGAACCCGAAGGAAGGAGATTCTGCCGGTAACTTGAATACGCTTAGAAAAAAATTCTTTCTGAGGGCTTCTGGGTAAGAGCAAAGCCAACCAACACTTTGATTTTAGTCTTGTGATATCTTAGGCAGAGAACCCAGCAGAGCCTGCCCAGACTTCTGGACTATTTAACTGTGAGATAAGAGTGGATACGGTTTTAAGCTGCTAAGTTTGTTGAGGAAGAACTGAAAATATATCCTCCGGGTGCATGAGTGGCTCAGTGGTTGAGCATTTGCCTTTGGCTCAGGTCATGATCCCAGGGTCATGAGATCAGGTCCCGTGTTAGGCTCCCAGAAAGGAGCCTGCTTCTCCCTTTGCCTGTGTCTCTCATGAATGAATAAATAAAATGTTTAAAAAAAAAAAAGAAAGCGGGGCACCTGGGCTCAATCGATTAAGCGTCTGCCTTCAGCTCAGGTCATGATCTCAGGGTCCTGGGATCAAGCCCCACATGAGACTCCCTGCTCGGTGGAGAGCCTGCTTCTCCCTCTCTCTCTGACCCTCTTCCCTACTGTGCTTGCTCTCTGTCTCAAATAAATAAATAAAATCTTTAAAAAAATAAAAAATAAATGTAAAGAAGGAAGGAAGGAAAGAAGGAAGGAAGGGAGGAAGGAAGGAAGGAAGGAAGGAAAAGAGAAAAAGAGAGAGAGAGAGAGAGAGAGAAAGAAAGAAGAAAGAAAGAAAGAAGGAAAGAAAGAAAGAAAGAAAGAAAGAAAGAAAAGAAAAGAAAAGAAAAGAAAAGAAAAGAAAAGAAAAGAAAAGAAAGATAGCTCAATCCCTGGGTGGCTCAGTGGAAAGAAAGAAAGAAAAAGAAAGAAAGAAAGAAAGAAAGATCGATCGATCAATCCCTGGGTGGCTCAGCGGTTTGGCGCCTGCCCAGGATCACACCCTGGGGTCCCAGGATCGAGTCCCACACTGAGTCCCACATCCCCTGCATGGAGCCTGCTTCTCCCTCTGCCTGTGTCTCTACCTCACTCTCTCTGTGTCCCTCTTGAATAAATAAAATCCTTAAAAAAATTGAGAGAGAGAGAAAGAAAGAAAAAAATATATCCTCACAACAATCCTGCAACGTCAATACAGATAAAGAAGTAGAGGCAGAGAGGAGGTAAATCACTTGCCCTCACTCTGCTGGTAAATGGCAGGACCAGGCAGCCTGGGTGACTCCGCGGTTTAGAGCCGCTTTCAGCCCAGGGCGTGATCCTGGAGACCCGGGATGGAGTCCCACGTCGGGCTCCCTGCATGGGGCCTGCTTCACCCTCTGCCTGTGTCTCTGACTCTTTCTCTGTCTCTCATGAATGAATAAATAAATAAAATCTTAAAATAAATAAATAAATGGCAGGGCCAATATTCTAATGCACAGACCTCCTAAGACAACTCCTACAGAGACAGGTGGGTAAGTCTCCTGAATGTCACCTGTGCTCTGTGAGGATGAATGGAGGGGATGAGCAAGCTCAGTTGTGGGAGGTTGTTTTCTTTTTTTTTTCTTTCGTGGGAGGTTTTGAAGAAGTCATCAGAAAATTAGGAGCAACTCTCTAGATTCCTATCTCTCTACCCACCTAGGTCAGAAACTGAAAATAATCCAGATGTGGACTGAACAGAAAGGGAGCCTGACACTGCTCTGCCCACAGCATGAGTAAGGGCGCTGAGGCGGTAAATGGAAGTGTATGTGGATGAGGAAAGACCAGGTGCAAGGAGGCTGTGAGGCAGTGGAGGAGTTGACAGATGTGCATCTCTGCCTCTTGGCAATAAAAACACCTCCCGGGTTTTTCCAATTCTTAATAGTATTGGCTATCAAATCCAGTTTTAAAGACCTAAGAGGCCTCAATACTGAACCAGGAGAACACTGCGATTAAAATGACCAAAGCAAAATGATCAGAACAGCATAAAATCCTGGCCTGTTTCCAAGGGCAGAGCTTTGGCGATGCTGAGGTGCGAGGGCCTCCTTGCTCAGAGGCAGCCTGCAATGGCAGCCGCCGAAGGCCTGAGGCCCAGAAGAATCTTTCGGAGGGCGGGCAGCGTCTCCTGCGCCCTGTCCTCTAACCCAGCCGCAGCCAGGCTCCTCCATCACACACCCTTCTCCACTGTGTATCAAGGGTTCCCTTCATCCACCACTTCACATTCACTTTCGTCAGTGGCTGCTCCCGATCTTGTTTAGGGTCTCAGAGCGGCAACGCCAATCGCACTATGGCCAAGGCCTCCCTCTGGCTGCGCTCTGAGCCGCGGAAGCAGAGCAGGCTCCCATTAGCAGCTCACAACTGCCCTGAGAAGGGAGCATCGGGATCTTCATATTACAAATGAAGAAACTGAGGCTCGGAAAGGCCGGCCCACACAGGGAGGAGTCGGGTGAGAATTCATCCCCACGGCTCAATTAACTCGAATCTCTCCTTCCACCAACTCGTACAACGGACGTTAACCGAGCACCCACCAGGACCGGGTGTGCGGGGCGCACGGGAAGGGGGCATGAGCGCGCAGCCGAGCCCCTGGCTCCCCAGCCTGCCGGCCCGGCTCGGGGCACGGACCCCGACGCCCGGCCCGAGGCCTGCGGCTCGAACAGGAAGTGACACGCTTCGGCGGAGGTTCTGGGGGCCGCCGGCCCGCACGCGGCTCCCCCCACTCACCTGGGGGACCCATGAAGTCGCTCGCCGAAGGGACGGAGACCGCCATTCGGCTACCCGGCGCCGAAATGTCGTCATCAAGCTGCGCTTGGCGTCACGCCTCCCCCGGCCCGGCGGGAAACGCACCGCGGGCTCCGCGCGCAGCTATCTCAAGAAGGCGCGTGCGCACAGCGCAGGCCGGGTTCATAGGGTTACACCTCCGAGTGCGCGTGCGCAGCGGGGGCAGCCGTCGCCCTTAAAACCCAGCGTTCCGGGGCGGTAGGAGCTGGAAGGAGCGCGCGTGCGCAGAAAGAGAAGCTGTCAAGACGGTCCTGGAGGCGCGCCCCCTAACGGGGAACCGGCGCGGGATAATTACACCCCTCAACGACTGACTTTTCTTCTGACGGGTATTTATCGAGCGCCTACTACATGCCAGGCACTGCGTGGGTGCTGCTGCCCAAGGGAGAATGACCAATGCCGTCTGACCCTGCTTGCCCAGAAACGGGTCTCCGCGGTGCCACAGGATCCCGCACGCCCTACACACACCCCTGTTGTGGGATCACTGAGGACGACCGTGGAGAGGGAATTCTTGAGACTATTGGTGCAACTTAGTAAGTTCATCGAAGTAGCACAGGGACAGGAGGAGCCGTGGGCAGAAGCTGCTGCACTTGTGCTGAATGAGGCTGGCGGTTCTATCGGAGGGGCTGTGCAGGGATTATTAGGTCACAAATGTCTTCTTGGGATTTCTCCTTCTAAAACTACTTTCGCAAGGTTTCTCTGGTGCGTATCATTCAGCTCGGTAGTGACTACCCGTGAGACGTACCGGCAGCCAGGAGACCTTTGAGGATGTAGCAACCGGCCCTTACCTGATCTTTATCAAAGCTATGCAGGCTGTCGTTCAGCCTTCGGGCTAGAGACGAGCATCTTCCTGCTTTTACCCCTCCTCACCCCGCAGGGAAACGTCTGCGGTTGGAGCGGCGGAGCGGGGCGCGGCGGGGAGAGGACGGCGGGCGGGGCCGGCAGGGGGCGCTGCGGGAGCGCCGGGGCGCGGCGGCGGCGGCGGAGCGGCGGGCGCGGCGCGCGCCTCCCCGGGGTCCGGTACATGGCGGCGCCGGGCGCAGGGCCCGGGCCCGGAGCGCCCCCGGGGCTGGAGGCGGCCCTACAGAAGCTCGCGCTGCGGCGGAAGAAGGTGCTGAGCGCTGAGGAGATGGAGCTGTATGAGCTGGCGCAGGCGGCGGGCGGCGCCATCGACCCCGACGTGTTCAAGTGAGCCCGCGCGGGGGGGTGCGCGTCGTCCTGCCCCGGACCCCCCGCCCCGGCCCCTGGTCTGCACCGGCCCCCCGCACCTTCCGGGCCCCTGTGGGCGCCCACAGTACAGTTGGGGGACCCGAGGGAGGTGGCCGTCCTAGGCCCGGGCGGGGAGGGCTCACAGCCCACCGCCTGTGTTCTCTCCAGGATCCTGGTGGACCTGCTGAAGCTGAACGTGGCGCCCCTCGCCGTCTTCCAGATGCTCAAGTCCATGTGTGCTGGCCAGAGGCTGGCGGGCGAGCCCCAGGACCCCGCGGCCGTGTCTCTGCCCACATCCAGCGTGCCCGAGACCCGAGGTCAGAGCCGGGCCCCGCGCTCCGCCCCCCCCCCCCCCCCCCCCCCCCCCCCGGTGGCTCGGCGGTGGGTGGCGGGGGAAGGGAGCGGGCAGCGCCAGACACGAGGCAGGCTTGGCCCTGAGCGGCAGGGCGCTACTGTGGGTCTTCTCCCAGCATCTGCAGGGACCATCCAAGGGCTCCATTCTTGGTTTCCAGTCCCCAGCTTTGGCTTCGTTGCTACCCTTCACAGTGCCCGTGTGCGAATCCAGATCAGGTGGATGCAAAATGGGTGTCCAGGGTGCCCAGGCGGGCTAGGGCTCATCTAGGATTGCGGCTGCCGCGCTGGGTAGAAGTGCTTTCATTCCACAAAGACAGGAGCAAGGTGGTGTTGGTTCCTGTTCTCATGGTGTGTACAAGCCTCCAGGAAAGCGCTCAGGGAGTGGGGCAGGCACAGGCCTTCCTGCACCCTCTCCATCTGTGGGCCACCTGTGCCCAGGTGCTGCTCAGGAACATAGCCAGCCGAGCTTCCTTGCTTGGATTGCAGGACAGGGGTCAGCATGGCAGCCCCAGGCTGCCCTAGACGCAGGGTACACAGGCCTGAGTGGGCACAGCACTGGGCTTCAGTTTGAGGGGCCTCCTCACTCTTGAGAGTCAAGACTGGGGGATAAGCTGGCACTACTAACGAAGGTGTCACAGTGGAGCTCCAACTGCATCCTCCTGGTGTGTCGCATCTGCTCCCAGTTTCAGAAATGCTCTGAATGCTTGGCCAGAGCCCTCAGGCACTCACAGACATCCTGAGAAGGGGCTGGTGTTCGGGCTGAGGGCAGGCTGGGCCCCTGTGGGTGGGAGTGCCAGGGCCCTGGGTACCTATGTCCCCTGTCCTGAGAGGCCCTGGGCCCTGGAGCGCAGGCTTCCTTACTGATCCACGCTCTGTCTACTCTCTTTGTGTCTCTCTCTGACCTCCAGAGACCTCCTTTCTCTCTGCCAAGAACCGTAGTCCCCCTGCAAGGCCCTCCTTTTCCTCGGCCCCGCGGCCTGCGGCCTCTCCGGTTCTGCTCCACGGCCCAGCTGCCACGTACTCGCCTCTCTCTCCAGGGCCCCCCGGTTCCCTCCGGTTCTCTTGCTGCCTGTTCTCTCCTTTTGCAGGTTGCGTTTATTGGTTTATCTCTGGGGGTTGGTGCTCTCTCGTTTCTGTGGAAACTGCTGTGGCCCCCAGAAGGAAGAGCAGCTTCTAGAGGAGCTGCAAGGGCAGGACCTTATGGGCCATTCCTGCCACACAACTTAAGAGACCGAGACAGGATTTCATGCCTCAGTTTATTAGAGACAACCTGCAATATTTCTAGAATGGGACCACCACCCCCTGTACTCTGTGGAGGTGCTCTCACCCCAGAGGAGGATAGTAGGCAGAGGGGCGGGAAAGCCTTTACTTTGCTATAGAGAGTGAAGCCTTAGGTATGAGAAACACTTTGGCCACTTAGATGCTGTCACCCACCAAGACCGGTAGCCTAGAGGATAAGCTGTAATTGCCTTTTCCTGCCTGCCTCCTAAGCCAAGGGTACCTTCCAGGTATTGTCAGGTCTGATGAGGCTGGAGGCCCAGACCAGGAGGGTATGAGGGCCTGAGATCCCATGGGTGCCCTGGCTGTGCTCTCCATGCCCCTCCCCATTGCACCCACCTCAATGTTCTAGGTGCCACCTGGAGTTCAGGCTGGGGGGAGGGGGAGAGAAGGCCAAGGGGCCGGTCAGGGTAGAGGTGGGTAGACTACAAAGCTGAGTTGAGGAATCCGTGGACAGAAGGAGGGAGAAACTGGAATGGAGCCCTTCTGATTTGAGGGGGTGTTTCCGCTCATGAGTGCGAGGCTGGCTGTCAGTGCTGAGGACTCAGGGGTTGTGAGATGAACAGGTCCTCCCTCCAGTGAGGGAGATGGCTAGATAAATCAATGGTGAGAGACAGGAGGAAGCCAGTGTAGCTGGCCTTGCTGGAGCAGCAAGAGTGAAGCAGACTCAGAGTCCTGTTGCCCTGCAGCCCTTCAAGGTAGGGGTAGTGGGTGGGCTCCAGCCACAGATGCAGGCCCAGGCCCCTGGCAGAAATAGGCCTGAGCTTGGAGGGGGGATAAAGAAGAGGGTGGGGTGGAGAATCAAGAGGTAGTGTGGGTTTGGCACTGGGAGCAGTGGCATAGAGCGGCTCTGAGAGAGGTGGGGGAGGAATCCCCAAGCATGGAGAGAAGAGTGGCATGGAGTTCTGGGCCCCATGAGGACTTCTCAAGTGTTTAGGCCTTGGGTCTGCTGCCAGCGATCAGGATATGAAGACATAGAGGTCCTGGGGAGATGCCCAATGGGGACAGAGGGCAGCCTGGAAAGGAGGTTGGTGGGGAAGCACTGAAGGGGAGTAGAGCACATGAGGGGCCATGCCAGGAGTGCACTGTGGCCATGAGGCAGAGGCAATAGAGGACAAGAGCTCTGAGGCCACATATCACATAATCTGTCCACACAGACCTTGGGCAGGGTCTAGGGTAGAGAAAGAGGAGAGATGTCAGTGATCAGTTGGGGGACTGTGGCAGCCTAGGATCATGATGGGGTTTGGGGCTGTTGGGGCTACCTGGCCTTAGATTTCATATGGAATTGGGGTGTGAAGCTGCTGCAGACCGGGGGCTGGAGCCCCACTCAGGTGTTTGATCTGGTAAGCTGCAGCAGGCAGGCACAGGGGTCATCTGGGTTCTTGTCCCCTGGCTATCCAGGTGGGCTGTGGGGACTTTCACTTACAAGCTTACTCAGGCAGAAAATGGAGAAGCAGAAGACCCAAGAGCACAGAGGGGTAAATGTTTGTCTTAGTGAGGGTCTGGTCACCTAAGGAAAAATAAAATTCAGTTGAGTGTTCTCTGCTGAAGCTTAGGGAAACTGTATACTTTAAAAAGATGCTCCTCCGGAACGTGTAAGATGAAGTTTGGTGTGCCGAAGCTGTGAGCTGCGTTGTCCAATATGGAAGCCATGGGCCCCCTGGGGCTGGTGTGACTGAGACTCACTGCAAGTTTAAGTACACCTCAGATGGCCAGATGCCTAAGAACTGGCACAAAAAGAGAATACCTCACAAGTAATTTTTGTACCTATTACATGTTGAAATAGTAATATCGCATATTTTGGGTTAATTAAAAATACATTATTTTAGTTAATTTTGTTTCTTTTTACTTTTTTACATGGCTACTAGAAAATGAAGGACACATGTGGCTCATATCGTGTATCTATTGGACAGCGCTGCTCCAGAACAATCACAACGACACTTGCCTGAAACACTGAGTCCAGGCATATGTACATGTGCAGGAGGGGTCACACCTCCCAAGAATCATAGGCTACATTAAGAGCTAAAAATGCATGTGTGCATGTCCCTGGTGCACATCAGTCCTTGTCATTCTATGTGTTATGTTTTCTGGAAGCACTGATTATGCCCCTCCTGTGTACTAGGCCAGAAGGGGCAGCAAGACTGGCTGATGGGTTAGACCTTGCGGTGGGCTGTCCAGTAGCAGTGATGGATAGTCCTGGCCGCATACTCACCCTGGCCATCAGACCTTGCCAACCAGCCTAAGGATGTTGGGGCAACCACTGTGCTGCTTCAACCCCCCCTGTTCTTTTCCTTCCCCACACAACACGCATCCAGTGTCCACCTGGTCACTAATATTTGGCCTCAGCGGCCCCTCTGGCCCATTTGAGCACTGCCACCATGAAGGAGAAAGGCCGTTCCTGGGACCATATGCGGGATGGGAGCAGCAGCCCACATTCAGGCTGTCAACCCTCGATCCCCCTACCCCTGCCAGGATTGCTTGCAGGGCATAGGGAATCAGGACCACATGAGTCACACCAGATGTAAATGGCACAGTGGGTCCCACTGGGGTGGGCCAGCTCCCCAGCTGTAGGGGGTGTGTTTTGGGTTGCATTTGGGGTTTTGCTTCATCAGAGCAGTCAGGTTTTAGGAGTAGGAGGAGCACCAACTTTATAACACAATATGCCAAGCTTTTTAACGTTCAGTGATCGTCTTCAACTGTTTGAGGCCCCCTCAGGCACTGGGTCTGGGGACATGTCACCCCTCCTACCTTTGGCTCAGCCTTGCTCTCCAGATTCCACCTGACCCTAATTACCCCACCACAGGGAGCTGGGGCAGATAGGACCAGCTCCAGAAAGTCCCTTGCAAGGTGTAGGGGCGCATGGTGGAGTCAGGCTTAACAGAGCAGATCTGTCCACTGACAGGCCCTGCACACCATTCTCCTGAGACCAAAGTGTCACTCTCCTTAACTTCCCCAGCTCTGTCTAAAATGAGGCCTGAGTGGGTCTCCCAACTAACAGTGAGAGCACATGATTACTGAAGGTTCTAAGAATTGCAGAGAGCTGGATAAGTGGTCTACTTTCATTCTTAGATGATTTTCTTATGCCTTTTATGGCTCAACGTTACATTGGTGTCTTATTTCAAGGGATTATCAGCTTCAACAAGTTAAAGATGAACATTATTTGCTGTTTTCTCCTTTTCTCTCATCCTTGAGCTTCCAGAAGGGCCCTGGTCACTATGCTGAGGGGGAGAGGAAATTTAGGTGTGTGCCATGCTGAAGAAAAACTGCAGACTCAGGCCCACATCTGAGATCCACACCCCCTCTTGCCATTTGCTGTGGGTGAGCTGTGCTTGAGCTGTACTTCCAAGTCCTTCAGGTGGTGCCCCTAGCTGAGCTTGTGGGGCACCTAAGTACCCAGGGTTAGGCCAGCCTGGAGAGGGACATGGGCTCAGAGTGGGCACCAGCCTGTGGCGAGCTGCAAGGCAGTGGGCCTAATGCACTCATAGGAGACTGGGTCCTTGCCCACTGACCAGTCAGTGGGAACCAGAATATCAGCGTTTGTAATAGGAAAAAGGAAATGTATAGTGACGCCTCTCTGCTTTGTGTCTGTCTTTTCTGTGAGTCACTGGTAGGCTGATTTGGCCCACCTCACCCCACCACATGCCCTCAGCCCTGGGTAACCCGTTCTTACATCTTTGTTGAATCCACTGTCTGCAAGCAACTGAGTGTGAAGCCCAGGGTGGCAAAGCAGGGGAAAATCTGAGTCCCAAGCGTGCCACCACTCTAATAACCCTTTCCAGCCTACTGAGCAGCAGAGTCCCCCTGTTCCGTAGAGGGGAGCTGTTCAGAAATGCTCTGAAGGAGGGCTGTCCTAAACTCTGTAGGAATCTTGGGGGGAGCGTTGTTGTACCAGAGAGCATGGAAAGCAAGTCTAACAACCTGGAGAAGCCAGAGGCTGCAGTACACTGCATGTGCAGTTGCCTCCCCTTGTTCAGATGGCAGATAGTGAAACAGGAATGTCTTAAACATCCCCCGCAAGGAACCTCATGGTGTCTTTTCTCCAAAAACCTACCAGTCCCCAGGGCAGGCTATTTATTTGACTAAGAACTGACCTTGAGCTTGAGGGTCAAACACAGGACACATACCTCAGTCAGAGTCTGCAGGGTGGACCCTGCCAGACAGGAGCAGCGAAGAGCCCTGGCCAAGGGAAGCCCATGGGGAGGGACTGGGACCCAGTGGGCGAGCCTGCTCCCTGGGCATCTTTTATCCACTGTGGTGTCCTCTCAGTCTTATGAATGCTGTCAACACCCTGAGGTCCAAGTGTGGTTTCAGATTTTCCTGTCTTCAAAGAAAGAGGGTAAGGTAAGTAAATTCTAAGTCAAGGGCTATCTGCACCAGTGGTCTTCATCTGAATGTAACTACTTGTGGTCAGGGCAAGTCTCGTTGAGCAGTCAAGCCTTGACAGGAACTCAATCACAGGGTTGAACTTGAGAGCGAGAGGCTTGACCACCAAATGTTTGCAAAATACTTTCGGAGGTAGGCAGAGAAACGCCTGTGAGAAGGAGCTGCTGAAGTCCAAATCCAAAAGCCTGACTTCTGTTCTTGATGGATGTGCCTCCAGCATTTCAGCTGTGGGTGATCTGGAGCGGGGAGTGCTAGGGGAGGCAGGGAGGCAGCAGCCCTGCTGGTGAGTCTTCCAGCACTGCTGGTGGTCAGCAGGGTCCTCACGCTTTCCAGGGCTAGAGTCAACCAGCTGAGCTTACCTTTCCCAAAATGGGCCTCTCGGACTCTCCTTATTGCTCCTTGCACTGCTTCTGTCCTAGGACGCATGCTTGAGGGCCTCCTGCACTCTGCTGAGGACTTCTCTTGGATATGCCATTTCCAGGCAGTCCTCAGCCTCAGAGCTTAAGGCTGACAGAGGGTTCCTGGCCGAAAGGTCGGACAGAGATGTACTAGACATAATATGCAAGGAACACAATGCAGTAGATGTGATGACTGGATTTTGCCCTGGTTCCTAATGATTGTGTTCTGTGTCTGCTCAGGGAGAAACAAAGGCAGCGCGGCTCTGAGTGGAGGCCCAGCACTGGCAGAGCGCAGTGGCCGGGAAGGATCCAGCCAAAGAATGCCCCGACAACCCAGTGCTACCAGGCTGCCGAAGGGGGGCGGGCCAGGGAAGAGCCCCACTCGGAGCAGCACCTGACATGGGCAGACTTTTCGTGTGGCCCAGCTGTGGGCTTTGGCAGCCTCCTGATAGAGGCTACATGGGGTTCCCCCTAGTTGGTAATAAAGCTTTGTGGGAAACCGAGGGTCCATCCAAGCTGCTTGCTATCACCTTTTGAATATATTAAAACACAAAGATTTAGAATCAGTTCTGCATGGTGGGCCTCGCTGTGCTGCAGTTGAACTAAGTGACTTAAGTGATTTCACCTTCCTGTACCTGATTTTCAGGTTGGAAAGACCGTATCTGTACAGTTGGCCCTTGAACAACAAAGGATTAGGGGCACCAATCCCCTGCATAGTTGAAAAATGAATGTAACCTTTGACTTCCCAAAGCTTACCAATAGCCTACTGTTAACAGGAAGGCTTATCAACAAACAGTTGATTAACATATTTTATGTATGTATGATATATTGTATTCTTAAAATAAGCTAGAAAAAAAAATCATAAGGAAAGGATATTTATACTGTAAAAAACCCACATACCTGCACCCTTCAAACTCATGTTGTTCAAGGGTCAACTGTATTACCAGATCTTTTATAAACCGACAACACCATGTTTTGCTAAAGGGAAAGGGGCAGTGCTTTTGCTGAGACTGTTCCCGGGGTGCTCATCTGCAAGGGTGTGAGCATGGAGGTAGAATGATGTCATATAGGTTATGTGCACAATGAAATCAAAGATGATGTGTGTTGTAACCTAGAGCTCACCCTGTGGGCTGTGAATGCCATGCAGAATTCAGTAAGACTCCTTTCCCCCTAAAAATGTCCTCGACCCTACACACTTCGCCCACAGTATTAGGGACTTGTCAACAACCCCCTTCCAATGTTCAAACTCCAGTTCCTGACTTACACATTAGTCACCATGTGCTGTCAACAGAAAAGCCTGAAAAATGACAAACCCAACTGAACTTCTCAGTTTACCTAGAATCTAGAAATTTTTTTTGCTTTGAAATCTGTTTGGAAATCGTTTCCCTGCTTCTACCGTATAGCCTGGGACAGCCTTCCACATGACCCGGCAGGCTTTGGGGTCCTACCTATCCCTGCAGGCACAGGAGTGTGTCCCAGCTGCGCATCACAATAGAAAGGTTTCATATAGAAACTTTGATTGTAAATAACTGGAGACCAGCTGTGCTGCAGGGTGGCAGAAGGGGGTAGGGGGAGAGGAACACATGCCAGCCCCGCTCCCATTCAGTATTCTTCCCCTTTGCTCCTCCCCACTACTCCTGCTCACTTGCTTGCACTCCAAATAATCTAAAAAAAAAAAAAAAGATTTAAAACAATGCCCCCCAAAACAAAGGCCTTGCTGAAAACGGAGCCTCAGTAAGAGTTTGCACTAGGGCAGGGCTGCCTCCCTGGACCCTCCCACAAGACTGAGTTAAAGTGGCCATTCCATGATTTGGAAAAACAAACCAGGTTACAATTCCATTCTCCAAAGGAGCATCAAGAACTAGTGAAAGATTTAAGAACCAAAGCATTTTTCCTAATACCCTCAGCCATGACTTTTGAAGCCTTCTTCTAGGATTAATGTGGTAACTAAACATACAGACATGCTTAATTTTTTTTTTTTTTTAATTTTACTTTTTTATGATAGTCACAGAGAGAGAGAGAGAGAGAGGCAGAGACACAGGCAGAGGAAGAAGCAGGCTCCACGCACCAGGAGCCCGACGTGGGACTCGATCCCGGGTCTCCAGGATCGCGCCCTGGGCCAAAGGCAGGCGCCAAACTGCTGCGCCACCCAGGGATCCCCATGCTTAATTTTTTTTCTGAAAGGAAACCTGTTTTTTCCTCCCTGGAAATCCACTTGGAAAAGACAGGGATCTGGATCAGAATTATGTCAAAATGCAGGACAAGGTACACGATGCTTCAAACAGAAACTTTAATAGGTAAACCTATCTCGTAATGTTATAGTGGGGGCGATACAAAGAGATGGTTGCCAGCTCCGCTCCGGTCAGTATTCTTCCCCTTCTTCAGCCTCTGCCTCCACAGAATCCACGCCCACCTCTTCATAATCTTTCTCCAGGGCTGCCAGGTCCTCCCGGGCCTCAGAGAACTCCCCTTCCTCCATGCCTTCCCCCACGTACCAGTGCACAAAGGCTCGCTTTGCATACATGAGGTCAAACTTATGGTCCAGGCGGGCCCAGGCCTCGGCGATGGCGGTAGTGTTGCTCAGCATGCACACGGCCCGCTGCACCTTGGCCAGGTCACCCCCGGGGACGACAGTGGGGGGCTGGTAGTTGATGCCCACCTGCCAGAGAAAAGGAAGAAAGCAGTCTGTGAAGCTTCAGTCAAACCCAGAAATGGTGGGTGCTTTCATGCAAACAAGAGACCGGCAGGTGCCTTCTTTGTGCCAGGCAAAGTGTCAGGCGAGCAGGGTGCTGGTTTCTAGACAAGGACAACAGGGAAAAAGGGGCCAGCCAGCCTGGCTCGGTTCCAAGCTGCCTGAAGGGCTGTGTCCCAGCCTCTGAGCCATGTGACGTGCTCAGGTAACAGGATGGTTTCTTCTAAAAAGGAATAATGCTTTGTATGCCTTAGATGGCATTTTCTCCATAGGATTCTACAGACGAGGATTCACTGCTGTAGCTGAAACCTCTTCTGCTTGAGTCACAACACTATGGTTTTATTATGAGGGGAGATCATCCTCCCACCCCGGTCTCCCATTAAGAGAGCTAGCCTGTGAATCCAGGACAACAGGATTGCTGTCAGAGGTCTGAGGACTGCTGCTACCACTGCAACAGGAGGCGGCCTAGGTGTGCTAATAGGAGAAAGGGGGTGATAATCCAGGGCTGGGACCAAAGGAGAGGCATTCCAAATTTCTAAACCAGGGGACAGAGGTTTGGGTAGCAATACACAGGGTCACTTAGAACGTCAAGGGCAAGACAGTACATATTCTAGGCTGGCAGGGCCACATGGTCTCTGTCACAATTACTTCAGTCTTTGTAGCACAAAGCAGCCACAACAGCACATCAATGAACAGGTGTGGCTGTGTTCACATGAAATTTTATGATGGAAAGCCTTGACAGGGCTTAGTATTTAAACTATGGACAAAGCTGCAAAGTGACATCAAGTTTCCTATCCTGTATCAAATGGAAGGTGACTACAAACTATGCTGGAGGCAAACTCAGGTCAGAATTGCTAAGCTTACCAAAAGAGAGAGAAATACGGCATCATATTTTTCCCAAAAACACGACAGTTTCTCTCTAAATCAAACATTGCATGCGATATTTAGATTGGGTTAACTTCTATGTGCCAGTGGAATGAAGTGTTTAGCGACAGCAATGTTTGTATTAATGCCCCAATTTAAAATATCCATATAAATTCTCAAAATGCTTCCAAAATTTCTGCATTTCTAAACCCAAACTACATTTTCCACACAAATTAACCACCCAAAAGAGGAAACAAAAATTGTCCTAAAAATTTCCTGTTTGAAGTTAAAAAAAATTCTCATCACATATATATATAGTGTGATAACTAAGGAAGGAAGTTCAAAAGGCCCCACTGAATAAATTATCACTCGGGCTCAGATGACCAGGGGCTGGCTGCCATGGATCAGGGGTATTCTCCACAAAAGGCCTTCTGTACTTGGTCGGCTGCCCCTGACGGGAGAAACCTCACATCATCACCCAGTCCTACCTTAAATCCAGTCGGGCACCAATCCACAAACTGGATGGTGCGCTTGGTCTTGATGGTGGCGATGGCCGCGTTGACATCTTTCGGGACCACGTCCCCCCTGTACAACATGCAGCAGGCCATGTACTTGCCGTGCCGAGGGTCACACTTGACCATCTGGTTGGCCGGCTCGAAGCAGGCATTGGTGATCTCGGCCACGGACAGCTGCTCGTGGTAGGCCTTCTCGGCTGAGATGACCGGGGCGTAGGTGGCCAGGGGGAAGTGGATGCGGGGGTACGGGACCAGGTTGGTCTGGAATTCTGTCAAGTCCACGTTCAGGGCCCCATCGAATCGCAGGGAGGCCGTGATGGAGGACACGATCTGCCCGATCAGACGATTGAGGTTGGTGTACGTGGGCCGCTCGATATCCAGGTTGCGCCGACATATGTCGTAGATGGCCTCGTTGTCCACCATGAAGGCACAGTCGGAATGCTCCAGGGTGGTGTGGGTGGTCAGGATGGAGTTGTAGGGCTCCACCACGGCCGTGGACACCTGGGGAGCCGGGTAGATGGCAAATTCCAGCTTGGACTTCTTGCCGTAGTCCACCGACAGCCGCTCCATGAGCAGAGACGCAAACCCAGAGCCGGTGCCGCCCCCAAAACTGTGGAAGATGAGGAAGCCCTGCAGCCCCGTGCACAGATCCGCCTGAGAGAAATCACAGACCGAGAGTCAGTGCCGCCAGGGTGGGAGCCACACTGCCAGCCTCTGATGAGCCACAGTCACTTCTCTTTCCCTCTGCAGGACACCACGCATTCAAACCGTCCACAGGGCACCCGTGTGATGCTCAGAAGCAAAGAGCAGGGCAGACGTTAAGACGGATGGGTGATGGAGGAGGCACTGAAGCCACACGCGAAGGAAGACGTGGACTCGAGATTCTGGCCTGGGGTTTTGTCCAAGTCATCTCCTGGCCGCCATCCCTGCCCACCCTCCTGTCCAGGGCAACACCCACAAGAAGCTTCCTTAGCGCCCTCTTACCAGTTTCCGGATCCGGTCCAGGACCAGGTCAACGATCTCCTTGCCGATGGTGTAATGGCCTCTGGCGTAATTATTGGCTGCGTCCTCCTTCCCGGTGATCAGCTGCTCTGGGTGGAAGAGCTGCCTGTAGGTCCCCGTGCGCACTTCATCTGCAAAGAGGACACGTGGGCCGTCGGTCTTCAAGGCCTGTTGTTAACTCGCCAAGGGGGATAGATTCGGGGACCCTTTGGATCTACCAAGCACATGCTGTTCCTTGGGGGGCAGCAGCATCAGGGTCTCATAGAAAATGTCTGTGCAACATGCAGACCACAGCTGCAATCTATGGCTCTAGTAGGTCACATCAACTGGAGATACCAAGTCCAATCTGACTGGTCCCCAAAGAAGGGAAACCACTCACACCCTCACCCATGGAATTATTTCTTCAGATCTGGAGCTACATCCAAGAGTCTAACTAAAAAATCCCTTACATCCTGGACAGTCACCACGTCAGCATGACTTTGCCAGGCAGTCCCATTGGGGCACCCTATGTGGCCTGCGCCTCACACTTCAGGGTGACATTGTCTTCTCCTGGGTGGCCGCTGAAGGTGCTCTCTCTTTGTAGCTCTCCCTGAGAACCACCTCAGGCTTCTAATCTGCAGGATCCCAACGAATCTTCTCTAGTTACCTTCTATGTCTAAGATGCACGTCAAGACTCTTGTGCACCTGCATCAGATGTGTGCAGAGTCAGGGCGGGGCCGGTGACTGGGCACCCTGCAGGTGGGGTTTACATAGCCACCCACCTGGCTCTGAGGCGGCCACAAGTGAATCTAGTCCCAGCCCATCTTTGTTCTGTACTTTAGGTTCTCCTAAATCAGGAGCCTCGGTGTCAAGGACACTTTAAGCACTAACCCCGTGGTTTCTCACCTAACACAGCCACGGGCATATACTTGTACGTCTCATCCATTCTGCAAAAGGATTGGAAGGAGCCCAGGGGACATGGATGGGGCTTCAGGGAGTCTCCCCCACTCTCCCAGCAAAGCCACCCAAGTGCCCCAGGACCTACCGACCACGGTGGGTTCCAGGTCCACAAACACTGCTCTGGGCACATGCTTGCCAGCCCCAGTCTCGCTGAAGAACGTGTTGAACGAGTCATCCCCACCACCGATGGTTTTGTCACTTGGCATTTGACCATCAGGCTGAATTCCATGTTCAAGGCAGTACAGTTCCCAGCAGGCATTGCCGATCTGGACACCTGCCTGCCCCACGTGGATAGAGATGCACTCGCGCTGGGGACCAGAACATAAGCATTGAGACCCCCTTGTCTTCAAGGCAATCAACACTATATAGCATGCAAATGAAACCAAACATCCTAAGTTAGTCTTTCTAAAATATTTTGTTGTCTTAAGATCTCCTCAGACATTATATCCCATGAACTTCCAATGATATTTATATCTGAACACTTATCTACACAACATAGAGAGACATACACTTAAACTATGAATAGTAATAGAACCATGGTAAATTAGTCTTCCAAGCCATCAGCAATGTTAAAAACTGGTAAACAATGGCTTGGAAAATCAGACAAAATATATGAAATAACACTTTATAGTCATTGGACAACAGGCAATACAAGACAGTGATTCAGACAATGTAAGCCTTAGCATTGCCCCCAGACAAGTGCTGGGGAGTTTCCAGGCTACATTTGGGGGAAGGGGCAGAAACCCAATGCCCAGGGATCTCCCCAGGTTGAGAGAGAATTCAGTGTTCAAGGAGGCTAAGGTATCTAGAAACCATGTCGCTAATAGTGGAGGGGAGAGAGTTGCACAGAAAGAGCTCTGTGGATGTCAGCAAAGAGTCCCACTTGAGTCCACAATGGAGTAGCACTCAGCACCCATGTGTGAGGGACTCTTGAGCTCTCAGGCGTCTTGAGGGAAAGGCCTCCTAAGTCACAAAGCACTAAAGGGAGCCCTTCCTTTAGTAGTGGGACCAAATGAGACCTACACTAAAGGCTCACTTTTAATGTCAATCTAAACTTACCAGGTATAAGCGCGCGTGCGCGCGCACACACACAAACACACACACAGAGAATATATGACCACATGAAAAGAAAAAATAATCAAAACAAACTGACCCATAAGTGACAGAGATGACAGAACTAGTAGGCAAGGACATTAAAATAGTTGTTACATACCTATCCATATCCCAGGAAGGTAGAGAAGAAAATGAGAGATATAAAAAAGACCTAAATCAAACTGCTAATGATAAAAAAGAATACCTGAAATGCAAAATACACTGGATAGAATTAATAGCTAATAGGGAGAGCCTCTGCATTGCTGAAAGATCAGTGTATTGAAAGACTTGTTCTAAAATATTTTGTCTCAGGGGATCCCTGGGTGGCTCGGCGGTTTGGCGCCTGCCTTTGGCCCAGGGCACGATCCTGGGGTCCCCTGATGGAGTCCCTCATCAGGCTCCCGGCATGGAGCCTGCTTCTCCCTCTGCCTGTGTCTCTGCCTCTCTCTCTATGTTTATCATGAATAAGTAAATAAATCTTAAAAAATAAAACAAAATAAAGTATTTTGTCTGTGGACGCCTGGGTGGCTCAGCGGTTGAGCATCTGCCTTCAGCTCAAAGGCGTGATCCCAGAGTCCTGGGATCAAGTCCTGCACTGGGTTCCCTGCGAGGAGTCTGCTTCTCTCTCTCTGTCTATGTCTCTGCCCTCTCTCTGCGTCTCTCATGAAAAAATAAGTAAAATCTTTTTAAAAAATAAATATTTTGTCTACGGGCACCTGGGTGGCTCAGTTGGTTAAGCATCTGCCTTTGGCTCAGATCATGATCCCAGGGTTCTGGGATCAAGCCCCACACTGGGCTCCTTGCTTCTTCCTCTGCCTGCTGGTCCCCCTGCTTATGCTCTCTTTCCCTGTCAAATAAATAAATAAGATCTTTAAAAATAAATAAATACTTTGGATTTTATTGCATTGAGAAATTTAACCATGTAATTGGCAGTTTTCTAAAATAAAAACTTTACAGAAATACTAACCGGTCAGTAATTACAACACAACAATAGATCAAATTTGACTGAGTTAAAAAATACATAACTGTTAAACCTTGTCAAATTATATACTTTGTTTTTATTTTATGACCCTGACAGCTCAATGAAACTGAGAGAGAGAGAGAGAGAGAGAGAGAGAGAGAGAGGCGCAAAATACTTCACCATTCAAAAACTGAGGGAATGAATAATCAGCAGATCACTATTATAAGAAATGTTAAAAGAATTAACTAGAGAAGGAAAATACTAGATGGAAAATTCGAACTACACAAAGTAATAAACAACTCCAAAACTGCTAAACATGTGGGCAAACATAAAAGACTTTTTATTGTATTTTTAAAATATTGAACATTAAAGCAAAAACAATGATTTATTGTGGGGTTTATAGCTCATATAAAATTAAAATATGGGATGCCTGGGTGGCTTAAGCGGTTTAGTGCCTGCCTATGGCCCAAGACGTGATCCTGGAGTCCTGGGATTGAGTCCCACATCGGGATCTCTGTGTGGAGCCTGCTTCTCCCTCTGCCTGTGTCTCTGCCCCTCTCTCTCTCTGTGTCTCTCATGAATAAATAAATAAAATCTTTAAAAAAATTAAAATATGACCAATAGTAGCACAGAGCCCAAGGAGGAGAAATATAAGTATTTTGCTGGGACGTAGTATAATATCACTTGAAAGCAGACTGCGACAGACTGAGGATGTGCTCTATAATCCCCAAAACAACCACAAAAAAAAAAAAAAAAAGAAGAGGTACAGTCACAAAAGTAATAAAAAAAAATAACATGGAATCATAAAAATAATCCAAAAGAGGCAGGAAAAGAGAGGAAAGAGGGAACAAACAGGAGATAAACAGAAAACAAGCAGCAACGTGGTCGATTTATACCCAACACTACCAATAACCACAGTAAACATCGTTACAAATTAAGTGTAAATATCTAATTAGCAGGCAGATTGTCAGAGAAAAAGCAAGACCTAACTATAAACCAACTATAAGAAGCCCAAAGATGGATTAGAAAGTAAAGGATTGAAAACATATACCATGCTAAGCCTAAACCAAAGGCAAGCTAGAGGGGCTAGATGAACAGTACAGTTTTTATTTCATTTTATTTTCTGCTGACACTGCTTGCTATTAGCGTAGACTGACCTTAGGTCTAGAAGAAGAGAGCTGGGATGGATGGGACAGGCAAGCTGCCAGGTGTTCCTCCAAGCAAGTTTATTTATTTATTTTAAAGATTTTATTTATTTGAGAGAAAGAGAGAGAGCACAGAGGCAGAAGTAGACTCCCTGACAAGCAGAGCCTGACGTGGGGCTCCATCCCAAGAGAGCAAGATCATGACCCGAGCTGAAGGCAGACACTGAACAGGCTGAGCCATCCAGGTGTCCCTCTCTCCAAGCAAGTTAAAAGGAAATACCACCCTGGATGAGGCTGGGCAGCAGGGCTGGGAGAAGTGCTCAGGCACACAGCAGGGCAGTGACACCGCTGAGGCATACAGGGACAAGGTGGCGAGTCTGGAGCCTTCCACTCTGCCACTCATCTCCCACTTCTCCAAGAGCACCAGTGGGCTCCAACCCACTGCTGAGTATACTAGTGGGAACTTACAGTCTCTACATTCTCAGCATTCTCCCTGGTGAGGAGGCAGCCTGGGTCACACCTGGCTGACATGACAGCACATTGCTCACAGGGAGCCCAGGTGAACAAGGCACTCAGCCTGGTGGTGGACAGCAGGGATAGCAAAGCCCAGGACCAACACTGTGGCTTTCAAAGGAAAGAATTTTACTAAAGAATGAGGGTCATTTCATAATGATAAAGGGACCAATTCAACAGGAAAAGCATAATAATCCATAATGGTTATGTATTATTAGAACCATAGCTTCTTGATACAGAACTTCAAAATATACAAAGAAAAACAGAACTGGAAGGTGAACAGACAATCCACAATCAAAGACTTCGAGATTCTCTCAATAACTGATTCAACTAGATAGACATCAGTCAGGTTAGAGAAGACCTGGACAACACTATCAACAATACCGATCTAAATTACATTAGAAAATACTCCAATCCACACAGCAGGATACACATTCTCATACACACAGGAAACATTTGCCAAGTAGACCACATTCTCTGTCAACCATAAGACAAGTCTAAATAAATTCCAAATAATTCCAGTAAGAGTTTGGTCTGTAGTGGGAGGGGAGAGTGGACCCCAGAGCCCTGAGCAGCCATGCTCCTGCCACCAATCACCATTATCACACCCCTGAACAGCAAGGCCAAAACCCTCAGCTGCCTCCACCCCCAGCACTCCCGACAACAAGCCCAAATCATTTTAACTATGGGTATTATTTTCCTATCATCTAATTATGATCACATTACAGTTCAGAAATCTCAAACAATTTCAAGTTGTTTCTAATTTCCTAACCTAGCACTGTCATCTCCTAATCTTTAGGATTGAAGCTCTGAAGCCTCCAAACTCGGCTTCTGGTCTTGTTTTTATTACATGAAAGACAAGGGCCTAAATCACAGCTGATGGTCTAATTCTGAATCTAACCAAACTGCAACACTGAGCCCCCCCCCCCAAAAAAAAATTGCCTTTAGAGGCAGGGACAAATTCTCCAGAAGATACTAAACTTGGTGATGAGGCTCAGGGATGCACAAAGTAGGATTTTATTTATTTTTTGAGATTGATTTATTTATTCATGAGAGACATAGAGAGAGGCAGAGACATAGGCAGAGAGAGAAGCAGGCTCCCCACAGGGAACCCGATGTCGGGACTCAATCCGGACCCTGGGTTCTTGCCCCAAGTAAAAGGCAGATGCTCAACTGCTGAGCCACCCAGGCATCCCCAAAGTAGGATTTTAAACATAATTTCGGATGCTGGGATTCCCATTATATTCTTTTTTTTTTTAATTTTTATTTATTTATGATAGTCACAGAGAGAGAGAGAGAGAGAGAGAGGCAGAGACACAGGCAGACGGAGAAGCAGGCTCCATGCACCGGGAGCCCGATGTGGGATTCGATCCCGGGTCTCCAGGATCGCGCCCTGGGCCAAAGGCAAGCGCCAAACCACTGCGCCACCCAGGGATCCCCCATTAAATTCTTTTTAAGATTTTATTTATTTATTTGAGAGACAGAGAGCATGTACCTACACACATCCCACTGAGCGGGGAGACCGACATGGGGCTTGATCCTAGGACTCCAGGATCATGACCTGAGCCAAAGGCATACGTTTGCAACTGAGCCACCCAGATGACCCTCTACTAAATTCATCTTCAGACACAAACTCTTCTAACAAAGTACCTAGAACAGCCAATATTTTCTCAGAGAACATCAATGTTAAGTTATTTGAGGTTATATTCACAACTTGTCACCACCTCTCCCTCCCCGGAAGTTTCCTAATTGAGTTGGTTCAATTACTATGAACTTTAAAAATCAAATTTTAGGCATTTCAACTTAAGAAGATTCTATCGTAAAAAAAAAAAAAAAAAAAAAAGAAGATTCTATCGTATCAAACAACAATGGTGGAATAGCTCTCTGAAAGTATTAATCATGGTGTTTTTATTTCTTAAGATGAAGCCTTAGCTAAAAAAAAAAAAAAAAAAAAAAAAAAAAAAAGCTCCTGAAAATGATGAAATGCACAAATTATCTCCTAATCTTAAAGCTTTCTTTTACCTGTCTGATAATAGAAGATAGCTTTCCTTTATACTTAAAATAATTCACTTCTACAAGTAATTCATTTGAGCAGCTTGATTTCAGGCTGTGCAATGACTGATAAGAGAAGCCTCAAAACCAACTTTTACAAAGGGAGAATGCAGAGGTTAGTATGAATTATTATATAGTAAATTATGATATAGTTTGTATATATAGTTATACACAGACACACACATATATAAAGTTCGGAAGCTACCACAGTAATCAGGAGAGGAAACAGGATGAGCTCTCAGCCTCAGTTAAATGAAACTTGAACTGGACCACATGAACTCCTGTTGGAGGACTGTTTTGGTGGCTCTCCACCTACGGCTGTCCTTCTTGGGCACTGCTTATTTGTCTTCCAAATAAGCACATTATTTGGAAATGCACAATGACACAGGTGTTGGCTGGGTTCAACTGATGTGTAAACTATTAATGTGTTAACAACTACCTAGTAAATCTATAAATGAGGATATAAAAATGCATGAATTAAAGACAGAAGCCTATGGGCCGCCTGGGTGGCTCAGCAGTTGGGTATCTGCCTTCCGGTCAGGGTGTGATACCAGGATCCAGGACTGAGTCCCGCCGTGGGCTCCCTGCATGGAGCCAGCTTCCCTTGTCTCTCTCTGTGTGTGTGTCTCTCATGAATAAATAAATAAATCTTTAAAAAAGGGAAAGACAGAAGCCTAGCCTGCTGTGGAAAGACACGAATTCTCGTGTATTGCCAATGGAAGAGAATCTGACAAGATCTACAAAACCACAGCCATCCACTCCTGGCACCGCATGTACACCTACATTAGGTAAGAAACAAGAAACAGCACATGCACAGATTACTCATCGCAGCTCCATGTACAAAAGACTGGGAAAAAGTCCAAGCACCCAGTGACCCCGAACAGGTTGTATAATCTACAGCCACACGCTCGAATACTATGCAGCCGTAAACAATGAAGATCTTTGTACGGCGATATGGAGGGCACTGGATTTTTTTGTGCAATGCAAAAACAAAGTGCAAGAGTGTGCACTGTGTGCTATTTCTGGCGCAAGAAGGGGAATATGAGCACGTCTATTCCTGTTTGCTTGGTTTTGCTCTAAGAAAATTCTAAGTAGAAACCAACCCAAATAAATAAATAAATAAATACCCCATTTAACAGAGGAAGCAAGATTTTTCAGCATCTAGTGTTTTCTACCATTCTTATTTCAGGACGCTGTAATACTGCCTACCCGTGCCCCCTCGTGAGCCCACAAGTAGGAGACACAAGTCGGAGAACTCGAGTGCAGCACTTGGGTTGCTCCAGGAAGAAAGAGTCGGGAAGGGCCAGCGCTGCGGGTGCCACTCCCGAGTGGCACAAGCGTCCCGGAGCTGCCACGTTAGGGCCCCCCGCCCTGCGCCCCACTGCCATTTGGGCCTGCCCCCCGCCCCCGCCCGAGGCCACCCGCCATACCATGGTAGTCGCCTCCTGGTCGCACGCCGGGCTCCACTTCCTCTCTGTGCCACGCCACGCGCCCAACTGCTTGCCCGCCACGCCGCGCTCCGCATCCTGATTGGCTCGCTGCTCGAGCGAATGCTATTGGTTCCGACCGCTTTGGGGGGGCGGGTTCCAGGCAGGGACCTCAAGCGTGATTGGCCATTTTCTTGACCGGCGAGATTGCTTTTGATTGGTCGTCACTTTGGGCGGGAAGCCGCGACCTGGTGGCGGGAACGCAGTGGCTGAGTGTCGCTTGCAACGTTGGCGGGAACCCGCGGGGCTCATGCCACCGAGCAGCCGTGGAGCGGTGGCCGAAGGGCGTCCCTAATGAGGGGTGGAGGCCTTGCTGTAACAGCTTACACCTCCCCCCCGCCCCGCCCCCGTGCCCTACATGTTCATCTGTAAAATGTAGTCTTCGGACGTTTTCGTTTTGACTTGTGCAAGGGTATTGGAAGTGACAAGAACTGTTAAGGGTGAAAGGGGTTTGCAGACTTAAGCTTGAGCAGATACATTTAAGGATTATTTTGTTAGCAGCCTTTTACCGATGCCGATGTTAGTATCCTGGGCCGGTAAGAATTTTTAAGAGGAGTAGTAGGTGGCAGGGGCAGAGCGACAGGGAGGTCTGAGAGTTGCAAGACTCAGCCAGAGGCCCTTGGACTGCGGTGAAGAGGGTGACATTGAAGGCTGTGGGTGGGGTCTGCACGACCGTGGCTAGATTGAGGAATCTGGCTTTACTGGGTTGGAAACCAGCCGCAGATTCACAGACTGGCCATTTAGAGGACGCATGAGGCCTCAGGGGGAGGACCAGGGCGGGAGGCCCCACAATGCAGAAAACCAGGGAATTACTCACCCACCCCCACTCACACACCTTGGTGAAAGGACACAGATTTGCAAGGTTCCTGGAAGGGAGGCTGAGCCCTCCATTCACTACCCAATTCCTGCTGCTGGTCCATGGAAGAGTCTGTGTTTACCCTACAAAAGACAAGTGCCCCTTCTCTTAGCTCTTCTAAGTACTACCTAAGGGACACCTGAGTGGCTCAGTGGTTAAGTGTCTGCCTTTGGGGGATCCCTGGGTGGCTCAGAGGTTTAGCGCCTGCCTTTGGCCCAGGGTGTGATCCTGGAGTCCCGGGATCGAGTCCCAGGTCAGGCTCCTGGCATGGAGCCTGCTTCTCCCTCTGCCTGTGTCTCTGCCTCTCTCTCTCTCTCTGTGTCTATAATGCATAAATAAATAAATTAATTAATTTAAAAAAAAAAGAAGGCAGGACCAAAAAGGAGTTAAAAGTTGAGAATATAAATAAATAAATACAAGGTATATATAATAAATTATAAACATAAATTACATTATAATAATTTATAAATATAACCTAAATTTTTCAAAAATGCAGATGCAAAATGCAGATTTCCTGCCCTGCCTACCGCTTCTAGGTCAATGAAGGGATGAAGTAATATTCACAGTGGCAGTTCCAATGGTCTGGGTTTGAGCAACACCTCCACCATGCATTCAGTAGGAACAATTCTTCAGCTCCATACTCCCTTCTTGCTTTGGCAGAATTCAGATAGAGTGTGGTCTGGAGGTAAGAAGAACTAGTGTGTTGAGAAGCCCAAGGTGGTGTGTTGAATTAAGAATGTTAGAGGTGCCTTGCTGGCTCAGTCACTGGAACATGTGACTCTTGATCTTGGGGGGTGAGTTCCAGCCCCACTTTGGGTATGGAGACTACTTTAAAAAATAATAAATAGGGCAGCCCAGGTAGCTCAGTGGTTTAGTGCCACCTTCGGCCCAGGGTGTGATTCTGGGGACCCGGGATCGAGTCCCACGTCAGGCTCCCTGCATGGAACCTGCTTCTCCCTCTGCCTGTGTCTCTGCCTGTCTCTCTCTCTCTGTGTGTCTTATGTAGATATGACCTGATGACTAAGGTAAGGCCACGAGCCACACACACAGGGGAATGACAGGTAGCTCCCTCAATATTTAAGCTCCCCCTTTGGAAAAGTGAGACCCAAAGAGTCGTTTTTATCCAAGGGGCAGTTTCAGTATACCCACACAAAAGAAGAATCACAAGACTTATTACTCGTGTAGGGGCACAATTGAGTGGCGGCAGGGTCGGGCTGTGGGGTAAGGAAGGACAAGTCCTCTGTCTAGGGTCACAACACACCAGGAGATAGGGAGCAGGGTAGCAAGCACCTATGACTCATAAGGTGGTTGTGGTAAAGGTCACTAACTTTTCCCAGATTAAACTTTCAGTAGATATTTTTATTATATATATATATATATATGTACATGTATACATATATGTACACATAATATATTTCTAGAAAATACATATTTAAAATATATGTTTAAATATAATTATAATAAATATTATTTATACATAAATAAATGTTTTAAAGATTTATTTATTTGAGGGGGAGGAAGGGCAGAGGAAGAGAGAGAATCCTGAAGCCAGCTCCTCGCTGGGTGTGGAGTCTGACACTGGCCTGATCTCAAGAGCCTGAGATCATGACCTGAGGCCAAAATCGAGTTGGACACTTTACTGAGCCACCCAGGTGCCCTTGGTGGATATTTTTAAAAGGTGTGGGGTAGGGGTGCCTGGGTGGCTCAGTGGTTGAGTGTCTGCCTTCAGCTCAGGGGTCCTGGGATCAAGTCCCACATTGGGCTCCCTGCATGGAGCCTGCTTCTCCCTCTGCCTATGTCTCTGCCTCTCTTTCTGTGTGTCTCATGAATAAATAAAATCTTTTTTTTATTGAGGTAGAGGGGTAACTAAAGCTGGAGCTTATGAACAGAGTTATCTTGCCTAGATAGCAACTCAGAAAACAGGTTTTTTCCTCATCCCAGTCAGGCAGCTAGCTGGGGTTTCCAGGAAGTGGTGTTTGGAAAGCCATATTTGGGACTCTTCCCAGGGAAGCCTAACATAGTGGGTGCATGGAACCAGGATCAATTTTGGACAGAGGAGCTGATAGGAAATAGGGGGAGCTGGGAGGATGCACCCCCTGGTAAGGGCTGGAGTGGACAGGGACAGACATGACTTCCACTGGTGAGGAGTTTGGGGGATAATTTTGGAGAGATAATATGGGGCAACATGCTGTTGGGCTTTGAATGGAGGGTTTGGGCTACATTTGGCCCTGAGGAGAATAGCAGCCTGGGGAAAGGGAGTGTCCATCGTAGGGACAGAAAGGACAGAAGCTGCAGGAGATGGACAAAAGTGAAGGAAATGATAGCATTAAGGACTGACTTGGGAGAAATTGAAGATTTCTTTTGTCCCCATCCTCACCCCTCAAAGGACACTCAGAAATTGGGGAGGGCCTGGACTACCAAAATAAATGAGCTGATCTGAGCAATCCCATGGATACTAACAGAAGACAGAAGGACAGAGGGACATCCTGGGTCACATGAGCCATATAGACTCAGTGATTAAGAGTAATGCCTGGCCAGGTGCCTGGGTGGCTCAGTCAGCTAAGTGTCTGACTTCAGCTCAGGTCATGATCTCAGGGTCCTGGGATCGAGCTTCCAGTTGGGCTCCCTGCTCAGCATTGAGTCTACTTGAGATTCTCTCCTCCTTTTTCTCCTACTAACTCTCTTTCTCTCTCTCTCTCTCTCAATAGAATAAATAAATCTTTAAAAAAAAAAAAAAAGATAATACATTGACTTGAGTCAGGCAATGCAGAGGGACCAATTTGTGGGGAGGAATAATGGTCTCCAGAATTCTTTCTCTGTTCCTCTATTCACCAGGCTTCATCTTTCTCTGGGCACTCAGTCCTTCCTGCCCCTGGAGTTCTTTCTTAGAAAAAGTTGGGTGATTTATATTTTATTTTTACTTTTTTAAAGATTTTATTTATCCATTCATTCATGGGATACAGAGAGACAGAGACAGAGACATAGGCAGAGGGAGAAGTGGGCTCCCTGAGGGGAACCCGATGTGGGACTCGATCCCTGGACCCCGGGATCACGACCTGAGCCAAAGGCAGACACTCAACCACTAAGCCACCCCGGTGCCCCTCTTTTATTTTTATAACAACTTTAGTCAAATACTATATGTATACTTTATTCATATACTATAATACTCACCAACTTAAAATGTATAGTTCAGTGGTTTTTAGTATATTCACAGAATTGTGCAATCCTCACCACTATCTAATTTCAGAAAATTTTAATCACCCCCCAAAATGAAAGTGTGTACCTGTTAGTGTTCATTCTCTCCCTTCATCTCTTAGAAACCACTAATCTATTCTCTGTCTCTATGGTTTTGCCTATTCTGGACATTTCATATAAATTAAATTGTACAATATGTGGTCTTTTGTGACTGGCTTCTTTCACTTAGCATCATGTTTTCAAGATTCATCAGTGTTGTATCACCTCTTTATTTGTTCTAATGGGCAGATAATGTTCCATTGAATGGTTATTTCACATTCTATTTGTCCATTATCAGTTGATGGACACTTGGATTGCTTCTAGTTCTTGGCTGTTAGGAGTAATGGAACTATGAAAATTCACAAGCAAGTTTTGTATGGATACATGTTTTCATTTCTCAGGTATGTACTGAGGAACAGGGTGGCTGGATCAAACAGTAATAATGTAGTTTTTGGAGTATGTTGTTGGGGGTCCAGAGCCAATGGCCAAGAAAGAATTCTTGAGATGTATTTGATGCAAAAAAGATGATTTGATTAAAGCACAGAGACACCTGCAGGCCTATACTGGGGTTATGAGGAATGGTTGATTATGAGATGGGGGAGGTAAGGAAAATGGGAGGTGTCCAAAAGGACTTTCATTTGTTAGAGAAGACTCTCAGGATCCTGCAGTCCTGGCTATTGTCAAGCTAAGGTTGTTTTCCCCTCTAGTAAGGCATTAATATTAAGACAGTTGGGAGTTTTCAGGAGGAAAGTTAGACTCTACCTGTCTCAAGTATTTGTCAGTGGGGTGCAGGTTATAAAGAAATTTAGTTTTCTTTACATTTCCTTCTGCCTTTATTTTCTACATCATTATGGAGGGGAGGATGATGTTAAGGCTCCAGGAAATGGGGTCTATGGGTTTCTGAAATTTTGGCTATTGATAAAAATGCTTCTTTATAAATCACTAAGACATTGGTAAACTGATGGAGACTCATGTCCTGCAGGACTGTGATCTCTGTCAGTGAACCATTTGTCTTTCCCTTCCCTTAGTTTTCGGACAGCCAGAAGTGCCGGAGGAGTGTCACACATATCTCACTGGGAGTGGGGAACAGGGGTTGCGGGGTGTCAGCTTGTGCGTTGTCCTCAGCTTGCCTTCTGCTCCCTCATCAGTAACTTCATGTTTAACATTTTGAGGAGGTGGCCAGCAGTTTTCCAAAGGTGCTGCACCATGCCACATTCCCACAGCAGTGTATGAGGGTTCCAACCACTTCACATCATCAACACTTTTTATGACCTGACTTTTTGACGAGAGCCATCCTAGGGGGTGCAAATTGTGGCATCACACTTTGGATTTTATTTGCTTCTTCCTAATGACTAATGATGATAAGAATCTTTCTTTTTTTTTTTTAAGATTTTATTTATTGATTCATGAGAGAGAGAGAGAGGCAAAGACACAGGCAGAAGGAGAAGCAGGCTCCATGCAGGGAGCCCTATGTGGGACTTGATCCCAGGTCTCCAGGATCACACCCTGGGCCGAAGGCGACACTAAACCACTGAGCCACCTGGGCTGCCAGATAAAAATCTTTCCATGTAAAAAATAATAATAATAATAATCTTTCCATGTGTTTATTGGATGTTTGCATATTTTCTTTGGAGAAATGCCTCCTTACATCATTTACTCATCTATATTTATATTCTTTTTTATTGTTTGAGCAGAGTTGACACACAATGGTACATCAATTTCAGGTGTACAATTTAGTGATTTGAAAAGCTTATAAATTATACTATATTCACCACAAGTATAGCTACCATCTGTCCCCATTACTGATCCTTTACTCATTTTTGGCCCCTCCCCCACCCTTTACTCATTTTTAAGTTAGGCTATTTATCTTTTTATTGTTGAGTTGTAAGAATTCTTTATATATTCTGGATACAACCCCCTTACCAGATAAATGATTTGCAAATGTTTTCTCCCATTCTGTGAATCATGACTTTTTCACTTTTTTTAAAAAAGATTTTTTTATTTATTGGGGTGCCTGGGTGGCTAAGTGCTTGAGTGCCTTTGGCTCAGGTCATGATCCCAGGGTCCTGCTTCTTGCTCAAGTCCCACATCGAGCTCCTCCCAGGGAGCCTGCTTCTCCCTCTGCCTATGTCTCTGCCTCTCTCTCTCTCTGCAGCAATCATGAACAAATAAATAAAATCTAAAAAAAAAAAAAAAAAAAGATTATTTAGTTGAGAGAGAGAGAGCACAAGAGGGAGGAGCAGTGGAAGAAGAACCAGTCTCCACTGAGCGGGGAGCCTGATGAAGGCTGATTCCAGGACCCCGAGATCATGACCTGAGCCAAAGATAGACGCTTAATCAACTGAGCCTCCCAGGTGCCCCGCCTTTTCATTTTCTTGATGGTGTCCTTTTAAGCACAGAAGTTTTAAATTTTAATGAGGTCCAGTTTATCTGTATTTTTCTTAGGTTGTTTGAACTTTTTGTGTCATATTTAAAAAACCATTGCTTAACCCATGGTCATTAAGATTTACTCTTACGTTTTCTTCTAAGAGTTTGTTGTGAATTTATCTAAATTAGTCCGTAATGTTGCTGCCTCAGCAACTATTTTGTGTGGCTAAGTAGCCTGCAGGGGCCTTAAACTGATCCTGGCCCCTCACAAGAGTATATGCCCTAGATAACAGCCCACAGAGTCACAAGTAAATGTAAGTTCCTGATAAGACTCTGCTAATAGTCCTTGTTATAAGCATTCTCCCGGCCCCTCCCAGGGCCTTCCCCTTGTGCAGTCTTGAGATAAGACCTATGCAAAGTTTGTCAAAACTCTCTCTTTTGAGTTTGAATTGACAAATCGAGACTTAGCCTGGGAATCTCAGAGCATTCCAACTATAGACCTTAATAAAGGCATGCACCCCATGTTCCATGGAACTCTCTGCTTGTACCCTGCCTTAACCTCCTGGTGTGGCCCTTCAAGGTATGCTATGTACTCCTTCTAGGACCTGTGAGTAATCTCTATTTCAATTTTTAAAATGGTCTTCTGTTGAACCTAGACTCATCATCCACTGTCTTCGGGGCTCTACTTAACAAATGTGAATGGGCGCCTCTATGGCACAGCTGGTTAAGTGTCCTGCTCTTGGTTTCAATTCAGGTCAAGATCTCAGGGTCCTGAAATCTAGCCCCTTGCCCTCAGCGCAGTCCACCTAAGTTTCTTTCTCCCTTTTCCCCTGCACCTTCCCCCACCCCCTGCTTGGATATTCTCGCTCTCCCTTTCTCCCTCCTTCTCAAATAAACAAATAAATCTTTTTTTAAAATGTAGTTCAACAAAATCACAATAGAGTTTTATAATTTCAGCTCTTAAATTTAGGTCTTCAATTCATTTTGAGTTAATTTTTGTGAGTGGTGTAAAGTAAGAATCCAACTTCATTCATTTGCATGTGGATACCCAATTGTGCCAGCATAGTTTGTTGAAAAGACTATTCCTGGGATGCCTGGGTGGCTCAGCGGTTGAGCGTCTGCCTTTGGCTCAGGACGTGATCCTGGAATCCTGGGATTGAGTCCCACATCCAGCTCCCTGCATAGGGCCTGCTTCTCTTTCTGTCTATGTCTCTGCCTTTCTCTGTGTCTCTCATGAATAAATAAATAAAATCTTTTTAAAAAATGAAAAGACTATTCTTTTCCCACATTGATTTCGCTTGCAACCATTGCCAAAAGTCAATTAACCACCAAAAGAATAAGAAGACAAGCCACAGACTAGGAGAAAATATTTGCAAAACATATATATGATTAAAGGATATTATCCAAAATATAAAAAGAACTCCTAAAACTCTACAATAAGAAAACCAACAACCTGATTAAAATGGGAAAAAGACCTGAACAGACACCTGACAAAAAAGATATACAGATGACAAATAAGCATATGAATATATGTTCAACATCCTATGTCATTAGGGAATTGCAAATTAAAATAAAGAGATACTACTACATACCTATTAAGATGGTAAAAATCCAAAATGTTGACATTACCAAATGTTGCTGAGGATACTGAGCAATAGGAACTCTCGTTCATTGGTGGTGAGAATGCAAAATGGTATATTTTGGCAGTCTCTTAAAAGACTAAACATAGGGGCATCGGGGCGGCTCAATGGTTTAGCATCTGCCTTGACCATTAAGTTCCACATTAGACTCCTTGTAGGGAGCCTGCTTCTCCCTCTGCCCATGTCTCTGCCTCTCTCTGTGTGTCTCTCATGAATAAATAAATAAAATCAAAGAAAAAAAAGACTAAACATATTCTTATCATATGATTCAAGAATCACACTCCCTGGTACAGGTATACCTGTACCTGTTCTATTGTATTTCACTGTATTGAGTTTTTTATAAATTGTATAAATTGCATTGAGCATCACTACCCTTCATTGAGTAAGTCTATCAGTGCCATTTTCCCAACATTTGCTCACTTTGTGTCTCTTGTCACATTTTGTCAATTCTCATATTTCACTTTGTTGTTATTATTATACCTTTATGATGATCTGTGATAGTGACCTTTTTTAAAGAGATTTTATTTATTTATTCATGAGAGACACAGAGAGAGAGGCAAAGACACAGGCAGAGGGAGAAGCAGGCTGCCTGTGAGGCATCTGATATGAGACTTGATCCCAGGACCCTGGGATCATGACTGAGCCAAAGGCAGATGCTCAACCATTGAGCCATCCAGGTGCCCCTGATCAGTGATCTTTGATGGTACTATTGTAATGGTTATGGAGTGCCACAAACCATGCCCATATGAGATGGCAAACTTAATCAGTAAATGTTGTGTGTGTTCTTACTGCTCTACCAACTGATGTTTCCTCATCTCTCTCCCTCTTCTCATGCCTCCCTATTCCTTAAGACATGACAATATTGAAATTAGGCCAATTAATAACTTTGCAATGGTCTCTAAGTGTTCAAGTGAAAGGAAAAGTCACATATCTCTTCCTTTAAATCAAAAGGAAGAAATGAGTAAGCTTAGTAAGCAAGGCATGTCCAAGGCCAAGATAGGCCAAAACCTAGGTCTCTTGTACCATACAGTTAGCCAAGCTGAGAATGCAAAAGAAAAGTTCTTGGAGGAAGATGAAAGTACTGTACTATACCGGGGGCACTTGGGTGGCTCAGTCAGTTAAGCTTCTGCCTTTGGATCAGGTCGTGATTCCAGGGTCCTGAGATCAAGCCCTCCTTGGGCTCCCCACTCAGCAGGGAATCTGCTTACCCCTCTCCCTCTGACCTTCTCCCTGTTCATTGCTTTTTCTCTCTGTGTGCCCATCTCAAATAAATAAAATCTAAAAAATAAAAATAAAAAAAAAAATATAATAAGGCTATAACTACCATAGATAATGATATAGTGATTCCATTGATGGACCTAGGTGGAGTAGAAAACCTTGTGGAAAAGATCCACCACCCTAGATATCATTAAAGCCATTTCTGATTCATGGGAAGAGGTCAAAATATCAACACTAAAATATATATGTATATATATATATATATATATATATATACACACATATATACATATATATATAAATATATATATATACACATATATACATATATATATATATATATATCAACACTAACAGTAGTTTAAAAGAAGTACGTTCCAGCCTTCACACACAACTTTGAGTTCAAGATTTCAGTGGAGAAAGTAACTGTAGATGTAGTAGAAATAGCAACAGAACTAGAATTAGAAGGGGAGCCTGAAGATGTGACTAAACTGCAGCAATTTCATGATAAAACTTGAATGGATGAGGAGTTGCTACTTACAGACAAGCAAAGAAAATGGTTTCTTGAGATGGAATCTACTCCTGGTGAAGATGCTATGAAAACTGTCGAAATGACAGGGTGTCTGGATAGCTCAGTTGGTTGGGGGGCTGAGTCTTGATTTGAGCTGGGGTCATGATCTTGGGGTCATGGAATTGAGTCCCATGTTGGGCTCTGAGCTCAGTGTTTGTCCCTATCCCTCTGGTCCCTCTCTTATTCTCTCTCTCTCTCTCTCAAATAAATAAATAAAATCTTTAAAAAAAAGAAAATTGTTGAAATGGCAACAAAAGATCTAGAATATATCATAAACTTAGTTTATAAAACAGTGGCAGGGTTCGAGCAGATTGACTCCAATTTTGAAAAGAGTTCTAGTTGGGGTAAAATGCTATCAAACAGTAGTGCACATTACAGAGAAATTGTTTGTGGAAGGAAGAGTCCATCAGTGCGTCAAACTTAATGTCATCTTATTTTAAGAAATTGTCACAGTCATCCCAATCTTCAGCAACCACCACCCTAGTCAGTCTAGCCATCAACATCAAGGCAAGACCCTCTCCTCCAGCCAGAAGAATGACTCACTAGAAGTTCATATGATATTTAACATATTTTAGCAATAAAGCACTTTTTCTTTTTTAAATTTTTAAAAGGATTTTATTTATTTGGCAGAGAGAGAGAAAGAGAGAACAAGCACAAGCAGGGTGAGTAGCAGAGGCAGAGGAAGAAAGACTCCCCACTGAGCCGGGAGCCCAATGTGGGGCTCAACCCCAGGATCCTGGGGTCATGACCTGAGTCAAAGGCAGGCACTTAATTAACTGAGCCACCAAGCTACCCCTAGTAGTTTTTAATTAAAGTATGTACATTGTTTTTCTTTTTTTTTTTTTTAAGATTTTTTTTTTTTATTATTCATGAGAGACACAGAAAGACAGAGGGGCAGAGACACAGCCAGAGGGAGAAGCAAGCTCCATGCCGGGAGCCCGATGTGGGACTTGATCCGGGGACCCCAGGATCACACCCTGGGCCAAAGGCAGGCACTAAACCACGGAGCCACCCAGGATCCCCTGTACATTGTTTTTCATAATGTTGCTGCACACTTAATAAATCATAGTGTAGTGTAAACATAACTTTTTTTTAAACATAACTTTTAAATGCACTGGGAAACCAAAAATCTCATTTGACTTGCTTTATTGTGCTATTCTCTTTATTCAGTGAAATCGAACCTGCGGTATCTCCAAGATATTCCTGTATTCACCCAAATGAGTTTCCAAGTTATGTCCACATCAGCACTTGGTCATGGATGTTTAAAGTAGCTTTATTCCTAATTGCCCAAACTGGGAAACAACCAAGGCGTCCTACAGTACATGCATGGATAAATAAACTATGGTACATCGAGACAATGTAATATTATTCAGCACTGAAAAGAAATGAGCTATCAAGCCATGAAAAGACATGGGGGAATCTTAAATGCATATTACTAAATGAAAAAAAATCTAAAAAAGCTGCATACTGTATAATTCCAACTACATGACATCCTGGAAAAGGCAAAATATGGAGACAGAAACAATAAGTGGCAGCCAGGGGTTAGGATGGAGCAAAGGAGAAATTGGCAAAACACAGAGGATTTTTAGGACGGTGGAATAATTCTGTATGATACAATAATGGTGGATATACAAATACATTGGTCAAAACCTGTGGGACATCAAGAGGGAACTCTAATGTAGACCAATGGGCCATGAGTGATAATGATGTATCAACGAAGGCTCCCCAATTATAACACATGTAGCATCACTCTATAGGGGGTATAGATTGTTGGAAGGGGTGGGCTGTGCATGTGTGGGGGTAGCAGATGTGTGGGAACTCCAGCAATTTTGCTGTGAACCTAAAACTGCTCTAAAAAATAAAGCCTATTTTTAAAAAATCATTTTGCCATAGATTTAAATTTGACAGAAATTTGTAAAATTTAACTAGTTGTCTTTCTGGATTTTCAGTTCTTTTCCATTGATTCACATGTCTATTTTTTCTGTAATACACTGTATTGAATACTGTAGCTTTGTAGTCAGTTTAGAAATCGAGAAGTGTTAGTACTCTGACTTTGTTCTTTTCTTTTTTTAAGATTTTTAAAATATTTAAAGTAATCTCTCCACCCAATGTGGGGCTCCAGTTCACAACCCCAATATCAAGAATCACATGCTCCACGCCTGAGCCAGCCAGACGCCCCTCCAACGTTTTTTCTATTTCAAATTTGTTTTGGCTATTCTGACTCCCTTGCATTTCCATATGATTTTAGTATTAGCTTGATAATTTCTGCAAAATAAGCAGTTGGGCTTTTATAATTTTTTTTTAATTTTTTTTTAAATTTTTATTTATTTATGATAGTCACAGAGAGAGAGAGAGGCAGAGACACAGGCAGAGGGAGAAGCAGGCTCCATGCACCGGGAGCCCCACGTGGGATTCGATCCCGGGTCTCCAGGATCGCGCCCTGGGCCAAAGGCAAGCGCCAAACCACTGCGCCACCCAGGGATCCCAGCAGTTGGGCTTTTGATAGGTATTACATTGCATCTGCAGACAGATTTGGGGAGTAATGTCATCTTAACAATATCATCTTCCAGTCTTTGAACATGGGCTGCCTTTCCACTTATCTAGGTCTTCTGTAACTTCTTTCAATGATGTTTGGTAGTTCTCAGTGTGCAAGTTTTACATTTCTTTGGCTGAATTCATTCTAAACATCCCTTTTTCCAGCTTTATTGAGATATAATTGACTTATATCAATTAAATTATTCTAAATATCTTTACAAATATACTTATTCTGGGACACCTGGGTAGCTCAATGGTTGAGCATCTGCCTTCAGCTCAGGGCATGATCCCGGGTCTAGGGATCCCTACAAGGAGCCGGTTTCTCCCTCTGTCTATGTCTCTGCCTCTCCGTGTCTCTCATGAATAAATATATATAATCTTTATAAAATATATATGTACTTATTCTTTCTGAGACTACATAACAAAGTTTTTTTCTTAATTTCACTCTGGAGAGTCCATTGCTAGTGTATAGGAATACAATTGATTTGGGGATTTTTTTTCCAGCTTTATTGAGATATAATTAACACAATTGTAAGATATTTAAAGCATACATCACAATGATTTGATTTACTTAAACCCAGTGAAAAAAATTCTTCCTATCTAGTTCATTAACACATCCATTGCATCGCATATTTACTTTTTTGGGGTGAGAACACTTAAGTCTACTCTTAGAAAACAGCTGAATGGAGTACATATGCTGGGGTGAAGAATCAAAGAGGGTTATTGCAGCAGTGGCAAGCTGGTGGGTTCCAGATCCCTCCAGACCTGGTCCTTAACCTTGCCTGCCTCCCAAGGCCACTCCAGTGATCTGGATTAGTCGCTTACCTGGTGTCCTGGGCCTCCTCATCTGTGAATCAGACACAGGAATAGTGTCACACTTCTCCAGATTCGGGGAGCTCAGGTCTCTGTCGGGTGAGGTAAGAGTTTGGTGGGCTATCTGGGTACTGGTGTGACAGCGAGGTGGGTGGGGCCTCGCTGGATCTGGCGCAGGAGGAGTGGGGGCGGGCTCTGGGTGCAGGCGGCGCCACCCAGGCAGGGCCGGCACAGCGCGCAGAGCAGCGGCAGCAGGGACAGCAGGTGAGTCTCAGCGACTCCTGCAGGTATGTAGTCTGGCCTGAGAGGAGGCAAAGGCTTGGATACCCGAGTGGAACTGGCTCTGGCTCTGGCTCTGGCGGCGGTGGCGGCGGTGGCGGTGGCGGAGGTGGCCTGTCGGGGCGGGGGCAGGGCACCGAGCTTTGGCTTCGGGGCGCCGGGCCAGGAGTGCCCCGCCTCCTGGCCGGGTGCGCAGATACCCAGGCCCCGACGGGCGGGGCTGTGTGTGTGCGCGCGCGTGCGTGCGCGTGTGCCCCTGTGTGTGTGTGTGGGGGGGGGTGCTGGTGGTGCGTGCCACTGTCAGAGGCCAGGTGGCTGCCTGGTTCACGCCCAGGGCAGCAGAGCCCCTCCTGTTCCGGGTCCTGGAGGCCTGGAGGCCTGGCTCAGCTCCTGAGAAGTCCGGGGTTTCCACCTTGCTCTGGGGTGCCAGACCAAGGAGCAGTTTCCCAACCCCACTTCCTGGAGCTGCACCCTTTCCATGCTCAGGCCTCCCCACCCAAATGCGCCCAGGTGGGACTGCACAAGGTTCCCTCACCTGGCCGGAGGCAGGCAGGACCTCCATGCTTCCCTGTGACCTCCTGCCCACTCCTGACCCATCCCAGCCCTCAGGCGACCTAGCTGCGCAGGCACTTGGGTCCCCAGGGGAAGGGACAGCGCGGACTGAAGCCTGCTCGGTACCTGGTTGGGCAATCTGTCATTCCCCCCCAGCCCCTGCTAGGTGCCCGCAGCTGCCTTGGTGCTCCTCTCCGCCGCCCACCATGGCCAGGGGGCTGCCCAGCACTGCCAGCCTGGCACGCTTCTGCCAGAAGCTGAACCGGCTGAAGCCACTGGAGGAGTCTGCCATGGAGACGCCCCTGCAGCGCTGCCTGTCCACCCTGGACCTGACCCTGTTGGGCCTGGGTGGCATGGTGGGCTCGGGCCTCTATGTGCTCACAGGCACCGTGGCGAAGGAGACGGCCGGCCCCGCGGTGCTCTTGTCCTTCGCTCTGGCCGCCGTGGCCTCCCTGCTGTCAGGCCTGTGCTACGCGGAGTTCGGGGCACGCTTACCCCGCACGGGCTCGGCCTACCTGTTCACCTACGTGTCCATGGGCGAGCTGTGGGCCTTCCTCATCGGCTGGAATGTGCTGCTCGAGTACCTCATCGGGGGAGCAGCCGTGGCCCGCGCCTGGAGCGGCTACCTGGACTCCATGTTCAGCCACCGCATCCACAACTTCACCCAGGCCCACATCGGGACCTGGCAGGTACCCCTGCTGGCCCACTACCCCGACTTCCTGGCTGCTGCCATCGTGCTTTTGGCCTCCGCCTTCATCTCCTGCGGGGCCCGGGTCTCCTCCTGGCTCAACCACACCTTCACCGTCGTCAGCCTGCTCCTCGTCCTCTTTATCATCATCCTGGGCTTCGCCCTGGCCCGCCCGCAGAACTGGAGTGCTGAGGAGGGTGGCTTTGCGCCTTTTGGCTTCTCGGGCATCATGGCTGGCACCGCCACCTGCTTCTACGCCTTTGTGGGCTTCGATGTCATCGCCGCCTCCAGCGAGGAGGCCAGGAACCCAAAGCGAGCCGTGCCGATAGCCATCTCCATCTCGCTTGGCCTGGCAGCCGGCGCCTACATCCTCGTCTCCACCGTGCTCACCCTCATGGTGCCGTGGCACAGCCTGAACCCCAACTCCGCGCTCGCTGACGCCTTCTACAGGCGGGGCTACAGCTGGGCGGGCTTCATCGTGGCGGCCGGCTCCATCTGCAGTAAGGGCCCCGATCAGGCAAGGGGGGCGTGAGCAGGGCCGGGGCTGCCCTAGGCTTCTCCGTCTGGGTCTTTTTCCAGTTGCATAACGGGCCCAGGAAGGTGCTAATCATGAGACTCTCTTGCCTTGTTGGAAGGGCCCTGTTCACTGCCCCCTCCCAATTGTACATAAAATGTCAGTTCTGAGCAAGTCCTTTCCTGGGAGAAGGACCCACTGCTCATCAGATTCTCTGATGGGCCTGTCACCTAAACCAGGGTGTCCCATTCTTGGGGGGTGAGGTAACAATCCAACACCCCACATGCACTCAGGCTCATTCTGATAACCCAGACAAACTCCTGTTGGTGTTCCCCAGGGTTGGCGGCATGCCCTGGCTCCCAGCAGAGGCCCCCAGTGGGCCTGTCCACCATGCTGACCAGTTCTCCACTCTCTGCCACAGCCATGAACACTGTCCTGCTCAGCAGCCTCTTCTCCCTGCCACGCATCGTCTACGCCATGGCCGTCGATGGGCTCTTCTTCCAGGTGTTTGCCCGAGTGCACCCCCGGACACAGGTGCCCTTGGCGGGCATCACTGTGTTCGGGAGCCTCATGTCTTTACTGGCACTGCTGCTGGACCTCGAGGCACTGGTTCAGTTCCTGTCCATCGGCACACTGCTGGCCTACACTTTCGTGGCCACCAGCATTCTTGTGCTACGCTTCCAGAAGTCCCCTCCATCCAGTTCCCCAAGCCCAGCCAGCCCTAGCCCCAGGGTCAAAGAGTACCACTCTTTCTCAGACCACACCCAGCTGGTGGGCACTAATCAGGCCTCAGCCACTGAGCCTGGGCAGCTGCGGCCAGCCCTGAGGCCCTACCTGGGCTTCCTAGGTAGGTGCAGCCCTGGAGCTGCTGTGGCTTGGGCACTCAGCATCCTGGTGGCCTCGGCCATCACCCTGGCTTGTGTACTGGTCTTCGGGGATTCAGTCCTGCACCTCCCAAACTGGGGCTACATCCTGCTCCTGCTGCTCAGCTCTGTCACATTTCTGCTCAGCCTCTTCGTCCTGGGGGTCCACGAGCAACAGCGGAAAGATACATTCCAGGTACCTCCCCCAACCAATGCCCGCTGCCTGTCATCCAGTTAGCTCCCTTTGCCCCTTCCTCCTCTGCTGTGGCAGGATGAACCAGGGCTCACAGGGTTGGGGAGGCCCACGCACCCATCCCCCTCTCTTTCTGCATGGCAAAGTGGATGCTTGACAAACCAGGCCCTGCGCAGCAGACCTTCCCTGCAGCCCAGCCCCGCCCTGTTCTTGCCTTGTCAGATCCCCATGGTGCCCCTGACTCCAGCCCTGAGCATCCTCCTCAACATCTGCCTCATGCTGAAGCTAAGCTACTTGACTTGGGTGCGTGTCTCCATCTGGCTGCTGATCGGTGAGTGGGGGATCAGGCTTGGGGCCCTCGGTGGACCGCAGGAAGGCAAGGAGGGTGAGCAAGGCTGGGACCTGCCCCTCAGTCTCCCACAACTCCTGCAGGACTCGCCGTGTATTTCTGCTATGGCATCTGGCACAGCAAACAGAACCGGCAGGAGCCACCAGAGCTGACCACCTCACACTACGTGGTGTTCCCCAGCACCAACCTGGAGGAGTCTGTACAGACGGTGCAGCCCCCCGCCCAGGAGTCCAGCCCCACAGAGCAGCCCACCAGTCCATGAATTGAGCTGGAGACCTGTCCACACTTGCTCTGCCCACCCCACCTCCTTGGGGGCCCAGAGGGGCTGGGAGACCCTTCTATCTGAGCCAGCTCAGGTTTGCCGGCCTGCCCATGCTGAGAGGGGTCCTCAAGACCTTAGGGCCTTAGCCCAAGTGCCTGGTTTTGGGTTTTGGGGAGTGGGCCCTGGCCAGTACTGGTAGGGTGAGTATTTTGCCCAGCATTTTCCTGTTCATGAACAACTACAGCTATTTGGGCAGATGGGGTGGGCTGAGGTGGGTTGGGGTGGGCCAGGAACAGGCCCATAGCCCCAGATATCCATAATAATAACCTCTTGGCCAGCCACATGATCTGCTGCTGCATCCACCATTGTGTTCTTTGTGGCACTGAGTGAGTGCTTTTCTGTCCCTGGGAGCCAACTGATTGTCCCCGAACCACAGCAAAGATGCCGAGGTTTGGCAAGAGGGAGGCACCAGCTTTGGGACAACCCTGAATCACAGACAGCTCCTGGCCTGGGTCCTGGGGTCCTGCCCTCAGGCTGGTACCCTCTGCCCAGGGGACACACCAGGGGAAGAGGCGTCTGTGAAAAGGGCAGAGTTAGGCTCCCCCTACAGACTCCCTACATGTCTCCTGGGCAGGGGGATCCAGAGAGCAGAGCCTGGGCCCCAGAAAAGGTCGCCTAGAAAGGGCAGTGGAGTTCCAGGGTCCTCTTGGGTTCCCAAGGCTCCCAGAAAGCGTAGCATGTCCCTGAGGCCTGCCTGGGAATGTAGAGGCACACTGCATGGGCACGTGCAACTCGTGGGCATGTGCCCACATGGCCACACGCCTGCCTTGGTGATGCACACTCATATGCAGTCTGAGGCAACAGCTGTTTCCAACCTCAGGCCTTGGCCACAGCTGTCTAGCTGTCACAGCTGGCACTCCTCTCTTTCTCTCCCCCTTCCCTCAAAGGCTTTGCAATAACGGCTCAGGATGGTACATACGAATATGGCATACATGCCTGTGTACAGATGTACAAGTTCCTGGGCCTGCTTCAGGCACCTCCAGGCCCACTGGTCTCCCTAAAGCCATACTGTGCCCATCATAGAGACTTCCAACTCCCCACCCCTGCCTGTAAAGACTACACAGGAAGCTGCTGGTTTTAGCAGGCTTTACTCCTTGACTTTCTGCAGTTATAACAGCTTTCTCTGGACCCAGAGGACAACTAGGTACATGTGACCCCACTCCGATAACCAGGCCTCAGAGCCATGTTCTCTCACCTTGGTTCTTCTGAACCTGCCTCCCCATGGACACTGCTCTGGGGATTGAGAAGCAGCAGGGAACCCAAGGCTTTGTTGAGGCTCCAGGTGTCAGATGATTCCAGATGCTAGTCCAGCCTGAGCCCCAGCCCTGGCCCTCCCCAGCTGGTCTTTGCTGCTCCACCACCAAGCTGCCAGCACACCCTTGGTCATCAGAGACCCAGGAGAGAGAAGCCCCTTACCTCCTTAGGGTGGGTACTCCCAAATTCCTGCCTCTGCCCTGGAACCACAGGGCATTTGACTTCTGCAGCCCCTGTTCCTCCCCTCCTGGCAGGGAGTCCTGGCAGGGGACTCCAGGGCAAGGGAATTTCTCCAGTATGATACCAAGCCAGCCTGCTGGAAGCCTTTGTGTCCTTTGTTAGGGACATTCCTTCCAGCCACTGGGCTCTAGGGTGGGGGGTTATGACCAAAGCCACCTGAATGCAGTTGCCTGAGGCCGGGACAAGCAGATGTCCTGACACATTCTTAGATATGACGCTAGGTAGCAATGAATTCCAGATGTACAGCCTCCTACCCCCATGGGTCCGGTGAGCAGGTTCTAGGGGTTGGGCTTGTGTGTGTATGTGGGGACGGTTAATGAAGAGGCTACAGAAGATCCCACAGGACCTAGTGACCACCATCTCAGCTCCCCCCACCCTCTCCTCCCTCTCCCAAGCCCCATAGCCTGAGGGCTACCACCAGGGAGGGGCTGATGCTCATAAACTGAGCAGGTGTGAGACCAAAGGATGTGCCCTTGCTTGAGGTTCCTAGGGGTTGGATCATCTGCCTACCCACTCTTCATTCCATGGATGAGGCCCAGAGTTGGGTAGGAACCTGCCCCAGGCAACCCAACACTGGAGCAGCTGAGACAACCCCTCCAGTCAGGCTTCTTTCTACCTTGCTTCAGGACTCCAATTTGCATGGACCCCAGTGCAGCACAGCTGAGAAAGAGGGGCTCTGCCTACAATAGGAGTCCCAGCAGAGGAAGGAGGGCTGGAGTCTGCTACAGCCAGTGGGAGGGCTGGTGATGACAGCTGGTGAGCAGGCCGCTGCTGAGCACTGATGGTGACAGAGAGTGGGAGAGAGTTCTCTAGACCTAGACATAGCAGGAGCCCCTCTGGACCACTGCCTTGCCACGTGGGTGCCCTAGGGTCTCCCCTTCTCCTTGACTCCTGTTCTGCTGCAGGTCTCTATGCAAAACTGGTTTCTGTGGCTCCCCAGGCAGCACCCTGCTAAAGCTGGTGTCAGGGGAGGGACAGCCTGTCTGAGAGTGGAAGGATGGGATTCTTCCCCAACCCCCCGACCCTAGTCCTGCTGGGGCTTTATCCAGCAGGTCCCCAAGACGGGGCCCCCACCCTGCACCCAGCAGCAAACAGCCACAGGCCTCAGGAACAGGCCCGTGAGGGGGGGCCGGAGCCCAGGCACGGCCACTCTGCTGTTGGGGTCTGGTTCCCAGACTGGGTCCCCTCTAAGACACCTGGGCAGCCGCATGCGGGGGGTGCAGAAGCTGGCTTTGTCTGCTCAGGGGTGGTGGTCACCTTCGGGGCCTTTGCCTACAGATGAGAACATCAGATCAGGGCTCAGTCAACATCCTCCAAAGTGTCACAGAACCCAATGTCTGGACGGGCCTGCAGCTCACCTCCTCATACTTGGTACTCCAGTAGAAATGGGCTTCTTCATCCACGTACAAGAGCAGCAGGTCACAGAGGAAGGTGATCTATAGAGAGGCAGAGGACACCTATGTCCTGCCCCTTGGCCCTGTTTCTGCCGCCTCCCCAGCCCTCACCCCTCATGACTCAATATCATGCACAGTGCGGGGGTGGGGGGTACCCAGGTGTGCCCTAGGGTGGGCCTGGACCCACAGTCACTGCAGCCAGAGGAAGCCCACATTGCCCAGACTCACCACACCCAGCCAAGCTGCTCCGGTGCCCAGAGTGATGGTTGTGGGGATGAGCCCGAACTTTCCTGCCTGAGACCAACCTGGACTGAGCCTCTGGGGCGGCGACTCTCCCTCCCACCCCCGCCACCCATTGCCCTCAGCCAGCACCTCCTACCTGCCCAGTGACAAGGATGTCAAAGCGGATCCCATAGAGCTTGAGCAGACTCCGGGCCTCCACACCTGAGGCCTTCCACCAGTGAGAGGCTGTCCTGAAGGCAGGAAAGGGGGTCTGGTGCTTTGCCTGCTGCCACTCCTTGGCTGGGCTGGCCCTCCCAGGCCTCCTTACTCATCCATTGACTCTATAAATCTCCAGCCCCAGCTGTTCAGCCCTGTGTCATTGCTGAGGACACAGGGAAAGGCAACTTGGGACCCACCTGCCTCTTGGAAGCTCCCTGCTGGGGGGGCAGATGGGTCCCTACACTGGCACTGGTAGTGGGGGTGAGGGCAGGTAGGGAGCCAAGCCCTGGGCCATGAGTCTAAAGGGTGAGGGGGAATCCACTCTCCCCTATGAACTGGGAAAGGCTTTCTGCAGGGTACACTTTCAGGCTGGTCTTCCAGGGGTCAGGAAGGAGTGCTCTAGGCAGAGAAAGTAAGACAGGGAAGATCACAGGGGTGTGGAAAGCAGAGTGTGGGCAGGGAGCTAGCCTCTAAGAGTTGCAAAGGGCTGGGAAAGCCAGGGAAGCCAGACCAGGAAAAGCCCACTGAGCAATGTAAGAGGCACCATCTCCAAGCCTGGGGGCTGTGTGTGTATATATGTGACAATGACCAGGTGACAGGAAGTGACAGGAGGATTCTAGCAGGGTGGGGGAGATCTATTTAAGAGACTCCAAGATGTGATAATAAATGCACTGCAACATCCCTGAGTATATCCTGCTTTGGAAAATAAAAAGATATAGGACTATGGGGCATCTGGGTGGCTCAGTTGGTTGAGCGTCTCCCTTTGGTCAGGTCGTGATCCCCGGGGTCCTGGGTAGAGCCCCATGTCAGGCTCCCTTCTCAGTGGGGAGTCTGCTTCTCTCTCTCTTTCTCTCTCTCTCTCTGCCCCTCCCCCTGCTCACGCACGCTCTCTCTCTCAAGTAAATAAATAAAATCTTTTTTAAAAAAGATATAGGACTATTATCGGCATAGTTGGGGAAAGTTAAATATTAGATTTGTCCTGCCGATGTTAAGCTCTTAGAGTGTGGCAATGTGCGGTCATGTGGGGCAGGTCCTTATTCTCTCGACAGTGTCGGGAGGAAGGGTGTCAGATGTCCACCATTCATTTTCAGATGGTTCCTTTGAAATCTATCTAAATATATCCGCTCACTCTAGAGAGGGAGAGAGAAAGCAAATGTGGCAAAATGGTGAAAAATAACCCCCCCCAAAAAACCCCAAAAAATCTAAAAGCCCAGATAAAGAGTAAATGGGTATGGGTGTTCACAGTACTAATCTTTGAACTTTTCTATAGGTTTTTGAAATTGTTTAGCTAAAAGCTAAGGCACAATTAAAAAAGAAACCCCCCTGTGCTGAGGAGGGAGATACCAGAGGTAGGGTAGGGCGGGGGAGGGGCTGAGGTGGGGAGTCCCAAGGGACAGAGGGGGACCAGCACAGGAGAGAGGCTGGACAGAGCCCAAGCTGGGGGACCCGGAGCTGAGATCACCCCTCCTGCCCCAGGGGCCTCCTCACACACACAAGGGAGTGTCCAGAGAGCTGGGCCGGGTACGGTGGGTCCTGGCTGCCACAGGACAGGCGGAGGCCAGAGCCCACAGGGAGCAGCAGGAGGGCAGTGGGGGCCGCACCTGAAATTGTAGCTCCTCTCCTGCAGCTGGAAGGAGTAATGGGGCCGGCAGTCGGAAGCCCCAGCATCCAGGTCACAATCCCAGTGGACTCGGACTCCCACAGCACCTCCCTGCACACAGCACATCGCTGCTTCACCAGCACTCAGGCCCTGGGCCCTCCCCCTGAGCCCTCTGGAAGCCTCCCCCCATGGACTCACCAGCAACGCCAGGTCCTCAAAGACCCCTCCAGCTGCAGCCACGAGGTCTCCAATGCGGAACACAGGGCAGTAGGGGCTGTAGTGTGAGTCGTAGCGGCAGCGCTTGAAGTAAGTGGCATCCCAGGTGTCCAAGGCATTGGATCTGGGGGGGCGGGGGAGGGGTTGGACAGTGCGGGGGAGGGGGGTCAGGTCAGGTAGCAGACAAGGAAGGTCTGGGACCCACAGGACCCACCCACACTTACTTGGAGAAATTGAACTTGTTGAAGGTGACTGTGTTCTTGACAAACAGGGTGAAGTTCTCTGCCTGGACCAGTAGTGGCTTCCTGCAGGCAGAGGGCATGTGAAGGGCATGTCCTGTGGTTCTGGGGCCCGACCCTGGAGGCGGAGGGGACACTTACACGGGCACAGTGCCGCTCTCCACGGGGCACCAGCCCTGGATCTCACAGGTCCTGTGGGTCCCATTGAATTCCACACACTGGCCTGTTTTTATGCCTTGAAAACACAAGACAAACTCCAGGCCTCCAAGTCTGTCTCCACAGGCCCGGGGGGGTGGGGGGCGGTGTTGGGCATCGACAGAAAGGAGAGATGGAGAGGCACCACCAGGCCTGCTCTCAAGAGCCACCCAGGGTCCCAGCCCCAGAACCCCAAACAAGAGGACAGGGCCCACAGTTACCGTGGCTGTGAGTCCCCGTCTCCCCTTCAGGACAGTCCTCGTCGGCCCAGCAATTAGCCAGCGGGATGGAGGGGTGCTGGGGTGGTGGTGGAAGCAGAATTGTCAAGGGCCCAGGGAGTATCTCCCCTCTGTGACCCAGCCCTGAAGCCTACAGGGACACAACCCTCCAGCCTTAGCCCCAGAGAGATGCCTGAGTTCAGGGGGCACATGGGCAAGCTGGAGGGTACAAATAAAAGGATGTGGTCAGAGGAGGGTGGTGATCGGTCCCCCAGCCAGTTAGGGATGCAGGTGCTGTATCCAAGGCAGAGCAAGCCTCCTACGTTTCTGAGTTATCTCCCCTCCAGAGGCCCAGGTCTTCTGGTCCCACTTAGATGACAGAACTAGGAAGGTGAAGGGACTTTGGGAAGGGCAATTTTGTGCCAGGGTGGAGGTCCTGGGTGCGGTGAACGAAGGGCAGGCCCCTGGTTGCAGGGGTCTGGGTGGGGAAGTAGGTAGCAGCACAGAACTGAGGGACCACAGGCTAGTCCCTCCCCTGCTTTTTCTTCTGTAAAACCTGCCACGAGGGCCCGCACACTCGCAGTATTCTAGGGACTAACAGAAAGGGAGGGGTGGCATGCTTTCTGGGGGCCCTAGGCCCTTGAAGAGGAAGGCACAGTCCCACAGACACAGTTCTGCCCCAGGCTGACAATGAACACCACTGTTCAGGTCACCTAACTCACGAACAGCAGGAGGAGCACAGTGCCAGGGTGGCAAGAAGGGCTCAGGGAGTCCGAGCCAGGTGAGACAGGGGGATCGTGGAGGGTCGGGACCACGATAAGGGGGCAGAGGACAGAGTGGGGCCACCTGTGTCCTGAGTCCGCCCTTCCTCTCTGAGCCTGGTTGGGCCACCCTCCCCTCCTATCCGACTCCATGGTGTCCACCACAGGGCCTGGTCTCTGCATCATCTGCCTCCATTCACTCAGCAGAGACCATCTCTGGCTCCGCCACGCTCCTGTGATCAAGTTCAGCTACTTAGCAGAGTACACAGGGCCCCTGAGATCTTGGGCTACCTGCCCCCCCTTGCCACCTCAATCCCAATCTAAGCTCCAACCCCACTCCGTAGCAGGTGACCCCGGAGGAGCCTCATCTCACATAGCTTGGGGCCTTTGCTCACACAGCTGCCTCTGCCTGGACATTCTCAAGATCCCACCTGAGACTCGAGTCCTGTGGGAAACCCTCCCTGAGGCCCTGGGCTGGCAGGCACGCCTCCCTGGGTCTCCAGCTATAGCTCTGGCCGCATCACAGGACCTGCTACCTTGGCTGGGCTGCCCGTGCAGGTTGCTTGAGGTACAAGGGGTGGAATTTTGCATCCTCAGCATCGGGCCTTGCCCCACCCCCACCCTGCCCCAACCTGCCCAGAGACTCAGCAGGTGCTTGCTGATGGCCTGACTCTCCAAGGAGAACAGTGCATGTGTTGGGAGGGACCAGAGGACCAGGACCCCTGAGAGGAGCTAGCAGGAACCCTGGCTAGTCTCAGGAAGCCTCGTGGCCCGATCTGATGAATTGCTTTCCAGCCCCAGAAGTTTCCTGGGAAGAGCTCAGAGCCAGGACACGAGGCAAAGAGGAATCACATAGATTCCAGAACACATGGAATGATGGCTTCAGTGAAATTTCAGGACAGCCTATAAACCAATCTGATTAATTAGATGTCTTCGGAACATTTAGAGAAGGAAGGACACCATGTGCATTTGCACATCCTTTGTCCACATGCTTCACCTCCTCTGCGGGTGGGGCCAGCCTGGGACATATGACACCCCTAGCATCTGTGGTGGCACCAAGAACCAGGACACAGGGAACAGGGGACCACACAGTTACTCTCCAGCCCCATAAGCAATCTAATGTTAGGCTTGATTTAAAAAAGAGGTTACAAAAAAAAAAAAAAAAAAAAGAGGTTACCACGGAGGTAAGCTTCCAGGGTTATGTCCTGTGTCCCAGCTGCTCAAACAAAATCCACAGCTGGACAACCATATGCTTAAAAATTGGTAAGAACAGGGATCTCTGGGTGGCTCGGTGGTTTAGCGCCGCCTTCAGCCCAGGGTGTGATCCTGGAGACCCAGGATCGAATCCTACGTCAGGCTCCCGGCATGGAGCCTGTTTCTCCCTCTCCCCGTGTCTCTGCCATTCTCTCTCTCTCTCTGATGAATGAATAAATAAAAAAATCTTTTAAAAAAATTGGTAAGAACGTAAGTTTTATGTTACGTGTATTTTATCACAATAAAAATTTTTTTGGAAAAAAACCCACAGCTGGAGGGAAGAGCAAGTGTGCTCTGTGACAGATACTGGATCCGTGGGACATCCTTAGGCAAGGGGAAAAGGTGAGATTTCAAGAAGTAAACCTGCGATTCTGGATGAGAAATAGACAAGAATAGCGGGTGAGAGGCTCCAGTGTGACCACAGTTGTAGTTAAAAATATCCAAAGATCAGAGATCCCTGGGTGGCGCTGCGGTTTAGCACCTGCCTTTGGCCCAGGGCACGATCCTGGAGACCCAGGATCCAGTCCCACGTCGGGCTCCTGGTGCATGGAGCCTGCTTCTCCCTCTGCCTGTGTCTCTGCCTCTCTCTCTCTGTGTGTGACTATCATAAAAAAATATATATATATCCAGAGATCATAAGTGACCCTGAGCTCAGTAAGCAGGAGTGTCCTGTGTTTGTCCACAAAAATGAAAGCTGACTTGGGACACATTAATAGAGACTGTGCATAGCAAAGAAGTGGTCGGAGCACCTTAGTGGGGGGGCTCACTCAGTTAAGTGGTTGGCTCTTGATTTTGGTTCAGGTCATGATCTCGAGGTCCTGGGATCAATCCCCACATGGGGCTTCCTGCTTGGTGGGGAGTCTCCTTCAGAATTCTTCTTTTCTCTCTCTCTCTTTCTGCCTCTCACCCGACTCATGTACACCCTTGTACTCTCTCTATCTAAAAATAAATAAATAAATCTTTAAACAAAGAAAAAAGAGGGGCACCTGGATGGCTGAGTCAGTTAAGCATCCGCCTTGGTTCAGGTTGTGATCTTGGGGTCTTGGGATCGAGCCCTGCATTAGGCTCCCTGCTCAGTGGGGAGTCTGCTCTTCTCTCTCTCTCTGCCTCTCCCCCTGCTCATGCTCTCTCTCAAATAAATAAATAAAATCTTTAAAAAGAAGAAGAAGAAGAAGAAGAAGAAGAAGAAGAAGAAGAAGCAGAAGAAGAAGAAAAAGAAGAAGAAGAAGAAGAAGAAGAAGAAGAAGAAGGGCAGCCTGGGTGGCTCAGTGGCTTAGTACCACCTTCGGCCCAGGGTGTGATCCTGGAGTCCCAGGATCGAGTCCCATGTTGGGTTCCCTGCATGGAACCTGCTTCTCCCTCTGCCTGTGTCTCTGCCTCTCTGTGTGTCCCTCATGAATAAATAAATAAAATCTTAAAAAAAAAAAAAAAAAGAAAGAAAGAAAAAAGAAAAGAGGAGGTGATTTTCTAGCTTGCCTCTTGCTATTAGAGCTCACCTGAGCCTTGTACCCAGTTCTGGGTGTTACACTGACAACCTGGAGGGTGCCCTGAGGTGGGACCAGGACAGGAAGGGGCCTGGACATCTCACAGGGAGCTATGGTGGAAGGCTCCAGAGGATTGCTCAGAGGTCCAGAGGCTGCACAGCCTCGAGCATGTGAGTCTACCCTGCCAAGACCCTGTCTTCTCATCTTTTTTTTTAGATAAAGATTTTATTTATTTATTCATGAGAGACACAGAGAGAGAGGCAGAGGCACAGGCAGAGGGAGAAGTAGGCTCCATTCAGGGAGCCCAACATGGGACTCGATCCCAGCATCTGGGATCAGGCCCCAAGCCAAAGGCAGACGCTCAACTGCTGAACCACCCAGGCGTCCCCCTGTCTTCTCATCTTAAATAGGATCACAGTAATTCCTACCAAGCAGGATATTTGTGAAGATTAAGTGGAACGATTCACAAAAAGACTTTAGCTCAGTACCTGGGATACAGTAGCACATACTGAACTCTCAGCTAAGAGAGCTCCCTGGGGTGATGTGGCTGGTGACCCAGGACTGGCAGAGGACTAGGGGCCCGCCGGAGAGCTCCTGGGAAGCCTTACCTCTGGGCATTTGTCCTGAACTTGTTCTGGTGTCACAAGAAAATTGGTCACCAAGAAGAACGTGTTCTCTCCCTAGAAAGCAAGTGTCAGGGTTGGTCCTTGCTTTCCTTCCCCAAAGGGTCAGGCCAGAAGTGGCAGCTTGGCTTGTGGGGAAGAGGGTTCTGGCCTGATCGAGTCACCAACTCCACCTCAGGAGAGTACCTCCAGTGAGGCCAATTGAAGTAGAGATCAGAGGTTGGCTGGGTTTCTGGCCTTTTCTAAGTCCATAACTGCTTCTTTGAGACAAGTGTACTTTTCATGTTCCTACTCATTCTCTCTGCCAGAAATGTCCACGCACCTCCTGCTTCTAGGCACTGAAGATCCAGAGCTGAGATGGACTGGGGATGTGCCTAGGCAAGTGGGGAGGTGGGCCCCTCATTACATGCATGGGTGGGGGGTGGGGGAGCAGGTGGTGAGCTCTGCGTAGGCAAAGGGTGGCTAAGGAGAGGCAGGGTGGCTGACACCCAACTGCTGTGTGTGTGAGCTCAAGTTTGGGGCAATGAACACCCAGGAAGGAGAGAAGGCAGCAGTTGTGATAATGGTCAAGATCTGGAAGGATTTGGTAGCCACCACCATGGAAAGGGAGTCTTCCCAGGGTGGAAACAAGGGCTGGTAGGGTCTGAGTGATGTCACATAGGACGCTCAGGCTAGCTGCTGGGTGGATTATGCCGGGGAACCCACTAGAAGATCATGGTCTCATCCAGGTAAGACATAGGCAGCCGTGAACACTACCAGGTGATGGAATGCACAGGGGGCACAGGTCCAGTTTGGGCCCTCGTTGGATGAAAAGAGGCCACACTGGGAGAGGGTGACGATTTCTCTTTGGACAGGAAAGGTGTGCCAGGAGGCAGCTGTACTGGGGGTAGGTGGTTGATGGGGCTACAGTTTTGGCATTGGTAGGATAAAGGTAGAAACTGAAACTGTAGACAATCTGGGTGGAGGAAGGAGTTGGAAATACTGCATGGGAGCGACAGAGGAGGAGCACCTGACAGCAGTGCCCCAGGTCAGGGAGGGGAGCATTCAGGAAGCCCCAGGCTCTGGCCTCCCATGCTTCTCCAGCCCCAGCCTCAGCTCAAACCTTGAGTTCCTAAACATTCCACTCTTCTAGGTGCAGCCTTTGTAAAGGCAGTTCCTCTGGCGTGGCTACTTGGTCCATCCCCTTGTCCACCCCCTTGTCCACCTAGAAACCTCTCACACATCCCAGAAAACCCTGTCCAGGGACCACTCCTGTGTAAGGCCCTTCCCAAGCCCAGGCCTATGATCATTCCAGCATCCCGCTCAGGCATCAGGTGCCTCTCAGGCACATGCTCGCTGCAAGGGTGGTATCAGAAGTGTCACCGCCTAGCAGCAGAACCAAGGCACCTACCTGTGGTGGCTTCACGAAATCTGCCACGTCCCACAGCCGGTTACCCAGCTCCTTGATCTGGGTCACAGAAACCCCTTTGAGTTTGGTGATGACAGAAATCTGGGGGTCCAGGTCTCGCTCCTGGTATCCTTTCTTGGCGAGGAGAGCCCACCTTAGGAAGAAGCGATGGGCAGTGTGGTATGTCCCTGGTCAGGGTGAAGAGTGGCAGAGTGGGCCCTACCCTCTTGGCCTTTCTCTTCACACATCACACAGGCTCCCAGCCCAGCATTTAGGGCCTCTGCCTCCCCTCCAGCTTCATTTCCCACACCAAACACCCTGCACAGCCCAAAAGGTCCAACCACAATCAGAGAGCCAGTGCCTTTCATGCATGTCCCCTGCCAGGCACTCATGGGTTTGGAGATGCCCACCATCACCTGCTTCACCGGTCAACACCCTCCCTCTACCTGGTTAGGCCCAACTCTTCCACAAAGACTCCTCTGACTCAGCTAAAACTGGTGGTCCCTATAGGAATTTTAGTATTCCAGCTCTCCCAAGCATCAAGGACTGACTACCTTCTCTCCCACCAGGGGCCTCCTGGGTACAGATAGGGACCCATCTTGCTCTGTGCCCAGACATCAATATGGGCTTGGAAACAAGACACAAGAAAGGAGGCAGGTGGGCACACGGGAGGACACAAGCACATAGCTTGCTCTTGTATCCACTGGCCACTAGACAAAAGATCATCCCTTCTGCCTACTTCTTCCCCTGTCCCAACCTGCTCTGCTACCACCAGCTCAGCCCCTGAAGTGTCAAACCCTCTACCCACAGGCCCAGAAGGACCAGTCATTATCCCCCCAGCCAGCCAGGCCCAGAGGCCATTCTCTTACCCCACCACGTAGGTCATGACCCCGAGCTGCAGTAGCCTCTGCAGGGCGCCCACCCGCCAGTTCCTGGTTATCACATACTTCTCCGTTTTGTAATCCAGAAGCCCCCAGCCTGCCAAGACCCCTGGGAACCCCATGCTTGCAGTTCCTGCCGGCTGCTGGGGCGCATGAGTCAGCACAGCAGCTGCAGCCACAGCTGAATAGGAGGTAAAGCAGGCGCCCAAAGCGGACCAGGCCAGCAAGCTATTAAAGGGACACTTCCACTGGGGACAGGATCCAGCCTCCACCACCAGACCCAGCCCCAGGTTCAGCCCTAGCAAGGAGCTGCCCTGAGTCTCCCACCCTCTCCCTCTGAGGGGGCCCAGGGCCAGGCAGAGAGGAGCAGCCCCTGCACCCTGCCCTCTGGCTTCACTTCCCTGGGGGAGGAGAGGAGGAGGAGAAGACAAGTGTCACAGGTACTGTGAGAGGGCAGCTTGGGGGCTGCAGGAGCCCAGAGGAGAGGTCAAGGAAAGCTTCAGGAAGAAATGACCTCTGAGCTGACACTTGCAGATTCTGAAGCTCAACAAGCAAAGCTGAGAGAAAGAAGGTTCCTGGTGGCTGAAGCAGCATGTGCGACGCTAGAGCATGAGAACTAGCACACAGGGTGAGAGCCTGACTCTGGCTCCACAGAGGAGGGTGACCCAGCTTTGCAAGGTTCCCCAGCTTCTCTGGCGCCACGTGCGGGGGAAGCGGAGGGACAAAAGCACAGGCTGCGGAGTCAGCCACGTTCCCCATTCGGTGAAAGGTGTGGGGGCGACGCTCTGCTCGAACCCGGCGCGCGCACGCTCACCTCCGCGCAGCCTGGTAGTAGGCTACCAGGTCGGCCTGGTAGGCCCACGCCTGCGGCCGTTTCCGTAGCAACTGAAAACACCGGGTTGCCCGGGCGACTGCCGCCGGGGAGGCGCGCCTCTATTGGCTGCAGCGGGCGTCTGTTCGCGGCGCGCCACATTCGATTGGTCAAATCCGTCGAAGGGTCCGCCCACATCCCCGGGGGGTGCTCCAGGCGGCGCGCCGCGCCCCACCGTGCTGGCCTCAGTGCCGACCACTGAGAAATGAGCGCAAGCGTGAGGGGTCCCTGCCAGAGGTCTGGGGAGAGGGGAGAGCGGTTGGAGGAGGAGGCAGCGGCCGCTGGGCGTCTAGCAGAGGCCCCGGAGGCCGAGGAGTGTCCGGACGTTGATTCAGACTCTGACTGGGAGATGGAAGGTGCTCCCGGGAAGGGATGGGGGCGGGCCTGCCTCCTCCCCTGGGGAGCTTCTCCCGCAGGGGTTGAGGGGCCAGGCTGGGGCCTAGTGGGCAAGGGGCCCCTGTCCGGCAGGGAGCGCACCCCTCCGTGGGACACCTTCAGGACAGCAGCGGCCCCTCCGGCCCCTTGCCCTTCCCGCAGTGCTCGTGGGGGCCACAGGAGTTCCACTATAGAAAATGCCTCAAAGTGAGTGACGTTAAACCCCGCCGAACAGTGTGAGAAGAGGTGTCTCACCCTGCAACGACAGCAGGGCTGGGGTTTCCCAACCCACAGGGAAAACTAAGTCCATAAATATTTATTATTTATTTATTTATTTATATTAAAGATTTTATTTATTTATTCATGAGAGACACACACAGAGAGAGAGAGAAAGGCAGAGACACAGGCAGAGGGAGAAGCAGGCTCCACGCAGGGAGCCCCTTGTGGGACTCCATCCTGGAACTCTGGGATCATGCCCTGGGCCGAAGGCAGGCGCTAAACCACTGAGCCACCCAGGGATCCCCCGCCAATAAATATTTAGAACTTAGAATTGTTTCAGTTTCTTCCCCCATGAAATATTCTCAAAACATACGTGTTCTGTAATCCAGCAGGAAAGACACAGCAGGCACTTTGGCGTCAGACAGGAAAGGTCCTAACCCTGACTCTGCCAGGATTGACTACTACTAGCTGTGTGACTTTAGGGAAAGAATTTGTTTTCTCTGACCTTCAATGTCCCTACTAGCACAGGGAGAAATGACTTTAGAGGGAAATGCAGGCTGCATGGTGACACAGGGCAGGGGAGTAGGCTACTGGGTCTGGAAAGGGATCCATATTCATCCTCTCCCTGTCTCCTATCAGGCATCCAGGGGCCTGGAGAACTGCTCAAGGACACCCTCTACCTGAGGTCCTGCCAAGCCCATAGTGTTGTGCCTGCCTCCTGCTTTCTGCACCTAGGGAGCACCCCAGAGCTGAACCTGCGGCACCGTGGCCTGGGGTCTCAGGTAACCCTGGAGAGACCCTGCGGTCAGGCTTGGAGTGACAGGACCTGGGAAGCAGCAGCCATGGGAGTGGACCCTTCCTGAGCCCATACCACACACACCCCTGCCTTGCTGCGTGCTAGGCATATCCCATCCCCTCATTTGGGTGTCAGCAGGCATCAAGGCTATGACAATTCAGTGTAAGGGTTGAGGGGCTTGCTGGGAGATGCTAATCTGCTGGCAGTGGGGGATGATGGTCAGGGAAAGTTCCAGAAGGTGAGGTCTGAGCAGAGCCTAGAAGGGTAAGAAAGTGTCCCCTGGGCATGTGGGAAGGGAAAGGCCTTCCAGTTAGAGGGCTGTGCCCTGGAAATGAGCCAGGATAGTGGCTAGCTGTGTCTGAGGCCTTCGCCCCTGGGAAGGACCAGGTCCTTCAGGCCCCTTTTTGTCCTAGGGTGCCCAGACTTTGGCTTCAGCATTGACCTCTAATCCCTATGTCAAGCGACTGGACCTTCGAGACAATGGGCTCTATGGGGCTGGTGTGGAGGCCCTGGCAGGTGCCCTGAGCAAAAGCAGCAGTATCTGTGGTAGGTGCTGAGCCTGGGGCAGGTGGGCAGATTTGAGTCCTCCCTTCCCTGAGGGGTGTGGGCCCCCTCACGGCTGGGCCTTCTCACCTGGGGTGTATTGGTGTTGCCATGGCAGGAGCCTCATCACAGGGTGGGGTGGTTGGGGGTGGAGTTAGACTCTCTGTGGTGCCCCCAATGCTGCGTGCTATTCCTCTCCTGACCCGCCCCCCTCCCCCAACTCCTCTCCTCTGCTGGCCAGCTCCCCTCTGCGTGTGGTTGCCTCCCATTGCCTAAATGCAGAATGAGAGAAGTCTCCAACAGAGAGGCAGGGGATGGGCCATGTGAGAGGGTGGAGGGTTGGGTGGGAATGAAGTGGGGCTGGATACCAACGCCATCTCTGTCACAGAGAGGGTGCCCCCCCCACCCCGCAAGCTGCTCCACCTCGCTGAGCCTTAGTTTTCAATCTGTGAAATGGCCCCAACAATAGCACTTAGTCCTTGGGTTTGTGCTGAGTATGAAATGAAACCACATATGTGAAGTGCTTAGCAAAGCTCCTGGCTCACTTATATGCTCCATGCATGGCCACCTGGGCTGCCTTTGGCAGTTCCCAGAAATGAATTAGTGAAGACTCTGTGGGTGTGTTATACTGCTGCTAAGCACGAATCATCCTTGGGGTGGCTGTATCACCATTGCAGGCATCCTCTACGGCACCATGAAGTAGGCAGTTTGAACCCTTTGATAAAGAAGCTGTGGATGCATGGGGAGGGTGCGGGCATCAGAGAAGCTGCCTCGGGCTGGAGGGGTGGATGCAGCTGATGAGAGGCAGAGTCACCATGCAACTGCAGGATAGTCTGGCTGCATAGCCTTGTCCACTGCCTCAGGCCTGGAGGCTTGGGGGATAGAAGAAGGTGGAAGAGGGTGGTACCTGCCTCTGGATCCCACTGACTGAGGAGTGCTGCCAACCCCTAGATGTGGACCTGTCGGACAACCAGATGGGAGTGGTGGGAGCTCAAGCAGTCTGTGCTGCCCTCATGGTGAATCCAACCATGCAGAAGGTACAGCTGGCAGGGAATGGCCTGGAGGAGCATGCAGCCCAGTACCTTGCTGAACTCCTGCTGGCCCACACAGGCCTGAAATCGCTGGACCTAAGCTATAACCAGCTGAATGACCAAGCAGGTAACATCTGGCCAGGGCCACCATGGGGCACTCAAGCCCCTCCTCCTGTGGCAGAGGTGGGTGGAGGTTGGCAAGACCACTCTGAACATTCATACTCTGGCTCCTGTTTCCCATGTCCCACTTTGGCCTGCCCCCCTCCCACTCCTTCTACACAGAACTCTTAATCCATTCCACAGATTGCCATTGCCTGCTGCTGCATGTGCCGGATGCTAATTTAGCCACTAGTGACCTGGTTGTGAACAAAACAAAGTCCCTGGCCTCGAGGAATACCTATTAACAAGATAATTCTCTGTAATTATTGATGCAACAAAATAAACAGGGCACAAGTCTAGAGAAGAATGGGGATCCCTCGTCTTAGAGTGGTGGCTGGGGAGCGCTCTGAGATGACATTTAAGTTGAAATGAACAGGGTGGGAAGGAGTCAGCCATGGCAAGACCAGGGAGAGAACATTTCAAGCAGAGGAACAGTGAACCTGCAGGTTTATTTCCCAGACTGATAGACACCAGTGTGACTGGACTAGTGAGCCAGGAGAGAGGGACTAGGCTATAGGATGAAGAGACAGTGGATGGTGCAGGCCTACAAATCTTGGCAAAAGGTATGAAGATTTTATTGTAACTGCTGTGGAAGACATTGGTGGGATTCCTTGATTTCACCACTTTATTGCATGCGCCAGGGCCTTTGCACAAGCTATCTGCTTTGCCAGGAACATGTACTTCTACCTGTCTGTTCTCAATCACTCCAATCAATTATAGGAATCACCTGGGATCTTGAATTAGGAATTCAGATTTCTGGGCCCTGGACCTGCTGAACCAGAGTCTTGGTGGGGCAAGGCCCATGCATCTACATTTCAATGGCAAATCTACATTTGCCCTAGGAGATTTATCTGATCAAGAAAGTTTGAGAATTATTATTCTGTCTCAAGCAGCTTAGAGTGGGAGTGGTACCAACCTTGGCCTTTCAAGATCAGTCTTAGAATTTAACTGCTGGAGAGCATGTTTACCTTATTATGAGAAGTCTGTGAAATTAGAAGAGAAGTTCAGGGGCACATGGTTAAGCCTCTGACTTCAGCTCAGGTCATAATCCCAGCATCCTGAGATGGAGCCCCACATTGGGCTTCCTGCTCAGTGGGGAGTCTGCTTTTCCTTCTCTCTCTGCCCCTCCCTCTGAGGGGCATTCTCTCTCTCTCTCTCTCTCTCTCTCTCTCTCGCTGTCACTCTTGCTCTCTCTTTCTTACACACACACACACACACACACACACAAACAAAATCTTTTTTAAAAAGAGAGACAAGGGGATCCCTGGGTGGCTCAGTGGTTTAGCACCTGCCTTTGGCCAAGAGCGCGATCCTGGGGTCCCGGGATTGAGTCCCGCGTCAGGCCCCCAGCATGGAGCCTGCTTCTCCCTCTTCCTGTGTCTCTGCCTCTGTCTCTCTCTCTGTGTGTCTATCATAAATCAAACAATCAATCAATCAATCAATCTTTTTAAAAAGTAAAAATAAATAAAAATAAAAAGAGAGACAAGTTCATTTCAGATTTGCAACACGCTAAGTATAGATGTCCCCCCTAGGCCTTCACAGTGAAAAGTCAAGCATCAGAGAGGCAGCCAAGATGGAGGGGAGGGAAGCTAAGGCCTCCTCTGAAGGTGGTGCAAATATGCTGTAAGGAGGACTTCAGCTCAGAAAAGGACAAACTCAGCAGGACCATTTTGTTTTCCCAAGTGGGGATCTGTAGGTGGGCCCGACTCCCTTGAAGGGTGTAGGGCTTGGGTCTCAGTCTCCCCATCTGACCCATGGTGAATGAAGGTAACACCTACCTCCTAGTCGGCTACAGAGGTCATGAAGGCCAAGCATTGGAGTTTCAAGAGGCTGATTCTTGTGCGTAGAGGAACCTTCTCACCCTCTAGTTCAGCAAAGAAAGGGCTTCCCTAGAAAGTGAGGACCACCGCCCTCTCCTCCCAGCCCTAGAAGTGTCAGGAGGGGCGAAAGTACACCTGTAACCGAGAATCAGCGGGTGTCAGACCCAGTGCAGGGTTTGGAATCCAGAGCCCTGTTCCCGGGAGGCTGCACAGGGGAGTCCCGCTGCCTTGCAGGGAGCTCTCCGAGGTGCTAAAGTATCTTGCTGCAGTGGTTCTAGCCTAGCAGGCTGTAATTTTCTTTTCTTTTCTTTTCTTTTCTTTTCTTTTCTTTTCTTTTCTTTTCTTTTCTTTTCTTTTCTCTTCTCTTCTCTTCTCTTCTCTTCTCCTCTTCTCTTCTCTTCTCTTCTCTTCTCTTCTCTTCTCTTCTCTTCTCTTCTCTTCTCTTCTCTTCTCTTCTCTTTTCTTTTCAAACTTATTTTAAAATAATCTCTGCACCCAAGATGGGGCTTGAACTCACAGCCCCAAGATCAAGAGTCCCATGCTCTACTGACCAAGCCAGCCAGGCACCCCAGAGCAACCTAGTCAGATGCTGGGTTAGAGCATCTGTTTTTCCTCTGTGCATCTCTTCAAACTAGCCTTACTAACCCACATGAGGAGCTAAGGTGGAGAGGGGTCATATTCAGATCCATGGAGAGGGGTCAAATTCAGATCCTTGAGGGACTCCCAGGCTGGTGGGAGAGACTGGCTGGACAAAGGGAGATCATTCAACCAGAGCGTGGAAGGATAGAAGCATGGTGGACATGGGGCCCAAACAGCACAGCCTCGCTGGGCAGGCAAGGTTTCCTGATGCCGTGAACCCAGGTTAGAAGGATGGGATGCTATTAGCCAGGTGAATGAGGAGGGCCAACAGTTCTACACAGGGGGTAGCCCAGAGTCATGTCGGTGCTGGTGCTTTTGAGCACTGGGAGCAGGTCAGATTGGCTGAATCCTGAAAGAGTGGAGAGCATGATGGGTGGGTGGGGCTTCTTCTGTCCATCTTTACATGCTAAAAATCTCTCAAGATTTCTTACCCTGCACTGCTCCCTCTTTCCTATCTCTGCCACAAGTGCGTCCTCTCTACACAGCTGCACCAGCTTCATCACCTCTTGCCTATAGGCTATGACACAAGCCTTCCAACTGGTGCCCTGGGTTCTCCTCTCTGCTCTCACCCACCTCAGTCCATTCCCTATACCCGCCTCTGAGGAATTCAGCTTTGTCATTGTTTTTTAGTATTTTATTTATTTATTCATGAGAGACACAGAGAGAAGGCAGAGACATTGGTAGAGGGAGAAGCAGGCTACCTGCAGGGAGCCTGATGTGGGACTCAATCCCAGAACTCCGGGATCACCACCTTAGCTGAAGGCAGAGGCTCAACCACTGAGCTACCCAGGCTTCCCACCTTTGTCATTTCTTAAAGCCTCCCTGCCTACTCACCACTAACTGGCTGGTGCCCAAAAGCCTTGGCCCAGCATTGAAGGCCACTTGGCATCTTTCCAGTGCCCATTACTCCTACCTCGTTTCACTGGCTCCCACCCACCCACCAGGCCTGTGGGCATTTCCACAAGTGTTCCATGCTCCCTCGTGCCTCCATTAATTCAAACTTTGCTGTGTGTGTTCTCTGCTGTGCATGCACACACACGGTGAATCCCTCAGTCTTCAAATTTATCTCCTCTGTCCTCACTTTCCTGACACCCGCCTAAGGCAGGATTAGTCCTTAACCCTATTTATTTCCACATTTATGTAGTCTATAATAGATCACATCCTATTAATTTGTATTTACAATTGGACAACATGGATTTGAACTGCATGGGTCCACCTATACACCTTTTAAAATAAATGCAGTACAGTATTTTTTAAAGATATTATTTATTTATTCATGAGAGATGCAGAGAGAGAGGCAGAGACATAGGCAGAGGGAGAAGCAGGTTCCCTGTGGGGAACCTAATGTGGGACTCATCCCAGAACTCCAGGATCATGACCTGAGCCAAAGGCAGATGCTCAACCACTGAGCCACCCAGGTGTCCCCAATACAGTACAGTGTTATATGTGTATTTTCTTATGACTTTCTTTTTAAAAGATTTATTTATTTATTTATTTATTTATTTATTTATTTATTTATTTAATTGAGAGAGAGAATGATTGGGAGCGTGCAGAGGGGGGAGGGGCAGAGGGAGAGGGAGAGAGAGAATCTCAAGCAGGCTCCACACCTAGTATGGAACCCAACATGGGGCTTAATCTCATGATCCCCAGATCATGACCTGAGCCGAAATCAACAGTCAGATACTCAACCAACTGAGCCACCCAGGAGCCTAATGATTTTCTTAATAAAAAAATTTTAGGGGCACCTGGGTGACTCCGTCGGCTAAACATCTGCCTTTGGCTCAGGTCATGACTCCAGGGTCCTGGGATCAAGCCCCACATCAGGTTCCCTGCTAAGTGGGGAGTCTGCTTTTCCCTCTCCCTCTGCTGTTCCCCCTGCTTGTGCTCTCTGGCTCTCTCTCTCTCTCTCTCTCTCTCTGTCAAATAAATAAAAATCTTCAAAAAATAAAATTTTCTTTAGCTTACTTTTTTATAAAAATACAGTGTATAATGTGTATAACATACAAAACATGTTAATCAACACTATATGTTCTTGGCAAGGTCTTCTTTCTGGTCAACAGTTGAAGTATGGGGGAGTCAAAGTTATATGCAGGTTTGGTGCCCCTAATCCCCATGTTGTTCAAGGATCAACTGTATCTCCCCCATTAAATGTGAATTCCTTGAGGACAGGGCAGGCCCATATTGGCTTCAACTTAGTGACCCTTGTGTCCCAAAGAGACTCTGGCATGCAACAGTTATCAGGATTCTTTTTTGAAGGAATGAACAGAGAATAAGGTCTGTCTTGGTGTTTCTGAAGGGGAGATGCTCGGGCCGGCCCTGGCAGAAAATACAGGACTCACTGAGCTTAATATAAGCTGGAATCACCTTCGAGGACCAGGAGCTGTGGCCTTTGCCAGGGGACTGGAGGTATGAAGACCCCTGCTGCCTATCTACCCTTCTGGCCTGTCCTATGGGGACTGATTTCCCAGGTGCCCGCTCCCTGTCTTCACAGGTCTTCAGAAACGAGCCTTGGATCTTTTAAGAAGAGCTTTAAAAACATTTTGTTTGGTGACTTTAATTTTCCCAGCCCCATTACATGACTCCAAAACACCAGGCTCACTCTCACGACACTTACTGAAGGGTCTTGGGTTGAGCGTTGCACACCTTCTCCAGATATTATAGATATTACAGACATGGGGCTGGGGGGAGGGATATCGTGCAGTCTGGTGAAACATGCTCACTGTGGGCATATGCAGATGCCTCCCTGAGGAGACACCCTGCACCCTTGGGTCCCAGCACACGCTCTCAAACATCCCACCTGCTTCCTTAGATGTTGTGGTTCGTAGGCCTTGGGAATGAGTGGCTCCTATCTGCCAGGATGCCCCTGGTACCGGCTACATTTGTGGGGCCCTCTTCAGGAAATGGCAGCAGGTGCCTTGCTTCCCCCACCCCCCAGGGTGACCTGAGGATCCTGCTCCACAAGTGGTAGGTCAGGCTTTGTCTTCCCATTGCAGCCACAAGCTCTTGCCCTTCTCCCCACCACAGTCTCCAACAACCCCTCACTGGAGCCCATCTGAGATCCTGCTCTGTACCTCAGAGTACCTGCCTTTGGGTCCTCCAAGTGGGCATGGAGCCGGATCACTGCCTCTCTGGGGTCTGCTGCTAGGCAGTCTCTGAGGGACATCCACACCCACACCCACGTTTGGTGCTGTGCTTCCAGTCATTCCGTTCTCCTGGTCACCATCATTCAAGCCACAAGATTCTTACCTGGAACCTCTGACCTTCTGTTCTCAGTCTGTGCTTTTTGTACCTTGGGCCTCCTGGCCTCTGAGGCTATGGCCCCAGACCACCGACACGGGAGGTCTCCTGGCTTCACTCTTTTGCATTCCAGGCAAACATCTTCCTCAGAGTCCTGGACATCTCATACAATGGCCTTGGAGATCCTGGAGCATCCGCGGTGGGTGAGGCACTTAAGACCAACAATGTGTTGGAGGAACTCAACATGAGGTGAGGTGCATAGGGTGGTCCCCATGTCACAGCCTCCAACTCCAAAGCCACCAAGGGATCAGGGACTCCATGATCCTGCTGCTGTTTACCACCTTAACTCCCAAACTTATTACAGTCTACCTATGATGGGGCTTGGGCCACAATCCAAGAGGACTCAGCCCTTTCTCACTGAAGTTCATCATTGTACCTTGCATCTCATAATTGCTGCTGCACAGGCGGGGGCTGGGAATTGAAAACATGCATGTAAAACATCTTCAGCAGGTAGGCACCTAGGTCGCTCTGTCGGTTAAGTGTCCAAATGTTGATCTCAGCTCTCGGCTGGGATCTTGATTTCAGGGTGGTGACTTCAAGCCCCACATTGGGCTCCATACTGGGTATGGAGCCTACTTCAAAACAAAACAAAACAAACAAAAATCTTCAGCAGAGCTTAGTGTGGGGTGAGTGCTCCTGTTCTGCTCAGCACATGACGTCTGTGAGCTGCTCCTCCCAGCCTCAGCAAGTAACCAGAGCAGGGGCCGCAAACCACAGAGAAAGAGAGACTGAAGCCCTACAGGTCCTGGACTTGTGTGGCTGAGCACTTGCCCCAGGGGGGCAGGGCGCTGCTGCATTGAGCAGGGTCTGCTCAATTCTGCTGCAATTCTGTCCTTCCCATGGAAGGAGTCAAGGCCAGAAGAGGCCACAAGACATGCTGGAATGTGAGGGCAGAGCTGGAGTGTGAGAGGTCAGAGGGTAGTGGGACTGGCTCCAAGATGAAGAGGCCAAGAGAGGTGCTGGGGCCAGAGTTTAGGTCCATCTTGAGAAGCAGGAGGAGAGAGCTGAGTGGTTTCCAGGACAGATGCTGTCATGGTGATAGGAATGGAGGGCTGACTGGGGCAGAACATGTGGGAGGACCTGCTGAGCTCTGAGGGCCTGGGAGCAGCAGCTGGCCTCCACGAGGTGGGAAGAATGCTCTAGGTGTGTTTGCTGAGCAATCTCCCTGAACACTAGGAGCCTCCAATGAAGGAGCCTTTACATACTGACCTGCCCAAGGTCCCTGAGGCATCAGCGGATGCTGGATCGTGAAGCCTAACCAGGTGGATGCACCAGCAACACCAGCTGGGACCCTGGGACAGTCTGGTGGTGCACAGCTACTCAGAAGGTAGCAAAATGCACGTGTCTTCCTGTTGCAGCAACAACCGCATCTCTGCAGTGGGAGCCTTGAGCCTGGGCCTGGGCCTCCGGGTCAACCAGACACTGAGGATTCTTGTTGTGAGTGCTAGCCTGATGGGGGAGGCCCCAGCACAGACTTGCCTATGCATGTCCACACATATCCCTCCTCTCGTAGTGGGGTACACAGGTTCTAGAGCCCAGAGAAGGGAGGGGGCCTCCTGGTTTCCTCTTATGACCACTTATTTCCCTTGCCATTCAATCACCCACCTTCTTCAATCATCCATGTACTTCTTCAGACTCTTCCTCACCCATCCTTCCCTCCCAGTGGTATCACTGCACCTCTCAGCTGTCCTTATTCTTTTTCAGCTCACAGGGTCAGCCCAGGTGTACTGTTGGCCATGCTCAGACCTACCGGAGGCCTCGTGTGCCCACCAGGGGTTCCCTTCCTTCAGGGTTGCAGTGGGGTAGGAATGGCTAAGTAGGGCTGAGAGCAGAGGACAGAGAAGGGAGGGTGCAACCGAGGGTAGAGCAGGCCCCTGAGGGCCACTGTGCCATCAGCAAGTGCTCAGAGTACAGTACTGTCAGGTCCAGGGGGCATCCAGCACTGCCTGGCTCTCAGCTCCCTCAACTGGCAGAGGAGCCCCCTGTAGCATTCCCATCCCCAGCCTGAGGTTCACTCCTCTCCTACCGCTCCACCCCGACCCCTGCCTACAACCCAGACCTCTCTTAAGCTCTGGATCCCCATTTCCAGCCACCTGCTGGACGGTCCCCTGGATGTCTCATGGGCACAAAGCACAACTTGAAGGCATCACCTCTCTCTAGGGGCTGCTTCCTGGGGGGGAGGGGCTCCCCATCGAGTCAGAAGCGAGGGCCCCATGCTACCCCTCCCTCTTTTTCCCACATCTTCCATCCTTCACCTTCCTTCCTGCAGAGTACTCAGGCTGTCTACTCCTCACTTCCCCTCACATTCTGTGCTAGTTTCCCATCTCTGGCCCTTCCTTCCTACCTACCTGGTGATCTTTCTAAACTAGAAACATGCTCCTGTCCCCTCTTGCTTTAAATCTGTCAGCAGCTCCCTCTGGATAAATCCAAGCTGAGTAGCATGTCATTCACTACACCCTGGGCTCTGGGCTTTGCTAAAAACCCTCTGCCTTCTGCCTGTGAAGCTCATTCTCTCCCCCTCAAGCTGCTCTGAATTTCCTGCACATGGTGCAAGTTCTCCCCTCTGTTTTGCTCCTCCAGCCCTCCTTGCCGAAATACCCCGCTCTGTCCACCTCACCTGTAAAGCTCAGGGCAGGTGTTTGATCGTCTGCCTAAGCCTTATCTCCCCAGGGAGCTGATGCACACTCTCATTGCACTGCGTTTTCATGACGTTTCCTTTTCCTCTCTTCCCCCTGACAGGTGAGCTCTTTAAAGGCAAGATGTGCCCTGTGTGTCTGTATCTTTGGCACCCAGGACAGAGTTGGACACAGCCAGTGTTCAGGCAGTGCTTCGCCCTCTCTCCTCTTCCCTGGCCTCACAGCCTCACTCAGGGCATTCTGTCAGTGGAGACAACTTCTGAGCTGGGACAGTGGGGCTGTCCTGAGCCACTTGTCATCAGATATGAAGAAGCCCTCTTTCCCTTTTGAGTTGCTCCACCAGCCTCCCTGGGCTCGGTTTTGCTCAATTGTATGCATGTTTCTCAGATCTCCAGGAATCCCATACGAGGTGAAGGCTGCTTTGGAGTTCTGAAGTCCATCCGGGATAATCCAATGTCCGCCCTAGAACTTCTGGATTTCTCTGTAAGGGCTTTTAATAAATCTCATCTATGATCCTCCCAACAGCCCCACACGTTATCATTTAGAGGAAGAAAATGGGGATTAGAGAAATAGAGTGCCCTGCCCGGATGCTCAGTGTGGCTGGGCCTGAGTTCCACCCCAGGCCTTAATGTCAGGTCACAGTGCCACTCTGGCTCTGCTCCCATGCCTAACGGGAGGAGGGGGTATGGCCATGGCCTCACCTCCAACAGTACCTGGGGTTGTCATTGGCTGAGAGACAATAGGTGGCTCAGAGGACACAAAGTTCAGTGTTCTCTGATGTTGGATTTGCAGGTTCAGTACTTGTAAGGCACCTCACCCTGCCACCTGGCCTGTTCTGCCTGGAGGTGGACATGGTGCTGGAAGATTCACTTATGTGGCTTCGAGGGAGACTAAGATTCCTTTTCATTCGACTGTGCCTTTTTAATATAGAAAATTAAAAGCAGTTAAACATTAAGGAGAGAATCCCCAAATAGAAGTATTAGAAGGAAGTCTAGTCACAAATCACTGCTTATTCTAACCTTGGTTTGTTTCTTTTTTATTTTTTTTCCTGTTTTAATTTCTAGGATGGTAAGTATTGATGGCTCTAACCTATACAAACAAAGCCTTTCTGGAAAATTTAAGAATTTTTAAGAATAGAAAGGGGCTCTAAGCCAGAGAGTTTGAATAAAGGTTGCATGTGGTGAAAACATCGAGATCTGAGGCTTCTTATTTTTATTTGTTATTTAAAAAAAAAAGATTTTATTTACTTATTTGACACACAGAGAGAGAGACCACAAGGAGGGAGAGTGGGAAAGGGAGAAGCAGACTCCCCGCTGAGCAGGGAGCCCCACGTGGGGCTTGATCCCAGGACGCCAGGATCATGACCTGAGCTAAAGGCAGATGCTCAACCAACCGAGCCACCCAGGTGTCCCTAACTCTGGTTTATTTCAACCCAGATTTCAGTCAAAACCTTCCAGAGATGTGTTTTTACAGTTCCAATCCCTCAGGCTTTGGACAACTGATGACAGCCTTATTGCTTCCTTCTGCCTTCCCAGAGATTAGCTTGCCTTGACCATTTTCCTTCTGTTCTGAGAATTCCTGTCAGCATTGGATTCTATCATTAAAAGAGATTGAGAGAGAGAGAGAGAGAGGCTTGGCCGTTTCAGTTGGAAGAGCATATGACTCTTGATCTCGGGGTTGTGCGTTCAAGCTCCATGATGTTGGGGGCAGAGATTACTTAAATAAGTAAATATTTCAAAAAAACAAATAAAGGAATGATATATGAAATGTTTCTGCAAATATACGTGCTTATTTAATATAAAGTATGATTATTATCAGGAGATTTAATGTAATGGAAACACCACAGAGGTAAGAGTCTGACAGTCCTGGGACCAAATCCTGAGTCATCAACATGGGATATTCTGAATTGGAGAATGATACTAGTTTAGATGCAATGCTATATTTCCCTGTTCCTTTGCTCTTTTTAATGTAATCTCCCCAGCCTTATATTTTCTCTTGCGGTTTAAGGGAAATACTTCTAAATCCTGACAGTTCATGTAAAACCCTTTCCAGGGCTCAGCTTTGTCTTTAGATGAAATGGGGCTGAAATATCCCAGCCAGGCCCATTGTGAAGAGGGGATGAGCTAGCAGACCCCACAGGAGAGGTCTGTGTAGAGATGGACCCCACTGGTGCTAGTATTCTTTCCCTCACTCCCCTTGGTCTTCATTTGTTATTGAGGAATAATATTTATTCTGAAAAGTGCACATGGATTAGGGCTGTGAATTTTCTACAAACAGCACACACCTATGCAACCAGCCCCCAGATCAAGAAATAGTGCAGGCCCCAAGGAGCTCCCCTGGAGCCCCTTCCCTTCTCTATTTTAATGGTTTGGCGAGTAATGACATTGTCATCCATAGCATAGAAGCTGTCCTAAGGAGTTTCTTCTTCTTTTTTTAAACATTTTATTTATTTCTTTATTCATGAGAGAGAGAGAGAGAGAGGCAGAGACACAGGCAGAGGGAGAAGCAGGCTCCATGCAGGAGGCCGATGTGGGACTCGATCCTGGAACCCCAGGATCATGCCCTGGGCCAAAGACAGGTGCTAAACCGCTAAGCCACCCAGGGATCCCCTAAGGAGTTTCTTCAAAACCCTATGTGTATAAGTGAAAAACAGTAAAGTTCTCAAAAGGTGATGATGTACTGCCTTGTAATGCATTTCTTCTCAGGATATCCAAGTGGACAGAGAGTTTGATGACTTCACTAGCTCCGTGAAGGAAGTTCTTCCAGCACTCCATGTAAAGACTGCTACCCACGGACTGGAGTACAAAAAAGAGTTGCCACCAGTCTTCGCCCTGTCCCTATCAGCATCTGCCCCTAAGTGACTATGGTATGTGGCTTCCTCATCTCACATTGGCCACTTCAACTTCAATGCTGGGGGTCCTTGGCTTCACGATGCCTTATTACCACTTGAGTCTGCAGTGAGCCCCCATGTCAACCGGGTAGTAAGTCCTGTGGAGCCTATCTTCACAATGACTCAGACACCTGTATTCTCCTTTCCATCCCATGGCCTCTGTCAGTGCAGAGACTGGGCCTTCCTTTGGTCACACCAATTTGTGTAACATGAACTTGTACCATGCACTACACATTGAGCTGGGTAGGGGGTCAAAGATGTCCAAAGTCCCTGCCTTGGTGACCTCGGGAGACAATGAAAGTACAAACTGAACTTGCCAAAATGCAAACAGACACAACTTTTTTGGAAGGCAATTTGTCATTATACACCAATAACCTTAAAACTGCCTGTGCTCTTTGATTCAATGGTCTGATTAATCTGCTCTGCAGAAGTAGCCAGAGCTGCATAAAAAGATTGATGCCCAAAGGTGTTCACTGAAATACTATTTATAATATTTCAGTTGGAAATTATCTAAATGCCCAGTAACAGGGAATAGGCTAAGATTTGGAAGTCTGCAAACATTAAAAGCCAAGTGTTCAAAGAATATTTAACAAGTTATGAAAATGTACATAGTTAATGTTAAGTGAGAAAATCAGGATAAAAAATCATATGGTTTGTCTGATAGTTCCTTAAAATACTAAATATGTAGTTTATCATAGGCCCAGCAATTCCAATCACAGAGAAATGAAAACATATATTTACACAAAAACTTGCACACAGATGTCCACAGACACTTTGTTCATAATATCTACAAGGTATAAATGTCATCAACCGATGAATGGATAAATAAAATATGGTATATGCATACAATGGAATATTGTTTGCCTACAAAAAGGAATGAAATTTGGGTTGATAAAAATGTTCTGGGATGCCTGCGTGGCTCAGCAATTTAGTGCCTGCCTTCAGCCCAGGGAATGATCCTGGAGTCCTGGGATCGAGTTCCGCATCAGGCTCCCTGAATGGAACTTCTCCCTCTGCCTGTGTCTCTGCCTCTCTCTCTCTCTCATGAATGAATAAATAAATAATCTTTTAAAAATTTCTAAAATTGAAAAAAAATAAATTTCTAAAATTGATTGTGGTATTGGATGCACAACTCTGACTATACCAAAAGTAATTAAATTGTATACTTTATTTTTTTTAAAGATTCGTTTATTTATTTTAGGGGTAGAGAGGGACAGAGGGAGAGAGAATCTTAAGCAGACTCCTTGTTGAGCACAGAGCCTGTCGCAGGGCTTGATCTCATGACCCTGGGATCATGACCTGAGCCTAAAACAAGAATCAGATGCTCAACTAACTGAGGCACCCAGGAGCCCCTGAATTGTACCCTTTATTTTTTTCTCCTTATTTTTTTACACTTTTAAAATTTAAATTCAATTTGCCAACATACTGAATTGTACACTTTAAATAGATAAATTGCATGATTTGTGAATTGTAGCTCAATAAAGCTGTTTATAAGAAAAAGGAAAGAAGTATCGTGCTACTACAGGAATGTATCGTTTATCAGGAGGACTGTGTCATGGTACAACATGAACGAACCTTGAAAACATGATGCTAAGTGAAAGAAGCCATTCACAAAAGACCACATACTGTATGATTCTGTTTATATTAAATGTCCAGAATTGGCAAATCTATAGAGGCAGAAAGTAGATTCGAAGTTGCCTAGGGCAGGGGTGCCAGGCTGGCTCAGTCCATAGAGTGTGTAACTTGATCTCAGGATTGTAGGTTTGAGCCCCATGTTGGGTGTAGAGATTGCTTTAAAAAATAGAAAGAATAGGGTTGCCTAGGTGGCTCAGCGGTTGAGCATCTGCCTTTGGCTCAGGGCATGATCCTGGTGTCACAGGATTGAGTCCCTCATCGGGCTTCCTGCGAGGAGCCTGCTTCTCCCTCTGCCTGTGTCTCTGCCTCTCTCTCTCTCTCAGTCTCTCTCATAAATAAATAAATAAATAAATAAATAAATAAATAAATAAATAAATCTTTAAAAAAAATAAATCTTTTTAAAAAATATAAAGAATAAAAAAAAAAATAAAGAAGTTGCCAAGGTCTGGGGATATGGGAGGGACTGGGAGTTGACAGCAAAAGGGCATGGATGTCTTTGGGAGGTAATAAAAATGTTCTAATTGTGTTCTGATTGTGGTGATGGTTGCACAACTCTTAATATACTACACAACCACTGGATTGTACACCACTTTATTTATTTATTTATTTATTTATTTATTTATTTATTTATTTATTTATTTTTGTACACCACTTTAATTATGGGGCGCCTGGCTGGCTCAGTCGGTAGAACATGTGACTCTTGATCTCTGGGTGTGAGATCAAGTCCCACACTGGGTTTAGAAATTACTTAAACATAAAAAAAAATCTTTTAAAAAATGGGTAAATTGTATGGAATGTGAATTATATCTCAAGAAAGCTGTTACAAAAACAAATCCAACGTATTGTTAGATCCAATTGTATGAAAAACCTGTAGATATGGAGAAAAAAAAAAGACTAAAAACTCTGATATACTAATAATGTTTAACTCTCAGTTGTGAGGGGATGATTTTTATTTTTTTTATATTATCCTTCATTTTCCACACTTTTTACTCTGAATTTGCGCAACCAGCAAAATAAATAGTACTTTTTTTTTAATTTTTTATTATTTATTTATGATAGTCACAGAGAGAGAGAGAGAGAGGCAGAGACACAGGCAGAGGGAGAAGCAGGCTCCATGCACCAGGAGCCTGATGTGGGATTCGATCCCTGGTCTCCAGGATGGTGCCCTGGGCCAAAGGCAGGCACTGAATCGCTGCGCCACCCAGGGATCCCTAAATAGTACTTTAAAATGTGAGAGGCGCCTGAGTGGCTCAGTTGTTTGGGCATCTGACTCTTGATTCAGCCAGGGTCATGACCTCAGGGTCCTGGGATGGAGCCCTGTGTCAGACTCCTTGCTCAGAGGGGGTCTGCTTGTCTCCCTCTCCCTCTGCCCCTCCCCCTGCTTGTGCTCTCTTTCTAAAATAATAAAAAAATCTTAACAAAAATAAGATGTGATGGGCAGCCTGGGTGGCTCAGCGGTTTAGCGCTGCCTTCGCCCAGGCCATGATCCTGGAGACCAGAGATCGAGTCCCAGCTTGGGCTGCCTGCATGGAGCCTGCTTCTCCCTCTGCCTCTCTCTCTCTCCCTCTCTGTCTCTCATTAATAAATAAATAAAATCTTAATAACAACAAAGGATCATGACCTCACTAGTTTACTGACCAAACAAGCAGTTAGGCACTTCTTTTTTTTTTTTTTTTTTCAGTTAGGCACTTCTAAGCAGCTGATCAGCACAATCGCAGACACAATCACCAGATGTATCTAATGAAATCTCTAACTTAAGAAATACTTTTTCAGAATCTAAGTCTCCCGAGATGGAGCACACTTCGGGGACTAGAGGAAGGCACTCAAGTCACAAAGTAACATCTGTGAACATGAGGTCATAGGCCTCCGATCAAAAGCGTCCACTTTCTCAGGAGACCCTCTGACCCAAATTTTGCCCATAAAAACCCTCACTTATGAGCCATCAGGGACTTTGAGTATTGGTTTCCTGTTCTCCTTCCTGGGTGGCACCACATCAATAAACAGTGTATCTTCACGACAAAAGCTCGATGCGGTTTTTTCACGGGCTTGCCGGGCGTGGGTGGGTGGCGCAACTCTCCTCGGGATTGTTTACAGGTGGGTGATGGGCAGGCCTCCTGGAGGCAAGTCGTGTTTGCAAGGACCTGAATCAGGAACGGGCAGATGGATGGGCCTGGAGCTCCCAGCAGGAAGGCAGCGTAATCTTTTTTTTTTTTTTTAATTATTTTATTTTTTTATTTATGAGACACACACACACAGAGGCAGAGACTTAGGAAGAGGGAGAAGCAGGCTCCCTGCAAGGAGCCCGATGAGGGCCTCAATCCTGGATCCCGGGGTCACGCCCTGAGCCGAAGGCAGACACTCAACCGATGAGCCACCCGGGCGTCCCAAGGCGGTGCAGTCTTGACCCGAAGCCGTTCGCACGTTGGGGACTTGCATGCATGGAAAAGTCCCGCGTCCCACGCAGGGGAAACCGTGGCCACTCCAACCTAAAGGCCGAAGACGCACCAGGATGCTCCGCCTTTGGCTAGGCGCAGCCTTCCCGCCAAAGCCCCATCCAATCAGAAAGCGCCATGCTCCGTGAGTCAAGCCACGGCCAATCAGAAGTGGCCTTCCAGGCCTCGGTCCGCCCCGAGGCGCTGCGGACCAATGGGCGGCTGGGCAGCGACGGGCCAATCCGCGGCAGCGTGCGCTCGGCGGCGGCGGCGGCGGCGGCAGTTGGGCGCGTGGCGTCTGTGGCGGCAGTTGAGGTCTAGGAGCAGCGTTGGGCAGCGGCGGAGCTCACCATGGTGAGGCCCCGGGGCGTGGTCCGCGGTGGCGCGACCACCGCCACGATTGCTGCGTGAATGCCCGGGCTGGAGGGTGGACGACGCCTGTCACGTGAGGCGATAGGCTGGGGCACGGCGGGGACGGAAGCCAGGGCCGGGGTGCGCCCGGGAGGCCCCGGGCTGCGAGGCGAGCGGGCCGTGTGCTCTCACTTGGCCCTTGGGCGCGTGGGCCCGAGGGCCGTGGCGGCCTGCTTCCCGGGGGTCGGCAGGTGCAGGCGGTCCTGCAGAGATTGCGCCCTTCTCCAGCCAGGCTGGCCGCTGGGCGGTTGGCGGCCTCGGTGCGGTCTCGGAGAAGACCAGCCGCAGTGGTGGGTTCCTGAACACGGGAGGGTCCTTCTCAGACTTCTGGGCCCCAGGACATCCCTACGGTATTACAAGTTATCCAGGACTCCAGAAAGCTTTTGTTTGTGTGGGTTACATCCATAGGCATTTGTCATGTTAGACATTAAAAAGTGGGACACTTTAAAAATATTTGTTCACTTTAAGGCAACGCGTAAATAACAAACATCCAAGTCGTAATAGCCATAGATTGTCAGCTCTTTGTAGGAAAATAACATTCCATGACAAAAGCAGCTAGTTCACTTGGCAACCCAAAACACACAAATGCTGTTTCTCGAGAGCTGTATTTTAGCAGATGCACAAGTACTTTATGGATACTTTATATTTTGTCTTAGTTCTTGAGAGCGGAAATTTTATTTATTTATTCATGAGAGACACAGAGAGGCAGAGACACAGGCAGAGGGAGAAGCAGGCTCCATGCAGGGAGCCCGACGTGGGACTGGATCCCGGTCCCCTGGGCTAAAGGTGGCACTAAACTGCTGAGCCACTGGGGCTGCCCTGATTTTATTATTTTTAAAGATTTGCCTATTTATTTTTAGAGGCAGAGCCTGCGGGCAGGGGCCAGAGGGAGAAGAGAGAATCTTCAAGTAGACTCCCCACTGAGCATGGAGCCCAATGCAGGGCTGAATCCCAGGACCCTGAGATCATGACCAGAGTTGAAATCGAGAGTTGGCTGATTAACTGGCAGAGCTACCTATGCCTCATGCGGGTATAGATTTTAGAAAATTAATAATTTTTGCTTCATCATGAACATTCTTAAATGAAATTGACCTTTTTTCCCCTTTTTATCTTGTTACCATGTGTTCATAAAGGTGGAGAATCTATTGAGTGCCGGTACAGTTTGGTGCTGCTACCTTGATTTGTGCTCAAGCACCAGCAGTTCTACCCACTTCTGATTATGTACCATTAGTGTAAATGTGAACATGGTGAGACGGGCTGTCCTACTATGAAACTGCTTTAATTTCCATGTACCCTGAATAGGTGTTTGGCTCTCTAGTGGCCTGGGAACTCCAGATTACTTTGAGGACTGTTGCTGGGTTGGGAATCAGTAGAAACAATGGATCCAAGGAGGATGGATTCCTCCAAGGAGGAAACAGAGCTTTATTGTAAAGTAAAGGAATGAGGAAAGCAGAAAGGTCTGCACATTTGCTGGCTGGAAATTGAAGCTTCTGGATAAGTAGGGAATAAGGTTATCTGCCAAGAATACGAAGAGAGCAGTTGGGCTGGCGCCTGGAAAAAAAAACAGGAAGTTTCAAATAATTTTTTCAGAGGAGATAAAACAGACTAAAGGAAATGTAAAATTTTAATGATCCACGTGAGGTTGGCAATGAATTTATAACTTATATAAATTTATAATTTCTGTTGAAAGCTAGGAATGATTTTCCTGATTACTTTTGATTAGTCTCATTGGTTAGATAATCAGATGAAAATGACCTTGCAAATCACATAGCACATCAGCCCCCATTTTGTAAAAGAAATTGAGGCATTTTCTCAGAGTACAGAGCTTACTGTCATCATAGTGCGGCTGAATAAGTAGAAAACCGAATCAGGCACTCTGTGAAGTACAGGCTGCTTGGATTTAAGTAAGGCAAAATGAATAATACAGATTTGCAAATGGTGTGATTGGGTGGATTCCAAATGACTTGCCAGAGTGTTGCTGGGTTCCTTTTCTGAAGGATTGAGCTCTTGTCATTGGAGAAGTTCTTTCTGGAACTGAATGGTTCCTTCTGGATGGATTCTTGGGGGTTTGCAGCATTGTGTGAATCTCTGTGCTCCTAATTTGAACTTTAGTGCTTGTAATATAAAACAGGACTTCAAGTTCTCGGTATATTTTACATTAGGATTTAGAGTAGGTGGGACACCTTGAATTTCATTTGAGTTCCTCTAAGGATAACATGTCTAAAATAGAACAAATGATTAATGACTCTACAGTTAGGCTCCTGGCAGGAAAGATATGATACTGTCAAAATAGGTATTTTGAGGAGAATCATTAAAAAGGTACTACCTAGGGCAACCCCGATGGCCCAGCGGTTTGGCGCCACCTTCAGCTGGGGGTGTGATCCTGGAGACCCGGATGGAGTTCCACATTGGGCTGCCTGCAGGAGCGTGCTTCTCCCTCTGCCTGTGTCTCTGCCTCTCTCTTTCTCTCTCTGTGTGTGTGTGTCTGATAGATAAATATATACATACATACATACATTTCTTTAAAAAACAAAAAAAGGTACTATCTAGGGATGCCTGGGTAACTCTGTGGTTGAGCATCCGCGTTTGGCTCAGAGTGTGATCCCAGGATCAAGTCCCATATCGGGCTCCCTGCAGGTATCTTGCTTCTCCCTCTGCCTGTGCCTCTGCCTGCCTCTCTCTCTCTCTCTCATGAATAAATAAATATTTTTTAAAAAGGTACTATCGGGGATCCCTGGGTGGCTCAGCAGTTTAGCGCCTGCCTTGGGCCCAGGGCGTGTTCCTGGAGTCCCGGGATCGAGTCCCGCGTTGGGCTCCCGGCATGGAGCCTGCTTCTTCCTCCTCTCTGTGCCTCTCTCTCTCTCTCTCTCTCTATCATAAATAAGTAAATATTAAAAAAGGTACTATCTATAAAAGTATGGGCAGGGTCTAAGGAAACCACCAAAGGACAGTGCACTAGCATTTGTGATGTCTGGTAGCTATTAACTCCTAGCTTTGAAGGTGAAGAGGAGTGGTTACTAGAAGGTGAGAAGGAAGCTATATGAAGAGCACGGACTGCTGACAGTTTGTGGCCTGATAAACACACTCAAGGAACCCATGGCAGTCTGGCAGTGAGGGAGCACCCTGACCATACTGTCCTCTAACCTCCCAGTCTCCTGCTGATACCTGCCATTGCCCAAGGGAATGAGAAGCCAGGGGCAAGGGAGCCCTTTAAATACAGTTCACATGGGTCAACCTCCCTGAGCACAGACCTAGATGGGGAAAAATAGAGGTTAGATGTAGGTGGGCATATAGAAGACACACATGCAGTGCCCACCAGCCATGGGCTGTGGTGACCTGTGTCCTAGTTCACTTTTCCTTCCCTGAGTCTATATTATGTGTTGCCTTGCCTTTGGAGAGGACACCATCAAAAACAAATACTCTCAGGTGGCTCAGTGGTTGAGTGTCTGCCTTTGGCTCAGAGCGTGATTGGAATCAGGTCCCACATCAGGCTCCCTGCATGGAGCCTGCTTCTCCTCCCTCTGTGTCTCTGCCTCGCTCTGGGTCTATTGTGAAAAAATAAAATCTTAAAAAAAAAACTTTTAAGGTCTTATGTAATATTCATGAGAGACACACAGAGAGAGAAGCAGAGACACAGGCAGAGGGAGAAGCAGGCCCCATGCAGAGAGCCCGAAGTGGGACTTGATCCTGGGACTCCAGGACCATGCCCCAGGCCGAAGGCAGGCACTAAACCACTGAGCCACCCAGGAATCCCTTAAAAAATTTTTTTAAACCTAATATTCTCTAGAGAATAACTTACGGTTAACCATAAAGTGGAGTTTACTAATGTTACATGAGTGGTAGGAAACACTTTGTATAGGGGCTAAGTCTAGTACTTAGTAGCTAGAGTGATTTAGAGCACCTGTATTCATAGGGACAGAAGGATCACATAAGCTTTCTGGGAAAGGTTTGTGAAAGCCTTAGAAAGTGAAATACATACATGTATTATGTTTTCCATGCCACATAGTATTCATTGCGTTGAAGACAAGGGAGTCTCAATGCTTATGTTCTGGTCCCCAGCGCGAGTGCATCTCTATCCACGTGGGGCAGGCAGGTGTCCAGATCGGCAATGCCTGCTGGGAACTGTACTGCCTTGAACATGGAATTCAGCCTGATGGTCAAATGCCAAGTGACAAAACCATCGGTGGTGGGGATGACTCGTTCAACACGTTCTTCAGCGAGACTGGGGCTGGCAAGCATGTGCCCAGAGCAGTGTTTGTGGACCTGGAACCCACCGTGGTCGGTAGGTCCTGGGGCACTTGGGTGGCTTTGCTGGGAGAGTGGGGGAGACTCCCTGAAGCCCCATCCATGTCCCCTGGGCTCCTTCCAATCCTTTTGCAGAATGGATGAGACGTACAAGTATATGCCCGTGGCTGTGTTAGGTGAGAAACCACGGGGTTAGTGCTTAAAGTGTCCTTGACACCGAGGCTCCTGATTTAGGAGAACCTAAAGTACAGAACAAAGATGGGCTGGGACTAGATTCACTTGTGGCCGCCTCAGAGCCAGGTGGGTGGCTATGTAAACCCCACCTGCAGGGTGCCCAGTCACCGGCCCCGCCCTGACTCTGCACACATCTGATGCAGGTGCACAAGAGTCTTGACGTGCATCTTAGACATAGAAGGTAACTAGAGAAGATTCGTTGGGATCCTGCAGATTAGAAGCCTGAGGTGGTTCTCAGGGAGAGCTACAAAGAGAGAGCACCTTCAGCGGCCACCCAGGAGAAGACAATGTCACCCTGAAGTGTGAGGCGCAGGCCACATAGGGTGCCCCAATGGGACTGCCTGGCAAAGTCATGCTGACGTGGTGACTGTCCAGGATGTAAGGGATTTTTTAGTTAGACTCTTGGATGTAGCTCCAGATCTGAAGAAATAATTCCATGGGTGAGGGTGTGAGTGGTTTCCCTTCTTTGGGGACCAGTCAGATTGGACTTGGTATCTCCAGTTGATGTGACCTACTAGAGCCATAGATTGCAGCTGTGGTCTGCATGTTGCACAGACATTTTCTATGAGACCCTGATGCTGCTGCCCCCCAAGGAACAGCATGTGCTTGGTAGATCCAAAGGGTCCCCGAATCTATCCCCCTTGGCGAGTTAACAACAGGCCTTGAAGACCGACGGCCCACGTGTCCTCTTTGCAGATGAAGTGCGCACGGGGACCTACAGGCAGCTCTTCCACCCAGAGCAGCTGATCACCGGGAAGGAGGACGCAGCCAATAATTACGCCAGAGGCCATTACACCATCGGCAAGGAGATCGTTGACCTGGTCCTGGACCGGATCCGGAAACTGGTAAGAGGGCGCTAAGGAAGCTTCTTGTGGGTGTTGCCCTGGACAGGAGGGTGGGCAGGGATGGCGGCCAGGAGATGACTTGGACAAAACCCCAGGCCAGAATCTCGAGTCCACGTCTTCCTTCGCGTGTGGCTTCAGTGCCTCCTCCATCACCCATCCGTCTTAACGTCTGCCCTGCTCTTTGCTTCTGAGCATCACACGGGTGCCCTGTGGACGGTTTGAATGCGTGGTGTCCTGCAGAGGGAAAGAGAAGTGACTGTGGCTCATCAGAGGCTGGCAGTGTGGCTCCCACCCTGGCGGCACTGACTCTCGGTCTGTGATTTCTCTCAGGCGGATCTGTGCACGGGGCTGCAGGGCTTCCTCATCTTCCACAGTTTTGGGGGCGGCACCGGCTCTGGGTTTGCGTCTCTGCTCATGGAGCGGCTGTCGGTGGACTACGGCAAGAAGTCCAAGCTGGAATTTGCCATCTACCCGGCTCCCCAGGTGTCCACGGCCGTGGTGGAGCCCTACAACTCCATCCTGACCACCCACACCACCCTGGAGCATTCCGACTGTGCCTTCATGGTGGACAACGAGGCCATCTACGACATATGTCGGCGCAACCTGGATATCGAGCGGCCCACGTACACCAACCTCAATCGTCTGATCGGGCAGATCGTGTCCTCCATCACGGCCTCCCTGCGATTCGATGGGGCCCTGAACGTGGACTTGACAGAATTCCAGACCAACCTGGTCCCGTACCCCCGCATCCACTTCCCCCTGGCCACCTACGCCCCGGTCATCTCAGCCGAGAAGGCCTACCACGAGCAGCTGTCCGTGGCCGAGATCACCAATGCCTGCTTCGAGCCGGCCAACCAGATGGTCAAGTGTGACCCTCGGCACGGCAAGTACATGGCCTGCTGCATGTTGTACAGGGGGGACGTGGTCCCGAAAGATGTCAACGCGGCCATCGCCACCATCAAGACCAAGCGCACCATCCAGTTTGTGGATTGGTGCCCGACTGGATTTAAGGTAGGACTGGGTGATGATGTGAGGTTTCTCCCGTCAGGGGCAGCCGACCAAGTACAGAAGGCCTTTTGTGGAGAATACCCCTGATCCATGGCAGCCAGCCCCTGGTCATCTGAGCCTGAGTGATAATTTATTCAGTGGGGCCTTTTGAACTTCCTTCCTTAGTTATCACACTATATATATGTGTGATGAGAATTTTTTTTAACTTCAAACAGGAAATTTTTAGGACAATTTTTGTTTCCTCTTTTGGGTGGTTAATTTGTGTGGAAAATGTAGTTTGGGTTTAGAAATGCAGAAATTTTGGAAGCATTTTGAGAATTTATATGGATATTTTAAATTGGGGCATTAATACAAACATTGCTGTCGCTAAACACTTCATTCCACTGGCACATAGAAGTTAACCCAATCTAAATATCGCATGCAATGTTTGATTTAGAGAGAAACTGTCGTGTTTTTGGGAAAAATATGATGCCGTATTTCTCTCTCTTTTGGTAAGCTTAGCAATTCTGACCTGAGTTTGCCTCCAGCATAGTTTGTAGTCACCTTCCATTTGATACAGGATAGGAAACTTGATGTCACTTTGCAGCTTTGTCCATAGTTTAAATACTAAGCCCTGTCAAGGCTTTCCATCATAAAATTTCAACAGCCACACCTGTTCATTGATGTGCTGTTGTGGCTGCTTTGTGCTACAAAGACTGAAGTAATTGTGACAGAGACCATGTGGCCCTGCCAGCCTAGAATATGTACTGTCTTGCCCTTGACGTTCTAAGTGACCCTGTGTATTGCTACCCAAACCTCTGTCCCCTGGTTTAGAAATTTGGAATGCCTCTCCTTTGGTCCCAGCCCTGGATTATCACCCCCTTTCTCCTATTAGCACACCTAGGCCGCCTCCTGTTGCAGTGGTAGCAGCAGTCCTCAGACCTCTGACAGCAATCCTGTTGTCCTGGATTCACAGGCTAGCTCTCTTAATGGGAGACCGGGGTGGGAGGATGATCTCCCCTCATAATAAAACCATAGTGTTGTGACTCAAGCAGAAGAGGTTTCAGCTACAGCAGTGAATCCTCGTCTGTAGAATCCTATGGAGAAAATGCCATCTAAGGCATACAAAGTATTATTCCTTTTTAGAAGAAACCATCCTGTTACCTGAGCACGTCACATGGCTCAGAGGCTGGGACACAGCCCTTCAGGCAGCTTGGAACCGAGCCAGGCTGGCTGGCCCCTTTTTCCCTGTTGTCCTTGTCTAGAAACCAGCACCCTGCTTGCCTGACACTTTGCCTGGCACAAAGAAGGCACCTGCCAGTCTCCTGTTTGCATGAAAGCACCCACCATTTCTGGGTTTGACTGAAGCTTCACAGACTGCTTTCTTCCTTTTCTCTGGCAGGTGGGCATCAACTACCAGCCCCCCACTGTCGTCCCCGGGGGTGACCTGGCCAAGGTGCAGCGGGCCGTGTGCATGCTGAGCAACACTACCGCCATCGCCGAGGCCTGGGCCCGCCTGGACCATAAGTTTGACCTCATGTATGCAAAGCGAGCCTTTGTGCACTGGTACGTGGGGGAAGGCATGGAGGAAGGGGAGTTCTCTGAGGCCCGGGAGGACCTGGCAGCCCTGGAGAAAGATTATGAAGAGGTGGGCGTGGATTCTGTGGAAGCAGAGGCTGAAGAAGGGGAAGAATACTGACCAGAGCGGAGCTGGCAACCATCTCTTTGTATCGCCCCCACTATAACATTACGAGATAGGTTTACCTATTAAAGTTTCTGTTTGAAGCATCGTGTACCTTGTCCTGCATTTTGACATAATTCTGATCCAGATCCCTGTCTTTTCCAAGTGGATTTCCAGGGAGGAAAAAACAGGTTTCCTTTCAGAAAAAAAATTAAGCATGTCTGTATGTTTAGTTACCACATTAATCCTAGAAGAAGGCTTCAAAAGTCATGGCTGAGGGTATTAGGAAAAATGCTTTGGTTCTTAAATCTTTCACTAGTTCTTGATGCTCCTTTGGAGAATGGAATTGTAACCTGGTTTGTTTTTCCAAATTGTGGAATGGCCACTCTGACTCAATCTTGTGTGCCCTGCCCCAGTGCAAACTTATTTAGTGAGGCTCTGTTTCTAGCAAGGGCTTTGTTTTGGGGGGCTTTGCATTCATTCATTCATTCATTCATTCATTTTTAAGAGGGCAAGGGAGTATGACCAGGGGGGAGGAGCAAAGGAGTCCCAACTCCTGCCAGACTCTTGGACCCCAAGGTCATGACCTGAGTTGAAGGCAGATGGCTTAACTGAGCCACCTACATGCCGTTGTTTGTTTTTTTAAAAGGTTTATTCATTTTCATTTTAGACCCAAGTACAAACAGGAGGGGCAGAGGAAGGCTGAGGGAGACTCCCAAGCCAAATGCATTGGCCCAGGGGGTCCATCTAAGGACCCTGAGGTCATGACCTGAGCTGAGACCAAGAGCAGGATGCTCGACTGGTTGGGCCACCCAGGTGCCCCTAGGCACTAATGGAGCGGCTTCCTGCCGGAAGGAATTACAATCTGGCCTTCTGCCCATTTTTCCGGAGTGTGGGGAGTGGCCACCGCCCGCCTACCCCATTGCCGGCACCTCTCCCGGAGTAGCTGTGGGTCCTGGACTCTGTCGGGTCCTTTTGATTCGCATCTTGGCCCCCTTTTCTTCTCGCTGGAGCTCCTTTCTTGCAGTCCGGCCAGCGTGGGTCCCGGGCGAATCCTTGGGTGCCGAGGTGTTACCAAAACACAAAGAGGGACCGCGTGCGGGACGGCGCACCCCCGGCGGCGAGCTGAAGTGCGGGCCGCTTCCGGGGCCAGCCCCGCCCCTCGGCCGCGCGCCGCGCTCTTCCGAGTCTCTATGGTACCAACTTCCCCCGCGCGCCACTCCTCGCGAGACTTCGGCGGCGCAGCAATGGCGAGACCGTGAGTGCCGCTGACGGGAGTCAGGAGAACGGGCTGGGACGGGGCTCGGGCAAGATCGGGCCGGGGGAGATCCGGCAGGCCTGGGCCGCGTGGCGCGGAGCGGTGGCTGGGGGCGCGAAGCCCCTGTGGGCCTGGACAGCCGCCCACGACCAAGCTCCCGCCTCTTTCCCAGATGCCGCGTCACTGCTCCGCCGCCGGCTGCTGCACACGGGACACGCGCGAGACGCGCAACCGCGGCATCTCTTTCCACAGGTCAGCGCGCGTGCGTATGCGCCCGTTTTACCCTCTTTGCGGAGCCACGATTGCGCACGCGCCTTCCTCAGTTTGGCGCGAGGCTTGTATTTGTAGGTGGGAAGGGGTGACGGGGGCGGTTCCGGTAGGACCGGCTCTAGACAGGAAGGTGGCGCGGGCGGCCCGCCGGCCTGGGGCCTCTGCCCTCCGGCCCTTACCTGCCGGATGATACCCAGGAAGTTGCTCTCCTTGAGGCCTGTTTCCTGGCCTGGGCCTGGCAGGTGGCGGTGGGTGCCCGGCCAGCCCTTGCTGCCCGGAGCGCGGGCACCCTGGTGCTCACTGGTTTGTGGCTCTGCAGACTTCCCAAGAAGGACAACCCGAGGCGAGGCTTGTGGCTGGCCAACTGCCAGCGGCTGGACCCTAGCGGCCAGGGCCTGTGGGACCCGGCTTCCGAGTACATCTACTTCTGCTCCAAACACTTTGAGGAGAACTGCTTTGAGCTGGTGGGCATCAGGTGAGCTCCTCGGCGGCCATGGCGGGGCAGGGTTTGAGGAGCTGGCCGCTGGGGGCGGCTGCAGGGCCAGGAGAGGAGGCTCCTGAGTCACTGGCTGGGGGACAGCGTGGCTGCCTCTCCCCAGCCTCCTATCTCAGGGACCGCCAGACCCATCCCCTCGGGATGACTGTGCCACAGGCAGAAAAACACGAGCTTTCTCAGAGGCCGTTCCTTGCAGCCCAAGTCCTGCCAGCAAGTCCATAACGAAATCATTCTTTTTGGCTGGTCAGCTTAGTTCTTAACTGTGAGGAGTCCTGCAGGGAAGAGATTGGTGTAACTGTCTACCTTGGCATTCCTTTAGCTACGTGCTTGCAACATGTCTATCCACCTCCCACAGCGCTAGCATGGGAAAGCCTGATTCGGGGTGCTGGAGGCGTGGTAGTTCTGTGTCCCGCAGGTGGCCCCGGGTGGCAGTATGTGTTGTCCATCTCATCCAGGCTGCTTTCCCCTACAGTGGGTATCACAGGCTGAAGGAGGGGGCGGTTCCCACGATATTTGAGTCTTTCTCCAAGCTACGCCGGACGACCAAGACCAAGGGACACAGTTACCCACCTGGCCCACCCGACGTCAGCCGGCTCCGGCGATGCAGGAAGCGGTATGTGTGCTGTGGGTGGAGGGTGCCCTGCTCCCACATCAAGTCTGAAAGATTGGGCTGTGTTTAAGGTGTCAGCAGTCTTGCTGAAGAGGGTTCAGCACCAGCAGCATGGACTCTGGTGGGCTGGTGACTTGGGGTCTGGCAAGGCCTTGGCCCACCCCATTAGTCTCTCTCTCCCTCTCTCTCTCTCCTCTCAGATGCTCTGACAGCCGGGGGCCCACGACTCCATTTTCTCCACCTCCACCTGCTGATGTCACCTGCTTTCCTGTGGAAGAGGCATCAGCCCCTGCTGCTTTGCCTGCCTCCCCCACTGGGAGGTTGGAGGCTGGCCTCAGCAGCCCCTTCTCAGACCTCCTGGGGCCCCTGGGTGCCCAGGCAGATGAAGCAGGCTGCAGCGCCCAGCCCTCACCGGAGCGGGAGCCAGAGAGACAGCCGTCCCCCCTTGAGCCACGCCCCGTGTCACCCTCAGCCTATATGTTACGCCTCCCACCCCCAGCGGGTGCCTACATCCAGAATGAGCACAGCTACCAGGTGGGCAGCGCCCTTCTCTGGAAGCGGCGGGCTGAGGCCGCACTTGATGCTCTGGACAAGGCCCAGCGCCAGCTGCAGGCCTGCAAGCGGCGAGAGCAGCGCCTGCGGCTCCGGCTAAGCAAGCTGCAGCAGGAACGGGCACGGGAGAAGCGGGCGCAGGCCGATGCCCGCCAGACTCTGAAGGAGCACGTGCAGGACTTTGCCATGCAGCTGAGCAGCAGCATGGCGTGAGTGAGGGGCTGCTGGCCCTGGGGCTTCGGGCTCTTCCTCCCTCAGAATCCATCTGGAAAGGGACCCGGTCTGAGCTGTGTCCACCAGACCTGCCAGATGCCATAATAAAGTGGATTCTAGGAGGCCCTACTATCTGCTTCAGCTGGGGCTGGGGTCCCTCCCCTGGAGTCCAAGCTCTCCACTGTGGAGAGCAGGAAGTCTGGCTCTTGCCCGCCCCTGCCTCATGCAACTCCAGGCCCCACAGGTTCTCTGAAGGACAGGATGGTGTGAGCAGAGGCCAGGGCCAGCACCAGGAACCTTGTCCTTGGTACCTGAAGCAGCCTAGGCTTAAACAGTCTAGTCCCTTTGCAAATATTCGTGAAACCCAGGCCAGATGCAGTTTGCGAGGACACCTGCGTGGCTTCCATCTGCTGGCCCAGTCTGCCCAGCAGTCAGTAGGGTGCAGCACCTGAACACCAGCCACCCCCTCACCACCGGGCTGGCTCATCCAGAAAGCGGACAAAGATGGCAATTTCTGATCGGGTGCTATAGGCTTGGCAAGTAGTAAGGGCCCACCCAGAAATGACCGGTCTAGTCCCCAGAGCTCTGGGAAGACGTAGGGGAGCTTGGAGGCAGCCATAAGGGCAGCAATCCTGGCCTCAGCCTGAGTTCTTCAAGTTGACTGGAACGTAGGCTTCCCCACATCTGTGACTGTGGCAAACAGCTCGGTGTGCAGGGTGGTTTTACTTGCACACGTGGCCTCCCTGCTAGGCCTCGGCCACTGTAGCCCCTAGAGCATAGCAGAATTGTCGCCAGTCCTGGAAAGTGCCACGCAGTGTTCTGAAATTGGCTTTCCAGGGTCCTCGGTGTGTAAGTTCATTTATTCATGTTTAGGAGAATCAAGCGACCGGTTACAGGGTCCACTGTAGGGCAGGGTTTGCAGATGCTTCCTGGAGTTTCCAGGCCCCCAGAAGCTCATCTTGTGCCAGGTCACTTCCTAGCTTGTGGCCTTATGGACTCCCCTTGCCTGAGGGTGCCCACCTGCCACTGGGGCTCCCATCTGTTTATACACGACACCTGCCGGTGTTCAGGAAGGGCTGGGGAGTGGTAGGTGCCATGTCCCCAGACGTAGCTTACTGGTAGCCAGGACAGAAGAGTCCCTGGGGTTCTTGGTGCCAGAAAGGAGGCAGAAGAGTGCTTTCTGTGTTAGGGTGGGCTCACAGGGCCTTCTACTGGGGGAGGGGAAGGATGCAGTGGCCAGTCCTTAGTGCCCCAGCCTAGGCAGGAGCCTGCAGTGCAGGAGCAAGGTAGCCTTGGGACCTTAAGGTTCCCCTCGGGAGGGAAGGGGCTAGCCTGGATTTCCACCACACCCTCCCTTCCCCATGACTGGGTCACCCCAGATGGGGCTGGGAGCTGCTGACATGGAGAACTGGACAGGACTGGCTGGTCGCAAGCACTTGGACCACATGATCAATCCTCCGCTCAGGGAGGGACCATACCCATGAGGTGTGTGTAGTGGATTAGCACTACTGTCGTCTTAATGGCATGTCTAGGACAAAGAATAAATACTTAGGAACAGACGGGGACCTAGGGGGCACCTCCCCTGACTTCTTCCTGGCACAGCTGGGGCCCCTGATGTGCTCACAGTGGGGTAGAATCCTACAACCCTTCTGGAAGCCAAGTCTAGGCCAGAATGGCTAACCTCTCAGGCTAGGAACTGACTCACGATCCTCCACACCCCAAAACTCACCCAGAGTCCGATTCCATCTGCTCACCCACAAGCTCTGGGTGATCATAGGGGCCCTTGCAGCAACCTCAGTGAAGGTGAGGAGGTACTATGTATCCCCCAGGTCAGACGGGCCTTGGCAGTAGGATCAGTGGCCAGATGGACAAGCCAGGGACAGTCCCTGCTGGGTGGGCTCCCACTGCTGGGCCCTGCCTTCCCACCCATACCTCCAGCCAGGGAGAGGGTCCTGCCTGGGGGCCTGTCTCACCATCTGCTCCCCATGGGACCTGTGTGTCCTCAGCAGTGAAAGGGGGCGCTCAGAACCCCCTGGCCCCTCTCCCTTCAGAGGCTCTGGGCCCCCTGCTCCATGGCTGGCAGGCCCGACGACTCTGCCTCAGGCCTCAGCGTTGCCAGCATCATCTGTGGCAGGTGGGGCAGGGGCCGGCATGGTCGTGCTCCTCGGGGGAGGGGGTTGGTGCCACGTGCACCCTCATATGTCGGCGCCCAGCTCTGCGCACTGCTTGTCGGAGATGTGGGAGGCCAGCGAGTCTATGATGTCGAGCAGCAGCTGCTGACTCAGTGAGCGCAGCGTGGGCAGCTTGGAAACCTGCGGGGGGCAAGGGGCCGGCACAGGATAGACCCGGAGCCCCGCGAGGCCAGGGTGGGCTCAACCACGCCAGGGCATGGCCACCCCAAGCGGCCAGCGGGGTCTGCTGCGGGAGACAGACTACACTTCCGCCCCCCAAGCCTGGCCAAGGCCAATGCAGAGGGGAAGGGGTCCCTGAAGAGGGCAGGCAGGAGGTGCTGGGTGGGGAGGGCCCTGACCTTGGTGAACTGATGCACGATGATGTGCAGGCAGTGCCGCTTCATGTCCAGGGCCTGCGTCTTGTCGGCCGCCTCCAGGATCTGGAACGGCAGGTTCCTTGAGGCACTGCTGCATCTCTCACCCACCCGCCCAAGTGCAGGGAGGCCCGCGGGCTCCAGGTGAGCTACCTGCAGTACGTTCTGCACAGTCACGTTCATCTCCAGGTTCTGCTTGCAGTACGCTTGCAGCCGGTTGTTGTAGAAGCCGTAATAGTAGGGGGCCGCAAACAGGTAGCTGGGGACTGGTTAAGGAGCTGCCGCCCAGAGGAGCGTGTCCTCCCGCCATCTCCCCTGGGAGGGTGCAGCTGGAGCCCCAGGCCCAGCAGGGGCGGAGAAAACCTGAGCCGCCTGCTGCTTGCTCAGAACCCGGAAACCCACCTCAACGCCAGGGACCGATCTAATCAGGACACTGACTTGCTCTCTACGAGGGACAGTGAAGTACTTAGGGGGTTGAAGGCCCTACTCCAGACCCAACGAAAACCCAGGAATCTTTTCCCAGGAAAACTCCCATATGCACACTTCCAGAACCAACCATGGCCTCACAGAGGCCTGAAAAACATCTTGCACCCAGTTCAGACCCCCAACAAGCGATGTGACCAGGAATCACTCCATGGCCATCTACTCACCTGTCACATAGCACACAGATCGACCCCTTCCTCTGGGCGCGGAGTCAAGGGTCGTGAGGGTCAAGCACCCACCCACCCCTCCTGGCTGTGAGCCCCTCTCTGCCTGCCGACCAGCTGTTTCAGTGAACCCTGGGAGAGCACCAGGGACCAGAAAATCCTTGGGAGAGCGCCCAGCCAGGACCAGCCTGCCAGTCTCCAGAGCGGCGGAAGGTGAGCCCTGGGACCTCCAGTGGTGACCCAGGAGCACCCCCCGGGGTGGGGGCAAGGATGCAGAGAGTCCTCCGGCGGCATGTTGACCTCCCCGTAGTAGATGTAGCGCAGCATGGACTCAAAGGCCTGCCTGCTGGGCACCATCTCCCCGATGGAGATGTTCACCTGGCCATCCTCCGGCATGAAGGACCGGAACATGGCCTCAAAGTAGCTGCAGACAGGGGCGGTGGAGTCCTGGCTCTCAGCAAGTGCAGGCAGGGCTGGGGCCTGCCCTCCCTGCCACCACACCCCCACCCACCTGGAGCGAGCGGCCAGGATGGCCTTGTGGGCAGGTCTCGGGTGCCCATCCAGCAGCAGAGTGATGTCACAGAACTCCGCACCTGCTCCCTCCAGGTACGCCTTCATGTCCTGAATCAGAGACGTGCCTGGTGGAGAGGCCAGGGGGTAGTGGGGGATACCTTGAGCAGACACCTCCCGCCCCTCAGCAGACTCTGAGCCATCTGATTCAGACCCAGGGTTCCACAGGCACCGCTTCTTGCTCATCTGCCCATATTGCTGCCCTAAAAAACCTCCCAGAGGCCAGCAGCCCTACTCTGGCCCGCCCCCCAGAGTCTGATCTCCCCAACTCAGCCCAGTGAGCTCTCCTCCCCACCCTGGTGCTTAAGCCCCGTCTAGGCCTGGCAAGCACCCTGCCCTGCCACATGTCACTCCAGGCCAACGGCCAGAGGCACCACAGGCCCCAGGGAGTCAGGGGATGGAGACTGTGCTGTCCCTTCCCGGGTTGGGTGGGGACAGGGAGGCACCAGGAACATCCAAAATCTCTGGACTGCGCGTACCCCTCACTAGACCCCAAAGGGTGGGCGCACCTAGAAGAGCAGCTCAGCGACTGTGAGCACGCTGCTCCGGACGGAAACCCTCAAACCTGATGTCGGTCAGGGCGGCCCCTCTTGCCAGGCAGGGGCCCTGTGCCCACCTCAGAAGCGGGCTCAGGAGATTCCCGCCCTCAGCCACACAGCCGGCAGGACACCCCATGGGTCGGGGCCTCTTCCTTCCAGGGAGCCCGAGTGGACTGAGTGCCCATGCCCCTGTGCCCCAGGAGCACTACAGGGGGAGCACTAGAGGGCCCCTGCACCCCTACACCACCCCAAGGCCAGGCAGGTACTTCGGCGGCTCCCAAGTCTCCACCCAAGATGAATGCCATCCCTGTCTGCTGCCCTCAGGGCTGGGGACAAGGTCCCTACCGATGTCCACGGGCTGCTCTGAGGGGGCGCGGGGAGGCGGCTGCTGCTTCCGCCGAACGATCTCCACAATCAGTGGGGAGGAGAGGCGCTCGAACTCCTTCATCATGATCACCTGGTTGAAGTGGGACTCCTTCACCACGAAGTTCAGGCAGTGCTCCTGGGACACACAAGCCGAGCAGGCAGGCAGGGTCAGGCCTTGGCCGGGAAGGCAGCCGGGCTGGGATGGCTTGCGGGCCGGGGCTGGCAGCAGAGGACAGGGGGGCGGATCTGGTGGCAGAGAGCGGTGGCCTGGGGTGGGGGGCTGGCAGTGGACAGAGGGCTGGTGGCAGAGGGCAGCGGCCCGAGGTGGGGGCTGGCAGGGGAGGGCAGCGGCCTGGGGGGGGCTGGCGGCGGAGGGCGGCGGCCTGGGGTCGGGGGCTGGCAGCGGACGGAGGGCTGATGGCAGAGAGCAGCGGCCCGGGGTGGGGGCTGGTAGCGGCCTGGAGGGGGCTGGTGGCAGACAGGGGCTGGCAAGGGAGGGCAGCGGCCTGGGGGGGCTGGCGGCAGACGGGGGCTGGTGGCGCAGGGCGGGTGGGCAGTACACCCCCGGCCGCACCTTCAGCTGGCCCAGCTGCAGCCTGGCGGCGCTCTCACACACAACCAGCACGTTCTGCAGGTCCACAGAGGCCTCGATGTACTGGCGGCACAGCTGCTCCAGGCGGCACAGCTGGAAGCTCAGAGCCAACTTGTACACGTCCATGATGAGCAGCACGTCCTCCACGTGGCCTGCGCCCAAGAGCTCCCTGAGCCTCAGGTATGTGGGGAGGGGGAGAAGGTGCGGCACAGGGCAGAAGGGAGGAGGGGGCTCCCTTCCTGGAGGACATTAGGCAGCAACTCCACCACACTGCGCGTGTGTGAGGCTGTGGCCCCTGAGCCTCGGGATGCCCCCTCACCCCGTCCACCTGGCTCCCTCGCCAGCGCACCTTTCCGCGGGTACTTGATCTTGTCCGTGTAGAGGAACTGCATGAGCACCTCAAAGGGCCGGGCCTCGGCCTCGCGGATGGCCACGCGCAGCAGGGGCGGCCGGGGCCCCCCCACGGCCCCAGCAGGGACCTCCCTGGGAGCCGGGCCCGCCTCCTCCTCTAGCTTCTGCAGGGAGAGAAAGGGGAGCTCAGGGGTGTATCCGCAGGCGCCGCTGCCCTGGCCGGACGGGGCCGGGCGGCACCTCACCTGGCCCAGCCGCTCCCGCGCCTGCACGATCTTCCTGCGCAGCCAGCGGCTCCGCGCCGTGACGATGGCCACGTGGCCCTGCACACACTCCTCCTTCTGCAGCAATAGCGACACCTCAGTGGGGAGCGCAGGACCCTTGTCCTGGCAGGGATGGAGGCCCAGCTGGCCAGGGCCAGGGGAAGGGGTCGGGGCCTCCAGGCTGGAGTGGGAGGCACGGCCTCCACTGTGCAGCATGCGGGCAGGCCGGGCCAAGGGAGGGCACCCACCTCACCCAGCACAAACTCCACGTCACAGAACTGGCGGCTCTCCCACAGCCGCCCGTAGTCCTCATGCAGCGTGCACTTGGGGTAACAGGAGAACTGCGAGAGGACACCCAGTGTTGGCAAGGGAAGCCACCACCGGCCCGGGCTCTGGCCTCCTCTGGGCCAAGCACCCCAGCCCCGCGAGCCCCGGAGGCTGCCCACCCCCCAGCCTGCACTGACGTTCCTGCGCTGCCCCCGCCTAGAGTCCCAGCAGACGCAGCCCTGACTCTGGTGCCCTCCAGCCACGCTGGGCCTCAGTGTCCATCATCCGGGGCCCATCCGCCCTGGCTGCCCCCTGCCCACCTGGAACCTGTACATCTCCCCGCTCCGGATGTTGTTGTCCACGGTCCCCCCGAAGATGTACATGGCGTCTGAGATCACAGCAGCCGCGTGGAAGAGCCTTCCGCTGGGCAGCTGGGCGGAAGGGGGGGGATGTGCACTCCTCTGAGCCTCAGCCTCCCCTCTGTGAGAGGGGCCGACCTCAGGGCCCGGCAGCGGGGGTGATGCAGAGCGGGCCGGGCACCCCCCTCACCTCGGAGGCCGGCGGGCCGGGCTGCTTGGCCGTGCTGGTGCCGAAGTCCAGGCCGAACACATCCCGGGACTTCTTGAAGCCGCCCCGCTCCTCAGAGGGCAGCGCGGGCGCCTCCTCGGACGCCGATGCTCGCTCGGGCACCTCAGCCCCACCGACCTGGAGGGGAGAGGCAGGCGGGTGGGACGGTCAGCGGGGCCGGCGCCGAGCTCCTGCTGACCCTGACCCGGAGCCGGGGCTGCGCATGGTGTGAGCGGGGCCGGGCTGCAGTCGGGCCGCGCGGCCTGGGAGAGCACCCCCAGCACCGTGCAGACGTGATGCGAACGGAAATGCTGAGAGCCCACAGGCGGCAAGGACGGAGCACAGGGGCCCAGGGCCTCGGGCCTTACTCATCCTGGCCTGGCTCCTGCTGGCTGTGCGGAGCCCTGGGCCCTCTGAGGCCGTGAGGAGTGGCAGGGCAGTGGGAGCAGGTGAGTCAGGACCCCTTGGGCCCCCCTGGCCCCCCTGGGCACCGCAGCCCGGCAGCACTCACCTCGCTGTCCGAGCTGGGCTGGACCACCTCCCAGGTCTGGAAGTCCACATCATAGCAGTGCAGCTCATTAGGCAGCGTGTTGTCTGCTGCGCCCCCAAACACGTAGAGGTGGCGGTCAAAGGCCACCATGGTGTGCCCATAGCGCCGCTGGGGGGGCGGTGGGGAGCCTCGAAGCAGGTGCTCGGTGGGGATGCGGGTCCACCTGGGGGCATGTGACAGTGAACCGGTGCTAGGGTGGGGGGTCCTGCGCCCCCACGGCCTCCACCTGGGTTCTGAGGCCTTCCAACAGCAGGCCTGGGCAGGGGAGAGCCCTGCAGCCCCCAGGGAGAACAGCTGGCTCCAAGGAGGGTCTGCAGCGCATCCACCCAGCGCCCCTCATCCCCTTTCACTCTGGTAGCTGCTCGGCCTGGGTGCACTCAGCCCACCATGGGGTCCTGCCTGAACCCCTTTCTGCCCCCCAGCCATAAAGCAGGCAGGAGGGGTGGCCTCTGTACCGTGATGCAATCCCACTCTCGGGGGAATGGAGGCATATCCACACTCTGCCATGTGGGATGGTCCCCATAGCCAAGTCCTCACTCCCGGGAACTACCAGGACCCCCCCCTTCCAATGCTGCTCCTACAGTCTCTACCCTCCCAGGACTTCCCAACACCTCCCAGCACATCCTCTCTTTGACACCCACAGGATCCTGGTTAGGCAGGCATGCCATTTGTCTCCATGCTGCCCCCTGTACCCGGCACATGCTGGGCTCACTGGGGTGCCCTGCTGCCCCTGCTACTGGGGCGGGGGGGGGGGCGGTGTTCAGCACGCAGGAGACCTGCCTGGGCAAAGCCCATCTCCAGAAGGCAGGGGTACTGACTGCCCATCTGGGGGTGGGGTAAGGTGGAGGTGCTCTGTAGGAGACCTCAGTACTAAGCACCTCAGAGCAGCAACCTCTGTGTGCCGTCATTGGGGGTGGCACCCGTGCAAGGCCCATAGCACGCACCTACGCACGGCCTAGAGAAGGCCAGGGTGTTTGTTTCCACCTCTGGGGGCGGGGGAGCAAAGGGCACAGGCATGATGTTGGGCAGGCAGCTGTCTGGGGGGCTGGAAGCAGGCCAGCCTGAGGAAGGTGGCACCACACTGACCCCACCGCCTGGGGCTCCTCTGCTGCCAGGGGCCACTGTGGTCTCCTGACACCTGGCCTGAGCTGCTGCCTGTGGCCAGACTGCCCCTGATTTTCTTCCTACCCCTGTCCACTCTGCCCCAAGCTGCAGCTCTGCCCCCGGCTCTGGCCTGGGTCCCTCACGCTGCAGCCCTCCACTCTGTCAATGCACCTTCCTGAGCCCCCACACCCCCGGGCAGCCCCCGGGCCCTGTGTCTCCCCCAGTACGGGCACCTCCCCGAGAACCCTGCACAGATTAGCCACCTTCCACCTGGCCAGAGATTGCGTGTCTGCCCCTCCCCCTCCCCACATCTGGGCACACCTGGCCTCTGCTTCCAACATCCCTCACCTCTCCAGGTCTCTTCCTACTGGCTCTGAGCCATCTTTACTGCCCCCCCCCCCCCCCCCCCCCCCGTGAACACCGAGGCCAGGACAGAGACACAGGCCTGTGTGCGGTGTGGCTCTTCTCTCAGGCCCGGCCAGCCCGAGACAGGAGGCCTGGGCGGGTGTCAGCAGGACTCCCCCTGCCTGGGATGTCCTGACCTTTCTCCTTCCCAGCCGACACCACTGGCCCTCAGGGCAGCTCTAAGTCCCCTCTCCAAGCCTCTATGACCATAAGAAGCTCCCTGTTCCATCCCCTCCATTCACTCCCAGAGCCAATGCCCTGCCTGTGCCACCTCCAGGGCTCAGTCCCCATCACGAGGGCTGGCCAGCAGCCAAGGACGGCATAGGCTGGATGCTCTCAGGTCCTGAGCACCCCTCCAGTCTTCTGCATCATATGAGCTCTACGCTGGCCACATCCGTTACCGGTGGCACCGACCAGGCCATCCGCAGGGCAGGAGCCATCCTTTGCACTGGGCAGAGAGAGGGGCCCGGCCTGCACGGTCTGCATGGGGGTGCCCGCATCTCCCCGCTTTGGAAGGGCAGCTCCTGCTGCGCCAGGAGCCCAGAGGACCGCTCCACACCATGCGTCCCACCACCAGGGCACTCACGTCTTGTCCTTGAATTCAAACTGGAAGAGGTTGTTGGTTATCTTGGCTCCACTCTGCCCTGAGAACACAAACATCTTGTCGCGGCACACGGCCACCGGGAAGTTGCAGCAGGAGGGCGGGATCTCGCCGCTCTGGGCCACCTGAGATAGGGAGGAAGCTCAGCCACAGGCCCCGCCCGGGCGCAGGGCTCAGACTTACACTGCTGAACTCGGACTACTTTCTTGAAACTTCTGTAAATGAGGTTTCAGAGATTGATTCCTGGAGAACAGCTTAAAGTCCCACCTCACCCACCTAAAAATGGGCCCAGTTTTTAACAGTGGAGGCTAAGAATCCTCACCACCAGGGAAAGACACCCCAGGGGAAAGACGGCAGGGCAGTCAGATCGACTGGCCAGAAACGGCAGCGAGCAGGACACCCGCCAGCAGGCTGAGCTCGCTGTGCTCAAATCACAAGTACCCAGGCTGCACCGGTCACCAGGACCAGCTGCCATCTGAGCCACAGAGCCTTTATTTATTTATTTATTTATTTATTTATTTATTTATTTATTTAGGTTTTATTCATTATTCATGCGAGACACAGAGGGAGAAGCAGGCTCACTGTGGGGAGCCCGATGCAGGACTCGATCCCAGGACCCCGGGGTCACAACCTGAGCCAAAGGCAGACGCCCAACCCCTGAGCTACCCAGGCGTCCCAGAGCCTTTCGCCAGTACTAGGTCAGTGCGGCTGGAATTGGGCAGGAAGTCAGCAGGGACGGTGAGGCCTGGCCTCCGCAAAGGGGGAGAAAGCAGCTCCTACCCCCGCCCACCCCAGCCCCCCGCCCTGTGCCCCTTACCTCCTGGCCTCCCCTGCCCCCTGATCGCCTCTCCCTGTGCCCCTCACCTCCTCCCAGCATGTGAGCTCCCGGTCTTGGAGGCCAATGGTCCACATGTCATTCAACCTGCATTAGGACGGGGGGTGAGGGGGGGCATAGAGGGACAAGTGTCAGGATCTCCACAGCTGGGAATGGTGGCAGGGTGGGCTAGGCCCAGCCAGGAGGGACGGCTCCAGGGAACGACACATCATGCAGGACTCTGATCGGGGCCTGGGGAGCAGCCATGAGGTGGGAGGTTCAGGGTAGGGGGCTGCACTGAACCCTTGCTATGTGGGCCCCCAGCTCCCTGCCCAGAACACGCACCATCATTCACAATGTCTCACCAGTGTGGCAGGGTCAGTCTCACTCGGCTCACCCCTGGGGCTTAGAGAGGACTTCAGAGGCAAAGCTCCCAGAAACCACCACTAACATTGCCACCTCTTGGAGCTGCTGCTTCTTTTTTTTTTGTTTTTTGTTTTTTCTTTTTTTTTTTGTAATCTCTATATCCAACACTTAGCTCAAACTCACAGCTCCAAGACCTGAGCCAGCCAGGCGCCCCACCCCTTGGAGTTTCTATAATGCTGAGATCTTAGGGAATGAGCACATGCTACTTTTGTAACCAGAAAAATGCAGCGAAGCCAATTTTCTATAGGAAGGCGGTAGATCCAGTCCCTGCTACGTAGGCAGGAACCCCATGTTGTCGTCCAGAGAGGAGGTGCCGGGTCTGAGCCCTGCTGCCACCACCTGCTCACCTTGAGCTTGAGTATTTTCACCTGGGCAATTCAGAAGCACACCCCCCTCCCCCAGCTCTGACACCAGCTAGGCCACCTATTGCCGTGGAGACCAGCACACTCTGAGACAGCGGCACAAAAATGGGCCAGGCTTGCCGCCCCCTCGGATGCCCCCAGGAGGGGCCTCAGGGCTGTGGGGTTGGGTGGGAGCTCCACTCAGCTCCCCTCCACCTCCATCCCACCCTCCCCTCACTCCTGTCCACAACATTACCCTCCTGAGAAACCCCCAGCCTGAGCCTTCCCATGCCAGGAAGGCCCCCTCGGTACACTTACAGGGCTGCCCAGAGGCCGGTGCACGGGCACCACCTACCTAGCATTGCCGTCATAGCCAGCAAAGATCCACAGCTTGTCGCTGTACACCGTGGCGCCGTGGGCAGACCTAGCGACTGGCAACCTGCAGCACGGGGAGGGGGTGAGGAGTGAGGCCACCCAGCACAGACCCGAGCTTCACAGCCCCAAGCGGCGGGCCAGGACCCCAGGGTTGCCATGCCTACATCTGCCAACACCAGGGCTCTGGGGATGCCAGCTGGGGGTCATGAGGCTGGGCTCCTGAGGCGGGGCAGTGGGATGAGGAATTCAGATGTCCCATGTCCCCAGGGTAAAGGCCTCTCCCAGCCAACACAGAAATATCAGAGTCAAGGGAGAGGGAGGGTCCTGGCAAAACAGGACCAGAGAAGGGCCCATCAGTGCACCGGGGCTCCTCTGCTCTCTGAGAGCAGGGAATCCAAGGGCAGGGAGGAGGCCTCAGACAGTCACAGCTGGGAATGAGCACGACTCAGGCCTCCCTGAGCCTCGGGCTCTCCTGTAATGCTACAGGGCCCAGATCGCAGGCCAGCTGCCACCAGCAACCCAGCACCGTAGCCATCAGGACAGCCCCCAAAGGTTTCAGCAAAGTCTCTCACCGTCCTTCAATTTTCCACTCTGTCCACTGGCCAGTTGCAAACTTATATTCAAAAAGGTCGTTTTTATTCTTCAGGTTAGAATTGGAATAAATGTCCCCAGTGTAGCCCCCTGGGTAGAGAGAGCGAGAAACCATCACACCCAAAGGCAGGGGGAGCAGAATCCAGCCTCACTTAAGATGTACTCCGGGACTCCCTCCCTAAGCCTCAGGGAGCACCTACCGCGTGCCTGACTCTGTGCTAGGCTCTGGGGACACAGAAGTGAACAGACTCCTGCCCCTGCCCCTGGCAGAGTGACAGAGGAGGGAGGAGAGCCACCTTCCCGAGCAGTCACCCCGTGAGATCGGGACAATGAGGGAATGAGCCCCTTGAGGGGCCCCCGGCCCAGTGCAGGAACTCAGAGGACTCCGGCAGAGGACAAGGCGGGACAGAGGCTGGCCATGCACAGCACGGGAGCCCCAGGCCTGGTGGCGGGACAGGGGAGCTGGAGCCCCGAAGAGGGCACGGCACCCAGGAGATGAGAGGCAGCTCACCGAAGACAAACATGCTGCTTCCGTAGACAACGGCCGAGTGGTGGTAGCGGGGGGCTGGTGGGGTGCCAGTGGTGAAGGCCCTGGTGGGGGGAAACGGGACAGCGGGTGTCAGCGGGGCTCAGCTGTGCAGTCCACGCCACACCGGCAGCCCACCCCCGCCCAGGATTCCTTTTATATTTGCATCTGGTAGGCAATACTTATCTCATTAGACAAACTTAAAAAAAGAAAAGGTTTTTTTAAAACCTTTATTTTGTTTGTTTGTTTGTTTGTTTTTAGTAGGCTCCATGTGGGCCCAGCGTGGAACCTAACATGGGGCTGGAACTCATGACCCTGAGATCAAGACCTGAGCTGAGACCAAGAGTCGGATGCTAACCAACTGAGCCACCCAGGCGCCCCCTCATTATAGAAACTTTTAACAATAGTTGCTGATAAGGAAAAAACACAAAACCAGCACTGAGACTTCCATATAATCCCTTTGCCAGAAACCACCATCCATACCTTTAGGTCACCCCTCCACACACCTTTCCTATGTGTATTTATGTCTCTGAGTAATTTTCTAAGTGGAGTCATGTGGTAGGTATCTTATGACACCTGCTTTTTGAACTAAACAGTAGAGAGTGACTAGGTCTTCCGGCTACTCCGGGATCAGCTATCCTTGTCCTTTCATGGCGGCACTGGCTTCCATCCGCAGGGGTCAGCCACACATTTGACTTAGTGAGTTAAAAACCCCTTTATACTGCTTTCCTGGGGCTGCTCCTTTTCAGAGTTTTATCCTTAAGCAATCATTGGTAAAGGATTGTACAGTTTGTAGGGTGATTTTTAAAATTGATCCATAACTATGGGCTATGTTATGAAACCCAGGGTGAGACGAACAACACAAAAACTTCTCTCATGATCCCAGAGCTACGGAGGTCTCCTGAGCAGAAGGTGGGTGGTGCACAATGATGCCACCCTGATTTGCCAGGCTTGGAGGGTGTGGGTCCTGGGCCTGGATGTCCTCCTTCACCAAAGAGGGGCGGTGAGACCCCACCACAGAGGGGACTCGGGGGACTGAGGGCTACACCAGAGCTCCTGCGCAAAGCGTGGCAGCCAGGTGGCTGGATGGGTCTGTACTCCTGCACGAGCAGATGGGAGAGCTCAGGAGGAAGCCCAGTGTCTCCTAATCCTGGGATCCCTTTTCTCCCCCTCAGCTGAGAGCTACCCCCTGGGCAGGCTGCAGACTGGAGCCGATGGGTACATGTATGCCATGAGCAGAGAGGGCAGGTGTCTTGGCCAAGGCCACACAGCTGGGAGGGCCATCTGCGGGAGGCAGCCAGGGCTTGCATGCTGCCCACTACCCATGTGGGGTCTCCAAGCAGAGGATGGGCCCCACAGGGGCACGGAGGGGAGAAGAGCCAGTGCTGTCAGCCCCTGAGCAGCATCCTACAGCAGCACAGGGTCGGTCCTGGAAGGACCCACAAGCCGACGCCCCCCCACCCTGTGTCACCTCCCATAGCAGCCCCTGGCCCAGGAGACAGGCCTAGTGATGGAAGGGCTCTCTGGAGGCAGAATTTGAGGACTTGCAACCAATGAAACAGATGCCTGTAATTAACAGGATTCAGAATAATCAGAGTTGGGACTGGAGAAGGAACCCAGGAGAGAGAGAGGAACACTAAGGGCCACTGTTTTCTCCTCCTCGAAACTTCTCTCTAGCTTTCCCCAGCATGACTCCGCTGGTGGTTGGGGCCTGGCACAGTGCTACCGATTTCTAGGAGGAAGAAGGTGCTTAGGGCTCCGAGGCCACCTACCTGCACCAGGAGCAGTCCTTCACGTCGAACCGCAGGAGGTCATTGAGCATGGTCTTCCTGAAAGACAGCCAGGGACAGGTGGGGTCGGTCCTGGGCCGATCGGACACTGCAGCCCAGGGGTGGGGACCGTTGTGGGGACTTGGCCAGGGCGAGGCAGCCAGCTGATGCCCGAAGGACCAGAGAGGTGACCACAGAGGAAGCTCCCCAGCTGGTGCTGGTACCAGGGCTGCAAGGTACGTGGGACTGGCCTGCCTGCAGTCGGGTCCAAAGCATGACCCTGGCCACCCAGCAGGTGGCCCTGAGGACTCACACCAAGGCAGGCTCCAGAACCCCAACTCCCACTCCCACTCCCACATCTCAGAGCCTCCTTTCCTGAGGTTGTGCCACCAAAATGCAGAGCTACCCAGATCTCAGGGGAGGCCCTTTCCTCCTCTCTGATCTTCCTTCCACCTCCCTGTTGCAAAGCCAATGTAACCACATTAAAGATACAATCAAATGGAAAACAAGTCCAGTGACCACCTAGCAGGACCTGCATGTTTCCACTCAGCCCTTGTCAGTCAGTAAGAAGGAAGAAGGGAGTCAGCCAACAGGAGCCCAGCACCCCCTGCATGCCAGGCCCATACAGGGCACCGCCCTCTACCCTTCCCTCAGTCTGCACCAGGGGCTCCACCTGCTTTGCAGAAGAGGAAGGGGCCCGGGACATAAAGGGCCTGCCGAAGGCCATGCAGCCATGCAGCCAGGAGCTGGGAAGCCGAGATGTGACCATAATTTCTCCCTTCTCCCATCTGCTCCTTCCTCCCTCTTTTCCTCCCCCCTCCCAGACGCTGTATGAAGCTGTCTTTCTCTGCACCCAGTGGATCTCTACAAAATTGCAACCAGGGTGAGACAAATCTGTACCCTGTTTCTTGGTGCCACATTGTAGCAAATTATTTCTGCTGGTTGCTACACAGTTGCCATGCCAACTCTACCTGCTACAGAACTCTGGGAGGGATGTTCCCACTTCCTGCTCTGGGCTGGACACCAGGCCTTGTCTGGTTTGGGGGGGATTGTCATTAAGGCAGCAGGGAGCATCTGTAGGCAGATGCCTCTTCCTATTTCATTCCTTCACATGACCCACATTTATTGAATTGTCTGTGTGGCAGGTACAAGTCCACCCCTCATGGAGGAGACAAACATCTGTGTGTTCTGAGATAACTCTGAGGGTATCTGTGGGATCGGTGCTCTTACCATGGGGCCGGCAAGAGGTGCAGAAGGGGAGGGGAGGGCCAACAGCTGGTCCAGGTGGCCGGGAGGGCCTCACTCACAGTAAATTCAGAAGAGAGGCAGGAAGGGCGGGAAGGAGGGAACAGCCAGCACCAGGGCATGAGCAGGAGATGCTTGGTTCACTCAGAACACAGCAAGACAGGGGTGTAGCCCAGTGCCGTGCAAAACAAAGGCAGAAACGCAGGGCGGGCGCAAGCGTAAAGGGTCTTACGGACTGCCAGGACAGCTTGGGCTTGTACTCAGACGGAGGGGAGTCCCCAGGGCTATGTGCTGAGGAGGAACACACTGAGACTTGCATCTTCAAATGGGTCCCTCTGGCCGCTCATGGGGAAAGAAGCTATTGGGGAGACAGGCTGGAGACCAGAGGCCATGCCCAAGGAGACCACACTGTTGGTCTGCAGGTCCTTGTGGGGTCCTGTGTACCCCAACACCTCCAAGTCAGCTCCCTCACCCCCAGGGAGTCCTGAAAGACCAAGGCTGCAGAACCGATCAGAGGCCAGCCCTTTTTGGGCTTCAGGCCAAGCCCTGTGGTTGAGAGGCAGGGATGGACTCATGGGCAGAAATCGGTCATGTGCAAACACTGCATCCGCAGGACAGCCAGACCTCTGTCTTGAGCCCTTCCCAGCTTTGTGCTCACTGACCCTGAGGAGCACACTGCAAAAGCAGAGCATGCGGGCACCCCCTATACAGAGGAGGAGATTTAAGCCACCAACCGGAGCCCAGAGTCACAAAGCTCTAATTTGAACTGAGCTCGGTCTATCCAGATCAAGCTTCAAGCTTCAGCCCCACGTCTAGCAGGCTCCCAAGCCTCCCAGAGCCCTGGTGGGCATCCCTGGCCTTTCCTGAACCACATCAATGAATGAATGCGGGAGGGAAGCCCTGTCCAGACTCTAGGCCTGGTGCCATTCTGCATCCCCCAATCTCCGGACCATTGCCCATGCTGGTCCTTCTGCCTGGAACACTCTCTTTTACCTGACTCACTCTAACTTATCTTTCAGGTCATCAACCCCTCCAGGAAGGCTTCTCTGCCCAGACCAGACCCCTTCTCTCCAAGCATGTCTGCTATGCCCACGCCCCGTACTTAACATGGCCCAGCCCGTGATAAGAGCTCTTTCCCTCTGGGAATGGGTCTTAGGGGAACACCACCAGAAGGAAGCAGTCACACAAACCAAAGGTTTACCTCAGCCATTATCTTTAACCAAAGGAGACCAGCCACCACTTAAGAACAGTTCATGGGATAGAAGTGTGTCCACCAACAAAACATCAGGAAAGTTGTTTCCCAGGAATTTATGGCAATGTGGGAACACCTTTGCAAAAAGGTGGAAAATATGGGAAATTTAAAAACAAAACAAACAAACAAAAAACTGTGCCCTCTAAATGCTGCCATGTGAGCACGTGGATAAAGTCCAAAGAGAACTGCAGAGAAGGAGAAGTGCCAGGTGAGGGTGGCGGCCAGGGCGGATGTATTTCTTTCAAGGCTGTGTCCACTCATTCAGAACAAGAGGCACATTTCTGTGTCCCATCATGTGTTACCCAGTGAACACTGTTCTGAGGGAGGGAGGGAACCTCACATGGAGAAACTGAGGCTGAATGCTTCACCAACCCGGTGGGAACCACCATGTTTCTCCCTCCCCCGGTTCTAACACCCTGATGCATACTCACTCACCCATTGTCTCCACCAAATACATAGATGGCATCTTTATAGGCCACCACTGTGTGCTTGCTGCGCCTGGAAAGAAAGAATGGGTGGGCGGCAGTGAGGTCAGGACCCTCCTGGGGGCGCCCAAGGAATGAGGCTAAGCACGCGGGCTGCCGCAGAAATTAGGTAACACCTCTCGACTGCTAAGACGGATAGAGGTCCCTAAATTCCACCAGTACCCCAGGACCCTGTATACAGACCCCTGATATTGCCGGGGGGGGGGGGGGGGGGCGGGGGGGGGCCTCTCTGGACTCCGGGCCCCACTGCAGAGCTGCTGGGACCCCAGCTCCAGACCCACCAACACCACTTGGCTCTAGTACCTGCCCCGGGCCCCACCCCGCCCCGAGACGCCCTCTGCACACCCCCTCCGCTCCAGACATCTTCCTGGGCACCATCACTTCCTCCCCACCCCCCACTGCCAGGACCCAGGGCTGGACTCCACGCCCTGGCCTCGCCCCTGGGCCCCTCCCCGGGACCTCCCAGACACTCCCGGTCCCCAAGACCCCCTCAACTCCGCCGTACCGGGCCCCCACGAACTCGTCGCAGGGCGGGAGGCGCCGCCAACGATGCACTGTCTCGAAGGGCCCGAAGTTGAGTGTCAGGTACTCAACACTGTCAGAGCAGCTGTGGTCAAAGTCCACGCTCGGGGCTACCTTGGACCGTGCGCTGCCCGCCAGGGCCCCGGCCCCGATCGGGCCTCCCGAGCCCCCCGGCCCAGCCATCCCGGGTCCACGCCTGACCAGCAACCCGGTCCGCGGGACGTGCAGCCACCGCCCCGGGCCGCCCCGAGGGACTACATTTCCCGGCGAGCCCTGCGCCGACCGCGCCACACTTCCGGCCTGCGCCGCTCGGCCGCCCGCCCCTCCCGGCAAGCTGAGCGCTCCTCGTGAGTCCGCGGGCCGGCTCCACCCCCGGGAAGCTGGGAGCGGGTGACCCTCTGGGAAGCATTTCCCGCCCAGTACGCGCGGCCGCTGCCCCTTTCCAGGGAAGGCGGCGTCCGGTCCACAGCCCCGTCCGGAATGCACTTCCCCGGCGCCGGTCAGGCCCACGCCTGCGGGAGAGGGGCCACACTTCCCGGCATGCCCTGTTTGCGTGGGGTTTGGCCTTGACGGTCCGCCGCCCCCGGGATCCCGGGTGGAGGGTTCCGGGCTTGCAGCGACCTAGGAGGAAGCCCTGCGCCCCCATTTCTGGCTGCCGCGTCTCCCCCGCGGTATTCCTTTTGGCCTTATGAGAGGCTCTAGATTCTCCTTCCTACTTAATGGCAGAGCCTCATTTTCTTCCCCTGCAAAGTGGGGACTCAGGGAACTAGCTGCCATGAAAAGCATGGGCTCTGTCTTAGGACCCAGGCCCTACTGCCCTAAGCGCAGGCACATGCCCCCAAACTGCCAAGCGAGCTGCCTCTCACCCCCGAGGAAGCACTTCCCATCTCAGACGCTTGCCACATGCTGTCCCTTCTACCTGAAGTGCCCTTCTTTCAAAATCCAGATCCAAGACACTGATGGATGTCAGTGCTTAGAGAAGCCTTCCCTAACCCCAGGGACAGAATCAGTTGCTATCTCCTGAGTGTGCTCAGAGACCAAACGTCCTTGGTGTGGCGCTGAGCACTGTGGCTTGTGCTTTCTCGCTCATGAGTGTCTGTCCAATTACAATGGAAGTCACACAGATCTGCAAATGTGTGCGTTTTAATTTTTTAAGATAATATCTAATATGTTGCAGGGTCCTGCAGGGGACCAGTCTCAAGAAAGGGAGAAGAGGATAGGCCTGTCCTGCCTGGATTGCCAGCCATCAGTGGCAGCTGAGGCCTCGGGGAGTAAGCATCTCCTGGAGGCAGCAGAAGCCTCTGGAGGTGAGCCAGGCAACCGAAGGCAAGCACTGGGAAGGCTCAGGTTCTGCCCTGGGGGATCCTGGGAAATTGGAGGTTGGCACCTGCCCCCAGGGCTTGGCCTCTGTCCCTGGTGCCCAAGCGTGCCTGCCCAAGTCTGCTGCATGCGAGCTCAGGATCCTTTCCCTGTGAGCCAGGACATGTCGCCGGTCCTGCAGGAATGAGGGGAGGAGGAGTCAGGGTAGAAGACAGCAGGTTACCCACTCAGCACCATGAACAGGTGATCCCCGAGGACAGCAGGAGGCCCGTTCTGTGCCAGGCCCTGGTGCCCAGCAGGAATGGGTACTTAGCAGAAAGGGGAAGACCATGGGGGTACAGGCTCTGGGCTGGGGTGGGAAAGGCTCAGAATGGTTGACAGGAAGGACAGAGGACCACGTACTTGCTGTGCAGCACAAACAGCCTTTTCGAAGGCAAGAGGGAGAGAGACAGAGAAGGCCGGGGAGAGAATATGTCATTCATGTTCCCTCTTGGTTCTCCATTGTTTCCAGCCTGAGGCCTACTCCTGTCCCTTGGTCTCCAAGCTTTCCCCAGTCTCTGGGCAGGGGGAGGGGACCTCTCTGTAGGCAGTTTGAGCCCATGGGGTGACTTGCATTGGCACCATCCTGGGGTGAGGGTAATGGCTGACATCCAGTGTCCCCCCACCCCCGGACCCCAAACAACTACCCAACATCTCTGTGCAGGGTGTCTCCAGAGGCATCACTAGCTGCCTTCACCACTACCACCCCCAGCTTCTGTCAGGCTCAACACAAACAAGTCCAGTTGGGTGTCCCAGGCCAGGTGACTGCCCAAGCAGTGGCTTTGACCAAGGGCTTTGACCCCTCCGCACAGCACTGTCCCTGTCCTTCTAACCCACAAGAGCACAAATAACCAGCCCATTTGCAACCACAGCCCTTGCCCCACACCACCCCATAGTCCTGATGCCCCATAGACTGATGTGGACCAAGAATAGGGGAAGGGCTCTGTAGGGCTATGGGGGTGGATGGCAACCAAGGGCCAGTCCCTTGGGGGAACCTCCCCACCACAACCCACCAGACTTCTGAAGCCCACACTCACTCCACCTCCCGCTTTCGGATGGCCCGGCCGGAAGCCAGCACCTCAGCCACCTTGGACACGATGGGATCGTAATTCATGCTGGCCACAGCAATCACCTCATCGCCTCTGCAGGGACAAAGTACCTGAGCCTGAGGGCTGCCCAGCAGTGGCCTTCCTTGGAGACCCTGATGTGCTCCTCTTCCACTGGGGCCCAGGGAGGGATCTTACCCAGGACAACAGGGCTCTTCTGAGCCCCCAGCCCTCCTTGCTTTGCTTGGCCCACCAAGGGGATCCTGCAGAAGGCCCACGGAGGCTCTAGCCTTCCTCCTCTAGGGAGTTCAGGGCTGAGCTCCAGTCCTGGGATCACTTCTACCTGTGTGACTTTCCTCAGTGTAAAAGTGCCAGTGGACAACACCCACCTCAAAGAGCTGTCCTTAAGATAGAATGTTCCACCTCCAAGCCTGGCTGCTGGACTCCTTACTACCCCACCTCACCTCCTCACTCGTCCGTGGCGGGTCTCCTGTCTAGCTGCCTCCCTGGGTCACTAGGGGACCTATCGGGCAGTTCCCCTCCCTCTGGAGCAGGGCTCCTCTGGGAGGAGTTCCCCTTCCCGACCGAGCTCCCGCTGCTCCGCATCGCCTTCCACCCAGTTGCTCTCACTTGGTGTAAAAAGCCACGAACTTGAGATCTTCCAGATCCCCCTGGATGATGACGTCGTCAAAGCCTTCTCCGTACCCTGGGGGCCGAACAGGAGATGGGGCTCCCCCGGGTCAGCGCCCTGTGCCCTCCTAAGTCCTCCCGAGTCCCCCACCCGGCCCCGCTCCCTCGATCCTTTCAGGTGGTTCTCAGTGCCGCCCCCAACCAGTTCTTGCTCTCCCTCCGCAGGGCGAGGCCCCGCCCCGATGATGCTCATGGCCCCGCCCTCCCCTCCAAGCCCCACCCTCCCTCCGCTGGGCGAGGCCGCGCCCCCGAGTGCTCTGGGCCCGGACCCCTCCCCCAAGCCCCACCCCACCCCTCCCCCAGCTGGGCGAGGCCCCGCCCCCGAGTGCTCTGAGCCCCGCCCCTGGCCGGCGCCCCCGGTTACCCGCGTAGCGCAGGCTCTTGCCGAACATGGCAGTCCACAGGTAGGGCACGGTGCTGATCTCCGCCTCCTGCGCCAGCATGTTCTGGGCCGCCACCCGCCCTGTGGGACCCAGGGTCGTGAGAGCCCCGACCCTAGCCCGCACCACCCCTACACTCCCTGCTCAAGGGCTCTCTGGGGCTCCTCCGCCTCCTGGCCACCCCCGCACCCCCCACCCCGAGGTCAAAAGATGCACCATCACCCGCTGCCCACTGTCGATTGGTTGGTGCGGAGGGGACACCTGGCTCAAAGCCAGTCAGGTCGCTTCTCTAAGAATCTAAATGAAGTGCCCCCCCCCCCCATCGGGAAGGTCGGCTTCCTGGGGTTGTGGGGGCTGCGCGCCACTTCAGGTGTGCACACAGCTAATCAGACACATCAGGTATGAGGAGGGCAGGAGAACGGGTACGAGTGCCCGGGGAAGCAGAGAGGACAGCCAGGCCCGGGCCCCAGAGAACAGCGTGGGCGGCTTCCCCGTTCACGAGGCCCGCTGGACTCCGTAGTTGGCTGTGCGTGAGAGTCCCTAGACCCTCTCGGTTAAACCTCAGTGATAGTGGCTGATGAGTGGCCAGCCTTTGGTTCCTTAAAACCAGCACCAACGTTAGACCTTGGACCTGAACAAGAACTGATACCGGAAATGGGATTTCAGGCAGCAGATGCTGAGGTAATGTGAGGCCAGAGAGGAGAGGTGAGTGCGGGGAGTCTGGTGATGGATCCTCCCCTTGAAGGCAGCCCACCTGCTGGCACCTACCTCTTAGGGACCCAGACCCGGTATGAATAGTAAGTGAGGCTTTAGGGACTTAAGGGGTGGGGGGATTCCTCAGAGAGCACAACAGCTCCCCCCTGAGCCCAGTTTCCAGGCCCAGATGGCTGCCTTCCAAGGGCCTGCGTGAAGCGATCGGGTTCACGGAGCGAGTGGCTCAAGGGAGACAGAAACACTGAGTGGGAAGGCGGCCCATATCTTACTACGTCCCTTTCTCTTTCCCTGGGTGACTGCACAGGTTGGTGAGGACAAAAGGAATGGAGAGGCTGGTGAAAGGATGGGGCGGGAGGCTGTGGCTAGTTGGATGGGGTGTCCTGAGGGCACAGGAAGGATGTCTCTGGATGGGCCCCAGGGCTTGCTCGGTCAGCTGGCTCCATCACCTGGAGGAGGCTGGTCAGACAGGCCACCACAGAGCCTTGAAAGGCTGACCCAGGACCCAAGGCCAACAACTGGAGGGGGGGCAGGGAGAAGCTGAGACCTTGGGACCGCTCCCCATCTCCCCCTTCCCCATCCTGCCACCGGGCTGGTCATACCCTGGGCATGAGCCATCTGCCAGTGTGGGATGTTCACTTTCCGATTGTTCCTCCAGGCCAGGGGGAAAGTGACAGCATCGCCGGCTGCAAACACGCCTGGAACGTTGGTCTGCATCATCTGTGGGGAGAGGACCCAGGGTTCTGTGGGTGGGACGGGGGCCTGGGCGGGACCTGCTGCCACCCCCACCCCCGCACCCTGCCCACCCCTCCCAGCCCCACCTTGTTGACAGGGATGAAGCCTCGGGAATCCAGATTGATGCTGCTCTGCCTCAGGAAGCCCGTGGCTGGCACCGCGCCTGAGAGGGCAGGGGCCACCAAGTCCATGCCCTGGTCCCTCCCGTCTCCCTCCTCATTGTCCTCCATGACCCATATCCTTCCCTCACTACCATCCAGCCTCAGGCCGATTGTCCAACGGGCTCCCCGCCCAACGGGCTGTCCCCTCCACCCGGACCCCCGCAGACCCCCATCCCTCACTGCCAAGCCTCCCCTCCGGCCTCAAGCATCACCTCCCCTGAGGCCTCAAGCATCACCTCCCCTGAGACGCGGTGAAGGCCCTGGGGGGGTGGGCAGGCCGTACCTCCCAGCTCCATCCCTCCCCAGGAGCAGGGCCAGTTAGAAGCTGGTTTGCGTCCCGCAGCCACCGGAGGTGGGGGGCAGGCCGTGGAGGGGTCTCCGGAAGGGCAGCCATCTCTAGGAGCATCCCCCAGGCCGAACCCTGGCTAAGTGTGCGCTCCCCACTCCCCAGTAGCCCTGTGAGGGGGGTACCGTCGGGGTGGCGATCTTACAGAGGCGGGGACCGAGGCTGGGGAGGGAAGGGACTGGCCCAAGGCCGCTCCTCGCACCTGCCTGCCCACCCACTCACCAATGCCCACCACACAGACGTCGGCCCGCACAACCTTGCTGCTCTTCAGCACGACTTCCTTCAGCTGTGGGGAGGGGCGGGTGAGGAGGAGGCAGGCCCAGCTCCCCAGCTCCAGACCGGGAGAGAGGGGGGCAGGAAGCAGGGCCCACCTTTCCCTCCTGGGCCCGCAGCTCCGACACCTCTGTCTGCATGTAGAACTTAACCCGGTTGTTCTCAAACATCTGTCGGGGCGGAGGGGGGAGGCAGGGGGGCCGTGGATGAGACAAGGCCTGGGGTTCCGAGGGGCTGGGGGCTGGGCGCCAGGGTGGGCTCACCTTCATGAGGGCACGACCGACACGTTCCCCCAAAAATCTCCTGAAGGGCGTCTCCTCCAGCTCCACCACGGACACCGAGTGGGCCTTTTCAGTCAGGTAGGCGGCCACCTCCATCCCTGGGGCCGGGGTGGGGGGCAGTGGGCAGGCGCCCCGCACCTCCCGGGGCCAGTCCCGCCCTGGACCCGCTACCACCGACCGTCGCCCCCCAGCTCCAGCTGCTCACCCAGGAAGCCAGCTCCCACGACCACTGCGTTGCGGCCTCGGGCCAGCCTCACCACACGGTTGGCGTCTTCGGGTGTCCGGATGGTGAACACGTTCTCCACCTCCTTGCCTTTGCAGCTCAGCGTCTTGGGGCTGAGACGCGGCCAGCATCAGTGGGGGGCTCCCGGCACCCCGAGCCCTCCCACCCCTGGCTGGTGCCCTGCCAGGTGTCCAGCAGGGGACAAGGGGAGCCACCGTCCCACCTGCTCCCTGGTGCGAGCAGCAGCTTGCTGTACTCCAGCTTGAAGCCATCCTTGAACACGACTTTCTTGTTTCTCACATCCACTGTGACCACCTGTAACACCCCCCCACCCCCGCTGGGCAGCATGGGGGCCTGGGCGTGGACTCGAACCCAGCTCCCGCCAGACCCTCTGAACAGAAGGTTCCACGGGGGCTGTTCCTGCTACGTGGGTCATCCTTCCTCCTGGCTTCTCCTCTTTTTTTTTTTTTTTTTTGGCTTCTCCTCTTTAAACTTCAGACACCACCTTCCCCTCAAGGCCATCTTTCCGCTCTCCCACCCCAGCCCCGGCCCGAGCAGATGTCTGCAGGTGCCCATCATCCTGCCGGGAAGAAGATTCAGTGCTGCCTTCCAGGCCGGGAGCACCCCCAGGTTCCCGGACAGCAGGGCCAAGAGAGCAGGTCACCCCGCACACACACCTCCAGGGGCTTCGGTGGCCTCACATCATTTGCGGTGCCCCCTAAGCCTTCCCCAGGCTTGTTTCCTAGTCTTGGCCCCATACCTGGGCCTCGGTGAGCACCTCGATGCCATAGGCTCGGAAGAACTCCTTGGGCCTCAGGGCCAGCTGCTCAGGCTGGGCGTCCAGGGACTGCAGGAGATAACTATCTTGAGATAAGGCCAGTGGCCATTATTCCATCTTACAACAGAGAACTGGAGGCGGGGAGGGGGGCTGGGCCCTGTTCACAAAGGGGCTGCAGGATAGAGTTCAACAAACCCACATCTTTGTGGGGTACCACCGATTGGACTGGCGTGAGCAAAGAGGGCAGCCGGCCGGACCCCCGAGGGGTGACAAGCAAAATGCTGAGAGGGCCTGACCGTGCCCAGAGGGCTAGGGGCCTGGGCCCAGCCCGAGCCCCCGTCTGCCCCTCCTCCCACCTTGCTGAGTTTAGGTCTGTCATAGGGGAGGTGCCGGTCCAGTGTGCATAGGACGATCCTGTCTGAGAACCCCTCCTGCCGCAGTGTCTCCGCACACACTAAGCCAGCTGCACCTGAGGGGAGGGTGCGGTGGGTCAGGGACCACCTCTCCTCCCACCCCACCCTGCCCCTCAAAACCCCACCACCAACCTGCGCCTACAATGAGCACGTTGGTGCTGCTGCTGTGGCCAGCGCTTGGAGAGATACATTTGGCCATCACCTTGGTTCTTCGCTGTAGCTGCAAGGCCTGGGGGTGGCCAGAGAGTGGAAGGCAGCTGGAAGCTGGTCCCGGACATCCTCCCTGTGCCATCATCCCAGCAGGCCAGGTCCTGCTGCTGCAGTCCAGCCTCACCCCCACCATGTAGCCTTTCACTCTGTTCCCCAGCCAGAGGGCCTTTGCACATGCTGATGCCCAGGCTAAGAAGCTCTCCTCACTTCTCCCTTTTGCCTGAGCCCCAAGCCACACCCTCACCTGCTTGCTGGCCCGGACGTACACCTTCTCCTTCTCAATCTTCACCTGCAAGGGCAGTGTTGCTCAGGATCAGGTTTTGGGGTCCCCGTCCCCTTCCCTGCACCCCCAGGCTCCCTCCTCACTGGCCCCACCTGGAATTTGTGCAGACTGTCCAGGCCGGGGAAGTCCTCCAGGTCCCCGGTGCCGATGTTGAAGCAGGCACCATGCCAGGGGCAGCGCACTCGGCCCCGGGACAGCACGCCTGGGGGAGGCAGTGCTGGGCTGAGACCACCAGTGACAGTCCCTCTCCCCTGTGTCCCAGCAGCTGCTGGCTCTTCCCCACAGCCCAGGAGACCCCACTAGTAGATGGGGCCCTGGAGGCCCAAGGAGGACCAAGCACCCTAACAGGGGGTCCCGCGCCACCTCCTGTGTGTGCTGGGACAGCTCACCTTTCACCAGGGGTGCCCCGTAGTGTGGACACTTGTGGCCCAGGGCGTGGAACTCCCCGTTGTCCTTCACCAGCAGCACTTTCCCCCAGCCCAGCTCCACTTCCCGCATCCTGGGGAGGGGCGGCACTCAGACTCCAGGCCAGACCCCAGGCACCAACCGCCTCTGCTGGGTACCACTGCCCAGAGTCCCGCTTTCTGGGGAGCAGGCCCGGATCTGGAGAGGCCACAGCGGTGGCGGCTGCAGGTGCCGGGCGAGGCTCCTTCCAGCCTCCCAGTCCACCCCATCCATGGCCTGCACCTTGCCTTCCCATCTTGGGCCCTCTGATTGCCTGCCCCCCCACCCCGGTTCCCCTGGGATGCAGCACCCACTGGCCATTCTCCAGGTCCTTGATGTGGCACACGGCGGCTTCCACACAGTCCTGGGGGCCCGGATAGGGGTGCGGGGCGGGCAGGCGCTCCTCGGCATGGAAGTGGCGGGCCGTGCCGTTGCCCTGGTAGGCCCGGGGGCTGCCCTTCCCGCTGGCCGACAGCTCCTCCTTGCCCCGCTCCTTCTCGGGCAGCACCACCTCGATCTTGAGCTCCACTGTGGGCAGGCGGGACAGCACGGTGACCCCCAGCCTGGCCCACCTCCCTACCCACCCCTCAGGCTCCCTGGACTGGCTCCTTGGAGTGGTTTTTGCTTTTTTTTTTTTTTTAAGATTTTATTTACTGATTCAAGAGAAACACAGAGAGAGAGAGGCAGAGACACAGGCAGAGGGAGAAGCAGGCTCCATGCCGGGAGCCCGATGCAGAACTCGATCCCGGGACTCCAGGATCACGCCCCGGGCCAAAGGCAGACGCTCAACCGCTGAGCCACCCAAGGATCCCATGGAGTTTGAGTTCTCTCCCGTGCCTCTGCCTTTCCAGAAAGCCACCTGCACCATCAGCAAAGAGCCTCCAAACCAGCATGAAGCAGAGAGGAGGCAGCAGGAGGCGGAGCTGGGTTGGCCAGAGTTAGTGTCTGCACGTTTCCTTTTTCAGTAACAAATTAGTGAGGGGGCCACTATTGGAGCTCCTTTCACCCTGAAATTGCCTTTTCTCCAAGAAATCGAGGTGGAGGAGAGAACCCTGGTGCACTGAGTCCTGCTCTGACTCCAGCTGCATGGCACCCCCTGGAGGAGGAATCCCTGAAGGATCAAGGCAGGTGTAGAGACTCAGGTGAGAGCAGGGTGTTTGAACCTGGGTGTGGCTCTGGGGGACCAGAGGCAGAGGGTTTGTTCTTCTCTTTCCCGTAGGTTTGAGTTTTGTTTCGTATTTTATAATTTAAAAAAGGGGAGAAAAAATGGGACTCCTGAGTGGTTCAGCGGTTAAGCGTCTGCCTTCAGCTCAGGCCGTGATCCTGGAGTCCCAGGATCGAGTCCCACGTTGGGCTCCCCACATGGAACCTGCTTCTCTCTCTGCCTATATCTCTGCCTCTCTCTGTGTCTCTCATGAATAAATAAATAAAATACTTAAAAATAAAAAGAAAAAATGTACATAATATATTTTCAACTTCTTAAAACAGCTCTGTTCACCAATTTAAGAATCCATGATTTGCCAAGCCCTGGTTTTTCAGTGTTTTCATGTGCAGGGGTGTGCCTTGGGTGTGAACCGCACCCAAAAGTGTTGGTGCAGAGGGTGCATGGGGCGCCCACACAGAAGGTACTTCCCCAGAGTGCTCATGGGGCCTACTCTAGCAGCCAGTGAGCTAAAGACTGTCATTTTCGTCTTTCTTCTTTTCTGCATTTTCTAAATTCCCTACAATGTGCCTGGGGTATTTTTCTAATTAGAAGGGAACAATAAACAGAATTTTTAGCAGCGATAATCTGGCCTCCTGGGCTGAGTGATGGAAGCTAAGCCCTTGGCACAGCAGGGGCCCGATGAGGAAGCAGGAGGTGCCTCTCCCCACTCCCAAGGCACCAGAGCCTCCAGGCCTCTCCCCATCTCACCTCCACCCCTGACCTGACACTCCAGAAACAGAGGACACGGAGTCACACCTCTGGGCCTTTGCCTATGCAGTTCCCTCGCCCTGAATGGCCACCCTTCCTGGCCCCAAGTCACCCCTGCCCATCCACCTGGACAGCTCAGGTGCTGTCTCCGCTGGCTGCCCATTCTCTGCATGTGCCTCATCTCGTGCTGGGCTAATCTCCCACCCTGGCCTGGCCCGGAGCCCAGGAAGGCAGGCCCGCACCCCCTTAGCATCAAGTCCCAGCCCTTAGCCTGACCCGGGCACGGCAGGGGGCAGGGGTAAAGGTCTGCTCCAGGATTCCAACTGGGCAGGAAGGGCCCCAGAGCACACCACCACAGTGCTAAAGCTGTTGTGTCAGGTGGGGGGAGGGTAAGGGAGGGAGGGCCTCTTTGCCTCCACTTTCCATACTTTATGTAATGGTGTTAGAATGTTTTGAGAAGAATTAAAAAGGAAAATACTCCCAACTCAGCTGACACCAGCTATGAGAACTGTAGAGAGGAAGCTCACAGGAACAGCCTGGCAGGGGCCCAGATAACAGCCAAGCCAGACTGTTTGCATCTTCCACCTCCTTCCAGAAGGTTCCAAGGAGCTCGCTGATGCAGTCTAACGGGAAGCCATTAAGTCAGAGGCAATAGTGGAAAGGTGGATGGGGAGGGGGTCTCTGCTCACCCACAGAGCCAGATCGGACCCTAGCTTCATGATTCCCAGGAGTCCATGTGACCATGGGCCCCTGCCTTATCCCCTTGGGACCTCAGATGCCTTCATTATAAAACAGAGAGAACAGTGCCTACCCCTTTGGTGATAGTGAATGCTGAAGGATTTAAGATATGTAACTTAGATTAGAAGCTGAACAGATGAAGTTGGGTAGTAGCATTTTACTGGTTAGCTCTGAGCCTCCTGGCAGCCATGGCAAAAAGGGAAAGCCTTTAAGAAGCACTTGTGCTCTAATAAAAGGCAAGTGACTAGATGCCAGAAGAGCTGCACTGCTTCCTAGTTCTGAGCTTAACAAGGGTCTGGCGCACACACTTCTTATCACGAACACAGAGCCCATGCAACACAGGGAGTAGAGTGAGCAAGCTCAGAAAATGTGCTGATGTGCTCCAAGCCAGTCAAGCAAGATCGAAGGTAAAGAATTTGCACAAAGACCTTCGGCTTGCTCTGGTCTCCCTGCAGCCCCTCCTGACCCCAACTGAACTTTTATGGCCCAAATGCTCACTCATACACCCTGAAATTCCCTGAGCCTCACCATTGACCTGTCCAGCATGGGTGCCTGGGGCCTAAGCTCCTGCCCCCCTGCCACAGCCCCACAGGGGATCTTGAAAGCAGAGTCTACCTCCCAAAAAGAAGTGATAACTTTCTGCACATGCCTCCTTCCTGTGTGCCAGGTGTGGTGCTAAGCATGACAGTCTGCAGGGGTGGGGGTGGGGGCAAATTTATCCATGAGAACACAGAGGCTCAGAGACGTGAAGTCACCTGCCCAAGGTCACACAGCCAGGAAGGGGCAGGGCTAGATTTGGGCTCTAGACAGCAAGTTCTTACTGCTGCCTCTGAGGTGGTGAGACCTGCCGGCTCCCGACCCGGGAGCAGGGGGCCAGAGTTCTCAGGCAGGCCAGGCTGCTGAGATCCTTTAAAGGAAGCTGCCGGTGGTCTCCTCTGCTTTTGGCCTCCTGCCAGACCAGCTAGCATTTTCTTGCCCACTCCTGATAGGGGGAAGGCTTCATTTGCCCAAGTCATATGCGGAGCCAGGAAGGGTGGTGGGATCGGGCCCGGGGCTGGGCACCCAGAGCATGGGCATGGGAGGAGGGGCAGCTGGCTCCTGAGGCAGGTGCAGGGGGTTCCCCTCTGCCTGGCAGGGTGTCAAAGGTCTCCTCTTGCCCCCAGGTTCTCCCTCAGACCCAGGAAAAGGAGAAAAGGCTAGTGTGTTCCAAGGTAATGGAGCCGATGGGTATCAGGTAAGGGGAGCTGGCCGGGGCAGGGTGGCCTAGGTGGCAGGCGGGCGGGGGCACTGACTGGGCCTCCATGTCTTCATCTGTGACAGGCCTCTGTTCTTTTGGTTTCCTGAGTGTTGTGAAGAGAGAAGAGGGCAAGTCGGGGGGCAGGAGAGAGAGCCCAACAGACAGAAGTCTCCATGGAGTGCAGACCCAGGCCCTCCCTCAGCGCCCAGGAGGCCCCACCTTGGGCTGGAACCCCTTGGGCCAGGCAGGGCAGGATTTCCTGCACAGATGGGGAAACTTGGCCCCAGGTCACACAGGGCATCAGAAGAGGTGGAGAGGGTTCTGACCTGTCTATTCCACCCTCATGGCAACTTTGAGAAGAGGTCAGGCTCATTTTGTAGAGAGGGAAACTGAGGCTCAAAGAGGTAACTTGCATGCCCCGGGGTCACACGGTGGCTGAGGGTATCCTGGAAGTCCCTCTTGGCTGCCCCTACTCTGAAGCATGAAGAACCCTACTTCTACCTTCCCAGAAAGGTTCAGCTGCTATTCCCACCAGAAGCCCCCAAAGCCCCAAATAAAGAGGGGGACCCACTGGACGGGAGCCAAGAGAAGGCTCCAGGCCCCCACCCCCTCCTGCCTGCAGGGAATTAATATTCAGAGCAGGCTGCTGCCCAGCCTGACCTACTTCGGAGGCGGAGGGGGGAAGGGGAGGAGGAAGATGGCTGGAGAAGGGAGGGAGGAGGGAGAAGGAGGGAGGGGGAGGGAGGGGGCAGGGAGGGGGCAGGGAGGAGGAAGAATGAGGCGCGAAGGGAGGAGGTACCTGGCTTGGGCTTGGAGAAGCACCCACCCATGGCGAGTGGCCCACAGATCAATGGGGGGGCAGGTACGCAGATGGAAGGCTGTGGGAGGCCTAGGGTGCCCCGGGTGGGGCTGGACTCCCCATGGCCCTTAGAGATGCTGGAGCTGCCATTCCTGCTGGAGCTGCCTCCAGGACCTGCAGGGGAGACAAGGGGCATCTGTAGGGACCAGGGCTTTGATGGGGGTTGTGGGGAGAGACACGAGGGTGGGGGGGCTTCCAGAAGATGTGTGCATTTGAGCTGGGAAACACTGCATATGTAGGGGACCCTGGCAGGTACCTCCCTTTGGAGGCCCTCCAGGCTACCCTCACTCTCCCCTCCCATCTTTGCCTTGGGGGCTGCACCCCCAACGGGGCCCTCTGCTCAGATCTCAGCGTCTCTTTCAGGTCCAGCGCCACAGCTGCCTTGTTGGGTAAATCCTGATTTCGGGAGCCCACTGGAAATCCAGCAGCCTAGGAGCCCTGGGATCCTCCATTCTTCAGGGAGGCCACCACGCCTGGGGGCGGACCCTAGGTCTCCTCAGGCAGATCAGAGCCCTCCTGATCCTGCGGTTTCTCCTTCCTACAATGGGGGTCACATTTAGTTCTGGGCCCTGGCCCCCACCCTGGCTGGCAGCCCCTGGATACCCACCTCCTCCAGGGGCAGCCACTGCTTCTTCCTCCTGGATGGAGGCTTCCCAGCCCTGGAAGGCAGGGCAAGGGGGGGGCAGGAGTCCAAGCCTCCACCCCTCCTCCCAATGTGAGTGAGGCCAGGAGAGACTGGGTGGGTGCGGCTGGGCCAGTCCACTGTCCCCAGGGAAACCCAGCTCCATGGTGAACAGAAGTGGGCGGCCAGCCCAGGCCTGATGGGGTTGGGGGAACGGGAGGCCAGGCACACTGCCCATGCCCAGCAGCCATGAGCTCCCACCCTGGACACAGCCCCCCCCTCCACAAATGCCCTCCGGGCTGCGGTGCTGAGATCACAACCAACAGCAGATGGAGAAACTGAGAGGCCAAGGGCTTGGCAAGGTCAAGCAGGAGGCAGGGGCAACCAGGCGGCCTCCCACCCCCCTTGGTTAGTTTCAAGATGGGCAGGGACCCAGGAAGCCCCCATAACACCCTGCAAGAGACAGGGCTGGGGGAGAGGTCACCGGGTCAGCAAAGAGATCCCTGCAGCCAAAGAGTTCTCATGGCCACAGGGTGGGCCTTCCAGAAGATACAGCTTATAGACTGGACTTTGGAAGGATCTGGACAAAGGTGTAGCTGCCCTGTTTACAAATGACCTCCCCCTGGTCCGTCCCACTGTGTTTCCCCTGGAAGTTCTTCCTGAAGTCTAACTTGAGGTGGGGCTGGGGCCTCCTTGGTCTTGCCCAGATCCCAGCAAAGGATTTGAGTGGGTGCCTGAGAGCAAGGGGACCAAGAAGACAGGAGGAAAAGTGGGGAGGGATCGTCTACTGCCTGGCATCTGATCTTACCTACGCTAGACCCACCCACTACAGTTCAGGGGGCAGTGGCACCCAAAGGCCATTTGGGCATACCACTACCGTTTCCCCCCTTCACCACACCAGACTTGGCTCCCACCTGCCCCACCTGGCCCCTCCCTGGGCGCAAGGGGGCCCCTCCCCAGATTCCTGCTTCTCCTCTGGCTCAGCCCTGCCCACCTCCTTCCTGCCAGGTCTCAGGCTTCACCTGCTGGGCCACAGGAGTCAGAAAAGTTGGGACCTCCGCTCGCTGCCAGGTCCCTATCTAGGCTGTTTCTCCCCAGACGCCCAAATGTCTTAGACCCTCCTGGGGCCTGGGGTCTGGAAAGATTTGCTGGGGGTTGAAAGGCCTCCAGGCCTACTGTGTGCAGGCTGGCTTGGAGCCCTGCGGCTCCAAAGGCAAAGGTTCTTGCCTGTGGAGCAGCAGGAGGCACCCCAGGATTTTGTGTGGGGTGCTGGACCTTGCCCACACACTACCCAGTGCTGAGAAGTTGTAACACGCGCAAGGGCTAAGTACCCACCAGGAGCCTGTGTCCTGTTCCCCTGGGCGCCGCCCCCCAGGCCAGTGCAGGCTGGCAGAAATGGGGGGATGCTCTCCAGTCGGGGCCCTCCGTGGCCTCCAGCCTCCCTGGGATTGGCAACGGAGTCTGAGGGCTGCCCGCCCTCACCCGCTCCCCCGGGGCCGGCGCCCGCCTCCCGCGCACTCTCCCGGCCCTTGCACGTGCGATCCCCTCGCTGCGGGAGGACCTCGCCGCAGCCGCCCGCCGCCCGGAGCCCTCGCCCACGCGGGCGGCCGGGAAGGGGGTCGGGCACACAGTAGGGCCCCGCGGCGAGCGCGGAGGGGGCAGCGGGGAAGGGGCCGAGACGCTCCAGCCCCCGCTGGTCCCCCTCCCCGGCCGCCTACCCCAGCCCCCATCGCGCGGGGCCCGGGGTGCGGGGCGGCGGGGCCGAGGGCCGGGGGGTGAGGGGGTCTCCCGGGACCGGGGGCCGGGGGGTCCCCGGGGCGGGCGCTCACCTGGGCTCGGCGCGGGCCTCCGCTCTGGAGCCGCTCGGGGCCGCGGCCACCGGGGGGGGGAGCGGGGGGGGAGGAGCGGGCGGGGGCGGGGCTGGCGCTGCGGCGACACTGCGGCCGGGAGCCCGCGGCGCCCAGCACCGCCCCGCCGGGTCCCTGCGGGTAGGCGCGGGTCGGGGTCGGGCCCGGGCGGGGGCGGGGGCCCTTCTGGCCACGGACGCCCCCAGCGGGGTCTGGCTTCCCGGGGATCCCCTGGACCCCAGAGGGGCGCCAAGCCGGGCGGCGCGCCGGGTCCCAAGCTCGTTCCTCCTTTCCTAAGTCTTTCGAATCCTGAGCGACGTGAGGAGTGGGAGTCCAGCCTCCCCAAGAAGGAGACCCCAAATCCCCTGCGAGCGACTGCTCCGTAGGTACCTTGACTCCCTTTGGGGGCTCAGTCTCCTTGGTCTCTTGGCTCCCTCCCCTCTCCCCACACTTCATAAGGTCTATCTTAAATTATATTTTATTACATTTTCTTTTTTCCATCTGTCATCATATCAGGAGAACTTCCCGGATCCCTATAAATCATGATGCGCCCTGGGGTTGTGTTCCCTCTTCCAGGAAGCCCTCCCTGACCAGTCTTCCTAGACTGAGTTGATCAGGCGGGATATACTGGCTCCTGGTTACCTCGTGTTTCAGGGTCCCGATTGTCTCCATCTTTGCACTGTGTCCAGGCAGAGCTTGTACCTCCAGCAAACGGACCCAGTGACTATGTGGGAAATGAATGAATGACACTTTCCAGGGAAACAATGTCACATCTACCATTAAGTACATCAGAGCCCACCAACTCTGTCCTGTTTGGTGCCTTCTGTTGGCTTTTTTGCCCCTTCTCCCCTTTCTGGGCCTTGGTGTCCTGTAAGGATGACCAAAAAGTGACAGGGGTAACAGTCACCTGCACCAGGCAGATCCACCTTCAGAGGAAGACTTTTATTTAAGACCTACCCCCAAAATGAGGGGGACAATCACAACACCCCCTCATTTTACAGAAGAGGAAGTCCAGAAGGTTGAGTCTCACCCAGGGCCTGCATGGGTCACCCTTATGCGAGTGGGTGTGGGGCCCAGACCGTGGAGGGAACATGTGGCTCTGCTCCAGCCATCCCTCTGAGGCCACGTGTGTGGTTTCCACAGCGTGATTGTTGCCACTGCCACAGGAGAGACCTCATCAATGGGCAGATGGTGATTTGGGATTGGGCCTGGTGCCCTCGTCCTCCAAAAACCCAGCCCCCATTCTACACACTTGTTGCTTTTGCAGCTCCAGCCCCCTTAGCCAGGAAGACAGAGCCATGGCTGTGTGTTCACGTGCATTTCTTCCTTTTCTTTACAACAGACTGAGGAGGAAGTTTCCCTGTGTATCATCTTCATTTTACAATTGGGGAAACAGGTTTAGAGAGTTTAGGGACTCCCCAAGACTACCAGTCGGTGAGTGAGAGCAGAGACTTTGAATCCTGGCAAGCTGGCTAGGCTGTGCTGGGCTTACAGGTGGAGGGGTAGCAGTGGGAGGGGCGAGGCCTGACAGGGCTGGCCAAGGCCCCAGTCTCCAGGGCAGAGTTCGCGTCCTATGAGGGACCCGTTTGTCAGTGAGCCCCTGTGCCTCAGGCTTCCCGGAAAATGTGGGGGTAACTGCAGTGCCCTCCTCCCATGTCACCAGGACAGGTGCGGAACCACAGGAACTAGAAGGTACTCGGGATGTGGGGCAGGGGCTGCTAAGTGTGGGGTAGCAGAGATGAGACGAGGTCAGTGTGGGAGCTGTGAAGAGGCCAACAAGCTGTGACATGCCCCGATACAGGGTAAGTGCAGCCTTGATGTGGCGCAAATCCACTGTGGCCTCCTTGGTTCTAGAGATCAGGGTGGAGATTCCAGCTGCCCTGAGGGGGTGGCAGAAATTGCACGATCATCAGGGAGCAAAAGCCAACACCAAAGATAGGCTAGGAGTGCCACCTCAGAGAGGCCCTCAGACCTGGGGTGGTGCAGGTGGACAAGGGAATGGAGGAGACTCAGGAGGCCTCTGAGCCTTGGGCAGTCTGAGGTCCTGATCCGGCCCTTAGGATGATTCTGGCAAGGCAGTAACATCTGGTCTGGAGAATACCCACCGGGATGATCACAAAGAGGGAAATGGAGCTGCAGGTTGAGATGTAGTGAGGTGACCCCTACAGCCAGTAGACACCCTGAAGGGTGGGGGTTGCCAGGGTTTGAGAAGTGTGTGTGTGTGTGTGTGTGTGTGTGTGTGTGTGTGTGTGTGACCCCTGCCCAAGCCTGTCTCTGTTTTCCTTCCGTCCAACCCCTCCTGTCAGTTTTCCTGTTCCCCATTCCCCTCAGCCTAGGGCCTGGAAGCCAGGGTGCAGGATTCTTCCGACTGAGAGACAGCCTCGATGCTTAACCTTGGGATTGACACTGGCGCACCCTGGAGGCCACTCTGAGGGCCAGCAGGGCCTCCCTGAGCTTTGAGATCCCCGGGGGCGGTGGCTGCTGAGACAGGAGTGCCCTCTTCTCTGATAGATTTAAGTGGATTTCCAGATCCGGAGACCTCAGATTTACTAACTGATTCCCAGGAAATATTAGGGGGCTGATACAGCACAGTCAACGCCTGAGCTGAGGCCAGCTGTGCCCAGAGACTCGCTGTGACTCAGGCATAGGGAAGCAGAAGGTGGGGAATCTCCAGGTTGGGAAGCCTGGGCTAAACTGCACACCCCAGACTCATTCTTGACTTCCTCTGGCTCCTGCACCCCAGCCTCCCCCTAGCCTGCTTTAGTTTACACAGGCTGAACACGGTGTACTTATTAGCACCCTCTGTGGAGGCCGGCTCCAGCTCCTACTGACCTCTTCAGCCCCCCTTGGTGTTCCCCAAACTGACCTGTTCCCAGGCTGCGGAGTAACCAGTCCTAATTCCAGTCCTTACAGAAGGAGGGAAAGTTCAGAAGGGCTTTTCTAGGAGGTGGCAAGGACCCAGGACAGACAGGTCCTTAGGAGTTCACTAGAGAGAAGAAAGGCATCCAAGCAGAAGGACTGTCCCAGCATAGGCAAGGAGGGAAGATGGCAAATTCCAGTCTGGCTTGAGTGCTGAGTTCTGTGCAGGGAGGTATTTTGTGAGCCCAAAGAGGAGTTGGGTGAGATTTTGGTCACATGTTTTTTAGTAAAAAAACAAAACTAAACCAAAAACCATAGCAGTAACTAGGGCTGGCACTGGAGTGGAACAGGGCACAGAGGCCGGGAGGTCAGCAGACACCTGGGATGAGCCTGCGCCAGAGTCAGCTGGTGGCCTGGAAGGTGGGCCATGCCCCTGCAGCCCTTACTTAGACCTGAGGATTTTCTATCATCAGAAGATTGGCAACAAGCTCCACACACCTCAAAGACAAATGTGCTAGCTTAAACTACATCAGCCACGTGAAGGAATATTGTTCAGCCATAAAAGGTGTCTACAGAGAATTTGTAAAAATGTTATAAAGATTTTCTTATACATTGCTGACAGAAGTATAAATTAAGGCAATCCCTACTAGGGCAATTTGGCAACACTTCTCAAAATTACAAATGCCCAGAGTCTTTGATCTGGCAATTGGAGCGGCACATTTTAATGCATCTGACCCCCTTGCAAAGGACCTCCATGTCCATCAACAGCGGACTATTGAGAGTGGCAGTCCATCCGTATCATGGAGTACGATACAGTGATGAAAAAGAACAGAGACTCAATATGCAGATTCACAAAAATCTTTAAAACAGATTGGGGAAATAAAGTGAGCTGCAGAACAGTATCTATGCTACCTTGTGTAGAGAAAATATTTAGAAAGGATATTTACAGAGGTATTTGCTTGTATGTTATAGAATAACTGTGGATATATAGAATTATATTAATATATTATAAAATATATATCATAAACTGGAAACAGGGAGCTGCTGGAGAGTCGAATGGACAGTGGAGGGCACGGTTCATCAGATGCCCGTCTTTTGAATGCTGCATCCTATGGATGTTTTTCCTCCAACCTTGATGCCAAAGTGGAATTTTCCAAACTCCTCGGAGTTTTGGGAAGCTGGGGTGGACTGAGAATCGCCATTCCCGAAGGGCTGGCAGTGGGGCTTGGGTCCCGTTCCTCTGCTCACTGGATCTGGTGCAGCCCTTGCCCAGGTCTCTCCTCGTGGTGGCGGCTCACGATAGATCACTCCCTCCCTCCCTCCCTCCAGAACCTAGCTGCTGGGCAGCTCCTGGCGCCCATTCCGAGGGCCTAACCCCCTTCCCCTTCCGGAGCCACTTCCTCAGACTGCTCAGCCTCAGGGCAGGTTCCGCCCGGCTCTCCGCGGCGGGCGGGAGCGGGCCGTCCTCCCAGGGCTCCGCCTTAGCCCCGCCCCCGCCCGCCCCTCCTCCAGGGCCCGCCCCCACGCCAGCGAGGGCGGGGCTAAGGCGCTCCGGCCCCGCCCCCGGGAGCCTCCCGGGCACAGGTCCTTCAGGGCGGGGAGCCCAGGAGGCCCGGGAACCGTCCCGACAGGGGCCGCGCTGACGGCCGCCGGGCCCCATGCCGGCCACCCCACCCGGCCCTCGGCCCCGCCGCCGGGAAGCCCCGGCCAGCGCCCCGACCCCGCGGACCGCAGGGGGTCCCCCGGGAACCACGCACTCTGGACAACGTCCGGGAAGGGGCAAGCCCTTTCTGGGACCTGAGGGAGTGGAGGGGTGCGGCGGGGAAGCTCCCGGGTCCCCGGAGTTTACGTCCTCCTCCACCCCGCGCAGGGTCCTCCCTCTCGGCATCCCTCCCCGCGTGACTGTCCCCGCCTGTCCCGGGGACCGACGGCTGCGGCGGGGCGTGGGGAGTGCTGGAGCCAGGTATTAGGGGTCTGGTGGACCTGGCGGTAGTAGTGGTCCCCAGAACCGGCCCGCGAGGTGGTGGAACGGGGGTCTAGGTGAGGCGGCCCTTGGCCTGGCGCCCAGGATGCCTCCAAGTACCAGGTGTGTGGCGCCGGGGGCCCTCCACCCTAGAGCCTTCTCCATAAAGGAGGGGCAGGGAGTGCTCCCAGAAGGGTAGTCCTCCCACTGGCTCCGGTCCGCGCTCCCGGGCGGACTCAAGCCTCGCTCACCTATGACAGGCATCAGTGGATAGGCCACAGCTCCTTGGCCCAGGGCTTCCGAGAGCTCAGGAGGGAGTTCATTGGCAAAAGTTCTCCAACTTGGCTGCATAACAGAAAACTCTGGAGAACTTAAAAAAAAAAAAAAAAAATCCAGCGTCCAAATCCATGAAATCAGAACCTGGGATGGGATCCCCAAGGTCTCCACTGTGCAGCGAAGGTGGAGGCCCAACGGTGTTGATGAAATCAGAGGGACCAGGAAGGGCAGGTCACTCGAGGTCTCAAGTCAGCAAGGCATCTCGGGCCAAGACAAAGCCAGGGAATGCTCCAGCCCTGAGCTGCTCCCTAGGCCTGGATTACATTTAGTTCCCCTCCCCCAGGCAGCCAGGAAGCCTTCCTGAACCTGTCGGGGTTCATTGTCACAAATTATCTTCGCGCCAGGAGCCTTCCAGGGCAGGGCAGGGCAGGGCAGGGGTCCCCTCTGTGCTCCAGCTCAGGGAACCAGGGTGTACGCACAGACTCCAAGGGCAGGGTCAGGTCTTTACAGGGGGCTGGGAGAGAGGATCCATGACTAGGCAAGTTAGAAGGGCCTCCCAGAACACGGACCAGGGAAGAGACTGTATGCAAAACCCAGCAATGTCCCGGGTTTTGCTGTGGAATGAGGTTTCAAGATCTGGGCAATGGCCTCTGTGGGCCCGCACTGAGCCTAGCTTAGCAGAGGGAGACTATACAACATTGAGCAGCCCCCCACACCTGGCCCCATTTCCAAGGGTTTCCCTGCCACAGAGGAACCCAGCCCAGTACTGCTGATCAAAATACACCTTTTCAACCTGAAAGTATTCAAAGGGGTCTGTCTTTAGGGTGTTTCTTTCAGAAACATTTAACAGTTTGGTATTTCCACTTAAGACAAACTTTTCTTTCAAATTTTGCACAATCCTGAATGTAGGAGCCAGGGAGTACATTTTTGCAGCATACTTCTATATAAATATGGATTGGAATCACTTCCTGAAACTAATTTCCGGAGGTTTTACTACAAGGAAATGTGGACCTCTCAATAGGCACAGAAATACCTGGAGGAATGGGGCTCTGGCTGAGGGGGATGTCAAGAAAATCACTGTGGTGTGCTCTGCCCCTCAACTGTCTACCTGCAGGTCCCTGGAGTTCATCAGGAAGGCTATATACAGATGGGAAGAGAAAAGAATATAAAAAGTTAAGCAGGTATCATGCCCTAACTTGGGATGAGGCTGCTTGTTTTCTAGGACTTTTACTTGAAACCACTGAATGCTGGGTAGCTTGTGAACAAATATTTAACAGAAGCCTTCAGATACAGGTGCCTAGAAGGGAAAACATCCAAGTTTTCCTTGGTGACAAAGTGTGGCAACTACTGTTTCATCTTCCAAAGGGGAACACAACACCAGCTGCTTCTCTTTTGGGTGGGGGTGGGGGGCTGAGGGTGGGGAAGGGCCAATGCAAGACTTCTTTTTCAGTCAGCAAGGACAGGGGTGGGCTGCAAGACGCATCCCTGGAGAAGCACTGGTGATTTCTGTGTTTCACAGGCATCCACCAGGTGCTTAATTGCTTGGGAGGCTGATGTGGGCTGAGAGCCTGCAGGCAGCACTGAGGAGACACCGAAACACCAAAGCCGCCGCTGCCACCACCGGCTGATGCAAGTTTTATTGAGACAATGTACAAACAGGCCATGGAAACAAGGGTTCTGATGCCGGGACCAGTAACGTAAAATGAATACAAAAATAAAAAGGCACTAATCTGTTAAGAAAAGACACTCGATGTTCTAAGAATATAAGTCATTTAATACTGTTAATTTTATAGCACAAAATAAAACAAGCTATGATCCCCAAAAATAATTTTAAAAGCTTACACAGAAAATATTATTGCCTGAAGTTTATGATCTTTAAGTTACAGGTCAAAAGTTTTGTGTTGTTGTTGTCATTTTAAAACACACAGTGAAGACCGTCTAGAAGCAAGGCCACTGTTCCTCCTGCAGAGACAACGACCCTGTCTCAGGGAACTGTCCTTCTACTCCTTTAGAATATACAACCAGCTCAGTTTCCACACTGATAGCAGTTAACCAGGGACAGAGGTCTCTGGTCCCAGAGGGTGGAGTTTGAGGCAGAGCTCAGTGGTGTCCACAGAAAGCATTAGTCTTAGGTACTGTGTTAAAACAATCGAAAAGTCACTCATTTTAAGAGGTTAATGAACATAATATTAAAGGATTAAATTATAAACACCTGGCACAAAAACACATCATCCCTTTTCAAAAATAAAATGGTCATATTCCTCTGAGCAAACATTACAAGAGCAGTGGCCGTCTGCCTTGGCCTGTCTTGTCTGTAAACAGCTGTAAAAGAAAGCACGGAGCCAAGGATCCTTGAGCTCCAAGGAGGGGAGCAGCTGTCCTTCCCCCCTTTCAGTTTTCCAACCATGAGCACAGGTGGTGTCTTGTATGGGTGATCAAAGTTGTCAAATGGCAGCTTGTCGACACGTGCTCCTCTTTAACCATGCCATCAGGTGGTACCACACCACAAAGAAATGACAAGGAGGACTCCTGTGTTGGAGGTCCTTTTCAGGATAAATAAGTTTTGAGTCAAACTGTCAATGCCCTTTAGTTCGTAATTTGTTCAGTTCCCAAGTGAGTTAATTTAACATCCAAATATTTTCTTAAGTGACACACAGTAGAGCAGAGCAAGTAGCAATAATGAACAATCCTAAAAGGAGAACAACCACGGAGGGAAGGCAGCTCCTCTGGAAGAAAAGCATCGCTTTCTGAAACAGGAAGTTTTCCCCAATCAGTGGGGAACCCAAGCACGAAGCTGAGGTGAGTGCTGTTTTTTGTCTATTTAGTGTGATGAAGAGAAATTCCCTGCCTGATAAAAAAAAACTAATAAGGTCCTAAGTCAAAAAGGTACTACACTTTTGGCACATATCTGGAGAGTTCAGAACTCAAGACTCACCTTATTTCAGGCTCCCAGTCTCCTGGGCAGCCCTGGAGACATGTACGTAGGTTGAAGTGACAAGCAGACTTATTATGAAGCCAAAGTAGGTTTGTGGGGTGTTCTGATTCTGAAGTGCTCCACATGAGGTGGGTCTTGTTATGGGTCAGCAGACAAGGCTGAAGGGAAGTCTTGCTTTCCAAAATGCCCACATACTTCCTGAGTACTCCGAACCAACTACTGTCACCGAAAGGTGCTAAGCCCCTCAGCTAAACTTGGTTTAAGAAAGCTGTAAGGTTTGTGCCCTCTCTTGAACAAGGCACATAGCACATACTCCACCTTCTGTGGGACAACCCCTTTAGTACCGGGCCACTGGCTGCAAGGTGAACACTGCGTCCACGCAGGTAGAGGGAACTGCTGCCACATGTGTGCCACTTACTGTGGGAGCTGGGGGGGGGGGGAGGGCTAAACTCAGAATAAGAGGCAACTACAATGGACAGGCACCTTCAGAGCAAGACGTGGCCACAGTGCTCACTGATTAGGGAGAGCAGACTGCATTTTTATCAGGAAAACCAGACAGGTAGCCACAGTAATATTTTTTTCCAATTGATCATTATTAACTTTGTCATGGGAACACTTCCAAGATTCTTTAATATGGCAGTTATCTACCTAATGGAATACTGATTTAAGGGGAGATTGAAAAAATGGCTGCTTTGCTGGTTCTGTCACCAGAATATATACATATACTGCTCTAATTCAAAACCTAAGACCCTTAGGAGACAGGGCCAGGGCTATAGCAGCCGCTCAGCAAATGATGCAGTCAGTCACTCAGTAGGTGGCTGCTACATTTCCAGGTCTGCTCTATTCATTCTGAGCTGAGGCATGTCTTCATCAGTTTCCAGAAGGGAGAGCAGACTGAACTGCATGAAGGTTCCAGAATCCTAGTCTGCTATGTACACCAGACAATGAATCAGCCACACCTTTGTACCAAGCTGGCTTTGTATGAACAGCCCTCTTTTAGCTAACAAGGAAATGTTTACATCAAATTGCTAAATCGCTAATGGTTCTCCCAAGTCACTAAAATCTTAGACATCAGATGCATTAACCAATTTCCAGAACTTGAACTTTCTTTGCCTGGGAGCGTCTCAGACACAGAGACTGGGGAACCAGTATTAGCAGCACCATCTTTCTCTGGCAGCTTTGTGAGCTTGGCCTGCAGCAGCGAGGAGTGAGCCTCAGTGAGTAGAATTTAAAGATTCATTAATGAAGTCAATGATTCTATGAACAACCTCACTTTTTAAAGAAATTTAATTCCTATACCTTAAAGGGGTGTATTCACTGAAACACTGGACAGAAAACTAGCCAAGTGCTTTCCCCCATCGTTCCTGTCATCACTGACAAAGTAAGCAAAGCCTTCCCCAAATCACCCCCTACTCTGGTGCTTTTGGGGAAAATGTAATCCAAGGAGCCAGGCACACAAGCTTGGCACATTACAACTGACTTTTGTGGGTTGTTTACTACATGGCAAAACAGGTACAACTGGCAGCCAAGACAATAAAGGCCTCTGCTTCAGGGTTGTGTTTTGTTTTGTTTTGTTTTTCCATATTCCTTTAGTTACAGCAGCTTCAGTTTGGGAAGCTCAGAGGCACGTGTCATTCCTTACAATATCACAAAAATCCAACCTGCTACTTAAAAACCTGTTCAGAACACACAAGTCTAATTAAGTCTTCCAAAACCAAACGAAAGGAAAAAAGAAGAGCCAGATTTGGGGAGTTTAGGACAGAATTCCCTCTTCTTTAAGGTTCATTTGCTCTGTTCTTCAAAGGAAAAGCAAAACGGTGACTGAACCATTGCTTTGTGGAACAGCAACGTGCAATGTCTCACCATGGCCTCAAGCTCCATCTGATGAACATGACAGAATCAGTCACAAGTACAAACAGGGCAGTGACGAGAAGACCGACCCCTTCCTCATCAACTTCTCTCCACTTGTGTGCTTCCACCAGTATATCCAGTTTATGATCCAAAAGAACTCTAATATCTGCTACTCTTTGACAATACGACTATGATACAAATGCCGAGGCAGCCACTGTGCATTCCAAATGTGTATGAGAGACCGCCACTCTGCAGAAAGCTGGACATCGGCAATGCAGTGTAATTGCCTATGAGAGAGAATGCTTTCCCACTTCAAAGGAGACTATGACAGGCAGAACAAGGAAGCAGCAGGAAACAGGCAACAGCAATCACTCGTTTTCATCAGGGTTTTGAGGGTCAATGATTTTGACATGCGTAAAGGGGAAAAGCCCTTTGCGCCCATTCACTTCGCCTTCCCATTGGCCATTTATATTCATCCTTGTGACTTTCACAATGTCACCAACCTGTAAGGATGGAGAAAGAAGACACAGTCAGCATTTTCTCTGCAAACTAAAAAAAAAAGTTTAACCCATACACACTGTTCTATCCAAAGGAACCTATAGAATTTTTAAAGTTTTTTCTTGGGGGGGGGGGGTGTATGTGCATAAAACCTAAAATCAAGCAGTGCCAAAGACACAATGTGGGGGGACCTGGGTGGCCAGTGGTTGAGAATCTGCCATCAGCTCAGACTGTGATCCTGGGGTCCTGGGATCGAGTTCGGCATCAGGCTCCCCACAGGGAGCCTGCTTCTCCCTCTGCTTCTGTCTCTGCCTCTTTCTCTCTGTGTCTCTAATGAAGAAATACAAATCTTAAAAAAGAAAAAACAAAAACAAAGACACAAGGTGCTACCATAAACGTGCTGTCCTCCTCAGCTGGTGAGAATGTGTATTAAGTGAAGGACCTTCTGAGCACAAAAGCAACCTTTTTTCTCCCTATGTCAGTTATTAACTCCCAACAGGAAAGAAATGAACACTTAACTACTCTCTCAGGATGGCTGAAGTGAAATCACACAAAAAAAGGGTATTAAAAAAAAAAATCTATCTCCACCCTAATTTACATGGGGTGGAAATGCTGTCACCAACAAGACCTCAGTTACCAAGCCACTCCCCTCTCCTGCCCCAGGCAGCAATAATGTCTCCCTGATTTGTCCATTGCCTGCCCCTCTGTGGGGCCATCACAGGGAAAGGAAGCCCAACTCTGGGCATCTATCTTTTTCGGCCTACTTTAAACTTCAGGGTGGGAGGAATTCTATCTATTGTGAGAGGGACTTTGGGGGGGTGGGGCACCAGTTAGGGACTGCTCCACTCATTAAGGAGAAGGCGGGAATTTTGTTTTGGAGGTGGTTTTCAAATTGTTCTGGAGACCCACAGAACTCTAGGGAGGTATTTTAAGGGCCTAACAAGTGTCTGGGCTTTCAACTTTTTAAACCTTTATTTATAAAGTTATAATAGAAAAAAGTATACTGAAATGCACCACTGCTAAACTAACCTGTGGTGCCTGCTACCTGCTTTTCATGCAGATCTCCCTTGGAATGAAACTGCTTTCTCATCATGTATTTGACTGAAGACTCCTCCCAAATGACAAGGTAAAGGTTAAAAGATTCCTATCACTGCTCCAACAACACACATTCAGAAATAACCTGGGTGCTGAAGTGGATATCAGACTGCATCTGTCATTCATATTATTTCCAATTTTTCCTGCCCATTCTAACAGTTAACTGTCCTGACTTTTTAGCAAATTCTTAGAAATCTCAACTTTAAATTTTTTTTTTTAACTTTAAAAATTTCATTGGGAAAAAAGGGTCTTCTGCTAAAACTATGGTCCAGCAAGCTTGACTACTAGCCTGGATTCCAGAGGGGACAAGGCAGCTTTAGAAGTCCACCGGCACACAGCTCTGCTGGCACACTTTGTGTGAAGTGTGCCAGAATGGCTTTGCTGCCCTTCGTGTGAAGGCCAACCTCCTTCCTCCTGCCCCATTCCTGCTCCAACCCCCTGAAGCTCAGAGGCGTTGGGCCCAGCCCCATCGCCTCTCTTGGTTACCAGGGAGGTCAATGCCCTCTGAGGAAAAGGAGGTATGTTTTCTGAGGCAAATATGAAAGTCATTTGGATTAGTTTATAAGATGGCTAAGACTCAAGCAGAAACACTAAAATCCAGTAATGTGGTTGTTTAAACATAGGTATCTATAAAACAGAACAAAACAAGAAACAAAAAGCTAAAACAAAAGGGATGCCTGGGTGGCTCAGCTGTTTGGGGGTCTGACTCTTGGTTTCAGCTCAGGTCATGAACCCAGGGTCCTGGGATCGAGCCCTGCATTGGGCTCCCTGCTTGTGGGGTGTCTGCTTCTCCCTCTCCCTCTGCTAGTGTACACACTCTCTCTCTCAAATAAATAAATGTCTTTAAAATAAACAAATCCTCAAAAACAAAAAAAAAAAAAAAGGTAAGGTGCATAAAATGAGGAAAACTTCAATTAACAGAGACCTAAACTCTAGACTCCAACACCTATTTAGACCATGGTCCAAACAGAAGATCAGCCCTTTCTTAAGATTTTATTTATCCATTGGGGGGTGGGGCACCAGCAACAGTGAGCAGTGAGGGAAAGGGAGAGAAAATGAAGCTGACTGAGCACAGAGCCTGACATGGGGCTTGATCTCCCAACTCTAAGATCACGACCTCAGCTGAAACCAAGAGTTGAATGCTTAACCAACTGCACCACCCAGGCAACCCAAGATCAGCCATTTCTTTTTTTTTTTTTTTAAGATTTATTTATTTATTTATGATAGACATAGAGAGAGAGAGAGAGAGGCAGAGACATAGGAGGAGGGAGAAGCAGGCTCCATGCCGGGAGCCTCGAGTCCACGCGGGACTCGATCCCGGGACTGCAGGACTGCGCCCTGAGCCAAAGGCAGGCGCTAAACCACTGAGCCACCCAGGGATCCCCAATCAGCCATTTCTAAGACAGCATCAAGAAATTTATAGGGGGGGTTTACAGACATGTTGCCCCAAGATTTTATTTATGAGATAGAGAGCACACGAGCAGAGTGAGAAGCAGAAGGAGAAAAGATTCCCCGCTGGGCAGAGAGCTTGATGTGGGGCCTGATCCCAGGACTCCAGGATCATGACGAGAGGTGGAGGCAGATGCCCAACCCACTGAACCATCCAGACACCCCCAGGCCTGTTTTGTTTTGGTTTGGTTTGGTTTTTCAATTCAATGGACACCATGAGTCAGGGACCCATTTTCACAGAGGTTTTTACCTGCAAAGCTTCTTCAGAGTTGTTATTATTACTCTTGATCCCCAATGTACACTAACGTTCTATAAGGCAAGACAGGCTGACACAACAGATATAGGAGTCTGAACCTCTCCAACATCACAAAGTGCTGGTTTATCACAAAGCAGAGGTAAAAAACCAAGGAGCATCCAGTGCTGGTCATCTGTGTTCTTGCCACCTTGCAGAGTGTAAAGGCAGCATGGCTTACCTGTAACCTAGGACCACTCAACCTTCCACTTTCAGCCTCTTCTCACCGAGACACTCACTGCTTTTATTTATTTATTTTTTTTTTATTATTTTTATTTTTATTTATTTATGATAGGCACACAGTGAGAGAGAGAGGCAGAGACATAGGCAGAGGGAGAAGCAGGCTCCATGCACCGGGAGCCTGACGTGGGATTCGATCCTGGGTCTCCAGGATCGCGCCCTGGGCCAAAGGCAGGCGCTAAACCGCTGCGCCACCCAGGGATCCCCACTCACTGCTTTTAATGGTCTATCTTCACAACTTCCCCTGTGATCGCAGACCGACTGCTCTGAATTTTCTACCTCTCTGCTCTCCATTTTTTATTCTACCATTCTACTTGTGATTCTCCAAATCTACTGAGAAACAAAAATGCAGTAACTATATTTAGGTGGAAAATAGCACTATTAACAAACGAAACCTCTCACACCTTGTGGAAACCAGCTTGAACACTTGACAAATGAAAATGGGAAAAAAAGAACTTTAAAACCATGAGGCTCCCTGGTTATAACATAGTATAAATTTAGTTTTTTTTTTAAAAAATTGCCCTAATAAGTTCCTTTCTAAATTGTGACTCAAATGCCTCTATAGGAGCACCACTAATTCAACTCCATGGTAAGATGCCTTATAAAGAGTTATCTAGTAATTAATAATTAGATTCTGGGGTGCCTAGGTGGCTGTCATTTAAGAATCCAACTCCTGATTTCAGCTCAGGTCGTGATCTCAGGGTCATGAAAATCGAGCCCTGTGTCAGATTCTGCACTCAGCACAGAGTCGGCCTGAGATTTTCCTTTCTCTCTCTGCCCTCCAAACCCCTACCCTACTCATGTGCACATGCTCTCTCTAAAATAAAATAGATAAATCCTAAAAAGAATTAGATTCTTAAAATCTTTTATTTTTAAAAGTAGACTCTAGGTCCAATATAGGGCTTGAACTCATGACCCTGAGACCAAGAGTTGCATAAGAAGTTCTGAGACAAAATAAAATGTACTCTAGCATTCATATTTTTGTAGTCAAGTACTAGATATATATAGGAGAAAGAGGGTGTAAAAAGCCAACTACATGTATTTATAGATTAGCAGATTATTACAAATTATTTTCAAACTCATGTCACAGGCTCAACAGAAATAATTCACTTAGTCGAACAATTAAATTTTCTTTTTAAAGATTTTATTTGGGATCCCTGGGTGGTGCAGTGGTTTGGCGCCTGCCTTTGGCCCAGGGCGCAATCCTGGAGACCCGGGATCGAATCCCACGTCAGGCTCCCGGTGCATGGAGCCTGCTTCTTCCTCCGCCTGTGTCTCTGCCCCTCTCTCTCTCTCTGTGACTATCATAAATAAATAAAAATTAAAAAAATATATATTAAAGATTTTATTTATTCAAAGAGAGGCGCACACACACACACACACACACACACAGAGAGAGAGAGAGAGAGAGAGAGAGGCAGAGACACAGGCAGAGGGAGAAGCAGGCTCCATGCAGGGAGCCCAACGTGGGACTCAATCCCGGGACTCAAGGATCACGCCCTGGGCCAGCCGAAAGGAGGCACTAAACTGCTGAGCCACCCAGGGATCCCGAATAATTAAAATTTAAAGGGAAAGACCGATAATTCTATTTTTGAGATTTGCAATAAAATTTAAGTTGGCCCTTTCACAAAGATGGCGCCAAAGGCGAAGGAAGCCCCTGCCCCTCCCAAAGCCAAAGCCAAAGCAAAGGCTTTGAAAGCTAAGAAAGCGGTGCTGAAAGGCATGCAGTCACCAAAAAAAAGATCCATGTGTCACCTACATTCCAACGACCCAAGACCCTGCTGTCTCGAAGGCCCAAATATCCTCGAAAGAGTGCCCCCAGGAGAAACAAGCTTGATCACTATGCCATCATCAAGTTGCCCCTGACTACTGAGTCAGACATTAAGAAAACAGAAGACAACAACACACTTGTGTTCATTGTGGATATAAAGGCCAATGAGCACCAGATCAAACAGGCTGTGAAGAAGCTCTATGACATTGATATGGCCAAGGTCAACACCATGATCAGGCCTGATGGAGAGAAGAAAGCATATGTTTGGCTCCTGACTATGATGCTTTGGATGTTGCCAACAAAATTGGGATCATCTAAACTGAGTCCAGCTGGCTATAAATCTAAATACAAATTTTTTTCACCATAAAAGAAAATTAAGTTGTAAAAAATATTAATTTGTAAAGTACCCAGTGGAAAAAAAATTACAACTGAAAAGACACGTTTCTCTGATTTTTGTCTTAAAAGGAAATAATAATTTGATGAATAGATTTTTTTTTAAGATTTATTTATTTATTCAGAGAGAGCGAGAGAGAGGCAGAGAAACAGGCAGAGGGAGAAGCAGGCTCCATGCAGGAAGCCTGACGTGGGACTCAATCCTGGATCTCCAGGATCACACCCCGGGCTGCAGGCGGCGCTAAACCGCTGCGCCACTGGGGCTGCCCCGAATAGATAAGATTTAAATAATAAAAATTAAGGACGCCTGGGTGGCTCAGTGGTTGAGCATCTGCCTTCGGCCCAGGGCATGATCCCAGGGTTCTGGGATCAAGTCCCGCACTTAACTTCCTGTGAGGAGCCTGCTTCTCCCTCTGCCTCTCTGCCTACATCTCTGCCCCCTGTCTCTCTCATGAATAAATAAATAAAATCTATTAAAAAATAGTAATAAAAACTAAATTTTAAATATTTGGGACATACTAAAGACTTCCGAAATATAGATTGTTTTATGATTAGTGCCTGGAGTCCAAGTATTGCTCTTTCTCCAAATCATAATATTTTGATTTATAGATAGTAGAAAACGTTTTTCTTATTCATACGTGGGGAAAATCATACCAATTTAAGAAAAATTTCATGTTCCTTTATAGAAAGCGGACCAAGTAATTATATTATTATGAGAGAGAGAGAGAATATGCTAGCGCACACACACCAGAGAGAAAGCACTCGCCTGATTGGGGGGTGGGAGGGAGAGGAGGAAAGAGAATCTTAAGCATGCAAGCATGCTCCACGCCCAGTGCAGAGCCTGACATAGGACTCTAACTCACAACCCTGAGATCATGACCTGAGTCGAAATCAAGAGTTGGTCATTTAACTGACTGAGCCACTCAGGTGTCCCTTTTGAGCCTTTTTCAGTGCAGGAACCTGCTATCTCATGTTTGGAGCACAAAGAGGCTAAGGAGATGAAGAGCTTCACTGTCTGACCTTTCTCTCCAACATACAACATTCTTTACCTCCCTTTGACCCAAGAAAACAGACTGTCTCTGTCTTTATTTTTAGAATAATGAAATAGGGGGATGCCTGGGTAGCTCAGTGGTTGAGCGTCTGCCTTTGGCTCAGGGCATGACCCCAGGGTCCCGGGATCAAGTCCCACATCAGGCTCCCTGCATGGAGCCTGCTTCTCCCTCTCCCTGTGCCTCTCTCATGAATAAATAAAATCTTAAAAATAATAAAAATAAAATAAAATAATGAAATAGGAGAGCACCTGGGTGGTTCAGTTGGGTGTCAGACTCTTTGTTTTAGTTCAAGTCATGATCTCATGGCTCCGTGCTTGGGGTATCTGGTTCCCTTTGGTCTGCTTAAGGATTCTCACCCTCTGCCATTCCCCACGCCCCCCCCCCCAAATAAATAAATAAATCTTTTTAAAAAAATGATATAAAGAAAATCATGGATAGAAAGCTACTGATATCATTCTAAATTAACTTCTAGTTATTGTTAATGATCACAAAGAAAATACAATTAATGTATTACAATATCTATACAACAAGGCAAGGACAAGTAAGAGAATGTGTAGGTATAAACGTGTAGGAGAATTCTGTGACGAAAATTTCTGTGACGAAAGAGGGGACCCAGGTGATCAAACACCCAGGTAGACTCTGTGCTGTACAAAGGATGATGGCTTCAGGGTATCTGGGAAGTCTGTAGGTAGTGAGCTGGCACTCAGAGCTAGATCCAGTTCTGCCAAGATGTTACATGAGGAAAAAAAAAAAAAAGGCTAAGGCAAAAATGAGCTGAAACTGAAAACAAAGCTACTGTTTGAGGTTGATGAGTGTTGTTGACAGATAATGGGCCCAGCAACTTAAGTTTTCGTTAGGTCCACTCATTTGATGTCCTACAAAAAATACTTTGGAATTTTGTAATTTTATCTATGCTTTCTCTATCTTCAACTGGACTCCAGGTGCCCAGAGAGCATACATTTTGCCTGAAGTCTGTAATCTTAGCCTGCCCTGGCTGATGTTTGATAAAATATGAAAGAAAACAAAGTCTTACTTTCCTGAAAACCTGGCCTGGGGCAGCCCTCTTCCACATCTTGGGTGAGTGCACCCCTCCAGCCTGGGGGCAAGGAATATGCTCTGACCCCAGGTTAATGCCTCCTCCCTGGTTTTCCTAGCCTCTCACTACCTGGCTTTATCAGTGTAGCCATCTTACCCTGATCTGTCTTCTATCATCTAATGTCACCCAGCCCAATCAGCCCAATTCCCAATCACTCTGCTCTCCTACAGCCAGAACCTACCGACCACACTCTGGCTATTGCTCCCACCATTTCATCATCAAGGAATACCTGCTGGTCCAAAGTTAGCAACACCAAGTCCAGTTCTCTACCTCTGGTGTTTCATGGCACCTAATGTGGGAGACTTCACCTGCCCTTTTCACTCTCTGCTGCTCAGCTCTCCATTTTTGCGGTATTGTATAATATAACACTACTGCCAGGGGGGTACTTCCCATATGCATTTGTGGAAAGTAAAGCTCTGTGTGAGGTCAGATGCCTTGTTCTCCAGGATTCTGGCAGACTAGACCAAGGAGGCTCCATTCTCTGCTCTTCCATGGTCACCTCTTGGCTCCCAACACACACCACACGGCACTCTCTGAAAAGAAGAAACTTGTTTTGCTTATTTTATACTCCATGTCACAGCTCTTTTGTAAAGTACTTTCTGGAGAAGTCTGCAGAATCAAGGTTTAAAAAAGAAGGGGCAGCCTGGGTGGCTCAGTGGTTTAGCGCCCCCTTCAGCCCAGGGTGTGACCCTGGAGACTGAGGATAGAATCCCACATCGAGCTCCCTGCGTAGAGCCTGCTTCTCCCTCTGCTTGTCTCTCTCTGTGTCTCTCATGAATAAAATATTAATAAATAAATAAACAAACAAACAAACAAATAAAATAAGAAGAGAGGAGTGCCTGGGTGGCTCAGTCGGTTAAGCGTCTGCCTTCGGTTTAGGTCATGATCCCAGGGTCCTGGGATCAAGTGCCGCATCAAGCGCCCAGCTTATTGGGGAATCCACTTCTCCCTCTACCTCTCCCCACTGGTCGTGTTCTCTCTCTCAAAAGAGAAAAAGAAAAATGCAGGTTGATGTCCCCCATCTGCTGGGGATACACAGATGGCCAAGTAGAGAAGAAAGGTCTTGGGAGGACAGCAGTAACAGGCACAGGGGTCTAAGGATAGTAGAATACAGTCCCCCACCCTTTTTTTTTTTTTTTAAAGATTTTCTTTATTTGAGAGAGAGAGAGAGAGAAAACACACGATAGAGTAGGAGCAGGGGTAGAGGGAGAGAGAGAAGATCTCTCCCCGCTGAGTAGGGAGCCAGATGTGGGGCTCCCTCCTAGGAACCTGAGATCATGATCTAAGCCAAAGGCACACATGTAACCCACTTAGCTACCCACGCACCCCATCTCATGCCTTCTAATTAATTTATGATTCTGACAGTCTTTATAAGACACTTTCCACACCATTCTACATCATCAATTTAATAAGATTTACTGCATATCTATTGCAGCTCAGTTCTCATCCTCAAGGAACCTCTGTCTCACTGTGGGATACACAATAACCTACTGTCCAGATGTGGTAGATGTTCAATGAATGTTTGTTAGAGAATAAACAATACAAAAAGCAGCAAGTGGAAGAAATACAGTACTGAATCCAAGCTGCAGAGCATAGGAGCAGGGAGCTATTGCTTTGACCTAGGGAACCTTGACCAGTAGAGATAAGTCAAGGTTCAGGCTAGGAAGAGAGAATGAATGGGAGACATGTGATGGCCACCTGACATTAAAGCCACATTCTGGCCTTGAAGGAGCTCTCACATGTGAAAACATAGCATGTCATTCTTCATGCTATTTCTAGCTCAGTCCAAGACCCTTCATATGGGGAATAACCCTAGAATACCAACACAGAAAAGATGCCCTGGCTGTGTTATGCTGCCTGCTGCCCACAGTTACAGGCCTGGCTATGGACCAGCTTCTTCACTGCTCCACTGAAGAATGCTTGGGCTCAGATGCCATCTTGCTGCTCCTCTCATCACTCCTGATTCTGGTACAATGCCCTTCCTTTGCCTTCACGATAGAAGGACTGAGCCCAAAGAACCACTCACTTCAGAGAGCAGATTGACCTCAAAGTTGGTGGATATCAACTCAGTGCAAGGAGCACTCTAAGCCTGGAAGATAATGGCTGATCCTATCAAAAGATCAAGAGGAGACACATATCTTATTAAATGTCACCCTATGACAACTCTGATTATTACTAAACTGCCACACTATTATCTCTGTACCTGGGTGCACTCAGCACTTGGGAAGTGCACACATCAACTCTAAAATCAAGCACACATCAGTAGGACACCCTAGTCACCCTCATGCTTTGTGTCTAGTGAGGACCATGCAAGAAGGCAAGACAACACTTCCAATGCTAGCAATAGTTTCTACAGCTCTACTCGTCCAGAGCATAAACAGAAGAGCACTGGCAATACTTCTACAGCCTGACTTCTGGTACTTGAGTCCAAGAGCAGTCAAAACCCTCGAGGGCCCAGGTACTGGCTGCCACAGCAGCTTTCTGCTTCCCCTGCTCATTCAATCCGTCTCTTTTCCCCATTCAGATATTTTCAGACTGTATTCTCAGGTTACATAAAAATAAGATCAGAAGCACAGTAAGTTACAATGGAATCAGAAGTTCTAACTTGGGTGACATGAACATGTCTCAGATATCAAAGAACATCCCGAAGTATATGCAGAAATGTATATAAGTGCATTAATGCGTTTGTTTTCCTGGAGAAAGCTATCTTCAGATTGTAAAAGGGTTCCATGACCTCAAAAAGGTATAAAACACAACAAAAATCAACATCTTGCAACCACCAGGCAGTTTTAATCCTGCAATTTGTGGCTTTCATTTACTTGTTCAACAAATAGTGATTATTTATGTGCCAGGCCCCAGAAGGATACAACAGAGAGCAAAGCAGATAACAGCCCTGCCCTCACGGAGCTGCCTGGAGTCTTCACCTGTTTTAACACTTGCCCTTGTGTTCTCTGTGCACCAGTACCTGAATTAAAGCTACCAGAGCTGAAGAGGCTTTTAAGGGCTGCAATGGTCCTTGTCCATGTACCCTGAGTAGCAGTCAAGTAGTCTCAGGTACTCTCTCCTAAAACTGATGCTACTTACTGGTTTTTAACACTGAAGACTTGTTCTATTCCCATTATCCTCCAGAGGAGCAATATGATTTAAGAAGGCTGTTTACCAGTTAACACTTTTTATGAAAACAGGGATTTTATTTTAAGATGGTCCAGGGGTTAAAGGTATCACAGGCCAGTATGCTGTGATGCAAGAGAATGTGGGCTATGGAAAGGAAGGAGTAAAACTATCTCCATCTGCAGATGACAAGATCCTATATATAGAAAATTCCTAAGATTCCACAAGAAAGCTATTAGAGCTAATAAAATTCAGCAAAGTTACAGGGTACAAGATCAACAAACAAATACCAGTTGTGTTTCTGTAAGCCAGTAATGAACAATCAAGAACGCAATTCCACTGAGAGGTGCATGGCTGGCTCAATTGGTGGAGCATGTGACTTGTTGATTTTGGGGCTGTGGGTTTGAGTCCCACGGTACAAAGATAACTTAAAAAAAGTAAAATCTTAAAAAACAAAAACACAATTCCATGTACAATGCCATCTAAAAGAATAACTGGAAATACATTTAACCTAAATAAAACACTTGTACACTGAACACTACAAAATACTGCTGGAAAAAATTAAAGACGACTTAAGTAAATGGCAAGACATCTTGTGTTCATGGATAGGAAGCCTCAGTATTATCAAGATGTCAACACTAACCAGAGATCTACAAGTTCAACACAATCCCTATCAAAATTCTAACATTTTTTTGCAGAACTGGAAAGGATGATCTTCAAATTCACGTGGAATTGTAAGATACTCTGAATAGCTAAAACAATCTTGAAAAAGAACAAAGTTGTTAGACTTCTACTTCCTGACTTCACAACTACTACACGAAGATATAGTAATCAAAAAAGTGGTCCTAGGGATCCCTGGGTGGCGCAGCGGTTTGGCGCCTGCCTTTGGCCCAGGGCGCGATCCTGGAGACCTGGGATCGAATCCCACGTCGGGCTCCCGGTGCATGGAGCCTGCTTCTCCCTCTGCCTGTGTCTCTGCCTCTCTCTCTCTCTCTCTCTCTCTCTCTCTCTCCGTGACTATCATAAATAAATAAAAAATTAAAAAAAAAAAAAGTGGTCCTAGAGGGACACCTGGGTGGCTCAGTGGTAGGCATCTGCATTCGCCTCGGGCTGTGATCCCAGAGTTCTGAGATTGAGTCCCACATGGGGCTCCCTGCAGGGAGCCTGCTTTTCCTTCTACCTGTGTCTCTGCCTCTCTGTGTCTCTCATGAATAAATAAAACCTTTTTAAAAAAGTGGTATTGGGGGGCACCCGGGTGGCTCAGTCTGTTTAGCGGTCGACTTTTGATTTTGGCTAAGGTCATGATCTCAGGGTCATGGGACCGTACCCTGGATACTTCAGCTCCACACTCAGCAGTAAGTCTGCTGGGGATTCTCTCTCTACCTCTTTCTCTGCCCTTCCTCCTGTTCATGCACATACTCTCTCAAATAAATAAATCTTAAAAACAAAATACTGTGGTATTGGCACCCAGACATACATATAGACCAATGGAATAGAACTGAGAGTTCAGAAGTTAACACATACATTTATGACCAAATTATTTTTCTTAAAGATTTATTTATTGGGGGCGGAGGGGAGAGCATTGGGGGTAGGGGTAGGGCAGGAGAATCTTCCGGCAGACTCCCTGCTGAGTGTGGAGCCTGACATGGGGCTCAATGCCACAACCCATTAGATCACAACCTGAGTCAAAACCGAGTGGGACACTCAAACAACTGAGCCACCCAGGTGCCCCTAATACTAAATGATTTTTGACAAGAGTGCCAAATTCATTCAAATAAGGAAAGAACAATCTCTTCAACAAATGGTACTGGTACAATTGGATTTTCACATGCAAAAGGAAGGATTTGGACCACTACATCAGACCACATACCAAAATTAACTCACAATGGAGAAATAATTACATATAAGAGCTAAAACCATAAAACTCTTAGAAGAAAACACTGGGTAAATCTTCATGACCTTTAATTTGGTAAGGGATTATTCGGTATGAATCAAAAGCATGAGTAGCAAAAGGAAAATCAGGTAAATTGGATTTCATCAAAATTAAGAATGTGCATTGGGGCATCTGGGTGACTCAGGTCACGATCTCAGGGTCCTGGGATTGAGTCTTGCATTGGGCTCCCTGCTCAACAGGTAGTCTGCTTGTTCCTCTTCCTTTCCCTCCTCTCCCTCTTCCTTCTCCCCACTGCTCGCATGCATACTCTCAAATAAATAAAAATCTTTAAAGAAAAAAATTAAAAAAGAACATGCATCGAAGCAGACTATCAAGAAAACAAAAAGAAAACCTACAGAAGGGGAAAAAACATGAATTTAATATCCAGAATATATAAAGAACTCCTAAAGTTCAACAACAAAAAACAAACAACCTGATCAAAATATGGGCAAAAGACTTGAGCATTTTTGCAAAGATATAAAAAATAGCCAAGCAGCATATGAAAGGATGTTCTATTTATTTTATTTTTTAATCTATCATTTTATTATTATTTTACTTTATTTTTTCATGAGAGATGGGGGGGCAGGGAGAGTAAGAGAGAGGGAGGCAGAGACACAGGCAGAGGAAGAAGCAGGCCCCATGCAGGGAGCCTGATATGGGACTCGATCCCGGACTCCAGGATCATGCCCTGGACCAAAGGCAGGTTCTAAACCACTGAGCCACCACCCAAGGATCCCTCAACATTATTATTAATTATGGAAATGTAAATCAAAAATTTAAAAATGGAAAATAGTAAGTGCTGGTGAGGACATGGAGAACTAGAACCCTTGTGTACTACTATAAAATGGTGCAGCCACCGTAGAAAACAATATGGTGATTTCTCAACAAGTTCAACATGGTTACCATATGACCCAGCAACTCCACTGTTAGGTATATACCCCAAAGAACTGAAAATAGGTATTGAAACAAAATTTGTACATGAATGTTCATAATAATACTGCTCAATTTCCAAAAGGTGAAAATAACTCTGATGTCCATCATCTAAAGAATGTATAAACAAAATATGATATATCCATACAATGAATACTATTTGGCCATAAAGAGAGTAGTGAAGATACAAGCTACCACATGGATGAACTTTAAAATATTATGCTAAGTGAAATAAGCCAGACCCAAAGGCAAATATTGTAGGATTCCATTTATATGAGATATCTAGAATAGGCAAATTTATATATACAGAAAGGTGGTTACTAGAATTTACCAGGGCCTCATGAGAGGGGGAATGGGGAGTTACTGCTTAATGGTTACAGAGCTTCTGTTTGCAGTGATGAAAAAGTTTTGGAAATAGATAGTGGTGATAGTTGCACAATTACGAATGTAACTAATGTCACTGAATTGTGTATACTTAAAAATAAATTGTTATGCTATTTTACAATAATAATAAAAAAACAATGTAATACACCAAGACCCCTGAACTGTAGGTTAAAATGGGTAAATTGGGGGTGCCTGGGTGGCTCGGTCAGTTAAGGGTCTGCATTCAGCTTGGGTCATGATCCTGGGGTCCTGGGATAGAGCCCTGCATCAGGCTTCCTGCTGCTCCCCTTACTTGTGGTCTGTCAAATAAATAAATAAATCTTCAAAAAATAAATGGTATACTGTAGAATATGTAAATTCTATCTCAATAAAGCAGTTTAAAAAAATAGGATTGGCGTCACCTATCCCATAAGGACTAATAATCTCTGTGAAGCCCCTAGCTGATGGTTCTTACTCAACAGCTTTCACACATACCTAAGGTCAGCATAATGACCAGGCTGGGACAGGCCTTGCCTGAACCACACCAGGGCATCATTTTCGTGATATTCTCACCTAATTTACACATTAAGAAAGAAGAACAAAAACATATTAAAGATAATCTTCTCTCATTCACAACCCAATGAAAACATGATTATGTTAGAAGAAAAAAAATGTTATTAAAAATACAAGAACTTTCTAAAATTCTAAAGGACTTTCTAAAGATTCCTACTTTTGATAAAGCACTGTGATTAATGAAAAAAACATTTCTGGTACAGAAGAAGTAGAGTAAGTCAAATTCCTAACTAGATACTGTTAAGCATAACCAGCAAATATCAATGTCAGAAGGGCAGAGAAGGAGCCATAAGTCTTGATGAAAAGTGCTGAAATTCTTACTTAACAGGCGACTAGGAGGTGGTGGAGGTGGTGGGGTCATTGCTGGAATGTGACAGGAGGTAAGACAGAGTGGCCCTGTTACGTTAGGAGGTTATGACCCTGTATAGATATCTAAAGCTGAGTTAGATGTTTGATGATGATCCTGTACAGATCTGACATCACTGTGGATAAATATTACAGGTGACACAGTCAGAGGAACTCACAGACGATTCCTGAAAGGCTGAAAAATACAACTAGTACTAATCTAATTTTGCTTTGCAGACAATTTGATCTCAGTCAGTAGAAGAATCAATGAAGAAACTAAATTCAGCTAATGTGAATTTAATTCTAACCAATGAGGCAAAACCAACTGGTTGAAGTAGAAACCTAAGCATTCCAGGCCACTCAGTGAAGGAAGTGGTGCCATGGGCCTTAAAAAGATTCAGGAGGGATGCCTGGGTGGCTCAGCGGTTGAGCGTTTGCCTTTGGTCCAGGGTGTGATCCTTGAGTCCTGGGATGGAGTCACACATTGGGCTCCCTGCATGGAGTCTGCTTCTCCCTCTGCCTGTGTCTCTGCCTCTCTCTCTCATTCTCTCTCTCTCTCTATCATGAATGAATAAATAAAATCTTAAAAAAAAAAAAAAAAAAGATTCAGGAGATTTGGAAACCAGATGTAATCCACTGACTAGGGGTTTCAAAATGGAGAGAAGATAATCTAAGAAGATATATGAACATAATCACTGATGACCCCAATGGGAACGAACAGCAAGTATCTTGAGAATGCTGGTGAACTCAAAGAACTCTGAGCATCATAAAAAAAAAAAAAAAAAAAAACACCAATAATAAAAGGATATCCTTATACTGATAATACAGATATTGAAGTACTGACCAAATACACCAGCAAGCAGGAATGAAAGTCCAACTCTGGTCACCTGCCACAGACCATTACAACACAAGACACTAGTAGATCCTATGAAAGGTCAAGTTTCTTGGTTTCATTAAAACAGGGACAAGGGCAGATTCTTTAAAATGTAAAAGTCGAGTGAGTGTGAAATCATACCTGGACAAAATTCTGAATGCAATTAGCAAACAGATGGTATTTGGAAGGCAGTATGGGCTCAAATAAGAACAAGTCATGCCAACCCAATCTCATTATCTTTTTTTAGATATGCAACGTAGATCATGAGAAGCTGCAGGGGAGGACTTTAGTACAAAGACCTGGATCGTGCTTTTAGAAAATCTGCAGATAACATGAAACTGAGGGTAGGGGGTGATCAATATACTAGATGACATAATAAGGATTTTAAAAGATTCAGATAACTGTACAGATGGTGTATGACAAAAACCAAAAGAAACGTGCATCCCCCCTCCCCCCACATACCCAAACCCTGAAGAAGGATAATTGTAGGGTCACATACTAAAGTCATTGGGCTTTAGCAAATACAGGAAGGGGCCTCGTAGTTGTTTCTCCCTGGTGGACAGCTAAAAGGAATCACTCATGAGACTATATTCTAGAACTTCCAAAAGGACAGAGACCTTTGTTTTCTTTACTACTGAACTCCAAACTCCTTAACGTTTGTCCCACAGTAACTACCCAGTAAACCTTTGCTGAAGGGGTATTTTTGGAGATGCCCAACCTGAGACCAGAGGGCCAATGGATTTAGGCGCTGCAGAAAGCTAAAACCATCAGGAAGATGGGCAGACTGAATGACCTATTACTGCAACTTGCCTTTCTTCCCCATCCTGAGTCACTTGAAGCCTCACTTGCAGTCCAAGAAAATGTTATTCTTCTTCCACAGAATCTGTTCCACAGACTCTGATTCCCACAGATCTGTCACCAACTGTTTTCCTTCTTTTTTTCTTTTTTCTGAAGTAGGCTCCACGCCCAGCACAGAGCGCAACATGGGGCTTGAACTCATGACACTGAGATCGAGACCTGAGCTGAGATCAAGAGTCAGACACTTAACTGATTGAACCACCCAAGTGCCCCCATACCAACTGTTTTCTTAACCCATACCACAGGGGAAAGCTCCACCACAGCTACATTTAGATGCTTGGATACAAATTTTCATACAGCAAATAATCACTGGTGTGGAGCCCCAGAGCTAAGGACAATGCTAACTACTAAGTAAGTTCTTCCCTTTCTTTTCTAGTCAGGAAAGTATACTGGAATACAAGTGTGTGAGAATTATATTATTACAGGGAGACTCAAGCACTTGCTGTCAATTATTTAAAAATCAATCAATAAAAAGGTAAGTTGCCTGCAAACTTCAGAATCTCCATCAGTTTTGAGAAATTGGTTCAATTATGCCCCCAATGAAGGCAACATAAGGAACCATTCATCTGCTCAGCCCAGTCATGGCAACAGTCCACTTGCTCTGCTTTGTCTTTTGCCACTTTTGCCCTCTGCCCAACATACCGCATACTCTCACCAACCTGCAGCTGCTCAGTAGTGTTAGGTCTTGTTCACGTAAGCTCTTCCCTCTGCCAGGAATGTGTCTCTACACTTCACCCAGCTAACTTCTATTCATCCTTCAAAATTCAGTTCAAGAGTCACCTCCTCCAGGAGGGCTTCCCAGACAGATACCCACACTCCCATCTCCTACCCCCTTCCCTGCTCTCCCTCATACTCTGCATGTTATTAGAGCACTTACCACACTGCTGGTTTCTGTCTCTATTCTCTCACTAGGTGGTAAGCACATTGGTAGTAGGATCATACAAGACATCCCTCACAGGTTAGTTGCATACATGGATAATTAATGAACAAACTCACATCAGCTCTCAGAACAAGTGTGCCTTTTAGACTCTAAAGAATTTAAGTAACTTGCCCAAGATCACACCATGAAAAGCCAGGACCTGAACACAGGTCCATGATCTTTCCCTAACCACCTTGCTATTCCACTGTCAGAGAAGGACGACTACAGTTATTTTACAATGACAATAGCACCCTTGCTCTAAACAGTCTCTTCTGGTCAGTGATCTACTTTTGGAAAGGGCTGCATTCCCCTCAACCTGAGAATGTTCTTGTAGGGTGTGACCCGCTTCCCAGGAGCCCTTTCCAGCCCAACTACACCAAGAGCATGGGAGAATCTGCAGTTTTCAAGGAGTGGAGACACCCACCTTAATCTCCTCGCATAGGTACCAAGTATTCCATTTCAAATTAAATCCCAAGGATCAACTCACTTCTTAAAAAGAGGTAATAAGCAAGAGAGAAAAATGGCTAAACACAGACCTGTTTTAAATCTTTTTGCTTATAGGAATGTTCTTTTGAAAATCAAATTTTATGAAAAAAATGTGTGAAATAATTCACAAAATAAAGTTCATCCAGGCCCTCATCGTTCTCCCTAATAACCATCAAGGGAAATAAGGGAGCTTCAATTAGTGGCACATTTTGTCCTACTTGTCTCACCTTTCTTATTTTAATTTTACTTTTCCTGGTAACCTAATTGCAAAAGTCTCAAGAGAGTTGTTTTTAAGATCAGACCAGCACTAAGTTTTAGAAGATACTGTAACTCATAGAACTATTTAACTTATGCTATAACCAAAAATCTCATTTAAATATACAGAATGAGAAATACCATTAAGTGGAATTCACCAAAAGTTTATTACTTGGGTCCCCCTTACACTCTCAGTGATACACACCAAAACAAGCCTTTGATGAGGCTTACACAGCTGGGATAGTGTCATGAGCAGACTCAGGTGTAGAGACCTCTCTCTGGCGCCTGAGAAACAAGGAGGGCTGCGTAATGGCCAAGTATGTGGGTTATCTTAAAATACACATCATTAACCAGGCTCTTTATCCTCATCCTGGTCTAAGGCACCTACCCATGTATCTGCTCACCAAGCCCAAAAGATCCCCCCTTAAGGGCTGCCTGGGTGGCTCAGTCAGCTAAGCAGCAGACTCTTGATTCTGGCTCAGCTCATGATCTCAAGGATCTGAAATCTTTTTTTTTGTTTAATTTTTATTTATTTATGATAGTCACACACAGAGAGAGAGAGAGAGGCAGAGACACAGGCAGAGGGAGAAGCAGGCTCCATGCACCGGGAGCCCGACATGGGATTCAATCCTGGGTCTCCAGGATCATGCCCTGGGCCAAAGGCAGGCGCCAAACCGCTGCGCCACCCAGGGATCCCCGGGATCTGAAATCTTTGATCCAGCTGTGATTCAGGCTCCTCCACTGAGCCAGGAGTCTACTCAACGATTCTCCCTCTCCCTCTGCACCACCACCCACCCCCTCCCCACTCACAAACTCTCTAAATAAATCTTTAAAAAAAAAAAAAAATGTTCCTCCTTTATAGTACCCGGTCTTCCACTCTACAACCCTCTCTATGTACACTCCAAGCAACACATAGGAGATACAGGTTTGTAAAATGCATGTACATCTTAGAGCTAGAGGTCAATAGGCAGGTGGCCTAAATGGAGTGAGGCTTTAAACCCTAGCTCAGGGGCACCTGGGTGGCTCAGTTGGTTAAGCATCTGCCTTCGGCTTGGTCATGCCTTCCCAGGGTCCTGGAATCGAGCCTGCCTCTCCATCTGCCACTCCCCCTGCTTGTGCTTCATCAAATAAGTAATTAAAACAAAACAAAAAACCCTTAGCTCAGGTAAGAGCCCAATTCCCAACTTCCTCTATGGAGCTTGGAATTCTGACTGGGCCTTGACCCCAGTGTGTCTAACACATGTGAGTCACAATAACTTTGTGAATCCTAGCTCTCTATTCCTATGATGAGACAACAGACATAAAAATGCCTCAATTGCAGGAATTACTCTGCAAACCGGAAAGTTTTTAGAGCCCAGAACACCCTATGTAATTTTAAGGTAATGATGTGTGAACTAGGCCAAAGGTATGTGCCCATGCAGGGGCACGTGCATGTGGAGATGAGAAAGCTGCAAGGCCTACTCAGCCAGGATTCAGTCTGGTTTCTTTCCTATTCCTCCACTGGTAAGCATTAAAAGCATGTGGGTCCTCCCTAGACCTGGTCCCTGCCACAAGCCTCAGATGCTCACTCCTTTATAGCCAACATGAGAGGGAGAAGTAATCAGACTCAGGCTCCATTGCTTCATCCTTCGGTCTTGCAGCCCTGCCCTACTCTGACCTTGGGGTGAACACAGAGAACGATCACTAGCGTAACCTCAGTTTCTCCAACATATATGCAATTTGATAATATCAACAGAGTATTCAACTGTAATCACATTACAATGATATTTATTTACCTTGTAGCTTGTGGCTCACAAAGCATTTTCACATCTTATTAACAAACTAGGATTTACGGCACTAAATTCCATGTTCTGACACGTTAATATTTACAGCCCATCTCAATGTATGTATTTTATACCTCATTAAAAAAAAAAACATGAAAAGTATACAGGACTATTCTAAAAACATGAATTTTAAAAAAATCCTTTTTTCCCCCTTAAGTAGTCCTTCTGCTCTTCTTCTGGGGTTTGTGCTCATTTATGGTCACTCCAGGTTTACCAGATGTCTCATCAAACTTCTACATTCTGTGATACAGCGTTTTATGCCCTCAACAGGCTTATCAATCAACACTGACCTTCAGGACTTCTTGGTTCAGAAAACCACTCTTGCTAAGCTTTACAAAAGTAGTTTTTTTTTTTTTTTTAAGACAGTTAATGTTTGATTTAAAGAACATGACTTGGCAATTAAAATGTTCAAGTTCTATTTCATGCTATTATAATTTACAAAATCTCTATCAAAAAATAGATCTAGGGCAGCCTGGGTGGCTCAGTGGTTTAGCGCTGCCTTCAGCCCAGGGTGTGATCCTGGAGACCCGGGATCAAGTCCCATGTCGGGCTCCCTGCATGGGGCCTGCTTTTCCCTCTGCCTGTGTCTCTGCCTTTCTCTGTCTCTCATGAATAAATAAATAAAATCTTTAAAAAATTAAAAAATTAAAAAATCTAGTAAGGTCTGAGGTATTTTAAACTCTGCCTAGCTGAAGAGGAATCCTAAGACATTTATTCATGTCTCCTCAACTGATCGTGATGTTAGAAATATGGAACTGTACAAATGGCTATGTGTCTACCTGTATGCTCATTTCATCTTTAGGTAATGGATCTTTATTAACCATCATCATCTTTCCTTATTGGAAAGAAAACCAACTACAGGGGGATCCCTGGATGGCTCAGGAGTTTGGTGCCTGCCTTTGGCCCAGGGCATAATCCTAGAGTCTCGGGATCGAGTCCCATGTCGGGCTCTTTGCATGGAGCCTGCTTCTCCCTCTGCCTGTGTCTCTGCCTCTCTCTCTCTCTGTGTTTGTCTCTCATGAATAGATGAATAAAATCTTTTAAAAAAAAACCAAAACAAAACAACTACTGTGAAAGTAAACCTAAGAGAGATTATACCCTGGGAGAAACAAAGAATAGGAAGGACAAGAATTGTGTGGGACACTCACAGTGGATCTTCCAAAATTACCCGGTTCTCTTAGTCCCCTGAATAGAACTTGAAATGAGCAGTTACTTTGTAGAAACAAAATTAAAACCAAATGTCGGGATCCCTGGGTGGCGCAGCGGTTTGGCGCCTGCCTTTGGCCCAGGGCGCGATCCTGGAGACCCGGGATCGAATCCCACATCCGGCTCCCGGTGCATGGAGCCTGCTTCTCCCTCTGCCTGTGTCTCTGCCTCTCCGTCTCTCTCTCTGTGTGACTATCATGAATAAATAAATTAAAAAAAAAAAAAAAAAAAAAACCCTCCCCCCAAATATTAAAAAAAAAAAAAAAACCAAATGTCAAAAGACCCAAAAAACCAGCCTTGTAAATTTTACCTCTAATGCCAAGGCGGTCTTGTCATAAGCACAGGGTACTCTTTTCTGGATGGCTTTTGCAAAGACAGGTCCATTCTGTGTGGATGGCAAAGGGTTGATTGCTGCCCCAGGAGTACTGGAAACTGCAGGTAGAGGAGTTGTGGTCTGAGGTTGAGCATATGCATGAGCAGGTTCTGGGATTCCGTAACTGTTGGAATTCCTATTCCCGTGCTTTCCATGTGGTGAGGATCTCACAAGCTTTTCAACATAAGGAACAGGAATCATCCCAATCCGGCCCTCCTTGTTCCGGGCACTCCACCACTGTTCTTCAGGCTTCTCTATTATCACCAGGATCTCACCCTTTTTAAAGGGCAGGTCTTCAGCATCATTTCCAAGAAAATCATAGAGAGTCCGTACATATTCCAGATTTTCTTCTGCTGTAGGCAGGTTGGGTGCTGATACAGATCCCATTGGTGGGCTTGGGTACCTTCAGAGAGAAAGAAAATTAACTCTAAGAGAAAAAATCTTGATACCAGTGTTTGTCAAATTTTTAAATAAACCATTTTCCTCTATGATGAATTATTTCCCTTGCTAAATTCTCAGTAGTAAGAAAGTTCTGTCATATTGTTTTATGTTCTGCAGTCTGTACTGCAACAGAATTTAATATCCTGAATAGACCGTGTTAAATCACAAGTACATACAACACACACACACACACACACACACACACCTGTTTCACAGGAACCTTTTGTTTACAGAGATACAGCTGGTCTGAGTTTATTTATTTTAAGATTTTATTTATTTATTCATGAGAAACACACAAAGTGCCTGCCTTCAGCCCAGGGCGTGATCCTGGAGACCCAGGATCAAATCCCACGTCAGGCTCATTGCATGGAGCCTGCTTCTCCCTCTGCCTGTGTCTCTGCCCCCCGCCCCTCTCTCATGAATAAATAAAATCTTAAGAAAAAAAAAAAAAGAAAAAAAAAACCCCTCTAAGATCGGGACGCCTGAGTGGCTCAGCAGTTTAGCGCCTATCTTTGGCCCAGGGTGTGATCCTGGGGTCCTGGAATCGAGTCCCACATCAGACTCCTGCATGGAGCCTGCTTCTCCCTCTGCCTATGTCTCTGCCTCTCTCTTGAATAAATAAAATCTTATTTATAAATAAATAAATAAATAAATAAACAAACAAATAAATAAAACCTCTAAGATTTTATTGCTTATTAACAACATGGTAACTGAGGGGCAAACTGCTTAATATCAATACATTTTAAAAACAGCAGTAGTAGTAAGTAGCAGGAGGAGCAACAGTAATAGAGTTGACACTTACTACCTATGCCAGGCACTGTTTGTAGTCTATACAGATGTTAAATTACTTCATCCTCTCACAATCCTGTGATTATCCCTATCTTACATGCCAACATAGGGTTAGATTTGTACTGAGGCAGTCTAGTTCTAGAGTACTCAACTCATAACCTCTAAGCTAGTCAACCTCAGGAATAAACCCCATGTCTTTCCAGTGTATGGGGATTAACGTCAGATTATGTGTGAAACATGCACTATAGTTCTTGGCTGTTTAAGCATATAATTAGCTCCCCACCCCCCATCCTCTCTGAGGTAAGCCCTGCCCCTATTTCATGGACTACATAAATCTCAGATACTATACTAAAAGCACAATCGGGGATCCCTGGATGGCTCAGCAGTTTGGTGCCTGCCTTTGGCCCAGGGCGCAGTCCTGGAGTCCCGGGATCGAGTCCCACATCGGGCTCCCGACATGGAGCCTGCTTCTCCCTCCTCCTGTGTCTCTGCCTCTCTCTTTCTATGTCTATAATAAATAAATAAATAAATAAATAAATAAATAAATAAATAAATAAATAAAGTAAATAAGTAAATAAGTAAATAAATCTTAAAAAACAATAAAAGCACAATCAGTTCCATCTCCGACTGCTTCCAAGGGTATTTCATTGTCTGCATAGTTAGAAAGTTTAAAGCAGTTCTACAACATAAATTACGAGGACACTACTAGTATAGCTTCAGCTGTATACTATAAAACACTATAAAATTCAACTGCCCAGGTATCCATTAGATTTATTATGTACTAAGAACTCAGGAGACTGGGCAGCCCCGGTGGCTTAGCAGTTTAGCTCCGCCTTCGGCCTGTGATCCTGGACACCCCAGATCGAGTCCCACATTGGGCTCCCTGCATGGAGCCTGCTTCTCCCTCTGCCTGTGTCTCTGCCCAGCACCCCCACCGCCCCCCCCGTCTCTAATAAATGAATAAAATCTTAAAAAAAAAAAAAAAAAACCCTCAGGAGACAATTAAAAACGAGTTCTTAAAAAAAAAAAAAAAAAAAAAAAGAGTTCTTGCTCCTAAAAGACTGCCAATTTAGCACAGGTAGAGACTGGAAAGCAAACACAGCACAACAGGTAATTAAGGTGCCTTGACAAAAGTGGATAGAGTCAGGAGCGCTCAAAGAAAGGACTGAGTTCTGTTATGGGCAGGAGAATAGCTGAAGACTAACCCCCTTTGGAGTTGAAAGATTTTGTTGAAGACAGGCTTACATATTTTGGTTCTAAATCAGAAAAAGACTAGAGCCCGAAGGCTCAAACTCTCCCTTTCCTAGCCTCCCCACACTTCACGGGGCACACTGCTCATTCCTATAAGCACAGACCAGGAAGGATCTTTGCTAGCCAGGCCCTTAAGGTTGACAAACTTCTCTAAAAGGTTAGTACATGTTTGAGGTTTTGCAGGGTATACATATGGCCTATGTTGTATATTTAAAACAAACAAACAAAAAATACAACCTTACAAAAAAAAAAAAAATGAAAACCATTCTTAGCTTCAGCACACTATACAAAAACTGAATCTGGCCTAGGAGTCTGCAAGCTATGGCCTGTGGGCCATTCATCCTCCTGTATGGTTTTGTAAATAAAGTTTTATTACAACACAGCCAAACTCATCCATTTAAGTATTGTCTATGATTGCTTTTGTGCTGTCAGGATATAGTTGAGAAATTGTGACAGAGACTTTATGGCCTACAAAGCCTAAAATATTTACTATCTGGCCCCTTACTGAAAGTTTGTCAACTTGTTGTATAGACTACTGGGTTAAAAAAGCAGAGAGTGCTTTTCAACTTTCAATACTTCCCTGGTAAAGGGGGATGTATGCAAATCTGACAAAGATGGAGGATGGCTTATACTTTCTCCACCATTATACTGCTATAGTGAATGTGAGGCTCATTTCCTGATTTAGTATATGCTCAGATATCCCTAAATTTGACATCAAATCAATCTTCCAGCCACATCCCTGAAGTAAATTCAAAATCTTCTACCCCATATCCTCAACTCATGTATCCACCAAAATTCCCTGCAAATTACACATCAGTACCACTGTAGATATGAAACCATGATGATGCCAGGGCAGATTATCTTGTCCCCACAGCCCAAAGTAATATGTAACATAAAATTAGAACAATTCATTGTTCTCATTTTTAACATGCCTTGCTCAAGACTAAATAAAAGAGCACCCGTAAACTCCTCTTTAAATTTTACATACAAAGAGGTTTCCAAGTCCATTCAAATACTCTAAGACCCATGTTTCTCCCTGTCTTGTGCCTATATAGTCCACAGCACATTTGAGTAAGAAGACCTCGATGACTACCTGGATATTGGCCTGTCAATGAACTCCTTCTCCTTTAGACTAAAAAGTACTACTCTCAGCTTCACATATAAAGCATTGATAAAACATTTTCTTTAAACCTGAGGGTTAGTATCTTTTTTTTTTTTTTTTTTAAGATTTTATTTATTCATGAGAGAGAGAGAGAGAGAGGCAGAGACACAGGTTTCAGGGAGAAACAGGCTCCATGCGGGAGCCCGACGTGGGACTTGATCCCAGGACTCCAGGATCATGCCCTGAGCCAAAGGCAGACCGCTTAACCGCTGAGCCACCCAGGTGTCCCGCGTTAATATCTTCTAAACTTAAAACTTCCTTCATGCAAAAAGAAGGAATACAACTTCTGGGAGGAGAATTTCAAAGGTACTGGTAATTTAGCTTTTTAAAGGGGTCACATGGGTATTGAAGAATTTTCTTATTATGTACATGTTTATATACCCTCTTGTATGTACAAAAATATTTCACAGTAAAAAGTTGGAAAACAACACAAAATAGAGGAGAATAAATTCTTTTTTAAAAAAAGACTTATTCATTGGGGCACCTGGTTGGCTCAGTCGGTTAATTTCTTGACTCTTAATTTCGGCTCAAGTCATGATTTCAGGGTCCTAAGATTGAGCCCCACATCAGGCTCCCCACTCAGTAGAGAGTGCTTATCTCCCTTACCCTGCTCTCCTTCTTAAATAAATCTTTAAAGAAAGATTTCTAAAGAAAGAGAGGGAACCCGACACTCACCCCCCCATCTGAGCTAAAACCAAGAGTCCAATGCTCAACCAACTTAGTCACCAGGCACCCATAAGAGAATCAATTCTAAGATTAGCTAAAAACAGCACTGAGTACAAAGGATCTCACCCTTCCATCCTTAGATATTCACACCAGCGCTAACAGCTCTGTCTGTGGCTGCCTGTCCACTCCCTTCCACAGCTCTTCTGCTCATTCTGTGGATTCCATCTAAGTTTAGACTCCCAAATCTACATTATTTAGCCCCCAACTCTCTTCTCAATTACAAACCCATCAGATTGCTAAACTTTGCTTCCAGTAAGCATCTCAAAGAGTCTCCCTGTTGAAAACAATCATCCCCCCTCACTCTGATCAATTCTCTTCTATTCTTTCAATTAAAAACATCACTGAATCATCCCTGAAATCATACTTCTTTCCTTACCGTCTATATGCAATTGCCCAGCGAAGGAAGACTACTAATTTCCACTTTATAGTCCCAAAGTATGTGATCTTAGTTCAGCTTCTTACGATCCCTTCTCCTATAACAGCCTGTAATTAGTCTAACATCCTAGACTCTTTTCCAATCCCACACCAGAACAGTTTCTAAAAAGTAAAACTGGCCATAGCAATTCTCTTCTCAAAAGCTTTAGATAGCTCCTACTGTTAAACTCATTCACAAAGCACAGGAGGCCCTTTACAATTTAGCATTATTCTTCCTACCTACATCACTGTCCATCACTCACATTAATTTTAACTCTGTGCCTTTCCCAGCAGGCACTGCCACCACCTTTTGTCACCTCCTTCTCATCTCTTCTTTCAAGCCTTCCCTGACTCCTCCATTGATCATCCTTGCTGTTACACTCCCAACTTGAGCTTCTCAAGGGCTAAAACCATTTACTCCCATTATATGCCCTGAGACTAGTATTGGGCTTTGGTGTAGAGTAGGCTCAATATAGTGAAATTCCTAATAAAAATAAAATGCCAAAGACATAGGGAATTTTTTCCCGTTCCTGTTTTTATCCATTTTTTTCCTTCTGAAAACACAAAAACTTCAGTACTCCAATTCCCTATATCTGATTTAATTCTGTTATACAAAGAAATCCTGTATGCCATCTAGTTTGCTATCCAAACCTCTTCAGTTCACCACTGTTCCACTCATGCTCTCAGTCATCATTCCAGACTAGTTGCCACATGCCTAGTGGCCCCACCTTACTTGGTATGATCTTAGCTCAGACTCTAAAATAATCTGAACTCCCACTAATAAGCACTGTCCCCTTTTATTTATCAGGAACAGCTAAAATATTTTAGCCTGAAGCAAACCTAGAAATAATCTAGTCCAATTCTTCAGGTTAAAAAAAAAAAAATCTCTGTATTTGAATTTTAAATAAGTCACAAATCAAATGGCTACCAGTACTTTACATGCCATGGGAACACAACTCTTAACTAGGCAAGCTTCCATCCCCAGCATAACCATGTTCTTGTACCTCATCTGAATCAAATTTAGATTTACGCTACTCCTAAGAAGAAAATCAAAGGCTTATTTACATGCCAAATTCTATGCTAATCAAAATTACTGGTAATCCTCCTCCCCCACTCCTAATTTTAAAAGTCCAGATTTGAGTTCCCTTAATTATTTAGAACAGGGGATGTGGGAGAAGTGTGACCATGTTGCCCGTGGCATCCTCTGGTCCATGTGGGGCTTGGCTTCTGCTTCACAGGAGGGCCCTCCTCTAGGCACTCAGGTTAAGCTGGGAACCCCTTTTCAACTACTCTACCATAGTAGATAGCATAGAAATGGCCTTTAAAAAATCTTCTCAAGTAATCTTCTCAACAATGGGATAGGGATTGTTGATTCAATGTTAGTTCCATATTACCAAGTATATAAGATGTGTAATGTCTGTTAACAAAAATCAAATAATTTCTCTAAGGGTCCGCTTGCCTTAGTTAAAATTTAGAATTTTTTTTATTTTTTTATTTTATTATTTTTTTTTATGATAGTCACACACAGAGAGAGAGAGAGAGAGGCAGAGACACAGGCAGAGGGAGAAGCAGGCTCCACGCACCGGGAGCCCGACATGGGATTCGATCCCGGGTATCCAGGATCGTGCCCTGGGCCAAAGGCAGGCGCCAAACCGCTGCGCCACCCAGGGATCCCTAGAATTTATTTATTTATTTTTTTTTTTAAATTTTTATTTATTTATGATAGTCACACAGAGAGAGAGAGAGGCAGAGACACAGGCAGAGGGAGAAGCAGGCTCCATGCACCGGGAGCCCGATGTGGGATTCGATCCCGGGTCTCCAGGATCGCGCCCCGGGCCAAAGACAGGCGCTAAACCACTGCGCCACCCAGGGATCCCGATCCCTAGAATTTAAATGTATAAATGTTTATACTCAAATCGGAGGGGAAAGCCACCACAGGTTGTTTATCAAATGGATTATAATATAAAAATTACACCCACATCCAGGGTGCTTGGGTGACTCAGTAGGCTAAGGGTCCAACTCTTGGTTTCGGCTCAGGTCATTTTCTCAGGGTCCTGAGATCAAGCTCCTTGTTGGACTCACCGCTCAGCACGGAGTCCGCCTGACCCTCTCTCCCTCCTCCCCAGCACTCACGCTTTGTCTCATAAATAAATAACATAAAATCAAATAAAATAGGGCAGCCCCGGTGGCTCAGCGGTTTAGCACCACCTTCGGCCTGGGGTGTGATCCTGGAGACCTGGGATCGAGTCCCACGTTGGGTTCCCTGCATGGAGCCTACTTCTCTCTCTCTCTCTCTCTCTCTCTGCCATGAATAAATAAAATCTTTTAAAAAAATAAAATAAAATAAAATAAAATAACATAAAATCTTAAGGGGCACCTGGGTAGCTCAGTGGTTGAGTGTCGGAAGTCATGATCCCGGGAGTCATGGGATCGAGTCCCATATCAGGGAGCCTGCTTCTCCCTACGCCTGTATCTCGACTTCTCTCATGAATAAATAAAATCTTAAAAAATAATAATAAATAAGAATTAAATCTTAAAATTATACCCACATGCAGAAAAAGAATCCTTTAGTGTCGGGGATCCCTAAGTGGCACAGTTTAGCACCTGCCATTGGCTCAGGGCATGATCCTGGAGTCCCGTGATCGAGTCCTGCATCAGGTTCCCTGCATGGAGCCTGCATCTCCCCCTGCCTGTCTCTGCCCCCCGCCCCTGTCTCTCTCATGAATAAATAAATAAAATCTAAAAAAAAAAAAAAAAAGAATCCTTTTAGTGTCACTCAAAATCAACAAAAGCCATCTGACAGGATATGACACTTTTTGGGGGTTAAATTTAAAACCCACCACAGGTGGGGATCCCTGGGTGGCTCAGCAGTTTAGCGCCTGACTTTGGCCCAGGGCACGATCCTGGAGTCCCGAGATCAAGTCCCACATCAGGCTCCTGGCATGGAGCCTGCTTCTCCCTCCTCCTGTGTCTCTGTCTCTCTCATAAATAAATAAATAAATAAATAAATAAATAAATAAATAAATAAATAAGTAAGTAAGTAAGTAAGTAAGTAAGTAAATCTATCTTTTAGAAATAAATAAATAAAACCCACCATAGGAACACTACAAATACAAAAAGTAATTAGTAAGACAAACTGAGAGGACACAAAGTTACAAAGGTACCAAGTCATCTTTGCTTTTTCCTTTCCCTTCCCTCATCACCCCCCCTCCCATCAGAAACATCAATCTTAACTCCAAAACAGGCACCTCCAAGTCACACCTCTACATCAGCCTTGTGACTTATATGTCATCAGCCACCATCATTTTGCATCCAGATAATTGTAACAACCCCACTCCCCTGCTTCAAACTCCTTCCACGGCACCCACTGTGGTTTTTTTTTTTAATATTTTACTTATTTATTCATGAGAAACACAGAGGGAGGGGGCAAAGACATAGGCAGAGGGAGAAGCAGGCTCCATGCAGGGAGCCCGACGTGGGACTCGATCCCGGGACTCCAGGATCAGGCCCTGGGCCAAAGGCAGGCACCAAACCGCTGAGCCACCCAGGGATCCCCCCCACCCACTGTGTTGTTTTTTTTTTTTTAATTTTTATTTATTTATGATAGTCACAGAGAGAGAGAGAGAGAGAGAGAGAGAGAGAGAGAGAGAGGCAGAGACATAGGCAGAGGGAGAAGCAGGCTCCATGCACGGGGAGCCTGACGTGGGATTCGATCCTGGGTCTCCAGGATCGCGCCCTGGGGCAATGGCAGGCACTAAACCGCTGTGCCACCCAGGGATCCCCACCCACTGTGCTTTATTTTTTTTATTTTTTATTTTCTGTGCTTTAAATAAAATCCAATTTCCTTATCTTGACCATTACATCTCCTAACTCTTCTTAGACCCCACTCCTTCATTTAAGTACCACACTCCCAACTCAGTGGCTATCTTTCTCATCTCAAGACTTTTGCTCTTCCTCCACTCTTAGCCCAAGCCTTCCCAAGGCTTGCCTCTTCTCTACCCTTAGGTAGCTTTGTGCTTTCTGATCACACTATGTCAGGTAGGTCCCTATTATATTCTCTGCTCAGCTTCATTTCCTTCATAGTATTTATTAATCTTGTAAGTATTTTTTACTTATTTTCCTACTTTTCAGTTTTGTCTCTTCCAGTAAAATAGAGACAATCTGACATTCACTGCTCTCAGTCTCTACCACTGGGATATAACTCTTGTAAATATTTAAATAAAAATATAAAATTAGGGGTGCCTGGGTGGCTCAGTCAGTTAAATGTATGCTCTCGGCTTGGGTCATGATCCCAGGGTGTTGGGATCCAGCCTCAGATAGGGCTCCTCGCTCAGTGGGGAGGTCTGCCGCTCTCCCTCTCCATCTGCCTCTCCCCCAGATCATGCTCTCTCTTGCTCTCAAATAAATAAATAAAACCTTATAAAAATATATAAAACTAAATGTTATTCCAATAACAGACTAGATTCCAATAACATTCCAAGATCAGACTAGAAAACAAGCATCAATCCTTAAATTCCGAGGAAGTCATACAGTCATAATTTTTCACTAAGCAAAATTTTAAAATGAACTTTTACCTAAGGGGTATGAAACTCTGGCCTTAAGAGCTCAGTTTTGCTGCCTAGAAAACTAAACCACTTGATTTATCTTGTCTGGGGTGTGAAGAAGCATTAAACTGACTTGCATTTGGCCAAGGCTTTACATGGTACCTCTCTAGTTTTCTACAAAGGCTGAAATATCAAACCCATCTTCAGATTTCAGGCTTGAGGAAGACAATTCAAAGATTAAGTAAATCCAGTCTGCATCTAATTCTACCAGAATTGTGATTGCCCTCTGAGATACCAGCAGAAAATAAAAAACTAAATTACAGCAACATGCCTGAGGCAGACAGTGAAGAGGAGAAACAATTACAGCTGCGTGTAAGTGGGAGGGTCAGGAAAAGGCCCTATTATTTGAGGGGTCTAGAACAGCAGCTAAGATTTCAATAGGTGAGGAGTGGGGTAGGGTTAGGCAGTCAACTGAAGAGCCAGCAGCCCACCCGGCAGCTGGAGCAAAGGTACAAAGGTGTGAGAAGGTATGCAGGAATGGCTACCAGGAATTAGGTGCGTTGCCTAGCGGGACTGCACTAAGGGAAGAACGAGGTGGGGAATAACAGAAAGTTATGTCTGGTATCTGGGAAGACACACGTGTGAAAAATGTGGAGCTGTTTTTGCTGGGTCATGGGAACCCTGCAGCATATTCCTTTTTCTCTCTCTAGTCTGCAGCATATTCCTTTCTCTCTCTCTAGTCCCTAGAAGGGGATCAAACCATTTACTCACACCTTCTGAAACAGCTGTATTATAGTACCTGTTACTTCAAAGCAAGCACAATGCCTTGCACATATAGCATGGCTTAGTGCATGAAACTAATGATGTAATTCACCTCCATGAGTTGGAGAAGTAATTCACTTGAACATATTAAACATCTCATTTTAGTTGGTTCTAATACTCTCTCCAACCTCTTATATCAGAATATACTATGCTCCACGTCGACTCCAATTACCAGCATCTTTGGGGACCTGGAGATTTCACCAATCAGATTCTTGGTGCTTAGGCCTTTGTTATAACACTATTTGATTTATAATCACTTTCTCCCAGTTTTTAAAGTCCACTTAGTTCAGCAGTTAATCTTACAGTCATTATACTGTCATGGCTTTGTTTCTTCTCTCTTATTCCACAGAAGCAACACTTAGGCATCCAGTGGGTGCTCCTTAATTATTATAGCTTTTAATGGTTAAAGCTCAGTGCAACATCTTATCAGCAAATCTATAAAATCAGAAACACGTCATTCCAAAAAAAAAAAATCTATATCGGCAGCCTATTCCTTTTAAACATAAGTTCAAGAAGCAAAATGGACAGCAAAATACTTTTCATTTAAAAAAAATTCCAAGCAATTTCTTCAGTTCAAATTTGACATAATTTAAATAAAAGAAACGTGATAAAATACTAAAGACAAATTAAAGCAAGTAATCAAATAAAATAATGCATTTTACTTAGAAAAGAGAATGCTGCTTGCTTTAAACTATTAAACTTACAAATGTACAAAAGGTATACCTAAAATTAAACTAGGACAGAATTAAAGTATCGCTCAAAAATGTCCTTAGTAATTTACATTCTAGCTTCATTCTTCTTTAGAATATAATCAAATACATTTCTAGCTTATTAATGGTCCACCCTGGGGGTAAACTATAAAATAAAAACTCAAAAAATGCGTCCTCGCTAAAGCCAATGCATCTTCTTAAAATTTCTGTTAGTTGGGATGCCTGAGCGGCTCAGCGCTTGAGCGCCTGCCTTTGGCTCAGGGTGTGATCCCGGGTTCCCGGGTTTGAGTCCCACATCAGACTCCTTGCATGGAGCCTGCTTCTCCCTCTGCCTGTGTCTCTGCCTCTTTCTGTGTCTCTCATGAATACGTAAATAAAATTTTTAATAAAATAAAATAAAATTTGTTAGTTATAAAACAAAAGGTGTCTGGGTAATTCAAATTTAGCACCAAGGTATCCTACATAGTTCCGCCACTTCACTGTGAAAGGTTTTGTTCTTAAACGCTCAAGCATTTTCATTTGTCGATTGTTCCAAAGGCTGCAGTCCAAGAGTTCTTAAACTGGAGCAGGGAGCCCAAGAACCTTGAACGGTGTGCAAAGTTGTGTGTACGTGCATTTTTAGGGAGGGAGAACGCCACAGCTGCCCTGAGATTCTCAAAAAAAAAAAAAAAAAAGGCTTAAAAACAACAAAAACGTCTCGATTAGGATAACCCAATAGATAATGTGATGAACGGCACAAAGCGGGCATTTTAACCAGGCAACCGCCGTTACATAGGTTTAAAACCCATCCCCTCATCCAACAACCCAGATCCTGGCACTAGCCTTCCGTTCAGAATGCCTTCTGGAAAACAATTTGGTTCAGAATGGGATGAAACGAGTTCAATCCCGCTCCCCCCACCCCCTACCCGGCGGTCGATCTCCCGCGAACCAGCCCCTGCCCCGCGAACCAGCCCCTGCCGTTCTCGACCCTCCGCCGCGGTCCGAGGGGGGCTGTGCGTGCGGGGAGTGCGGGCGCTCGCGTACCTGGGCGCGGGCTCGATTAGGGTGGTGGTGTCCAGGTAGTGGATCTTGTAGAACTCCAGCAGGGCCGGCAAGTGGTCAAACTCCTGGTCCCCGATCTTAAAACGGCGGTTGGGCAGCGAGTTGATGATGTAGTGGGAGACCCGCGAGTTCTCGGACACCGACAGCACATAATCCCCAGGGCAGGTGGAGGAATCGCGAACTAGGAACATTCCGTGGCGCTGGCCCTGCAGCCGGGTCTGCGCCTCCTGGCGAGACACCGGCCCCATGTACCAGGCGGAGCGGTCTGAGGAGTCGAACCTGGCGGAGGACATGGTGTCTGGCCGGGGCTCTGCGGCGACTCGGGGCGGCGGCTGCTCTCGGCTGTTCTGGACGCCTTCGCCCGACAGACGGCTCTGCGGCCAAGGAAGGGCCTCTTGGCACACCTCGAGGCGCGCTTAGAGGGCCGAGCCAGCACCTTCCTCTCGGCTCCGGGCCCGCAGCATCCTCTGCCGCCGCCCGCCTGCTCCGGGGCCGCCTCACGGACGGAGCCGGCCCGGGGAATGCAGGGCACAGCCCGAGGTCGGGGCCGGCGAAGCTGAGCCGCAGCGGAGGCCGCCCCGGGGTTCTGGGGCTGCCCGGCGTACCGGGGGTGCCTCCAGCCACTCCTGGCCCGGAACGCGCCAACTCCGCGCCCCCCACGGCTCTGCACTGATACCCGCCGCCACGCGAAGCACCGGACTCCCAGGAGCGTCGCGCCTCCGGGGCGGTTTCGCCCAGCCCGTTCCCAAGAGCCACAGCAACAAAATGGCGGACGCGGGACAAGCGGCCGGCCACCTCCCCCCTCCGCTCAGCGCGCTCGGTCTGCGCACGCGCGAGCTCTGGCTCTCAGCTGCCGCCCAGGCCCGCCCCGTGACGTCGCGCGGCGCGGCCAATCAGGAGCGCGGTCGTGACGGTCGGGGCGTGCGCCGCGCTTCGCCGCTCCCGCGTTCCGGGAGGAGGCGGAGGCGGCCGGGGAAGCGGGGGAGGCGAGGAGGTAGAGGCGGCGGAGGAGGAGGTGGCGGTAACGGCCACTCCCTTCCTGGGCTGCGGTGCGCCGATGGGGGCGCTGCCGCTGCGGGCTCCCCCCCCCCCCCCCCCCCCCCCCCCCCGGCTCCGGCTGGAAAACAGCTGGAGTCGAGAGGGAGCGGCGTTTCGAAAACCTGCTCCGCGAACAAAGCAGAACGTGCATGCAGAACCTCTGGCCGTGGAGGCGTGGCACTGAGGTGACCTGGCTGGCCCAGGGGCCCCGGGGGACCCGCGCTGAGGGAGACCCGCGGGCGGACACGCCTCGGTGGGTCGAGGTGGCTCTGGAAGGACGCGACCAAAGCCGAGGTGGCCTGATAGGCTCAGGGACCCAGAGTGGCCGGGAAACTCGACAGCCGCGAATAGGGGTTGCGAAGGTCGGAGAGACAGGATTGAGTGGCCCAAGGAAGTCCACCGTCTGGTGCAATCTGGCCATCATTAGCGCTTAACTGATGAAATGCGGACTCTCCCGGGTGTGGCCCGAAGATCTCGTCCGGCTCCAGTTCAGCAGCTTCTCGAGCTAATCTCCTCGCATGCCCGCCCCCTGGCTGACCTGCTTCGGCTGGTCGTGGTGGCCTGTTTCTCCACCCTGCCTCCCCTCCCCGCGATGAAATTTTAAGAGATCAGGGATCTTGTCTGTCTTGCTCGCTTCTGGGCCTAGCACAAGGTCTGGACCTGACCTGATGCTCAAATATTTGTTGAATGAATTGACTTTTGGAAAAAAAAAAAAAAATCCTCAGGCTATTGGTGCCCGATCATTGGTAGCACCACCCCTAGAATTGGACAGACGAGAAAGCCTGTCCAGAAAGGGAGACGCCGGCAATAACAAACCTATACAGATCCCTTTGTCAGTGGAGTTTCATCTTGGCGCTTGCAGCCCTCAGGTTGAACATACACCTAATTCTAGGGTGATGGGTGATACCCAGCTTAGGGTAAGCTAAAGGGGAAATGTCAAGGGTTAGTGCTTTTTGTGACTCAGCATAAGCAGGTTTTCAATCCCCTCCACCCCAATATTGTCATGTATTATTCTCAGGTTGAAACTGGACTCAAATACTGCTCCCAGTTGACTAGCTGGGTGACCTTGGGCCATGGCTCATATATTAAACAAGCTAATACATATAAAGTGCTTAGAATAGTGCCTGACACGTATTAAACCTCATGTAAGAGATTTTTATTATTACTATTCAGCCTCTACTTGGGCTCCTACCTCCATAGCCTAAAAGTGTGCAGATCTCTCAATGGATCGATGAGGGTCAGGAGAACTACCTTTTTATTACCAGATTTTACCATTTTATCATCAGCCACTCCTTGCCCAGCCTTCATCAGGCTTCTACTCTTACTTTGAAACTGACCTCTGGAGATCATCACTGACTTCCATTGACCCTATCGTTTTCCCTGATCTCCCTGGCTCTATGTGTCTATATAGAAAATCTCTGGAAAGAATCTTTTATTTTTTTTTTTAAGATTTTATTTATTTGAGAGAGAGAATATGTGCACAAGCAGGGGGGATAGGCAGAGGAAGAGGAGGAAGCAGACACCCCGCTGAGCTGGGAGCTCCATGTGGGGTCCATCCCAGGTCTCTGGCACAGATGCTTAATGGACTGAACCACCCAGGTGATTCAAGAATCCTTTTTTTATTTTTTATTTTTTCAAGCTTCTGGGTCGCTAACATAATTTCTTCTACCTCTTCAAATACGCTTTCTTGGTCTTTTTTGATAGCACTTTTATCTCCAGCCTCTATATGTAGAAGCTCAGCCCTTAATCTCTCTATAGCTTCTCCTTTGGTAGGCTAATCATGAAGGCTTCAGGAGTCACCCACCTGTCTGTTAGTGACTCTGAAACACATATATTCTAGGAGTAGAACAAAATCTGACCACACCCTATGATTTCTATGCAAACACTGTGGTCACAGCCTAAATTCTTATTACATTCCATTGTGATTGCTTATAAGTTTCTTTCCCTTCCTACTCAGAGCTCCTTGGAGGGCTGCCTACTTTACTATTCTGTATTTCCAGTGCCTAACACAGTGCCCAGCACATAATATATGCTTAATAAATAGTGTTGAATGTAGGTGGATAAGGATGAGAAGAAACCAGAGAAAAGCGAACGTTGATTGGAGATCCTGTCACTATTTCCTGTTAATTAACATAATATATGTATTTAAAATAGATATTTGGACCTGATATTTGGCCCTAAGTCTACCCCCGTGTTCAAGACAAGCTTCCATTTGGATTAAATTGTGCCTTTCAGCTTCCCCTTTTCTGTCAATTGCGTCAGTGTTTTTCTAATTTGCAAACTCAAATCTGAGTCATCTATTACTTAACTGAAGAACTCAATAATACCTAATTTATATAGTGCTTTCCAATTCACAAAAGTTCACATAATACATTGTTTTACTTATCCCAACCAAAGTCCCATGAAGTCCTTTTTTATAAATGATCCAGAAGCTCAGAGAGGTTAAGTGACTTGCTGACATAAAGTATTAAAAATTATGTTATTTGCAGGAGGCAGAGTGGCACTCAAGCCAGGTCTTCTGACTCGAAGTCCAAGTCTCACCTTAAGGTGTACATGGGTGACCCAGTCAGTTAGGTGTCTGCCTTTTACTCAGGTCATGATCTCAGGGTCCTGGGAGCAAGTCCTCGAGTAGGCTGAGCAGGGCGCCTACTTCTGCTGCTCCCCCTTGCTTGTGATCTCTCTCTCTCTTTCTGTGTCAAATAAATAAAATCTTTTTTAAAAGTCTCACTTTATTGTCACACAACTGCCTATAATGTCATTTTCTTTGTTTTGCTGATGAGGAAACTGAGGTCTTCTAAAGTAAATTTTAGTAGCAGGAAAGAGTATCAATCTCAGAATATAGAAGAGTGGTTGGATTTGACCCCAGTTTGGATTTCAGACTCCAACATCATCCTACTGCCAAAGTACCATTATCCTTTCTTGAAAAATTTCAAGATTACAGATGGATCAAAATGGGGAATGGAGTGTGTGGATAAAGGTGGAAACAAGAAAGCCCCTATGTTGATAACTGTTGAACCTAGGTGACAGGATGTATGTTTAAGTCAGGGTGGGGAGTGTTAATTATAGCATTCTACTTTTGTATGTTTGGAATTTTTCACAATAAATTTGTGAAAGTGCTTTTCTTTACTCTTCCTTGGCACAGCTGAGACAAGCTTTAAAAAAAATTCCAAAGACTGTTTCTAGATGCTAAGATAGAACAAAATGGAAATGGAGAAACAACAAAGAAGCATTTAAGGGGGGGGGGGGGCTGTAACATAAAGATCTGTAATTTTGCCTGAGCTTGCTCATTCCAGATGGCATTACACTTATATTTTTCTTCTAAGAAAATTATATCCTAGACTCAAAGGACTGACCAGGCTTTTCAAGCACCTTGGGCAGATTCCTTACTTCCTAGTCCTGAGGCTGCCTGTGTACAGAGAGCACAACCTTGGGACCTGCTGTTGACTTTTTCTCCCCATCTGGGTAGGTCCAGTCCTTCCAGTGATGGTTAAGGCCAAGTAGTCTTCCTGTGTTGCTGCCTTAGTGAGGTCATGACAACAAATGTCTTTCCCTTTCTCCTGCCCTTGATTCTTTTCCAGCAATAATTCTGCGTAGAAGAGACATGACCATGTACTGTGGATACAGTATTTACTTCACTGATGTGATAAGGTCAGCAGTTCTCAGATGCTCTCTCCACAAGAATTGGATGAACTTTTGAGTTTGTACTTCTGCATTTATTAACCTAATTTTTGGAGACCTTTTCCTCCTATGCAATAAATTCTCTTATCAGTTGTTCTCAGCCACCATTCTCCCATATATTTCTAAGTTTATCTCCCTAAAACAAAAAAGGAGCCCTTTGATGATTTTCCCCCTCCTATTACTTTGCTAATACTAATAATGTTCATATTTCCATTATAATTTTCCACACCAAGCTATTTAAAATACCAACTTAATAATCACTTCTTTCACAAAGTGAGTTCTCTCTGAACTAGGCATGGCTGTCATATCCAGAAGCTCTATTGGCCACTACTGAAAGCATGGCCTCTTATTCTAGTGATTTTTTTAAATTTAAATTTAATTTTTTGGGGCAGCCCGGGTGGCTCAGCGGTTTAGCACCTGCCTTCGGCCCAGGGCGTGATCCTGGAGTCCTCGGATCGAGTTCCACATCGGGCTCCCTGCATGGAGCCTGCTTCTCCCTCTGCCTGTGTCTCTGCCTCTGTGTGTGTGTGTGTGTGTGTGTGTGTGTGTGTCTCATGAATAAATAAATAAAATAATAATTTTTTTTAGTAATCTCTACACCCAACATGGAGCTTGAACTCATGACCCCAACCAAGATCAAAGTCACATACTTTTCTGACTGAGCCAGTCAGATACGCCTATTCTAGTGTTTAAAGTTCTAGTATTCCAGGATCCCTGGGTGGCGCAGTGGTTTGGTGCTTGCCTTTGGCCCAGGGCATGATCCTGGAGACCTGGGATTGAATCCCACATCGGGATCCCGGTGCATGGAGCCTGCTTCTCCCTCTGCCTGTCTGCCTCTCTCTCTCTCTCTGTGTGTGACTGTCATGAATAAATAAATTAAAAAAACAAAAAAAAATAAAGTTCTAGTATTCTAGTGAGGTCATATTTTCCTTGCCATGTTCTAATGTAGTTGTAATTGCTCTGTCATCTCTTGTATAAAGTCTACTTTCTTGTCATTTGGTTACTTGTGGGCTAGATCACAAATTTTCTTGTTTCCCTTGGATTTTAGAGCACTCTGGAAGGTCATTAGTAAAATTCTGAGCAGGATGATCCTTCCACTAGAGGACTTAGCTCAAGGAAATCAGTTCTGGGGATCCCTGGGTGGCGCAGCGGTTTGGCGCCTACCTTTGGCCCAGGGTGCGATCCTGGAGACCTGGGATCGAGTCCCACGTCAGGCTCCCGGTGCATGGAGCCTGCTTCTCCATCTGCCTATGTCTCTACCTCTCTCTCTTTCTCTCTGTGTGTGACTATCATAAATAAATAAAAAGAGAAAAAAAAGGAAATCAGTTCTGTTCAACTCTACACCCAGGGGAGGGAGAAACACCAGATTTTTCTGCAAAGGGCCCCATAGAAAATATTTTAGGCTTTTCAGGCCAAGAGGAAAATCAACAGGGTTATATAGGTACTTGTGTAACAAGAAAAAAAATTCCTACAATTTTTTTAAAGATTGTATTTATTTATTCATGAGAGACACACACAGAGGGAGAGAGAGAGAGAGGCAGAGACACAGGCAGAGGGAGAAGCAGACTCCACACAAGGGAGCCCGATGTGGGACTTGATCCTGGGACTCCAGGATCATGCCCTGGGCCAAAGTCAGGCGCTAAACCACTGAACCACCCAGGGATCCCCCATAAATGTTTTAAATCAAATTCAAAATATAATATTGAGTATAATTTTTTATAATCCAGGTATGGTGATGAGAAGAATGGAATTCTTTGGGATGCTATTTTGCTTAATTAGGTTCAAAGTTAGCGTTCCGTGTGATCACATATTGAGCTACTAATGTTGATCTGAAATGAGTCTTTCCCTATTTCATCTTTGAAAATGTCTCCATCCAGATGGTACTGCCAATACTGCTATCAGTCCATGAACATGATTTTAATTGAGCATATTTACTGTTGGAAGACATGTATAGAATTCTGTTAGATTCTTCTCCTGATGTTTGCCTTTTAGCTTGTTGTTACATTGCAGATTAGTCATTTGCATTTGAAGGTTAGGTGGAAACTCCTCAATTGCACAATTAAATGGATTTTGAAATATGGAAATTTCCATTACACTTGACATCCAGGTCTGGAGATATTGCTTCTTGTTTTAATTTTTGACATCAGAAGAAGCGTATAATGAAACTGTTTTACATTATTTGTGATTCAAAACATTATTGTCAAAATGACTTTATTTTTTTTGTTGTTGTTGTTTTTATTTATTTTTTTATTTTTTCAAAATGACTTTGCTACCGTATACACTTCACATATAAGCACTGTTTTGCTCTGTAATTTTAGGTTGAATTCACTGAGAAACACTATCAAGTCTGTAGCAAAAGCTAATTTCCAATTATTCAGTAATGACGATTTGGAATGGTTCAGTTCTGAAAAATTTCAATCTTGGCTCTGAACTGAAAAAAAAAAGAGCTGCAATAAAACTTAACCATTGCTATGCCATCAAAATGCTTTGTAGTAGAGCAAGTCAGGATATTCAGTTCCTATCTCTGATAAAACTTCATAGACCTGATGTTGGATAAATACAAGAGGAAACAAAGTTCACTGTTGATAATTTGAGTTCAATAACATATGATAGATTCAAATATTTTCTGCAAATTAGTTCCTGGTTAATAATTTGAGTCCAATGAATAACGAAAAGTTCTAAAGGCCTTATCTCTTCTAGAGCTTTATAAATTTTCCAAGTTAGCCTTTTCCTACTTCACAGTTTTATCTCCATCATTTAACACATCTTAGCATATTCTACTTCAGGTTGTACCTAATTAGTGTTTTCTTAATTTTTTGGAAAATATTTTTGCCTATTGTTGTTCCATGCAGATTCCTCAAAGAAACTTATTTTTCAATGACTTCAGACTTGGTTGGCATTGACACCTCAAACAGCAGCAAATCAACCCTGTTGGTAAACATCTCTCATCTCATTGATAACCATCAAGGAAAATCACTCAAAATCATTGGGTTGTGTTTTTTTTGGGGGTTTTTTTGTTTTTGTTTTTGTTTTTGTTTTTGTTTTTTGTCAGGCACATCTTATCTATGTCCTTCTTCTGGCCAGAGGGACTTCAGTATTGCTATACCTGAATATAATCTAGATTTACAGATGACTTAACCTTTCCTTCTTGTAACCAACGTGTGTGTGTGTGTGTTCTTTTCTGGTATTGTCAGAATGACAAGAATGTGAATAATTGTCTCATTTTTTCCAAGTTTTTTTTAAGTTTATTTAAATAATTTCTATACCCAATGTGGGGCTTCAACTCAAAACCTGAAGATCAAGAGTCATATGCTCTTTTGACTGAGCCAGTCAGGTGCCCCCACATTTTATGTTTTTGGTGTCACATTTTACATCTTTTTTAAAATTTATTTTTTTTTAGAGGGGGAGTTGGCATGGGAGGTGGAGAAAGAGAATCCTAAGCAGGCTCCACTCTCAGTGTAGAGCCTGATTCAGGACTTCATTCTCACAACCCTGAGATAATGATGACCTGAGCTGAAATAAAGAGCCAGATGCTCAACCGACCCAGCCAACCCACATTTTACCTCTTTTTATCTTGTGTATCCCTTAAACAATTATTGTCATCATAGTAATTTTTACTACTTTCGTATTTAGCCTTCATACTAGCTTTATAAGTGATCGATACACTACTATATATATATTTACTTTTGCAGTGAGATTTCTTCTTTTGTTTTTCTTTTGTTTTAATTTTATTATTATTATTATTTATTTATGATAGTCACAGAGAGAGAGAGAGAGGCAGAGACATAAGCAGAGGGAGAAGCAGGCTCCATGCGCCGGGAGCCCGACGTGGGACTCGATCCCAGGTCTCCAGGATCGCACCCTGGGCCAAAGGCAGGCGCCGAACCGCTGCGCCACCCAGGGATCCCCTTCTTTTGTTTTTCTTGTTACTAATTAGGGCAGTTCTTGTAAGGCCCTTTTAGTGGTGATGCTTGTGCTTTAGCATGTGTTTGTCAGGAAAACTCTTCATCTCTCTTTCGATTCTGAGTAATTATGCTGGGTATGGCACTGTTTGTTAGAAGTTCCTTTTTTTCTCCCCTTTCAGCACCTTGAATACATCATGCCAGTCCCATCTGGTCTGCAAAACTTCTGCTAAAAAACTATCTGCTGATAGTTTAATGGGGTTTCCCTTGTCCAAAACAAGTGGTTTTTTTCCTCTTGCTGCTTTTTTTTTTTTTTTAAGATTTTTATTTATTCACGAGAGACACAGTGAGAAGGGCAGAGACATAGGCAGAGGGAGAAGCAGACTCCCTGTGGTGAACCTGATGCAGGATTCAATCCCAGGACCCTGGGATCACGACCTGTGCCAAAAGCAGATGCTCAACCACTGAGCCACTCAGGCATCCCTCTCTTGCTGCTTTTAATATTTTTTTCTTGTCTTTAACTTTTGACATTTTAATTATAATGTGTCTTGGTGTGGGTCTTTTTCAGTTCATCATACTTGGAACTCTTTGGGCTTCCTGGATCTGGATGTCTATCTGGTTACTTTCCTGGGTTAGGGAGTTTTCAGCTGTTATTTCTTCAAAAAAGTTTCTGCTCCTTTCTCTTCTTGACTCCTTCTGGGTGTCCTACAATACAAATGTTAGTACTTTTTTTTTTTTTTTTTTTTTAATTTTTTTTTTAATTTTTTTTTTTTTTTTTTTTTTTTATTTATGATAGTCACAGAGAGAGAGAGAGAGAGGCAGAGACACAGGCGGAGGGAGAAGCAGGCTCCATGCACCGGGAGCCCGATGTGGGATTCGATCCCGGGTCTCCAGGATCGCGCCCTGGGCCAAAGGCAGGCGCCAAACCGCTGCGCCACCCAGGGATCCCAATGTTAGTACTTTTGATGTTATTCCATAACTCCTTTATGCTGTCTTTACTTTTTTCTTTTGAGTGAGTTCTGCTGCATTGTCTTCCCGTTGATTGATTCTTCTGCTTCATCTAGTCTGGTATTCAACCCTAGTGTATTTCTTAGTTCAATTATTGAATTCTATAGCTATTTGACTTCTATTTGGTACTTTCTTATATTTTTCATCTCTTTGTTGAAATTCTCACTGTGTTTATCCATTCTTCTCCCCAGTTTAGTGAGGACTTTATGACCTTTACTTTGAACTCTTCATCAGGTAAATTACTTCTATGTCATTAAGTCCCCCTGCCCCCGCAAGGTTTTCTTTCTTTCTTTCTTCCTCTCTTTCTTTCTTTCTTTCTTTCTTTCTTTCTTTCTTTCTTCTTTCTTTCTTTTCTTTCTTTCTTCTTCTTCTTCTTCTTCTTCTTCTTCTTCTTCTTCTTCTTCCTCAGAAAGTGACATTTATTCAAAGAAAAAAAATGACAAGATGTCCATCTCTTGGCTCCCTTCCCTCCCCCCTCCTGTTCCTCTTCTGCCCCCTAGACAGAGGCCTGGGTCAGGCTAGGTAGCAGAATTGCCCCTCAGATGAGGTCAACAACATTGAAGGGCATCTCCTCAATGGAGGTGTTGTAGAAGGTCTCAATGTCTCGAAGAGTCCTCTTGCCTTCTTCTGTCACCACGTTAATATCTACACCCTTATGACCGAATCGTCCACCATGACCAATCTATGGATATAGTTTTCCCTGTCGGTGGGAAGGTCATAGTTGATGAGTATGATGACTAAAGACACCTGTTGCCCATTGATGCCTCTGGCCTGGGTTAGGGGAGAGGATAGGTCAGCAGAAAGAGGAGGGGCCACAGTGTGTGTGGCAGGGACCAAAGTGTGTGTAGGCAGCCAAAGGGAGGCAAAGCAAACAGCGGCTCCTTTCCCCAGCACCCTGAAGCATGCCAGATATCTTGTTCTTTCATTTGGTGTATATTCCTCTGTTTCTTCATTTTGCTTGACTCTCTTTGTTTCTATATAGTAGATGAAACAGCCACCTCTCCTAGTTGTGAAAGAATGACATCACGTAGGAAGTAGGTCTCGTCATTCAAACCTGCCCCAGCTCTTTGTTGTCTCCCAAAACTTTGTGCTTGTCCAGGCAATGTATTATCTTTGTAATAGCTCCCAGAAGTTGAAGCTGTGTTAAGACCCATCAGTGTCCCTAACTGAAGAAGATCTCAGCACCTGGACTCAGGTTGTTTGAAAGTCAGACTCTCAGGCAGCAGTTTTTAAAAATATGCAGATATATACAATCACATGGGACTACATGCATAAACCCTACTGGCTAGGTGATCTGGCAGTGACTCCTGGGTATCAGTTGCAAAAATCGGGGCCCCAGATGAGTGTATAAGCCCTTCTCTGAGAGCTACTGATGTGCTGGACCAAGGCAGAGGGCGAGCACCAAAACAGTGTCCACTGTCTATGTTCTTTGAGAGCAGCTCCATAGTCCACCAGATATGGGCCAAACCTGAAGCATGCCCCTTAGACATAAGCTCCAGGACCAGCCAAAAGGCATCCTTTACAGAAAGACTGGGGGCGGGGGACAGGGGTACATTCTGGTCTGTTGTCTGTGCAATGCCCTGTGGATGGTAGTCTAAGAACTATGTCTCCGATTCCCACAGCCCCATGGAACCCACAAATGCAAGAGCCAGGTGATCAAGTGGTATCCCCTGGGAAGCAGCTGGGAAATCCAGGGCATGGGATGTAAAAACCAAGGCATCAGCCTGGTGTAAAGCTCATCTCCAGGAGACACTCATGCTCTAGAGCATGGCGAGAAAAAGCTCAAAGATAGTGCCTTTCCTCTGAGGTCTCTGGAAAGGATTACAGTCAGCTCTTGGATTTGTGTTTAATCAGAAGCCTGCCCCCTTAGGTTACAGCCATGATGAGTAACTACTAGGCCTCCTTCACAGGAAGACAGCTTCTTCATCCATTGCCTCTTGCTGCTTTCCTGCTACAAAAAGGAGTGGTAGCTTTTTAAGGACACTTCCTTCATTGTTTAAAGTCCTGTGGGACCCTGGTCTCACCAAAACCAGGCAATGTAGAGGTATCCCCTTGCTACAGCCACAAAAATCAGGGTGCCAGACAGGGCTATGAGCTCCTTTTTGAGTGACTGATTATTATAGTCCCATAGGCCCAGAAACACAATCTCCCTGGTTTCAGAGCCAGGCAGTCAGTAAGTGTCCCCTGGGCCTGTCACACGTAGAAGCTTCCTTCTGGAAGATACTGGTGCTCTGGAGCATGGCAAAGGGAGAGTGGGAAGGTGGCACCCATCAGTCTCCATCCTGGAGAGTATTCCAGCATGCTCCTAGATGTGTGTGTAAAACTACTTAGGAGCCTGCCCCTCAGGCCTACACTTCAATATAAGCAGGTGGGCCTCTCTTATTTTAAGTCTGGGCTCTATGGGCTGCCTCTGAGCTGTGCTCTGCTCAGCCTGAAGCCTGTCTAAGGGGCAGGCTTCACGTTTGGCCTACATCTGGTGGACTATGGAGCTGCTCTCAAGGAACATAGACAGTGGACATGAAGTCCAAGCCTGCAGGCCCTTTAAGAGCTCTCTCAGATCACTATAATCCTATGGATTTGGGATGCGGGCCACACTGGTTTTCAAAGTTAGGTGTTTGGGGGGCTCTTCTCTCAGATGCAAGTCCTAAAAGTTGAGGTACTTGACATGGGGTTCAAATCCTTTACTCCTTAGGGATAAGCTGTGGGTTTTATGCTTTCTTCTGGTTGTGGCTTGTTGTACTAGGATTGGGATTTATGGCGAGATTGTTTCTCAGCTTCTCCTACCTGCTTCAGTGGAGTTTTCTTCTCAAAGTGTAGTTGTCATTTAAGCAGGCTTTAAAAAAAAAAAAAAAAAAAAAAAAAGCAGGCTTTAGTGTTTTTTTTTTTTTTTTTTTTTTTTTTTAAGAGGAAATTGTTCCATATGTTGCTGTAGACGCAGTATGTCTGTGGGAGGAGGTGAGTTTGGGATCTGCCTATATTACCATCTTGAACCAGAACTTGTCTTGTTTTTAATTGACTATTGATGATGCTCCCAGTGTCCTCTATAATGTTTGAGCAACTGTTCTCACTGAATAATAAGAGTCTAAAATGAGTGTATTTTCCTTGGATACAATTTAATTAACTCAGCATCAGCAAGCAGCTTTCCTTTGGCTAACAAATGAGCCACCTGGAAACTCACTTTGATTGCAACTTCATTTTCATTGATTTTTGTGAAGAAATTCTGATGAGCTATGAGCTACTCCATCTTGAATATTCTGTCTTTTTCTGGCTGTTGTTTTCCTGTGAGTTGGGGACACCGCAATGACGGATTAGTGTCAGTTGATACATATTGCGTTCTTTCAGCACAGATACAGCATCATTGTGTGATAAACCCAATGTGTTGCCATTTAATTTGAAAACAACAAAAAAATCTACCCCCCACTTTGCCTTAGAAGTGTGATATTTAGAGTTTGCTTTCGTTCTTTTCATGATGGATGCGCATGAGCAGTAAAAAAATAAAATGCCATGGTGCAATGATAACACATGGCATTTGGAGCTCTGTTGAGTTATAAACTGCATCACTGCAGTCTGGAGGGTCTAGAAGCTGAGCAGCAGTGCAAAGGGAGGAGAGTGCCACGTATAGTCTCTATCACGATTCAGCTCTGCCCGTGTAGTAGGAAAGCAGCCTTAAATAACGTGTGGCTTTGTTACCATGGGTGAGAGTGTAGATTCATTTCAGTGAACCTTTATGAACCCTGAGATTTGAATTTCATATAATTGTCATGTGTTATGAAATATCCTTCTTTTGATTTCTCCCCTAACCATTTAAAGATATAAAACCATTCTTTGGCCACCAGCCATACGCTAGGCCCATGAGACATTGTTTGCCATCCTCCATATGGAATGTGTGTCTTTGTCCCGTTCTCTCTGTGACCTAGGAATTTTTAGGATCACTACCACAACCTCTACAGACCTTCTCTCCCCAAAAAAGTGTCCTCAATACAATCTCACACCCTGATAATTAAACTCAGTGTTTGTTTTCATCTTACTCCATCTCTGTCTGGACAGCTCCCTATTTCAGAGTATTTAGCCCCAGACATCCTGGAATATGATCCCTGGTTGCCTCCCACCCTTTCATCTAGGGATAGGATTCTATCCATAAGGGGAGACTTGAGCCGCCAGAGTTAGGTGCTAGAAAACAAAGCCAAGACTAAAGATCACATACACCTACAACATAAAAGCTGCAGTTGACTCTTAAACAACATAGGTTTGAATTGCAGGGGCCCACTTAATTGTGGATCTTTGTTGACAAATATAGTAGAGAATGACAAATGTATTTTCTCTTATTTTATTTTTTAAAATACATTTTATTTTTTTATTTTTAATTTTTTAAAAGATTTTATTTATTTATTTATGAGAGACAGAAAGAGAGGCAGAGACACAGGCAGAGGGAGAAGCAGGCTCCATGCAGGGAGCCCCACGTGGGACTCGACCCTGGGTCTCCAGGATCACGCCCTGGGCTGAAGGCCGTGCTAAACCGCTGAACCCCCCGGGGCTGCACCTCTTATGATTTTTTAAAAACATATTTTATTTATTTATTCAAGAGAAAAAGAGTGAGAGAAAGCACAAGAAGAGGGAGGGACAGAGGGAGAAGCGACACCCTGCTAAGCAGGGATCCTGTGGGGCTTGATCCCGGAACCCTGTGATCACAACCCTAGCCAAAGGCAGACGTTCAACCATTGAGCCACCCAGGTGCCCACAAGTGGATTTTTGACTGCATAAAATTTTTGACTAACCCCCGCATTGCTCAAGGGTCAACTGTACTTCTCTAATCCTGTATTAAATCTCAGACTAAGGTATAAAGCAGTGATTCTTAAACCTTGTTGCCCATTTGATCACCTGGGCAGCATTAAAACAAAAACACCCCCCAAACCCACTGAGGCCCCATTTCAAGAGATTCACTTAATTGACCTGGAGAGATCTGAATTATATTTAAAAACAAGCAAACAAACAGAACAAAAAACAGGTAATGTGTTCATATGATTCAATTTTTTTTAAATTTTTTAATTTATTTATGATAGTCACACACAGAGAGAGAGAGGCAGAGACACAGGCAGAGGGAGAAGCAGGCTCCATGCACTGGGAGCCTGATGTGGGATTCGATCCCAGGTCTCCAGGATCATGCCCTGGGCCAAAGGCAGGTGCTAAACCACTGCACCACCCAGGGATCCCTGTTCATATGATTCAAATTAAAAAGATGATATACCTGTCCCAGCTATCTTAGAGGCCCCTGTAGTTTACCATTTTTATTTGCCTGTTGTATGTTACACAAGTGATTCTTTATACAAGTAAGAATGGTGTATTTTGGGGGGGCACCTGAGTGGCTCAGTCAGTTGAGTATCCAACTCTAGGTCTCAGCTCAGGTCTTTTTTTTTTTCCAGCTCAGGTCTTAATCACAAGGTTGAGTTCAAGCCCCATGTTGGGCTCCAGGCTGGGTGTGGAGCCTTTTTTTTTTTTTAATATTTTATTTATTTATTTGACACACACACAGAGAAAACACAAGCAAGGGGAGAGCAGAGGGAGAGGGAAAAGCAGACCCTCCCTAACCAAACAGGGAGCCCAATGTGGGGCTCAATCCCAAGACCCTGAGACCGCGACCCGAGCCAAAGGCAGAGGCCTAACCAACTGAACCATGTAGGTACTTTGGTGTGGAGCCTACTTTTTAAAAAAATTATCTTCACTTTCTTACATTATATCCACTCTTCTGCAGCTGGCTTTTAAAAATCTAATAATGTATCTGGGAAACATTTCCATATCAGTATGTAGAGACCTTCTTTGTTGTTTGTTTTTACATTTGCATACTATTCCACCATGGAGACATAGCAGTTTATTTAATCTATCTCTGTAGGCAGATATTCCTATCATTCCCAAATGCTTGTTATAAACAGTGCCTCAAAGTATAACTTTGTATGTATATAATTACATATGTACTGCAGGTGTCTTAGTCTAAGACAGAGAGAAAGAGAGAGAGAGAAAGGCAGAGACACAGGCAGAGGGAGAAGCAGGCTCCCTGTGAATAGCTCAATATAGGACCCAATCCCCAGACACCCCCACACACTCCCCAGGGACGCCTGGGTAGCTCAGTGGTTGAGCATCTGCCTTTGGCTCAGGCCATGATCCCCGAGTCCTGGGATCGAGTCCCACATTGCGCTTCCTGCATGGAGCCTGCTTTTCCCTCTGCCTGTGTCTCTCCTCTCTCTGTGTCTGTCATGAATAAACAAATAAAATCTTAAAAAAAAATCCCAGGACCCCAGGATCACCACCCGAGCCGAAGGCAGATGCTGAACCACTGAGCCACCCAGGTGCCCCTGGAGAGTCTCTTTCATTTAAGAACACCAGCTATTAAATGCTTCAGCCCAGAGGAAGTATGTTAACTCTGATCACAGAATTATGGCTCAGAATTTGTGTGCCAAGCCTCAATGAAGAGGGACCAGGGAATTGTATCCCCTAGATCCTCAGGAGTAGAGAAGAACTGGACATTGGTGAAATTACATGTTCAACTTTTAGATCTTTGCCAATCTTATAGGTGAAAAAAATGTTCAGAGTAGTTTTATTTTTCATTTCTCCTATTAGGAGTGAGGTTGTGCATCTTTTCATATATTTAATAACCATCATCAGTAGTTTTTAAAACTCCTATCTAGGGGTGCCTGGGTGGCTTAGTCGGTTAAGTGTCTATCTTTGACTTGGGTCATGATTTCAGGGTCCTGGAATGGAGCCCTGAGTCAGGTTCCCAGCTCAGCGGGGAGTCTGCTTCTCCTTCTCCTTCTGCTTCTCCCCTTGCTTGTGCTCTCTCTATTTCAAATGAATAAATATAAAATCATTGAAAAAAAACCAAGCTAGCTAATCCTACTATACAACCTGGGTCCTTCCTACTCAGTTTCTCTTTTCCATCTAAGAGAAACATCTTTTCCTTTCCATGATTAGTAAGACAGTGGTGACTGACCCTGTGAAAATGTGACCTATAGCCGAGATCCCACCTTTTCAGTAATAATAGTTTGATTCTCATTGTAAAATAACTTTCAGGGATCCCTGGGTGGCTCAGCAATTTAGCGCCTGCCTTTGGCCCAGGGCGTGATCCCGGAGACCCAGGATCATGTCCCACATCGGGCTCCCTGCGTGGAGCCTGCTTCTCCCTCTGCCTGTGTCTCTGCCTCTTTCTCTCTCTCTCTGTGTGTCTCTCGTGAATAAATAAATAAAATCTTTTAAAAAATAGAATAACTTTCAATGAATATCCATAGCATTCATGCTATATAACTTACATACCATCACAGGAGGCAGGATGGTCATTCTGCAACAGTTGGAGCCAGAACTAGAAATCTTTGCCTAAATGCAAGGCTTAGTGTTTACATGTTATGAGTCTTGCATCAACCATCTCTATTTGAGGGATGAAGTATCTTTTTTTTTTAAGTTTTTTTTTTTTTTTAATGTATTTGAGAGAGAATGTGCAAGTGTATGGAGGGTGGGGGCAAGAGGGAGAGAGCAAATCTCAAGCAGACTCCGTCCTGAGTGTGAAGCCTGATCTCATAACTCAGAGATCATGACCTGAGCCTAAACCAAGAGTTGGATGCCTAACCATCTGAGCCACCTAAGTGCCCCTGAGGGAGGAAGTAGCTTGTAACTGTTCTTCACTGTACTCTCATCTCTATAAAGATAAAATCTCCTTTTAATAATGTAGGCAGAAGGGGCGCCTGAGTGGTCAGTTGGTTGAGCGTCTGCCTTTGGCTCGGGTAATGATCCCGGGGTCCTGGGATCGAGCCCCATGTCTGGCTCTCTGCTCAGCGGGGAGTCTGCTTCTCCCTCTCCCTCCACCTCTCCCCATGCTGGTGCTCTCCTCTCTCTCAAGTAAATAAATAAAATCTTAAAAAAAAGTAATGTAGGCAGAAGACTTCAATCCCAAATCCCCTCTCTTTAATACAAGACTAAAATCTGAAAGCTGCTATAAAATCATGAACACTTCTTTTCCCGTGTCGATGCCTGTTGCCACATTTTAGTTTCCTACCTTTCATAATAGCGGCTCCTTTGAACATTTTTACTTCTGAAAATGAAGACTTTGTTTTTTGTTTTGTTTTGTTTTGTTTTGTTTTGTTTTTTAAAGATTGTATCTGGAAAAAAAAGAAAAGGGATCCTTGGGTGGCTCAGCGGTTTGGCGCCTGCCTTCAGCCCAGACACAGCCTCTGCCTGTGTCTCTGCCTCTCTCTCTCTCTTTCTCTCTCTCTGTGTCTCTCCTGAATAAATAAATAAAATCTTAAAAAAAAAATAAAGATTGTATCGTTATCTATCTATCTATCTATCTATCATCTATCTATCTATCTATATTAGAGAGAGAGAGAAAGAGAGAGGGAGAGACAGCATGCTCTCTTGAGCAGTGGGGAGGAGCAGAGAGAGAGGGATAAGTAGACTCTGGTCTGAGCATGGAGCCTGATGAAGAGCCCGATCCCATGACCATGAGATCATGATCTGAGCCAAAATCAAGAGTTCAACACTCAGCCACTGGGCTACCCAGATGCCCTGACTTTGTTTTCGTTTAAACTCCCAGATGACCTAGGATCCTTTCACTCCATTCCTCATGCAAAGCCTGTTCAAGAAGTAGCCACAACTCAGGGCGTCTGGGTGGCCCAGTTAAGTGTCTGACTCTTGATTTGCCTCAGGTCACGATCTCAGGGTCATGGGATGGAGCATGAGTAGGAAGTCGGCTTGTCTCCCTCTCCCCTTGTCCTGCCCCCCTCCCCTCTCAAATGTTTGGGCTCTCTCTTTCTCTAAAATAAATAAATAAATCTTTAAAAAAATGTAGTCCAACTTAGGTCAGTCTACCCTTCCTGGAGTTAGGCAATGAGATCGATTGGTTTATACCTGCAATGCTAGAGTGACTCAGGGACCTTACAAAAGTTTACTCATCACCGATTCATGGTATAACCATCTTAGCCAGGTGGGCTTTCCTTTGCAAAAATTAGAAACCCAAAATAATTTAAGCAGTAAGGGCATTTGTCATTTCCCATAACACAAAGTCTGTAGTATGGCAGCTCAAGATGCAGGATTTCCAGACTCCTGGGTCTGCTTCTCTGTGAATTTCTTGGTCCTAACCACCTTCAAGATTTTGGCTGCATTCTCTCACTGGTGTCTAGATGTCTGCAACTACCCCAAGCTTCACATCTAGTCATGACAATGCCCAGTGGAAGAAGGACTGCTATGTTTTTGTGTGTCAGTTTTTATTTTTTATTTTTTTAAAGATTATTTATGTATTCATAGAGACACACAAAGAGAGAGAGGCAGAGAGACAGGCAGAGGGAGAAGCAGGCTTCATGCAGGGAGCCCGATGTGGGACTCGATCCTGGGTCTCCAGGATCACACCCTGGGCTGCAGGCGGCGCTAAACCGCTGCACCACCAGGGCTGCCCTGTGTGTCGGTTTTTAAAAGCAAAGAGCATTTCCTCACTTAAACTTCCAAGAGTTTTCCCTTCCCATCCCCGCCCCATTGGGTCACACGTCCATTTCTAAAGCAAGCACCAGCAGGAATGGGGCAAGTTATGCCTGACTTAGATCAAACAAGACTGTGGTTTTGTCATCGGGAAGAAGAAAAAAAATGACTCCTGGGAGCCATTCAAGCAAATGTGGACTAAAATCCCTCCTTACTGGAATTCAGAAAAAGAAGCCCTTTCTAAGATCCTGAAATAATGGACATTTATGTGATGAATAAACTCAGCACACATGATGTGCTGAGCATTTGGGAACTGGTATTGGGATGTGCAGGTGAATACTGTATGGCTCTGTCTAGTGGTGCTCAGTCTAGGGAAGACATAAGAAGCTCTCATCAGATTTTACCCTGATTCCTCAATAGCATTCCTACAGAGAGAGAATGGGGTTTTCAGTTATGATGAGAATTTCACTTTTTTCCCCGAGTTTTATTGAGATATAATTGACATGTAACATTATATCAGCTTTAGGTGTACAACATGATTACGTACCTGTGTGTATCACAAAATGGTTACCATAGTAAATTAACATCCATCACCTCTCAGAGCTGTTTGTCTTATGATGAGAACTTTAAAGATTCACTTTCAAACATACAATACAGTATTGTTAACTGTAGTCACCATGCTCTACATGACATCCCCTGAACTTATTTATCTTATAACTAGAAGTTTGTATCTTTTGACCACATTTACTCGCTTCACCCATCCCCCACCTGCCTCTGACAACCCCTAAACTATTCTGTGTGTCTGTGTGGGTTTTTTTTTTTTTTAGATTTCATGCATAAGTGAGGTCATACAATATTTGTCTTTCTGTCTGATTTGTTTCATTCTGCATAATGCCCTCAACACCCATCCATGTTGATACAAATGGCAGGATTTCCTTCTTCTTTTTTATTTTTTGTGGCTGAATACTATTCCATTTCATATATATACACACCATATTTTCTTTATCCATTCATCATTCAGTGGACACTTAGGTAATTTCCATGTCTTGACTATCGTAAATCATGCTGCTATGAACATGGAGGTGCAGCAATCTTTTTGAGACAGTGATTTCATTTCCTTTGGATACATACCCAGAAGTGGAATCACTAGATCATATGGTAGTCCTATTTTTAATTTTTTAAATTTTATTTTTATTTATTTATTCATGATAGTCACACAGAGAGAGACAGAGAGGCAGAGACACAGGCAGAGGGAGAAGCAGGCTCCATGCAGGGAGCCCGACGTGGGATTTGATCCCGGGTCTCTAGGATCATGCCCCGGGCCAAGGCAGGTGCCAAACCGCTGCGCCACCCAGGGATCCCCCTATTTTTAATTTTTTGAGGAAACTCCATACTGTTTTCCATAGTGGCTGCACCAATTTACCTTCCCACCAACAGTGCAGAAGGGTTCCTTTTTCTCCACATCCTTGCCAACACCTGCTTTTTCTTGTCTTTTTGTTAATACCTATTCTAACAGGCGTGAGGTGATATCAACCTCATTGTGGTTTTGATTTTCATTTCCCTGTCAGTGATGTTGAGTACTTTCACTCCTTGTGGGCCAGGAATTTCACTTTCTTTTCTTTTTTTTTTTTTTTAAACATTTTATTTATTTATTCATGAGAGACACACAGAGAGAGGCAGAGACATAGGCAGAGGGAGAAGCAGGCTCCGTGTAGGGAGCCTGATGTGGGACTCAATCCCATAACCCCAGGATTATGACCTGAGCTGAAGGTAGATGCTTAAACACTGAGCCACCCAGGAGCACAGAATTTCACTTTCTTGCTCTTTCTCTCCCTGCCTTCCTTCCTATCTTCCTTCCTTCCTTTTTTTTTTTTTTTTTTTAGACCATCCACTTAATAAGAACATAATGAGTACCTACTCTGTGCCAGGCACAATGCTCTAGAGTCCTATCTTCAGAGAACTTACATTCTAGCTTAAATTGTTTGATGATTATATTTCTTGTGAATGAGTAATTATAGACTTCCTTCTCATTTTAAAATTCTTTGTGATTTTGGTAAGCGTCTGCAGGAAAGGAGCCACTCTGGGCTATGGACTCAGGGGCCACTGTATTTGGTGCCATGGAGGTTTGTCATGTGCTGCCTCAGTTGGCCAACTGGCTTCCCTAGAGGACACTTCCGTCATAACCACAATGGGAGCCAACAGAGGGTTTTTTAAGTGGTGGCATGACATGGTCAGCATTAGCCTATCTCAGAAAACAGAGACTTAAAAAAAAAACACATTAAAAAAAAAAAAGGTTGAATCAACCCACAGCAGAACTTAGATTTTGAGTTAATTTATAACTGGCCTGAGGCGCTGTTGGTCTCAAAGGTTTATGTCTGGCCTTGGGGGCCTCTGACAGGTAAGCAGATCTGTAATTTGCTTCGCTCCCTGCTGTTAGCCTGCTTTCGAGTTGAGTCCTGCCTAAGCTTTGGATCATGCTTCTGGGAGAATTTAAAGTGGAAAGATCAACATCAAATCATCGTTGCTTCCAGTATTCCTCTGATCTGAGCTCCAGTTCCAGTACCCAGACTCCTGCCTTGTGACCCTGCTCAAGGAACCAGACCCTTGCCTTAGGCCTCAGGCCAGAGTTCTGACTTCTAACTTGTCCCTCTGCCAGCTGGCTCTGGGAGGCCTGCTCTTAAACCCTAGCAGCATTGCGGGGAGCCTCCCCTGCCTGTCTCCAAGCAGCCACATAACCTACCAGTAGCTCCAGGCTAGAAACTCCACCACTCTGGTTTTCTGGTTTTGTTTTATATCCACAAAATGTGTTAATTGCCAGGGTCCTTCTGCTCAGCTGGTCTTTGACAGTCCTTCCCTTGATAATCTACCCCTTCCATCCTCTAATTCAGTTCTATGGAAAAGGTGGTCAGATGTCAGCTCCCTCCCAGGGCCCATTTCTACACCTCAATTAATATACTGAAGTCCCAACCCACAGTAACTCAGAATGTGACATTATTTGGAGATAGGACCTTTACAGAAGTCATTAGGGTTGGCCCAAGTCCTTCCAAAAAAGGATCTAAAGGTGCCTGGGTGGCTCAGTCAGTTAAATGTCTGCCTTCTGCTCAGCTCATGATCCTGGGGGCCTGGGATTGAGTCCGTATTGGGCTCCTTGCTCAGCAGGGAGGCAGCTTCTCCTTCTCCCTCTGCCCCTCTCCTGCTCATGCTCTCTCTCAAATAAATAAAAAATATTTTTAAAAAGGGGGGGGGATTAATTTGGACATGAAGTGGTGGACAGAGGAAGATGATGTGGAGATACAAGGAGAACGTCACGTGAGCATGAAGATAGCCATCTATAAGCCAAGGAGAGACCGTTTCCTCCTTGAAGAAATTGACCCGGTCAACACCCTGATTTTGAACTTCTAGCTTCCAAGTCTGAGACAATGCATTTCTCTGTTGCTTATGCCACCAATTTATGGTACTTTGTTTTATTTTTTTTATTTTTATTTTTTTTTTATTTTATGATAGTCACAGAGAGAGAGAGAGAGAGGCAGAGACACAGGCGGAGGAAGAAGCACGCTCCATGCACCAGGAGCCTGATGTGGGATTCGATCCGGGGTCTCCAGGATTGCGCCCTGGGCCAAAGGCAGGCGCCAAACTGCTGCGCCACCCAGGGATCCCGGTACTTTGTTAATGGCAGCCCGGGCACACCAATAATCTCTGTGTCCTATTCTTTCTTCCCTTCTTTTTCTGGGAAGACGTGTCTCTTCCTGGGTCTCTGGGTGAACTTTCTCTTCACCTGCTCTTTCTCCTGGGCCTTCACATAAGGTCCAGAATATCTCATGGTCCTGTCCTCTACCCCCTTCCTAGTTTAAATAAGAGCATAATCTCCCCCTTTGCTGCCTCTGCACTTCGTAGCCCTTCTAATCTGGGTTCCACCCAAGCCTCCATTGAAACTACCTTTCTGGGGTGCCTGGGTGGCTCAGTGGTTGACAGTCTGCATTCAGCTCAGGTCATGATCCTGGAGACCCGGGATTGAGTCCCACATCAGGCTCCCCGGAGGCAGCCTGCTTCTCCCTCTGCCTGTGTCTTTGCCTCTCTCTCTCTCTTTCTCTCTCATGAATAAATAAATACAATCTTAAAAAAAAAAAAAAAAAAAAAAAAAAGGAAACCACCTTTCTGCCTTAATGTCCTTCCCCTACTGTATTTGAGGACACTGACCACTCCTTGGAACTCTGCCTCTGCTTTCTTATCACTCTTCTTTTTCCCCCTTTGAGCTGGTTTCTTCTCAAGGCTTCTGGCCCCTAGTGTCTATGTTTCCACCCACTCACTCTCCTGGGGACAGTCTCCTTCACCTCCTTGGCTTGTATCACCACCTATAATCCGACAGCTCCCAGATCCTTTCTGCCTCTCTCCCAAGCCCCAGACCTGCATGGTGAGTTCTAGCAGACTGTTTTCCTACTTGTGTATTATCTTCTCTCCCATGAGAATAGAAGTTCTCCGAGAATAGAGATTTTGGCCTGTTTGTGCACAACCATTGGCCCAGCACCTGCGCTCTGTCTGGATGTTCCAAAGCTCTTCAAATTCATTTTCCTCTGCCCATAACTCCAGGCTTGCTTGTGTTTTCATATTATTTAAAACTGTCTGCTACTAGTTCCTGTGGTCAGAAGCCTAGGTGTTATCTTCAACACCCTCCCATCACTAAAGCCTGCACTAAGGCCCTCAGGAGCCCACACCTTGCTCCCCCCAGCCACCCCCCACACCGGCATGCTCTCGTGTGGGTATCTTCTTCAGGCATTGCCTGAACCACTACAAGGTTTTCTTGAGCCTCTTCTCTTCACTGACATAAGGGTGATTTCCTCCCTCAAATATACATACTGGTTTGCTTTTCCCAAGAACTTGGAACCATAGTGCATCATCAATTTCATGTCCATCCTTTCCCCATAAGGTAAATCTTGCAAGCATTATCCTATGTGCTCTGAAAACTATCCCTAACTGCAACTGTCAACTGCAGCTGGGGGTGAGCCACAATTTATTCTATTATTTCCTTAGTGAGGTTGTTTCCAGGTTTTTTTGTTCTTATAAATAATGCAGTGGTGCATCTTTATGGTGCTTTCAAAATACAAATCGGGTCGTGTCACTCGCTTGCTTAGTATCTGTCAGTGCTTCCCTATCATGGAGGTCAGTGTTCTCTGACTCCTTGATATAGCCCATAAGGCCCATCATTTGGGATCTTACTACCTTCCTCATGTCCTCACCCACCCACATTCCAAACTCTAGCCGTTCTTTTACTTGCAGCTCCCAAATGTGAACCACCTTGGTTTTTTTTGCTTTTGTTTCTATGTAACATCTGTTCCTTGTCTTCCCAGAAAAGTCTGCTAATAAGTTCAGATCCTCACTATTCCTTATCTATAATGATGCTCAAAGATGATATCCACGAAACCAGGGTGGTCTTTGGGATCCACGAAGCCAGTCTACTGACAGATAAGATTTTCAAGATGGTCTAGTTCAAGCTCCAAGTGCCTTTTTTTTTTTTTTTAAGATTTTATTTATTCATGAGAGAGACACACACACAGAAAGAGATGCAGAGACATAGGCTGAGGGAGAAGCAGGCTCCATGCAGGGATCCTGATGTAGGACTTGATCCCGGGAGTCCAGGATCATGCCCTGGGTCAAAGGCAGGTGCTAAATCGCTGAGCCACCCAGGGATCCTTCCAGGTGCCTTTTTAGAGCTTTCAGATCTAGAAACAATTTCTACACCTGTGGTCAGATGTGAAGGCAGAGGCAAGAGAGTGGAGCCAAGGCTAGGCTGGCCTGCTCTCCTTTCTTGGTGAACTATGATGGGCCAGAAGCCTGAGGAGATCCACTTGCAGAATATAGTGGCCAGCCATCCTTCATCCTCCTGCCCCTAGGAATACCTTGTGGTAGTCTAAATGGGATGGCCAACTATTAAGGCCCATGGGTCAAGTGCAGTCTACCATGTTTTGTACTTCCCATGAGCTAAGTGGTTTTTGTATTTTTAAGTGATTGAAAAAAAAATCATCAGATTTTTGTGACATGTGAAAATATATAAAATTTAAATTTCAGTGTCTATAAATAAGGCTTTATTAGAACACATCATTCTCATTTATATATTGCCTTTGGCTGCTTTTGTGCTACAATGGAGGAGCTGAATAGTTGCGACAGATTGGCCCATGAGCCTAAAACATTTACTCTCTGGCCCTTTATTGTTTGCTGAGCCCTTATCTAGACAGTGCTGCACTGTGGTCAGGGAGATAGGAGACAGATTGGAAGAGCACTCTGAAAGATGAAATGAGAGGGCTTCAAGAAGGAAGCTTATTCATAGGGTTTGATGGGGCAATGAGGACCAAATATACAAAGACACAACATGGAAGAGCCCCTCCACCCACTCTTTGAAAATGACTACGTAGGAGACAGAATTTGATTTAAAAAACTTCACATTTTATTTTACAGAATATGGTCACTTGTTGAGTTGAAGGCATGGAGCTTAAGAGCTATTCTGATACAGACTCTGAACAAAATGCCCCCCTGCCGCTCCGAGCACTTTTGATGACTGGCTCATCATTCTGTACACAAGACATTTCATTATCAGAGCTGAAGATGCTAACAACAGTGATAACTTACAAATTCTGAGAAAAGGCCTATATAGGCAAAGTGTAAGAGTTTTTTTTTTTTTTTTTACTAAATTGGTGTAGTGCACCCTTAAAATTACATATTCACAAACAGAAGTTAGAGAAAGATAAATTAAAATACACTTAAGAATTTTTTTTTCTTGCCACCTGAGTTAAATTCAGGGCTCCTTTCCTTCAGAATGCAAAAAAGACAATGTTAACTCCACTGGTGTAAGGTTACAGATCACTAGATGTGAGAATGTTTCCTCTGAAAGAGAATGCACTTATTTTTAAGTTAGTAGCACGCTTCACATATAACCAACCTAAAGTTAGAAAAGCCACTTTTTGAAGGCACAGTTTGTTTCCAGCTCAACTGTGGAAATAAAAGCCTGTCTTATAGACCCCATCTGGCAAGAAGGGTGAATTCACTCCGGCCCATGCATCTCTGAGTGTCTCCATGAGATAGATGTGTCTAGTCTAGAGGATAGAATGTTTTTTGATCATAATCATCATGTGCAGATTCTGGAAGCTCCGGGTTTCTCTTTGTTCTCTGAAAATGCAAGCAACTTTGCTTTATAAGGTAGAATCAACCACTGGTCCTTCATGAGCCAGAGGGCAAGGGGGAAGACCCAGCAGAAAGGAGCTCCCAGTGCGTAGCTTGGAGACAGTTCCCTGGTCAGGGCCTTAGTGTAAGAGGGTCTAAACAAGAGTGAATATACACGTGTAAAGTGTCAGAAGACACATTTCTAGAAAAGTGGCTGTGCTTTCTTCCTATATGCTTGGAGGGGGAAGAAAAAAAGGGGCAACTGGCTTCAATGCTCTTAACAAAAGACAGGGAAAGGGTATAATATTCCACGCCACTTTGCTTCAAGTCAGTGAAATCACTAATCTCATTACGCAAAAGGAAGGCTGGGGAAAAGAATATCTGGCAGTGGCCTTTACATGTATAATTTGTTTGAAAAAAAAAATAAGCTTGCATCTGAGGTATAATGACTAATCTCCATGAATCTCTCTGCCTGATGATGACGAACAGAAACAGCCATCATGACATACGTGGAAGGTGTTAGGAAAAAAAAAATGAAACAATTAGGAGTGGAAATGTACACACAGGCTGCTCTGCATTCTGGCTTCATGCTTGTCAGCAGCCTTTTTTGCTAAAAGCCCTCCGAACTCATTTTGTTTGGGCTAGGTAGGTGTTTAAAACTTTTCCTTTTACCATTTATCAAGAGAATAATCACGATGAGCTCATCTGATAAATGCCTAATTTGACTACCTCTAATCGTATTCTCACATACTGGGATATTCATAATGACATTGATCAGATTCCATGAGTTGGCTGGAACATGACAGAAGGTTGTATCTGCTGATGGAAGCTGTCAAGTGTTTTTAGGAATGCCATGCAGCATGGAATGGAACTACTACAAATGAATTGCTACAAAAATATGGATGCACTGTTGGAGCACTGCAGAGATTTCTTTTCCTTCAGGGGGCTTTCTTTATAGGCTACAGAACCAAAGTGGTGAAGGTTACATAGACAGCACCATGTGTTGAGGTGAAACACACTTGTTTTAAATTTTCTGACCTAACCTATTAAAATCAGCGCCTTTCACGGTCTTCAAAATATTTCAATTAATTTGCTTTTTTAAAAAGACAAAGGTCTTGCGGCTTCAATTACTCTGCTGGAGGTACCAACACAAAGGCGCTAATCTCATTACAGAAATCAATTTTAATGAATGTCACTTTACAAAGAAAGAATCACTTAAAAGCATTAATTAAAATTGATTTCTGTAATGAGATTAATGTTTTTGTGTAGAACAAGCTAGGCTAGTTAAAATGATAATGTCTAGGCTTTTATTTTTAAAGCTAAGTTGTTCTAGACAAGTCTGCATCATTTGTGGCACTCCAGTCCTCCAACTGGATGGCGGAGAACCAAGAGCTGAGTCAAGTCATGTTGCAAGAGGTCAAGAGGAATGGGTGGGAATCCTAGATGGGCCAGGAGACCCCAGGCGTTGAATACACTGCCATCCCTGAGGCTGGGTCAGGTGCTCCCCAGAGGGGAGGAGCACACAGTAAGCACTGTATGATGCTCCATTCTCACAAACTGTAGAGGGCCCCCAACTGGCCAGCTGGGCAGCCTTGAGACAATGGTGCATCTGTCCCTAACCTCAGTCAGTGACTTAGAGGTGAGAGTGCACAGGGAAGCAGGGCTCACCCAATTCCCTGTGCATCTCCAGGCATCACGGTGAGTGGTGCTGATCTGAACCCTTTCTACTAAAATGCATGCCAAGGATGGAGGCCAGGAGGGAAGAGGTGACATCTGTCAACCAAATAGCAAATGCTGGCACTTTCCATTTCTGAACATTGATCCTTTTCTGGGGTTTGAGAGAATCGCAATGTGCTCAATGTGTGTATGTGTGTTGGGGTGGGGGTGGGAGAATGGTGACTGGTAAGCCAAGATGTGGGAAGGAACACCCTCACAAACACCACCACAGAGATTGGTGGTTCCAGGATTGAAATTCTGCCCATGTCTTTCCATATGCTCGTTAAAGTGAGAAATGCAACTGTTCTTCTGGTGTCAGCAAGGTCATCGAAGGCCCAAAATACTCAGGGCCAGGCTGTCGTGCTCAGATTAAGACTCTAAGCATTCAGTTCAGACAATGGAGAGGTGAGGGCTCTAAAAAAAGTAGGATACACATTTCTCATCATGACATCTCCTAGGATTCAACTCGCTCTATAATTATAACATTTGCAAACACATATTACGTTACACACTAAAACAACAGAAATTAAATTTTGGGAAGTTTAACAGGAGATCTTTTGGCTCGTTTCATCACAATGGGGTGGAGAGCCTTCTCGGTGTTTAAAGTTGCCTAACTTTTCTTTCTGTGCTTTTTATATTGACATCTAACTTGTCCACTTTGGTTGTGAGGCGGTCAAGAATGTCATCTTGCTCCTCAATTTCCGTCTGCATCCCCAGGGCTATGTCCTTCAGCCGGCCTAGTCCCACGGATAGCTCATCTGTGGGAGAGGGAAAGGACATACAGGGCTGAGCGAAGTCACAGCAGCAGGGGCCTCTGCTTGTTCCGTGCCCGGTGCTCCGCAACATGCACATCACTGAGTGCTCTTTCTCAAAAGACAAGGAGAACTCTAGGGCTTTGGTTACGTTTTCCAAAATATGTGCAAGTAAAAAGCAAACCAGCTGACTCCACATAAAGTAATATGTGCTTAATGAAAAAGCCCCTTTCCCCCTAGATGTCTGCCCTGGATCATCACTATTCATACAATGATGTTTGTCCTTCTAGTGCTTTAAAAAATACATATAGATCTACATCATGTTTTGGGTGCCTCTGAACGTTCTAGTAGGTGGAGGCACATTGCAAGATCAGTTAGTACCTGAGAAAGAGAGAAGTACGGAGAGGCTTGGAAAACACACTCCCTTCCCAGACCCCACAGTGAGTATCCGGAAGAAGTATGCAGGTAACCAACAGCCAGACCTGCTGCCTTGCTCTTCAGGAGCAAAAACCTCATGTCAGTGGGTAGAACTCAACAGTGCTCCGCTTTCTTCCATCTCCAGCCCCCTAAAGCTGGATCAAGCACAGATTCAGAGTAACAAGTATGAGAATACCTATTTGGAAACACATCTGGGAGACAGACCTGGAAGCCCCTGCACCTGGTTCCTCCTGCCCCAAGCTCCCACCTTGGAGAAGGCCACATCCCACCCCCTCTTCCACTCTGCAGGTGGCATGAGAAATAGGTGCTTTGTCCCTACCTTGCCACCCGGGGCCCTCTCCCAGAAAATACATGAACTACAGATGGTTCCACTCGACCCAAATGCTGTGAGATCCTGTCACCTATGTTATGATAATTCACATTTTCCTACATCAATTCATTCATTGCTACCACTTCTCAGATCCATGCACACAACAATGCTGCGAATGTCCTGGGATATGACACAACCTGAATCTGGCTGGCACCATTTCCTTTGCCCACTTGGTGGCTAGCTGGGTATGGAGATGCCTGTAGTCCAGGGTCCCCATGTCAAAAGGAACTAAGGGCTAAAGGTGCTGGGTCCCTTTAGTAATGCCCTCTGGGGCAAGCCCCAGGGGACAGTGGGGCACAGACTTTTGGCAAAGTTTCAGCCCTAGCGATAGGTTACATCATTCCTGCTGATATTCAAGTTCAAACATGAGGGGTGAGAGTTCCACTTCTTTGCAGGACAAGTGCGGGCTGGGGAGAAACCCAGGTCAGTCCCACTGGGTCTGAGTTCAAAATCCGGGCCCTCTTCTGATCTGTGCTCCCAGATCACAGCTGAGGGAGACTGCCTTTGAGAGGAAGGCCACTGGGGAGCAGCCCTGCCACAACTAGCCACTCTGGTGCCAGGTCCCTTCCAAGCTCATTCTAGTTCCCTTGGTTGGCTTTCCCACTCTTTGTTTTTTGTTTTTTTTTTTTTTTGAATTTTTATTTACTTATGATAGTCACAGAGAGCGAGAAAGGAGGGAGAAGCAGGCTCCATGCACTGGGAGCCCGACGTGGGACTCGATCCCGGGTCTCCAGGATCGCGCCCTGGGCCAAAGGCAGGCGCCAAACCGCTGCGCCACCCAGGGATCCCTTTCCCACTCTTTGTAATAAGTATTTTCCCTTTGTTTCAAAAAGTGTTAAAAGTCAATGATCACATCCATTTTTAAAGAAGAATAACACCTGTAAGGACATGATTGGTCTTAGACTATGTGGAGGGAGTACCAAGCAGAGGTGACATAAAGAGAACCAGAGTCAATGGAGGGAAGAGACATGCTGCAGGCACTCTGGGGTCCCCTCATTGGGCTGAGCCAACTGCAGAGGTGAGTCTTGACTTAACTGATTCGGTCAGTTCTCAGGCTTCATGACAGTGCGTGCGCGCGCACGTGTGTGTATGTGTACCTATGTATGTACTTGTACGCAGTGGGAGTGGGGTGCATGCCCACAGCTGCCTTCTGCCCTCTTACTAGGTGCAGCAGGCCAAGAAAAAGCCAGAGGGAAGAGAGAAGGGGAGGTGCTTCATAAACCTTGTGAATTAAAGATAAAACATTAAGAAAGGTCAGAATACACAAATACTTGGCACTAACACCACAAATGTAAGCAGAATCAAGTCTGTTTTTTAAAAATTGTCTTCAGCTCTATGCTTCTTGAATTTATTAAAACCCCTGACCTTGCATTCCATGGAGAGTAAAATCTGTGAGGTCACCCCAGGCCTCAGGGAGTGTGCTGGCACTTGGGACAGCAAAGGACAAGCTATAGGTATACTGAGATTGATTAATTGATTGATTGATTTATATTTTAAATATTTTATTTATTCATAGAGAGAGAGGGGTGGGGGACAGAGACACAGGCAGAGGGAGAAGCAGGCTCCATACAGGAAGCCCGACGTGGGACTCGATCCCACGTCTCCAGGATCACACCCCAGGCTGCAGGCGGCGCTAAACCGCTGCGCCACTGGGGCTGCCCTACTTATTTATTTTTTTAAAGGTTTTATTTATTTATTCATGAGAGACACACAGAGAGAAATAGAGAGAGAGATAGAGAGAGAGGGAGAGGCAGAGACACAGGCAGAGGGAGAAGCAGGCTCCATGCAGGCAGCCCGATGTGGGACTCGATCCGATCATGTCCTGAGCCAAAGGCAAATGCTCAACCGTTAAGCCACCCAGGTGTCCGGATATACTGAGATTAAAAAAAAAAAAAAAAAAGTGTGATGGGTGCCGAGGTGGCTCAGTTGCCTAAGTGTCTGCCTTCGGCTCAGGTCATGATCCCAGGGTCCTGGAATCCAGCCCCACATTGGGCTCCCTGCTCAGTGGGGAGTCTGCTTCTCCTTCTCCCTCTGCCCCTCCCTCTACTCATGTGCTCTCCCTCAAGTAGATCCTTAAAAAAAAAAAAAAAAAAAAAAAAAGGTTTGATAAAGTAAAGCTACCAGACAGGGGAGCTGTGGCCTGAGGGAGACTTGCACTAGTCCCTCAGATAAAAGCAGGGGCTGGTAAGAAGGAAGGAACAGACCTGTGAAGGGCAGCCAGGCACAGCCCGTGTCAGCCGGCCCAATGGCCCCAGAGTGCCACCTCAGCCCTTCTTAGCATGCCACACTGCATCCTGCTGGGACCGGCCTGCCCGGACCGTAAATACCATGCCAACCACACCGCCTTAGCCTCCAGGGATGGCTGTCCTTACCTCTTCTCCCCACCTCAACTCCCTGAACTCTACACCCTTCCCTAGGTCTCCTTCCTCCCTCTCTTTCCAGCTGGCTCCAGTGACACCATTTGAGTGGGGAAACCTTCAGTGGGGAGCCTTTCAAGTCCCTTTGTAGGTGTCTCTGGAGTGGTCATACCCCAGCAGATGCCTCTTCTGTTGTAGGCCTTTGGCTCTGAAGGGCAGAGTCCAGAGGACCCAATAAAAGAGTGGCTGCCTGGGGCTTCCCTGGGCTCTGAAGGCAAAGGGCAGGTGGAGTTTGGGGTGGAAGCCTGCCTGGGTGTGCAGGGTGTGGAGATGGGCCCTCTCCCCCACTGCCAGTAGGCACTGGCCAAGCAGATCTAGTGCTGACATGCACACTAAGGGCAGCGGTGGTGAGCTGTGGGGTTGGCAAATGACAGTTCCTTTTTTCACTCCTGCTGATATCTATTCCCTCCAATAGATGTTTCATTTCTATGGAGATCTCTTTTAACGTTCAGAAGGAGAATTCTTTTCTCTGACAGTGTAATTCCATTTCTAGTACCGTGGCTATAGAATGCCACCAAAGATCCGCTCACAGGAGTGCGAGGGGGTTCTGCGCAATAGCAAACAATGGGAATAACCTAAGTGTCCAGGAGCTGGGGGTGGGACTGCTAAAGCGGTGCTTTGCAAAGCAATTTTAAGAAAAGAAGTTTAGGGAAGTGTTCCAAATATAGATAAAAACGCAGGATACAGAGGGCACCTGGCTGACTCAGTTGGTTGGACATCTGCCTTTAGCTCGGGTCATGATCTTGGGATCCTGGGATTGAGTCCTGCATTGGGCTCCCTGCTGTGGGAGGTGGGGGGGGAGTCTGCTTATCCTTCCCCCTCTGCTCCTCCCCCTGCTTGCTCTCTTTCTCAAATAAATAAATAAAATCTTAAAAAAAAAAAAGCAGGTTACAGAAGTATACACACTGAATGACACTGTACGTCCACATGTGCACAGATACATGCGCAAAACAGAAGGAATGACACCAAATCAGTGGCCACTGCTGGATAATAGGATTCTAGGTGTTTATTTCCTCATAGCATTTACCTAACTTCATAATTTTCTATAATAAATCTACGTACTCAGAAACAAAAGCTAAATGTTGTTAGAGAATATGGACGTGCCTCATGTGCTGTCATGCTAACCCCTGAGGGCTGCTGGAATGGCCACTGGTCTGGGTGACCCAGGGAAGGGGCCCTCAGTGTCCCTCCTGCACGGGAGAGGAGGCGGCAGCTTGCGCCCAGACGCTCAGAGTGCATCGTCATGGGCCTCAGTGTTGTCTCCAGCTACATACCTTTAGGGCAGGGCAAAATTTTACTTTGGGTCTCAACCACTTTGCCATCTCCCAACAGGAGTGAGACACTGACAGGGACCTAGGTAACCATGGGGGAGGTTCCTGTTCGAGGGGTGGAGGTCAGAGGCAGCACGTCCGAGACGCCACCTAGAATGAACTCATGGAAACCGCTCAGAAACCTGCTCCTACTGCCCACACACACTCCTCCACTCGAACTTCAAGTAACTGGCTTCTCTTCCACTGTTCAAAAATTAATCATAGAGCGCTGGCCTACTAGGCCAGGGTATAGCGCTGACAACACAGAAATAGTCGTGTTCCCTGGAATTTACAGTGTGGTCAGAAGACACCTGTGGTCAGTCCAGCAGGTACAGGACTACAACACGGTGCAGTGTGTAAAGCCAGGCCTGCAGCGTGAGGAGCCAGCCTTTAAGCAGTGGAGAGGAAGGACACTCTGGGCAGACATACACAGAGGCGGGAAAGCACTCGGAGCCACAAGTGATGGGACTAGGAGGGGTGGAGAGGCAGGTGGGGCCGGGGGCCAGTAAGGGACCTGGAATCCCTTGTGTCTGCTGCAGTGGCCTTGTGACGGCCAGCTCCTACTGGGTCAGGTGGTTCCCTGTGGCATGTATGGGGCTGCTTATCTAACCCTCTCCCCAATCCTCAGAGGCAGGTTCTGGTTCTGTGCCCCACTGACAGACAATGATGAAGGGGGCTCTCACTGTGGCACTGTGCAGCCCCTCGGGGACTCCTGGTCCCTGCTGCTATCACAGCCCAGATGAGAGGTAGGGATGGACGGAAGTGGATAAAATCCAGAGAGAAGGGGGAGACGGGCATGGTCATATTGGATTTGACACATGGGAAGGGAGAGGCAGACACCACATTTTGATCCCAAGAAACTGCTGGCTACTGGTGTCCTGGCTGGGCCCGGCACGAGCTGTCTGGAAGACAAGTGTCCTGAGTAAGTGACCTGCGGAGGCTGGTGTAGCTTCAGTCTTACCTAAATTACTGTCGATCTTCTGGTGATAGGCTCGAAGGTGGGGGTTCTTCGGGTAAGCCTCGGTACTCGTGGCAGAACCGGTGCCTCCAGAGAAAGAGTCTGAGTTTGGAAAGAAACACCAGGAGGTGGTTAACTCATGTCTCTTGAATGCTGCTTCACAAAATTAATCTTTTTTTTTTTTTAATTTTTATTTATTTATGATAGTCACAGAGAGAGAGAGAGAGGCAGAGACACAGGCAGAGGGAGAAGCAGGCTCCATGCACCGGGAGCCCGACGTGGGATTCGATCCCGGGTCTCCAGGATCGCGCCCTGGGCCCAAGGCAGGCGCCAAACCACTGCGCCACCCAGGGATCCCTACAAAATTAATCTTAATCTGGAAAATGGGGCTGGGGGGGCGGGGAGGTGGGAAATGAGGCAGTTAGTTAGAAGGCCATCCGAGGATGGATGATGTGTGGGAGGGAGGCACCTGGGCAGGCTTCTGGGGGAGGGAGGGGAGATCAAACACCCTCTGCCTACGGGTCAGCTGGCCAGCCCGTGGACATGAGCTGAGGGAACAGAGACTCATATGCTGACCATACGGCAGTGAACCTACAACAAGGCACAGCTACATGGGGTTGTGGACAGAGTCTACAGGGCCAGGGTTAAAAATCAAAATAGCGGGCAGCCCAGGTGGCTCAGCAGTTTAGTGCTGCCTTCAGCCCAGGGTCTGATCCTGGAGACCCAGGATTGTGTCCCGCGTCAGGCTCCTTGCATGGAGCCTGCTTCTCCCTCTGCTTGTGTCTCTGCCTATCTCATGAATACATAAAATCTTAAAAAAAAAAAAAAAATTGCTACGTTGTGGACACGGAATTGCAGATGACTTTCTCTCCTTCTGGAAATGTACTTCTGTGTCTTTTTGCTTCAGATACAACAAGCAAGGAAAGAAGAAATGCTAAATAATGCACATTTACCCCAAATCTTCCTGGGGCCGCAGTTTCTCAACACACCCAAAAAAACCCTGTTATCCTGGTTTCTATCTTTTGGAGGAATGTCTCTTTCCAGACGTGGTGTATTTTCCCCAGTACAACCTGCTGAAGCCATTCCACACACACAGCATCAATTTTTCAGTTGACATGCTGTGCCAATTAAAACTCCCTTTGATTCCTTAAAATCGTGTCTTTTGGGTGGAACAGGCCTCTTCCTCTACTTCTTTAGGCTGTGCTTAGCTCGGACTCTCTGTGGGCCCTACATATTTTAGTCTTCTGTCATTTCCTCCCATGGCTTTTGCCTTTCCAGACTGAACTTCGGGGATCTCCACCTTTCCTGACCCCTGGCTCTTCCTCCATCAGGCCTCTCCTTAGCTGTGGCAACGAGAGCGGCAGGTCCCCGAGCATCCAGGGTGCATCCTGCCTTCCCCAAAGGAAGTGCAGGAAGCATTCGGTTTCTGGCACCATCGAACGTGCCTGGCCTTCTAGGGGTCTGTGGGGATTTCCAGGAGGCCTAAATTCCTTTCCAGATAAGAGGTGTTTCTGGGCCTATAATTTGGTAACAAGAGGATGACAGGACATCACACATGATTGACCTTGCACACCTTGTTCATGCTGCTGCTTCTCTGGCCACTCGTACTTCCGGGCTACATGAGTCCCCCACTGCTGTGTAGCAGTTACCACAGCCTTATCCTTCTGTTCCAGGGCTCAGGAGTCCAGGATGGGTTGCACCAGGCTACAGTGGAGATGTCAACAGGGCCGTGTTCTTCGCTTTTGGGGACAATCTGATTCCTAGCCTTTTCCAGCATTCCTCTGTAGGTGGTCCCTGCTTGCATTTTCCAAGCCAGGAATGGAGCATCTTCCAATTTTTGACCACCTTTCCTCTGCCTCCCTCTTTACTTATAAAGGGGCCTTTTTTTAAAAAAAATATTTTATTTATTTATTCATGAGAGACAGAGAGAGAGAGAAAGGCAGAGGCAGAAGCAGGCTCCACGCAGGGAGCCTGATGTGGGACTCGATCCCGAGTCTCCAAGATCACGCCCTGTGCTGAAGGCGATGCTAAACTGCTGAGCCACCCAGGCTGCCCAATAAAGGGGCCTTTGTGATTACTTGGCTGGTTAACTCAGGATAATTTCCCCATCTCAAGCTCGGCTGATTAGCAACCAATATATTCACTGGGTCTGGGGATTAGGACATGGTCATTTTGGGGAGGCTATTCCCGTTCCCACAGAGGTTTTCTTGCAGTTGTCTTTTCACTGCTGCAAGAGTTCAGACCTACAGGGGGCAGGAATTTTCAATGAAACACAGGCCAATTTTTTATTCCACCCTCCACGGGGTGAGGGATGAATCATTCTGTAACACACACTTCCAGCTCCCGGGGAGTGACACTAGGTCCGTAACATCCTTTACCCATGACAGCAGCTGGAGTCCCTGCTGCCCCCCCAACCATCCTAGGGCCAACACCAAATCCAGAGTCTCCTCTACAGAATCCAAGTGTGGTCACGCACAGGTCCCCACTGACCTGAGTCATTCAGCTTCCTGAGGTTTGGGTGGCTGGCCTGGTATTGTGCCTCCTGTGCTTTACTGGTACTTATGGCTTCTTTCAATCTTCGGATGAAAGTTGAGAAAAGAGAAAAGTTAGAAAGAGAAAATACCTATGACAGCGTGGTCTTTTAAGCAATGTGTCCTTTGACCAAAGCAGGAATATTCATCAACAGCTCCTGGGAGTCCCACCTGCAGCACAGTAAACATCTGAGACACCTGCTTTAGAAGAGCAGCATCTGGTTAGGTGGCCCTTTTTCAGGAAAATGAGAATACCAGGACCAAGGAGAAGAGAAGGATGTGAAAGGACCAAATGGATACTTTAGACTAGGGGTCAGTAAACCATGACCCATCAGCCAAATCCAGCCCACCAACTGATTTTGTACAGCCACAAGCAGAGAGCAGCCTCTACAGGTGACCACTGGCAATTGACTGGATGATAGGGAACACTGTGAACCTCTGGTAAAAATTTTATTCTTCTTATTAGTAGACCTAGTTATAAAAAATTGTACTCAATTATTACTAGTTTCATTTTTTAAATGTCATTAAAAAATTTGTTTTTCTTGTTACCTAAGTCCCTCCCTACAAAATACCTTTGATTTTGCTTCTGGGCATGCAAAGCTTAGTCTGTCCATTCCTCCTAGAGACAGGGACTTCTCTAGGTAACTCAGAGATCCTTAGTTCACACTCCATGAATCCCTGCAGGCATGGCAGGGGCTCCCTGTCCCCTGAAGCTGGGCCTCCTGCGCAATCTGCTCTTCTCCACCTTGCTGACCATCAGCAGCCAAGCTGGAAACCAATCATTTCCCATTTATGCCCTCTCTCTGCAGCTCCACTCCAAGCAAGCTATGCAAATGTCCTCTCAGTCTTCCCACAGATCCCCAAAATCCAGCCCCTCATTCTGCCTCACCTCTTTATCCTTACATAGATGAGCCCCTGCCTTTCCAATTCTTACCTAAAGCTTCCAGGCATCTTTCTAACATACCCTGCATGAACCTCTCCCATTACAGTCTTTATTTACTTCTTTATTTTTTGAATGTTTATTTTAGAGAGAGACAAAGAATGAATGTGCACATGCATGAGTACAAGTGAGGGGAGGAGGAGAGTAAGAGAATCCTCAAGCAGATGCCCTACTGAATGTGGAACCTGATGCAGGAGCAGATCCCATAGCCCATGAGATCATGACCTGAGCCAAAAACCAAGAGTCAGAGGCTCAAGAAATGTCTGAGCTACCTAGGAGCCCCACTCTGGTTAAAGTCTTTTAATGGCTCCCCACTGGCACAAGCCTGGACTCCAACAGGCTAGAGGCACAGTAGGCCTTCAGTGCTCCAGCAATCCAGACCTCCTGAAATCTGACAATTTCATTACTCAGAAGCAGTGACTGAAGTCTAGATGACACAGCTGGTTTCTCTGAGCACAACTGTGAGCCCCAATTGTTGCCAGGTCAGTGTAAGTCGGAGATGCTTGCAGGCGAGCCCACCCAGCCCACACCCCAAGACGGCTTTTATCCTTTGTGCTCACACATACACAGTAGTAACACTTAAATGACAGAAATCTGGCTTCTTTGTAAAAAAGAGTCAATTCTAGGGATAGTGACAGAAGTGGTCAAGAAAGAGAAGGGGAAGAGTGGTGGCTCTTGGTCAGAGTTAACCACATCTTGAGTTAAGTCAGAGAGTTTCAAATTAGGGAGTGGTTAAATCTCTGATCTGAATGGACTTCTCCATGAGCTTTATTTTTTTATTTTTTAAGATTTATTTATTTATTTATTCATGACAGGCACACAGAGAGAGAGAGGCAGAGAGACAGGAAGAGGGAGAAGCAGGCTCCACTCAAGGGAGCCAGATGCGGGACTCGATCCCGGGTCCCGAGGATCAGACCCCGGGCCGAAGGCGGTGCTAAACCGCTGTGCTACAGGGGCTGCTCTCTCCATGAGCTTTAAATAGAAATGGGAAGCAGCAGCTTACGAAGCTTTGCCAGCAGGACCAAAAATGGCTTACCAAGAAACAAGTAAAACCTTAGAGAAGGCCAAAGGGTTTGTGTAATGAGGATACACAGAGGAAACATATGACTTGACAAAAGTCTGATTAGGTGGACTTATTTTAAAAGCTTTTATGTCAAAATATCTTTGTATTTATGGAGTACAGACTTTGAAAGGATCACAAAGACTTAACTTTTTTTTTTAATCAAAGCAATTACACATTGTAGTGATTTTTGTGAAGGTAGGGATTTAGGGCCTTACAGATACCTTTGCCGGCCTCAATGTCGAGAGCCCGCTGAGCTCCCACTCCAGAAGCAGCCATTGCCTTCATGTGTCACAGCTTCTGTGCTGTGGCTGCTGTGCACCTGCCACCTTCCCCTCCTTCAACCGGCAGGCTTCCATACAACCGTGACTCCATGAAAAAGGTTGGTGCCTCAGTTCCCAGGGCCAAGCCCCTCTCCTCTGGGCCTCTGCTGCCTCTCTGCTGACCATCTGCCTCCCCTATACCTTCCCAAAGACTGGTCTCTCTCCTGTGGCTTTGCCTCCTAGTACAGGCATGAGCCTATCCAGCATGGGTGCTTGGGACGCACGCAAGGCCACTGGAGCAGCCTCTCCTACAAAGCCACAGGGATCCCTTCGATGTACCTTTCGGGAGCAGTTGAACTAGTGTGTTGCTTCATTTAAAAGTTTTCCTTTCCTGCATTCACTCAGTGATGGCAAGAACACTCCAGCTGACTGGTGCTGATCTCTGGGCAGAAGGCTAGATGGGGCACATGACATCAGGCACCTAGAGGCCCACCACACTGAAGTTAGTCTAGCTGCTTTACTACTGGGATACTTTCGCCAGGAAGGCCTTGAGTTTTTAAGACGCTCCCCCCAAAAAGTAAGTTGCCCTGGAAGCTCCAGGACTCGAAAGGCTTTTATAGCATGGCCAGGGTTGGTGGGTGGGTGCAGGGGTGGGACATGAGCCCCAAGAAGCCCTAGGGAAGTGGCAAGTAGGATACAGGAAAGCGCCAATCACAAATTTATCAGTTTCCCACTTCTCGAAGGGCCGACTCTGCTACTGAGTTCATGTGATGCAAATGTCTTAATCCAAAGCCAACGGATGTCTAAACTTCCTCTGATAAGACATAAACTCAAAAAGGAGGACATAAAACATCCTTCTTATTCGTAAACTGCAAACCCAACCAAACAACAACAAAAAAAACATAAAATCCAAACAATTCTAGACACTCCCCCAGTTGGGGAAAAATGAGATATTTGAAATCAGGGTCAAGTTGGAAAATCAGGAATGGATGGTGATTATGACTGATCGTCAAAACAAATTGATCCTTTTGACCTTGGCTAGCGTAGCCACAGAAACAGGCTGTGGGCCCCCATCAACTGCCTGCTCCCCTATTTCAGTTTCCTCTCCATAAATTCCAAAGATCCACCTGCCTGGTCTTTCTGCTACACTCTCAGTTCCTTCATCTGCACATGGAGAAACATGTACTTGTTTCTCCCCAGTACAACTATGGGCTGGAAATAGTTTCCTCATTTTTTCCCGACCATACCCTATATCTTAATCTAGGTGGTGGCCACACAGGTAAACAGTCACCCATTTAGTAGAAGTGTCAACACACACTTAAGATGTGTGCACTTTACCGTATGTCACTTATGCACTTAAAAAAATTCGTCTTAAAAAAAAAAAAATTCGTCTTAAAAAATCGTTCCGTATTCCAGCTTTAAAAGATAAACACAGAGATGGGGCTATGAGATCTGTGGAATAACATTACCTCAGACGTTACTCTGGGGTAAATGGAAGTAGGCTATAAAACCAAATGAATACTGTGATTGCAGGTATGAAGACACTGAGTAAGGGAGGAAATGAAGTTGTGAGGTTTTGTGCTATGGTAAGTAAGCTATACATTTTCTATAATAAGGCCATATTGGTTTACAATAAAAAAAACAGATACAATGGGGGCATCTGGGTGGCTGGAGACCTGAGGTCGAGCCCTAGAGTAGGGAGCCTGTTTCTCCCTCTCTCCCCTGCTCATGCTCTCTTGTGATCTCTTTCTTGCTCAGATAAATAAAATTGTTAAAACAAACAAAAAAACAGACACAATGGCCTGAGATCTGAAACATAACCTATTTTAGCAGAAACCTGACTTTTTTATCTTTGTGTTGTTTTTTTTTTTTGTTTTTTGTTTTTTTGTTTTTTTTAAATTTTTATTTATTTATGATAGTCACAGAGAGAGAGAGAGGCAGAGACACAGGCAGAGGGAAAAGCAGGCTCCATGCACCGGAAGCCCGACGTGGGATTCGATCCCGGGTCTCCAGGATCGCGCCCCGGGCCAAAGGCAGGCGCCAAACTGCTGCGCCACCCAGGGATCCCGTGTGTTGTTTTTTTTTAAAAGATTTTATTTATTTATTCATGAGAGACCCAGAGAAAGAGAGACATAGGCAGAGGGAGAAGCAGGCTCCATGTAGGAAGCCTGATGTGGGACTCAATCCTGGGACCCTGGGACCATGCCCTGAGCCAAAGGCAGAGACACTCAACCGCTGAGCCACCTAGGCATCCCTCTTATTTTTGTACACATGATATTTAACTACCTGCCAAAATCACATGTATGATTTTATTATCTAATTGAAACTTTTGAGAATAATGTCTAATTTTTTTCATTTGTTTTTATTGAAGTTCAATTTGCCAACACATAGTATAACACCCAGTGCTCATCTCATCAAGTGCCCTCCTCAGTGCCCATCACCCAGTTACCCCAACCTCCCAACCACCTCCCCTTCACATCTACTTTTAAAATGAAAATTAATGGCCAGGCTGGACTAGACATGGAAATATTGGATATAAAGACTTTTTAAAGAATTTTTAAAATACTGTGAAGTGAGTCACATTTATCCTGATTCAGCTTTCTGAAATGAATATTCTTTCGAATGGCAATTACTGGAGCAGTAATTTACTGGAGACCTAATTTATTTAGACTGGATGTCCATCAAATGAACACCACCAGGAGCGCTGGAGAAATGTTTCTTTTTTCAAAATGTGTGAGGACAAATCCCTTCCGGTGAGTAACTTACTAAGATCTTGGATCCCTTCAAGGCATTAGAAGTGGGTTCAAAGTCTTAACCATTTGCACTAAAGCCCACTTTCGGCTACTTCATATCTGGATGGATAAGGATCCACTCACCTGCTGTTAGCCTGGGAGGCAAGGGTGCCATTCTGTTCGGGTTGCGTCTCTGCTGGTTTGGATTTGAAGTAATTGACAAACCCCCCAAACATGCTCTTAATGCTGTTAATGTGCTTCTGGCTGGTCTTCAAATCTTGATCCATCTTGTCCACCATCTTCTCCGTGCGTTCTAAGACACCTCTCTGACGGACGAGCTCCTGGGGAAAACGAGAGGTGACGGCATCACACCGTTTTATAATGTTCCCCTCTGCAGGGGACCACCCACAGCAGGTTTGTCATGAGGCCTCAGTGAGCACAGGTGGGGACACATACAGATACTGCCATCTGTGAGGGGAATGTTATCCTTTCTGATACCACATTCCTTTGTCCTGCCTCAATGGGCTTTCTTTCGTACTTGCTCCCGAGTTCCTTTTCCCTCCTGCCCACATGATGCTGGCTCACAGGACCATGTTAAGATGGATGACGCATACCTGTGGGGGTCAGAGCGCAGGCCTGGACTGGTGGCACATCCTCCAGCTCTCCCTCTTTTTTGCCCCCCCGTATAACTTATGGCCTTTGACCTGACACTGCCCCATGGACTATGGCTCTTATAGCCCCCTTTTCAAATATGGGATTTCCAGTGGGTCACTGGAGCTACCTGGCCCTGGTCACAACTTCAAGTTCTTTCACAAGCTAGGTTCTGGGTCCTTTCTGGGCCCTGTTAATATCTGATCTCAGCAGTTATGTTACCTGTGGCAGACTTCTCTCTTAATATCTTAAAACAGAATCATGAACAATTTTTGATTAAATGCTCCAAACAACTGAAGGATAAAAACAAAAAAATATACAATAGGTTTGTTACTTCTAAAAAGTGTCAGTAGAAAGCTTTTAGACCATTTAGGGACACAACGTGCAATCTGAGTTCTCAATAGTTACAGTAGGTGAAATTTTGAAATATAATGTACGGGCAGAAAAAAATCCATTGAATTTACTATTAAATTCTGTTAAACTTCTGTTGGAAATAAACTTAGAAAATGCTGAGCTTTACAGCTTTGAATGTTTAAATGTTTTTTCACTGGCCCATGAGACATGTCTGAAGAAACCATCAGGTTTTTTTAAACAAAAGGAAAAACCTTTCCTGCACTGTGTCATTCTTGCAAATGCCTGGACTGTGTCAAAACTTGCAAGAGCTCGTTTTTAGAAGAAAAAGAAAAAAAACCAAAGCTGCTAATTTATCTAGAGTTTCTCCTTCTTCCAACACTTCAGGTTTGTCATCTTCACGTCCATTCTGAGAAGTCTTTTCTGGAATAAGGAAGGCAAAGCTCTTAATTAGGATCAAAATGATGTTCTCCAGCACTTACATGTTTATTGAGTTGACACGCTGCCAGGGCCCTGGCATACCAGGAGGCAGGTCCGTGGCCTCCCCGGCAGCGAGGTCTCTCATGGTGGCTCATCTCACCAACCACTTGCCCTCTTGCTTTGGCTGCCTGCCCTCCATGTGGAGAGTGGCAGCAAGAACAGGTAGCTGACAAAACCTTCCCCAATTCACAGTGAGATCTTACTTTCTTTTGTTCACAAGTGACACAGTCTCTCACACTTGGGTCTGCATCCCCGTGCTGACTTGGTAAGGAAACCAAATGTCTGACTTAGATGTTAATATCGAAGTGAAGAGAAATCTGTGAGGGTGGCTTGTCCCCCGTGAGGCAGGAAGACCAGGGGAGTGAGTGCCATTCTGGTCTCTGGAAGTTTCTGTGAGCTGGAAGCTGGTATTCACTGGAGGTGATCTGCTGGTCAGGGGCCAGCAGAGGAGGAATTTCTGCTGAAATCCTTACCCTGAGGCAGAGGAAAGGACCAGGCTCCAAGTGTTTGTGACCTAGTTCTGACTAACGAGGAAGAAGGGCTTGGCAGAGCAAATACCAGGAGTGCCAGGACGGGAAGGACAAGCTGGGCAGACCCTGCACCAGTCATTACAAAGGCAGGCCTCAAACACTCCAGTCCTCAGGCATCCTCCTGTCCCCCAAGAGGGGGCCCCATGCCGTATTGTCATTGATCCCTGTGAAAATGGAGGTCATGGAGAGACGAGGGCAGCTATGAGGGGAGGAAGCTCCAGAGAGGACCTTCAGTGTAAAGGGCATGTGTGCAAAGCTCAGATGTTAGCATTACAGGGGATCCACCCTCCCCACCCCACCCCACCCCACCCCACCTTGAGCTCTAAAAGGAGAAAACCGTCAGGGAAAAGATCTGGTTGGGCCAGTGGTACTACGCTGAGTGACAGCACAGAGAGAGGGAGTGCCTAAATTCCCCTTCAGGGAACAACTGAAGACCCTGTGAGGGTAGACTCTGTTGTACATGAGGCAACCTCTGGCCAGACGGATTATGTCCCCTGGCCCTGTGAGAGTGTGAACCCATCAGGGAATCCCCACTGAGAGAAGACATGCACAGGAGAGATGTTGCAAGACATCCACCAAAAGATACTCCTCTGCCAGCCACTGTTCCAGGCGCCAGGGATTAGGGGTGAACTAACCAGCCCCAGAGCTCCGCCCCAACAGGGCTTACAGTCTCTCGGTGGAAGGCTCAGTCAGTCAAGTTTCATTTCACTTTTCATTTGTTGACAACACTGCTGGGAATTGAGTGGGGAAGGGAGAAAAGAAAGCTATCCCACATATATACGAGGGCCACTCTGCCAGGACAAGCCCCTTGCAGGAACTCTTTGCCAGGCTTAAGGGGGAGACAGGAAGGCCTTCCTGTCTCCCTGAAGGGGTGGAGTTGAAGGGGAAACTGAAAGCTGAGAAGTTAGAGAGGCAGAGGGTGGGTGTGGGGCAAGAGAATCCGGACAGAGGGAACAGCCCATGCATGCAGCAGCCCTGGGCCATGGGGCCAGCTGAGGGAACTGAGAGAGGCAGAGGAACATGAGCACCAGATGAGGGAGCATGCAGGAGGCCAGGCAAGGACCCAGCAGGTGTCATAGGGGACAGCAGTGACCACCAGATCCCAACTCCAATTCATAGTTGATACATCTCGGAAGTTCACTTGGGCCTGGTTGTATTCCCTGACCAGGTCAGGCCCCGAGATTCTGAAGAAAAATGTCAGTACTAAGGTTCCTGTACTGAACTCATAATTAAACTGAGATATTGAATAGTAAGTAGGCGGAGGTCAATCTGGAGGTGAAGGTCAAGTTGAACCTAGAAACTTGAGACTCCTCTCCATCGTGTCACTCCCGTTCCAGTGGAACACACACGCATAAGTGCTGGAGAGGACACATGAGCATGAAATATGCTCAAATTGAGGCTCTGTCTCACTGCAGTGGTATGGAGTGGATTCAAAAACATGAACTGAGGGGTGCCTGGTTGGCTCAGGTGGTTAAGTATCTGCCAGCAGCTCAGGTCCAGGGTCCCGGGATGGAGCCTTGCATTGGGCTCCCTGCTCCATAGGGAGTCTGCTACTCCTTCTCCCTCTGCCCCCTCCCTGCTTGTGCTCATGTGCACATGCTCTCTCGCTCTCTCTCAAATAAATTAATAAAATCTTAAAAACAAAAACAAAACACAAATGAAGTCTTAGGTTGTATGAAAAACCACCAAGGGCAAAGGCGGTGATGTTGGTGTTCTTTACTGCCTGTGTACAGGCTGACCTGGGGGTCACTAAGGACTAACTCAGTAAGCCTGGGCTGTGCATACCCTGCATGTTCCAAAGAAAAGCTTTGCCTGGCTCCTGGCCCTTATATTACCCTGATAAGAATATCTTTGTATACCTGAGTCCTTAGGCTAGTCCAGATAGTTTATGCTAACAATGTGATTTATGGTGGGGACCTTCAGCCACATGCTTGACCTCTGAAGAGGTGAAACACTAAGGTCTGCCAGTCGGGCAGGTGGTCAACTATGCCTACATGGTTGTGTGATGGCCTACCAAACACCATGCCTGCCCCAGTGACGTTACTGTGCCAGCCATTCAGGCCCTGGTCTAACATTTATTGCTGGACTCTCCTGAAATGAGATCCCAGGCTTCACAAAAACTATACAGGAGCATGCTCAGCTGCCAGAGGGGACAAGGAACAATCTGGGCAGGTGTGTCTCCATAGGCTTGCCCAAAGGTGCAAACAACCCAAATGCCTATCATTAAGAGACTTGCTACATACAGACAAGTCATCCATTCAATGGAATATGACATAGTCATAAAAATAACGACAAGAGGGATCCCTGGGTGGCGCAGCGGTTTGGCGCCTGCCTTTGGCCCAGGGCGCGATCCTGGAGACCCAGGATCGAATCCCACATCGGGCTCCCGGTGCATGGAGCCTGTTTCTCCCTCTGCCTATGTCTCTGCCTCTCTCTCTCTCTGTGTGACTATCATAAATAAATGAAAAATTAAAAAAAAAAATAACGACAAGAGTAGCATGTTATTATATATTACTAAGGAATAAACTCTGATCCTATTAAAAAATGTACAAACTAGAATACATAGAACATGTCTGCTCAATTTAAGATTAGAAAAAGGGCGGGGGGCAGCCCGGGTGGCTCAGTGGTTTAGTGCTTGCCTTTGGCCCAGGGCGTGATTCTGGAGACCCGGGATCAAGTCCCACATCGAGCTCTCTACATGGAGCCTGCATCTCTGCCTCTCTTTCTCTCTGTATCTCCCATGAATAAATAAAATCTTAAAAAAAAAAAAAAGAAAGAAAGAAAGAAAGAAAGAAAGAAAGAAAGAAAGAAAGAAAGAAAGAAAAAGGAAAGGACTATAGCTATCCATAGAATTACCTCCACTCGCCACTGAAGGAACTGATCATAACTGGCTGGTGCAGGAGCAAAGGGATGAGAGGAAACTTCAGACTCTCCTGTATGTTTTTCTTTCTTTCTTTTTTTAAAATTTTATTTATTCATGAGACACACACAGAGAGAGGTAGTCATAGACAGAAGGAGAAGCAGGCTTCTCACAGGGAACCCAAGTGGGACTCGATCCCGGGATCCTGATCTGAGCCAGAGGCAGATCCTCAACCACTGAGGCACGCAGGTGCCCCTCTCCTGTATGTATCACATTTAGAACTATGTGATTCGATAGTTCTTCACCAAAGCTAAACCTCAGGTAAGAGAAAGAATGAATAAATTACACTTGGAAGAGCTGAGTGGCCTGCAAGTCTCTCCATGTTCCGGACTGTGCTTACCAGGCTGTGCCCTAATTCTGTCCCCTGGCCGTCAGGACCGGTGGCTAGACTCCATGAAAAATAAACCTGGTCAGGTTTCCTGGGAGGAAGACAGCTCTCCTTCATCAGAAATGACTTAAGTAATTTTCCTACTTCTGCCAAGCTGGGACTGGATGATATCTTCCCAATCTAATATTTGTACGTGCCTAACCTTCTATAAGTACCTATCATGTTTTCACACAGCTCAGTGCCAGGTCTCTACGCTGGGAGGTTAGCAGGTGACTTGGGTCTGATGGGAGCCACACTGTACACTGAGTGTCAGGAAGAGCTCAGCAACCCCAGCCCTGTTCCCACCCCCATTCTGACTGGAATCAAAGACTGATTCAAAGGTACTCTGGAGGGGCAACCGGGTGGCTCAGTGGTTTAGCGCCACCTTCAGCCCAGGACCTGATCCTGGAGACCCGGGATTGAGTCCCACATCGGGCTCCCTGCATGGAGCCTGCTTTTCCCTCTGCCTGTGTCTCTGCCTCTCTCTCTCTCTCTCTGTGTGTGTGTGTGTGTCTCTCATGAATAAATAAATAAAATCTAAAAAAAAAAAAACAAAAACAAAGGTAGTCTGGAGAGTACAGAGTGGGGTGGGGAGGGGGTGCTGACCATCCCAGCCTCATGGGGCCTCTGATGATTGGGAACTGACTCAATCCCGGAAAAATTCAGTGTCACCATACTTATGACAGTGCCTGTCACCTGCCTAGTCATGATTATACCGTACTTCTCAGAGCAACACCAACTTGGCCCAGTCCAAGCCTCCCAGGCCTGAGCTGCTGCTCCACCGGTGTTCTCATCGTGCCCCTTGAACAGAGAGAAGGGCCTCTGGGTGCAACGTAGGGGGAGGGGAGTTGTCACCACAATCCATGTGAAACCACTCACTTTTATTATTTTTTTGACTCTCCTTCCCTCTGAGGGACAGACTTTCCCCTGACCACGAAAGGCTCCTAAACTGCCTCCTGTGTCCCTTCTTTGAACATATCCTGTGCATCACTTCCCCACTGGAGCCCAGGAACTCTGGTGGTGGGCCAGTGTCTTTGCACTGCTCCTCTCTGCCCTATGAACAACCTTCTTACCTTTCTTCCTTTCCCTTCTCCTCACTCCTGTCTAAATCTTAGCCTTAAAAGCCAGATTTGAGTTTATCCTAGGCCATGACACCCTACTTTGTATCATTCTGATTTCCCATTTCATTTGTTGTTTCTTTTTCTATGATTTTATTTATTTATTCATGAGAGAAACAGGGAAAGAGAAAGAGAAAGAGGCAGAGACACAGGCAGAGGGAGAAGCAGGCTCCCTGTGGGGAGCCCGATGTGGGACTCAATCCCAGGATCACACCCTGAGCCGAAGGCAGACGCTCAACCCCTGAGCCACTCAGAGGCGTCCCTGTTCTGTTTCCAGAGATGTCCCTTCAAACAGTTCTTCTTCTTCTTCTTTTTTTTTTTTTTCCTTCAAACAGTTCTTACTTGGCTTCCTTGGACCTGGGACGCCTCAAGTAACTCCTCTACTACTTACTTCCCCTAAGATCTTAGGCAATCCTCCCAAACCTTAATCAACACTTGCCATTCAGGAATCCAGTAGATATGAGCTCTAAGAACTACAGCTAAACTTCCTTAAGGAAGCCAAAGACAGGAAAATGGGCCAATGAGGGATACTGTAACAGGAGAGGTGCAGAAGGAAAATAGCCAAGAAAGTGGCAATGGGGAAAATGACCGAGGTGACTATTTGAGAAATTAATCCACATATTCAAACTGCCCAAGACTGGAAGTGATCAGGTCAGAATGAACTCTGCCAGAGAAAAGAGTTACAAAGAGGCCCATGGAAGAAAACAACACTTCAACTTCCACTAAGTTTCAAAGCTACAAATGCTGTAGATTACCGTTCGATAACCTACTATTACAATTTTAAGAACTTAAATAAAAATGCCCATACCAAACCATTTCATTAGTAGGCTGAGGAAAAAATGTGGTGCCTAAGAAAGAACCATTCTCACTCAGGGTCCCTGAAATCTCCCAGGGTGGAAAGACGAACTGACAAAGGTGAAGTGGAGAAATGGATAGTCACAGATCACACACTGTCTGGGACATCTCCCTTTGGATTTGGTTAAGTAAATGTAAGGCCCTAGCCTCGATCACGCTTGCGCTACGGCTTATTGAGCAGCTGCCCACAGACCTCATCACCTCTGCGGGTGAGGCGGATCAGTGGTCAGCGCTAGGGGAGGACCTAAGGCTCATCTGCTCCGACGCTTTCCACAGCAGCACCCACTCTGGGTCACTCGAGGAGGAATGGTGAAACCCCTGGATCTGGAATACTGCGCAGGCAATTATATGAAAGAACCTGACGCTCAATCTCTCTAGCCCGAGCTCTGCTGTAACTAAAAAAGATTACTGGGGGCAAACTGCCTCTTTGGAGTATTCAAGATACCCACCTCTTGGTACGACTAAAGTTCCTTGAGCGCGTGTGACAATTCAGACCGGCCGGGCCGCCCTGTTCTGCTGCAGACTCACCTCGGAAGACGCGACGCCGACCTTCTCGGACTCGTACATGAGGGACAGGGACCTCTCGGTGCTGGCGGCTGTGGCCTGGGCCACGCGCATCACCTCCTGCCGCAGATACTGCTGCCTGTCCGCGGGCGTGCAGGGCCCGTCGGCGACGTCGCGGTCGTCCTTCCACGGGGTCGGCCGGGCGCCCTCATCCTCCGCATCGTCGTCGAACGGGTTGTAGCTCTTGGGGTAGGCCGACATGGTGCCGGCGCTAGTCTCGGTCTGGGCAGGAGGAGGAGGTGCGTGGCCAAGGCGGGGAACGGCCTTTCTGGGCCCGCAGGGGTCCAGGCGGTCCTCCCGGGACCCTCGGGGAGCGCCCACAGCGCCGCAGCCCCGCGGTTCCGCCGCTCGCCGTCCAGCGCCTTGCGCCTCCGCCCCACCCGCCCAGGTCGCGGAGCGAACTCCTTCCGCCTGGCGTGCGCTGGAAGCCCCGCCTCCGGAGCTGACCATCTTGCCCAGCGGCTTGGGGGGGGCCACGCCCCGTGCGCGCGGCCGCGGCCGACCGCTCGGCTTCTCTCTCCCCTCCCGCGGTGGGACCGCCCCGCGGCCACGCCCCACTCGGTGTCGACAACAGAGGTCACGTGGAGGGGAAGGCGGATGCCGCCGCGCCTGCGCCGTGGGCTGTGGCGCTCGCAGGCCGGGTGCGAGGAGCCCGCGGGCAGCGCCGCCGCGCGCGCGATGATGGCGGCTGCCGCAGCCCGGGGAGGGGGCGGCGGCAGCTCCGGCGGCGGCGGCGGCGGCGGCTCCAGCTCCGGCTCCAGCTCCTCGAGGGGCTTCTACTTCAACACGGTCCTGTCGTTGGCCCGCTCCCTGGCCGTGCAGAGACCGGCGTCTTTGGAGAAGGTAGCCTTGGCCGCCCGGGCCTCGGGCTGACAGGAGAAGGGGGTTCGGGGCGGCAAAGCGGATGATCGGCGGGGCGAGGGTCTGTGGGAGGCTGAACAGGGCTCGCTAGCTGCCTGTGACAGGACGGGGGTGGTGGTGAGGAGGCCCGTGGGTGGAGATCGCCGGTGAAGAGAGAGGGGGGTAACGGGGTGGTTTGGGCAAGGAGTGCGCAGGGCAGACGGGGACTTGGCGGGTGGGTGGCGCGAGAGGGACCTGAGCCACTGGCCGGGGTTTGAGCCAAGGAAGCACCTTGTGACATCGCAGGGGCGGGGGCGGCAGGCAGGGAGAAGCTGTGGGAAGAGCAAAGGACCAGGGTCGAACCCTAGGGGCTCAGCTCCCGACTTCCTCTGCTGCTTATTCCGTGACCTTGGAGAGATGCTGTTCTCGTAAAGTGGGGGGGGGGGGGCGGGGGGTGCTTACCTGCTTTGCCCGCCTCACGCTGCTGTGAAGGGCGGATGAAACAGTACATCTGAAAGAGCTTCTGAAATGCAGATCGGCGCGTTGTCTTTCTGTGAGTCTAGAGGGGGCATTAGACTGGTAGGAGATTGTGTTTTGAAGAAGGGATGGTGGCAGCGAGGAGGAATGAAGTGTCAGCGGGCAGAGGATTGAATTCAGGATTGCTTCAGAGGAGGAAGGCGAATTGATGCCGGGGGGAATTTCTTTGCCTCGGGAGAAAGGTGAAAGGAAACTCAAAGGTGTGCCTCCACTGGTGGAAAGAACCCAGATTTTAGAGTCAGACCTGTTTGTTCCCTGCACTGTCTCTATTGGTCCGCCTGGGCAAGTTATTTCAACTCTGAGAGCCTGTTTCCTTATGGGTGAAATGCAGTGGTTCTTGAGGAGTAAACGAATTCAAGCATAAAGGGCCTTCCGTAGAGTGGGTGAGCAGTAAACATCAGCTTTCCTCCCCAACCACCCTGTGATGAGATTAATTATGGTGTGTTAGCACTGAAGGGGTGGTATTCATTTTTTTCTTTCTCTTTTTTAAAATTAAGATTCATTTATTAGAGAGAGAGAGAAAGAGAGCATGCATATGCATGATCCGGAGGGTTGGGGGGGGGGAGGATAGAGAGTCTTAGGTGGACTGTGGACTTCATAGCTGGACTGGATTTCATGACCCTGAGATCAGGACCCCAGCTGAAACCAAGAGCTGGCTCCTGGATCAACTGTGTCACCGAGACACCCTATGCGATGTTTTTTTTTGTTTGTTTTGTTTTTTTGTTTTTTTCTTCGATGCAGCTTTCTGGCAGGTACAAAGAGATCTGTCGTCTAAGAGTAGGAGAAAAGTGGTAGAGACTGGAGACCCATCTGCTGCAGTTGAGAGTCATTTTGTGGTCCTGGTGAGGGTGAGGCTGAAATGCTGTATTAGGTTCTCTGCATAGTGTCCTTGGCTTTGTGGGTTCTTAAATCTGATTTCTAACTTACCTGTAGGGTGAGCAGGTCCTGGGAGATTGATGCCAACTTGACTTCTAATTGAAGGAGGAATTCAGGAGAAAGTACACGAGTTCTAGAGATATGAATATCTGAATTTAAATCCCGTATCATTTGCTTATATTAGTGATTCTGGGTAGGTGAGTTCCCCAATCTGACCTTTGCTTTCTTCTGCAAAATACATGAACAGTATGTGTTAAGAGGTTATGAAGATCAACAAAATGACAGAACTAAAGGCAGGCACCTGGTACCTAATGATTGAGAACTGTGAGCATTGCATGAGTCTGACTGATGGACCATAGTGCTGGCTTAACAAATCAAATTCACTCTCTCTCTCTCTCTGTGACTGTCATAAATAAATAAAATTTTTAAAAAAAAAAACAACAAATCAAATTCATGCCAGGCTTTAAAAAAAAAAAAAAGGGCAGCCCAGGTGGCTCACAGTTTAGCACCACCTTCGGCCCAGGCCTTGATCTTGGAGTCCTGGGATCGAGTCCCGTGTCGCACTTCCTGCATGGAACCTGCTTCTCCCTCTGCCTGTATCTCTGCCTCTCTCTTTCTCTCTCTCTGTGTCTCTCGCGAATAAATAAAAATCTTTAAAACAAAAAACAAATTCATGCCAGCTAGTCAGCACATTCTCTTCTTAGTGGGAGGACCAAAAAGCATATCAGAAGTTTGTTTGCTGGACTTGGAGAAGAGGAGAGATTGTAGGGAATTGGGTGAAGACAGTCCTGCGGCTTTAGCAGGGTACCCTTTCCTACTCAGTAACTCTGAGAAATGCACCTTAAGCTCAACTGGCTTGCTTTAGTCTTCTTCCATAATCAAAAGAACATTCTGTAATTTCAGCATTGTTAGCTTTGTATCTGATAGTAACTGCTTTGGTTGTCAAAATTAAGATATACAAATAATTAATACAGCTTTTAGGTTCACAGCTCCGCAGTACCATCTCTTAGTTTGGGGCTACTTCATCTTCTTTGGCAACATTTACAAGTCACTTTAGAAAAGACTTAACCGAGCCAGCTTGAGGCTGCAGTCTTCAGAAGGGGTTGCTTGCAATGTTGGTTCTTGGCTCACATCTGGGAACTTGACACTTGAACTGACTGTTCCCTCCATTCCCTAACTGGTAGGGGTGGTTCATTGTGCCTAGACTCTTTGTACAAACAATATGGTTTATATTGACACCTGCTTTCCTCCTGGGAATCTGGAATTTTGACGGTTGCTAGGCAGACAGTGCCTGTGTCTATCAATAAAAACCTTGGGTGCTGTGTCTCTAATGGACATCCCTAGGTACAAACATAGCATTCATGTTACTACATTGCTGCTATAGAAGGGAGCATGCTTGGTGTATACCTTTACAGGAGGGAGAGAACATGAAGACGCCCATGCACAGGTTTCTCTAGATTCCATCTGTCTTTTTCTCTTGCTGATAAACTAGTATAATTTACTGTAATTTAGTGACGAGTACAACTATGTATGTGTGAGTGGTCTTAGGGACCTTGAAATAATTTCTTTCTTAGAGAAGGCTTCTGTAGATGGCTGATTCCATCAGATATACATGGATTCCTCTTATCCTCCTCTGGGATCCTGAGACTTGATTATGCTAGGGATCATTGTTACTATTTAGTCTTATAATATATGGCTGCTCACTACATTCCACTACTTTGAAACAATTGACAATAAGCCCTCAGCATTCCTAGGGAAGTATTTTTGAGGTTTTTTAGAGTAAAGGAATTTCTGAGTACCCAGGATAATGAAGGTGAGGATTTAAGTGGGGAGATAAGTGTTGAAAAACCTCTTTTTCTCATTTATTTCTGTTTTTTTTTTTTTTTCCTTTATTTTTTTCCAGAGAGAAGGCTTGGTCCAGATAGGGTGGAGCTGAGGACAGCTCAGTTTTCTGAGCTAGACCTGACATCTCAGCTCAGACATTAGTAACTCAGGCAGCCCTGACCTCTTTTATGGCACTTGGGGAATATTAACGACATAACTTTTCCTGTCTTTATCTGACTATATGCCACAGTGGTGTTTCCTTACTCCACTCACCCACTCTGATCCCAGGCTGTGAAACTTAGCCTATTGTCTAAGTAAATTCTACTTTTCCTTTAATTAATTCACTCTTTCATTCAGAAAACATTTGTTGAGCACCTACTGTAAATTAGTACATGGTAGGTAGGCCAAATCAATAAGAAACACTGTTAATAATGAGATTGCTCGGGTGATTAGCATCAAGTCAGACTTACTACAACAAGTACCCCATCTACTCTTGTATCCCACGTCCGGTGACCAGACTCCTGCCATGTTCAGATAGTCAAACCCTTGGTATCTATTCTCTGATCTGTAGCTGAGCTTTGACCTTTTCCTGCTAGGCTGCTCTAACACTGGAGCCGCAGTCATAAGACCCACCCCCAGGATTGTGGGCTATCCTGAATACACCGTCAGTGTCCCTCTAGATCACATCCCATGCAGCCCTCTCCTCGGAGAAAGGTGAGAGGAGAGAAATAGACAAGAGAGTACTGTCTGTAGTGGAATCTCCATGTATGGTTGGCTTCCAGTCTCCTACTCTCTGATTTCTTTCTGCCTGCTAGTCTTGCTCTGCTTTCCTCATTCTCATTTGTCTTCAGAATGGTACTGAGCTGCCTCTGTCTAGCTTCCTCCTGGATCTGTCTACTTATACTCCTCTGTATCTAGGATCTTGATGACCTGTTCCTGCCTTTCCTTGTCTGGCCTGTATCATACTAATGGACCCTGAACCCTGGGACATGAAGAGTTCCTGACAGAGCTGAAAAGTAGGCAGCATTCTTTGCCCTTCCCACCCTCAGGAGGCTTTGATCAGAATATTTTCCCGTGTCTTAAAATATCCTCTTTTCTTCAGTTAGAATGCCAGAATCTTGAAGTGTCTTAGCTAACTCAATGTGGTATTTATTTATTTATTTATTTATTAAGATTTTATTTATTTATTTATGACAGACAGAGAGAGAGAGAGAGAGAGGGCCAGAGACACAGGCAGAGGGAGAAGCAGGCTCCATGCAGGGAGCCCGATGTGGGACCCAATCCGGGGTCCCCAGGATCACACCCTGAGCCAAAGGTGGCGCTAAACCGCTGAGCCACCCGCGCTGCCCTCAATGTGGTATTTAAACGGCACTGCAGCATTAGGGACAGGCCAGAGCCTTCCTCATGGAGAGATGTGCTCCAGAAGTGCTGGTTAACTCTCATCTCTAATTAGAGGAATGTATGTCCTGACGCTCAGGGCTTTCTGAGGGTGCATGATTATCTACTCCTTTAGAGTGGTTTGCCTTGGAGTGAAAATCATGATATTGGCATTTTTTTTCAGACTTGTGAAGCTGAAAATTTCCATTCACTCCCTTTCCTTTGTGAGGCCATGTGAAAAACAACCATCTATAGAGTAAGAGGAGGGAAAATTAGTGTCCGTAGAGAAAATTCATGATGCTAGAACCACTGTTGTTAAACCATATCTAATATATTTTGAGAAAAAATTGGAAGAAGAAAATCTTTACCTGTAATCATGCCACATTAACCATATTAGTTTGCTAGGGCTATTGTAACAAATACCACAATGACTTAAACAGCAGAAATTTATTTTCTCATAATTCTGGATGCTAGAAATCCAAGATGAAGCTGTCAGTAGTGTTAATTTCTTTTGAAGCCTTTCTCTTTGATTGTACATAGCTGTCTTCATGTGCCTTCACATAGTCTTTCCTCTCTGTCGTTTTGTATTATAATTTCTTTTTATAAGAATATTAGATTGATAGGACTGGCTCACTCATCTTGTGTTAACCTAAAAACCCTTTGTCCAAATACAGTCACATTCTGAGGTACTTGCAGATGAAGATTTCAATATATGAATTTAGGGGGCGAGGGACACAATTCAGCCCATAACCTGAATGCATTAGCATTTTAATTTCTTAGATCTCCGTTTTAGTCTTTAGCTATATTTATGTTATTGCTTTAAAAAAAAAAATAGCCTATTGGGCAGCCCGGATGGCTCAGCGGTTTAGTGCTGCCTTCAGCCCAGGGCCTGATCCTGGAGACCTAGGATCGAGTCCCACATCGGGCTCCCTGCATGGAGCCTGCTTCTCCCTCTGCTTGTGTCTCTGCCTCTCTCTCTCTCTCTCTCTGTGCCTCTCATGAATAAACAAATAAAATCTTAAAAAAAAGAGTTTAAAAAATAGCGTATATTTATTATTTTAATGGCTACATATCATATTTTGTATTGATAGATCATAATTAAACCTTTCTCTATTTACGCTGCCTAGTTTTCCCCTTGTAAAATAGCATGTTTGTACAACTAGAGTCTTGTCTTCTTCTGAGTCACATTCTTCTGTTAAATTGTGGATGGGTTTTGATGTTTATTGCACAACTGTTTTCAAAGGACTATACTTAGTTATGGTAGATAGCATCAGCAAGACAACTCATGCATATTTATCTATAGCATTGTTGTTGTTGGATTTTATTTACTTTTTTCTGACAATTCTTCAAGCATAAGAGGGAGTCTTATTCTTTTGATTCTAAGATAATGATATTTGATCATGGTTGGCTATGTTAAATTATGAATTAAACAACCAAAAAACCTACAAGGGAGAAGTGGTCATGTGATATTGTGCTCTTGTTTTCTGCTATGTGGAAACTTGAATTCAGGTTTCTCTTCATACTTGCAGTTGCTTAGATACTGGCTTCTAGCTGTTTATGCTCTGGGTATCTTTCTTTCAACAGTTTGGTCTACTAGGTGTGCACATAATTCTGACCCTCAACTAATTTACAAGTAAGTAGAAGCAGTGATAGGTGGGGGGCTGTCCATAAAGGAAGTGGTAGTTAACCATATGGCTTTTCAATAGAACTCTTCCGGGAAGATATTTACCCATTTTGCACTCTACTGGTGTGACAATGGGAGGTACAGATAATTTTTTCTTCAGGCCCCAAGCCTATGGCTCTTGATGGGTAGTAAAAATGTAATGGAAGGGTAAAAAAGTGAAACATGCTCTAAGAAAGTAAAAGTATTGTTGGTACTTGCCGGGAGGTTACTTTCAGCTGAGATTTTGAATAAGGAAGGCCGGAAAGTGATAGGGATGGACATTTGTAAATGCCACCAGTGGTTGGCAAGGGAAAGTCATTTCAGATAGAACAGAGAGTAAAATACAGAGGAAAATGAGGAACAGCAGCAATAGGGTTCATCAGAAATATAGTATATTTAAAGGGAAGAGTGTAGATGAGAATGAGAAGAAAGCAGGTGGCTTCATAGGTAGTCTCAGACTTAGAGTTTGGATTGAATTGATGAGACATTAAAGAGCCCATGAATATTTCAGGGTCATGAGTAATGTGCGTTAAGATTATGGCTGCATTGTTTATCTCCATGTCCTTAGGGATTCTCAGAATTGATGTGTCACTAGCTGTTTGCTCCCCCAGAGGGCAGAAATGTTCTATTTCTGACTCCTTACTGCAGATTTTCTCTTCTACTATCTGTTTGCAGTTTGTACCTAGCGGAGATGTGGTTGCCTCCAATCCCTTCTATCAGCAGCTATTCCCATCCCTGATTTAAATTGCTGAAATGTATCTGTGCACTTCATTTTCTTCATTACTTATATATATATATATATATATATATATATATATATTTTTTTTTTTTTTTTTTTTTTTTTTTGGTATTTACTTCTCTCATCCATCTTGGCATTTTGGAAAAAGGTTTGGCCTTTTTCCATCAAGACCCATCCACAATTGCCAAGCCGGCCAGAACAGTACTTTAGTTTATTTTTTTTTTAATTTTTTTTTTTTTTTAGTACTTTAGTTTATATGAGTTGAGGCAAAAATCCTCAAATCTCACTTGCATTTATTCACTTAATTCTTTTTTTTTTTTAAAGAAGTGTATATATATTTTTAAATTTTATTTATTCATGAGAGACACGGGGAGGTGGGTGCAGAGACACAGGCAGAGAGAGAAGCAGGCTCCATACAGGGAGCCTGAGTGGGACTCGATCCTGGGTCTCCAGGATCAGGCCCTGGGCTGAAGGCGGCGCTAAACCACTGAACCACCAGGGCTGCCCTACTTACTTAGTTCTGAGTGGCTCTATCTTTGCTGCTGAAGCTATTCTCTTTTCCTGACTATTTCTATGTGTAAGGCTGGTCTGGTGGTCTGGATTCAGGGAAACCAAGCTATATGTACCATTATAAAGCAAACGATGGTGACATTTGTTTGATCATTCATTCGTTCATTCATTCATTCATTTATATAATAAATCTTTGAGGGCTTGCTGTATGCCAGGCCTTGAAGGAGCCCATTAGAGGGATGAATGAGTAGACATCGTCTTACTGTCATGGAGCTGTCATTAAACAAAAAACTATAAGAAAATGTAATTGAAAATGCTAACAAGTGCCAAGAAGCAAAAGTAAATGGTGTTGGTGAATACATTTATAATGTTTTACTACCATCACCACCATCCATCTTCAGAACTCTTTCATCTTGTAAGACTGAAACCCTAATAGTTGCAGTTGATTTTTGTATATTGATCTTGTTCCTGCAACTTTGCTGAACTTGCTTTTAGTTCTAATACTTAAGATTTTTTCTATGTACAACATTATGCCATCTGTAAATATAACTTTGCTTTTTCTTTTTGAAACCAAATGCCAAAAAAGATTAAAAAAAAAAAAGAAACCAAATGCCCTTTTTTCCCATTTTCTTGTCTCGTTGTCCTGGTTAGAACCTCCAGAATAATACTAGATGGAGACAGTGAGAATGGACATCTTTGTCTTGTTTCTGATGGGGGGGGGCAACTTTCAGCCTTTAACCGGTAAATATGATGTTCATTGTGAGTTTTTTATAGATGCCTTTTATTGAGTTCCCTTCTATTTCTTTTCTTTTCACTTTTTTTTTTTTTTTGGACCTGGGTAGGGGCAAAGGAAGAGGGAGAGGGAGAATCTTAAGCAGACTCCATGCCCAGTGCAGACAGAACCCATCACAGGGTTCAGTCTCACAGTCCCAATATTACGACCTGAGCTGAAATCAGAAGTTGGACACTTAACCCACTGAGCCGCCCAGGCCCTCCAATTCCCTCCTATTTCTAGTTTGCTGAGTGTTTTTTATTGTGAAGTACTGTGGAATTTTTTTCAAATGCTTTTTCTGCATCTATTACAAAGCTAACTTTAAAACTTTGTTAGGGCAGGTCTAGAATAGCTTTTGCTACAGGGTTAGTTTAACTACACTGCTGTGGTGCGGTCCTCTTGAGGTCTCTACTGAATGCTTTGAGGGCTTTCTGCTCTGGGTGGGAGTAACTCAGATACCTCTCAGCTCTGTATGAGGTCTTGGAGCCATTCAGCTCACAGTTTCCTGGTGGTTGTTTTCCATCTTCATGGAATATCAACTATACTGGTATGTCTAGTATCCATCCAAGATTCAGGGGAACTCTGTTATGATTTTTGGAGCGTTTTTTGTTTAGCTCTCTCCTCTTCAGAATTTCCAGCTACTTTAGACTTCCTGTACTCTTTTTCTGTCTCTTCCACTTAGACCATCATGATGCTTGGAATGCCCTTTCCTATGCTGTGGTCTGAGATGTGTCTTCTGGCAGAAAACCAGGCAGTCATAGGGCTTACTTTGTTTCCTGTCTCTCAGGTATTATAGACCTGTGCTACTTGTCCAGTGTGTGAAATCAGTGGTTTCATATATTTATTTGTTTTCCTAGTTGTTTTATGGCAGGAAGTTAAACCCAGGTCCTGTTATTCTCTTATGACTACAGGTGGTTCTTGGACAGGATTTTATTGCTAGAGCATACGTTGCAAAAAACTATCTGTTTATCCTCTTTTTTTTTTTTTTTTTGTTTATCCTCTTATATGTGAGAAAACTGAAGCTTGAGGGGGATGACTTGCCAATATTTGCATAGTTTTACAACATCAGCAAGATTCTGTGGATTTCCATATATAGGTATATATACACACACACACGCTTGGTGTTTTGTCCATATTTTACAGAAGGAAATACAAAGTCCGAGATGTTCAGGTGGGTTTTGTCGTTATCTTGGGTCACTTAGGTAAGAAGCAGCAGAGTTGGAGTGAAAATCACAACCTCCCAACTCTGTGGAGCTACCCTGATCGTTGCTTATTGAAATGATATGTCAGGAATCACAGATGTGCATTTGTATGTACTGTACCCTACCAGGCACATGAGCAGGGCTCAAGAAACAAAACTCACTCATTGCTTGTAAAGGCACACATAGGGATGCCCGAGTGGCTCAGTGGTTCAGCGTCTGCCTTTGGCTCAGGTTGTGATCCTGCTTCTCTCTCTGCCTATATCTCTGTCTCTTTCTGTCTCTCATGAATAAATAAATAAAATCTTAAAAAAAAAAAAAACAAAGGTTAGCTTATGTTCAATGTTCTCCATGGGGACAGTACATTTGAGAAAAACAATTAAAAAATGGATTTAACAAAACACTGCCACTAATACTTAAAGCTTAATCTCTAGTTCTCAGGGAATTTTCTTTCTCTCCAGTAAGACTATTCCCAGAAGTTTCAGATAACAAAAGTTGTATTCTTAAAAAATTGTTTAATTAGCCAGCTTGTAATGCTATTAGAGTGGCTTTATTTTGACCTAAATACCTTTCCTACACCCACTGTTATGTTTGACTTTTCATATGCAGTTTTCTGCCCAGTCATTCAGACTTGTGAGGGCATCTCTTTGGTTTGGCATTTCCCTTTGGCAGTCTAAATTCACCTTGTGGTCTCTCTCTCTCTCTCTCTTTTTTTTTTTTTTAAGTAGGCTCCACACTGGTGCTTGAATTCATGACCCTAAGATCAAGACCTGAGCTGAGATGAAGAGTTGAATGCTTAACCGACTGAGCCACCCAGGTGCCCTGATCTCTGTTTTTTAATAGCCTTGAGTTAAAAAAAATATTGTCAAGGGACGCCTGGGTGGCCCAGCGATTGAGTGTCTGCCTTTGGCTCAGCACATGATCCTGGAGTCCCAGGATCGAATCCTGGGATCAAGTCCCACATCGGGTTCCCTGTATGGAGCCTGCTTCTCCCTCTGCCTGTGTCTCTGCCTCTCTTTCTGTGTCTCTCATGAATAAGTAAATAAAATCTTTAAAAAAATATATTGTCGGGATTCCTGGGTGGCGCAGCGGTTTAGCGCCTGCCTTTGGCCCAGGGCGCAATCTGGAGACCCGGGATCGAATCCCACGTCGGGCTCCCGGTGCATGGAGCCTGCTTCTCCCTCTGCCTGTGTCTCTGCCTCTCTCTCTCTCTCTCTCTCTGTGACTATCATAAATAAATAAAATTTAAAAAATATATATATATTGTCGAAAGTTCTTTGCAAGTTACCTTTATAGCCTCCTTGCTGTCCGTTGGCTTATTGATCTCAAAGTGTTGCCCAGAGCCCCTCTGGATCTTTTTTATAAATGGAAGTAACCCTGGCCATCTCTGTCAGATTTAAGTTTAGTGACCTCTTACAATGATGGGATCTACTCTGCCCTCTAAAAACAATGAACCTGTTAGTTTGTTGCAAAATTCTGAAAATAAATTAGTTTTTTTTTTCATTTTAAAAATTATAGTATTAATGCATTATTCTGCATTAGGACAGTGTCCTCTCTGTGTCTCAGTTTCTTCATCCTTAGAATGGGGATAATAAATAATAACTACTCAGTGTACTGTTGTGAGGATTAGAGGAGATTGTACAAACCAGCACCTCACATGTGATAAATGCTCAGTAACTGTTAGCTTCCAGTATTTAGATACTGGAACCCACCAGAACTGGTTTTCCCTTATCTGATATGTGATGACTTCAGTAGGACCTGGTTTCAAGTCTTCACTTTTTTTTTTTTTTCCCTCTTCACAAGAGTCCCAGTTTCCAAGGGCATTTTGCATCAGAGCCTAGACCCAAAGCCAGGCTTTCAGGGCCCATCATCATTTGGTTTCTGGCTTGCATTCTTTACTAGTTGTGTCATTTTTATTGGTTGTGTAACTCTGGCTAGATCATAAGAATTGTGAGGCTGTGACTGTATATTATATATGACTTCATTAGATTATTCTTTCATCCATCTCTCCATTCGTTTGATGCTGCTGCAAATATTTGTTCATGCCAATTGCATGCCAGCACTGTGCTCAGTACTGATTTTATGACAAATGTCACAACATAGTTAAAACCCTACAATAGGAAGGCTAGATTCTAGTGATCTTCTTCTTTTTCCTTTCCTTCTCCTCCCATTAAATCCCTGTCACATTGGCCGCTTTAGTTCCCCTAAATAGTTAAGTTTATGGAATGTGTAGGGTGCAGTGGATATAGGATAAGGGGGATATAGTCCTGTGTGCAGTGAGTGGAAGACAAGTATTCAAGTAACTCCAAAATAAGATTTTTAAAAAGATAATTCTCAGGGATCCCTGGGTAGCTCAGCAGTTTGGCGCCTACCTTCGGCCCAGGGTGTGATCCTGGAGTCCCGGGATCAAGTCCCGCATTGGGCTCCCTGTGTGGAGCCTGCTTTTCCCTCTGCCTATGTCTCTGCCTCTCTCTCTCTCTTTCTCTGTATCTCTCATGAATAAATAAATAAAATATTTTTTTAAAAAAGATAATTCTCTCGGGGTGCCTGGGTAGCTTGGTTGTTAAGCATCTGCCTTTGGCTCAGGTCATGATCTCAGGGTCTGAGATTGAGCCCTGCATTGGGCTCCTTGCTTAGCAGGAAGTGTGCTTCTCCCTCTCCCTCTGCTGCTCCTCCTCCTCCTCACTTGTGCTCTCTCTGTCTTAAATAAATAAATAAAATCTTTTTAAAAAAAAGATAATTATCTCGAGATAATTATCAAGTATGTTGCTCTTGATGGGCTATTGGGAGATGCAGTGGGAAAGATCATAGCACATTGCTGCTGTCTGGATAAGCTTTGAGAAGTGGGAGACAGTTGAGATGGATCTTGGAAGGATGGGTAGAATTTTTATAGGGAGATAGGCAGATTGAACGAAATGTTGCAGATGAGTGAAGAACATGGAAGAAGCCAGACATGGAGAAGTGAGCACTGTATTTGGGGCCAGTTTTGGGGGGAAATCAGGAAAGACCTTCATTGCCAGGTTGGGAGGGTGAATTGAGTGTTCACTGGGATGGGGAGCTGTTGAAGGTGTGTGGGCCCGCAGTGGTGATATTGGAGTAGGGAGAGACAAAGGTCAGAGAGAGGGTCTAGTTAAGAGCCTGTTGTCTAAGTTTGTACTTAACCTATCTGGGCCTAGTTGCCTAGCCTATAAACAAGGATAAGATTACACATGATCTACCTGAAAGGGTTATTTGGCAGATAAATGTGCAATTTCTTCTGGCTCTCCGTCTCCAATTCTGTGTACATTTGGGAGTTATTGGAGGGCCGCAGGTCTGAAGCCCAGGTGAACATCATTTCAGTCTAATAGTAGAACTCGCATGGATTCTAGATGTTTTTACAGAAACTACACCAAGAAAAGCTCAGTGTTAAATTCCATTTGTCCTGTGAATTTTTTTCTTTCTTTTCTTTTCTTTTCTTTTCTTTCTTTCTTTCTTTCTTTCTTTCTTTCTTTCTTTCTTTCTTTCTTTCTCTTTCTTTCCTTCCTTCCTTCCTTCCTTCCTTCCTTCCTTCCTTCCTTCCTTCCTTCCTTCCTTCTTTGCTAATGAAGTGATTTTAAAAGTTTGGTTTTATTCACATAGAGCTGTGAAATATTTTCAAGGCCATTTTGTGAAGTTAAACTTTATATGCTCGAGTCTCTTGTTTCAGGTGCTATCTGCTTCATTTTTTGCCATGTCTGTTGTTATGTAGCCACAGGTGTCTTTGTCAGGGTTGGCATAGCTGCATCTCTTGTTCCTTCAAAACAGAAAAACTTTTCTCCTTGAATTGAGACTCTCTGGGAAGTTGTAGTTAAATAGGAGTTGTTTTGGAGTGCCTGGCGGGCTCAGTTAGTAAAGCACGTGACTCTTGATCTTGGGGTTGTAAATTTGAGCCTCACAATGGGTATAGAGATTAATTAAGAATCTTTAAAAAATAAATAAATAGGAATTGATTTACTGATAGTGAGATGTTGGAATTAAAGAAGTTATAAGACTGTTGTCTGTAGAAAATATCTGTTTAGCTTATTTGACTTAGATTTTCTTTCAGTTTTACATTACTTCTTTGTTCTTGAATTACCCAGATTATATTCTTTGAAATTCTATACACTTTTCTCTTATTTTTCAAGCTTTCAGAGTATAAATATTATCATCCTTTTAAAAATAAGATATCGGGGTGCCTGGGTGGCTCGTTGCGGCCTGGGGTGTGGTCCTGGGGACCCGGGATCAAGTCCTGCATTGGGCTTCCTGTGTGGGGCCTGCTTCTCCCTCTGCCTGTGTCTCTGCCTCTATCTCTGTCTCTCTCTCTCTGTGTCTTTCATGAATAAATAAATAAAATACTAAAAAAAAAAAATATGCATTGGGGTGCCTGGGTGGCTCATTTGGTTGAGTGTCTGACTCGTGTTTTGGGCTCTGGTTATGATCTTGGGGTGGTGGGATCAGGCTCTGCACTGAGCCTGTTGAGATTCTTTCGCCTCTTCCCTCTACCCCCCCAGTTAGATAGATAGATAGATAGATGCATTAATAGCAAAGTTGTTTGCAGTATTTAAAAATTTTTTTTTAAATTTTCTGATTCTAAAGTTAATTAACAATGTTCCCAATGGAAAATACGGGGGAAAAAAAAAGATGGAATTAAGTATTGCCTATAATCTGATTAGTAATGTTTATATCTTGCTGGATAGGTAGTCTAGGTCTTGAGTTTTGTATAATATTCTATGACCAATTGTTTAGTTTCCTATTGTAGCTGTAATAAATTACCATAAACTTAGTGGTTTATTTTTTTTAAGATTTTATTTATTTATTAATGAGACACACACACACACACACAGAGAGAGGGAGGCACAGAGACACAGGCAGAGGGAGAAGCAGGCTCCATGCAGGGAACCTGACCTGGAACTCGATCCGGGGTCTCTAGGATCACGCCCTGAGCTGAAGGCAGTGCTAAACCACTGAGCACCAGGGCTGCCCAAACTTAGTGGTTTAGAACAACGCTAATTTATTGTTTTGCAGTTCTATAGATTAGAAGCCCAACACTGGTATCACTGGACTAAAGAGGTGATGGCAGGGCTATATACCTATCTTGAGACTCTAGGGGACAACCATTGCTATTATAGCTTCTAGAGATCCCTACATTCCTCGATCATAGCCTCTTCTTCCATCTTCAACACCAGCAATGTGGGGCCAAGCCCTCACATCCTGTCACTCTCACCTCCTCTTTTGCCTCTCCTCTTCTTCCATCTTCAACACCAGCAATGTGGGGCCAAGCCCTCACATCCTGTCACTCTCACCTCCTCTTTTGCCTCACGGAAATAATCTAGAATAATCTCTTCAGTTCAAAGTCCTTTTAACCTGTTTACATCTGCAACCTAATTACATCCATTTGCCATGCGAGGTTACATGCTCACAGGTTCCAGGAATTAGGACACAGACATCTTTGGGCAGGCCATTGTTCTGCCTGCCACGCAGATGTGGTTCATGCATTCCTGAATTATTATGTAGGTCTCTAAGTGGTTTATTAGTTCTTTTTGGTATCTTTCCTTCACATTTTAAAACTGTGTGTCTAGCTTTTATTTTTTATTTATTTATTTATTTATTTATTTATTTATTTATTTATTTTTAAATTTTTATTTATTTATGATAGTCACAGAGAGAGAGAGAGAGGCAGAGACATAGGCAGAGGGAGAAGCAGCCTCCATGCACCGGGAGCCCGATGTGGGATTCGATCCCGGGTCTCCAGGATCGCGCCCTGGGCCAAAGGCAAGCGCCAAACCACTGCGCCACCCAGGGATCCCCGTGTGTCTAGCTTTTAGAGTAATCTTAAATTGTCACAAATGATTTCTATTTATATATTTTTAATTAAGTGGAGATAGGGAGGAAGGTTTGAAGTCAGAATAGCCCAGAGCTGGGCAGCCCCGGTGGCGCAGCGGTTTAGCGCTGCCTGCAGCCCAGGGTGTGATCCTGGAGACCCAGGATCGAGTCCCACTTCGGGCTCTTTGCATGGAGCCTGCTTCTCCCTCTGCCTGTGTCTCTGCCTCTCTCTCTCTCTGTGTGTGTGTCTCTCATGAATAAATAAATAAAATCTTAAAAAAAAAAAAAAAGAATAGTCCAGAGCTCCTCTGGGGATTTAAGATGGAGACAAGAATGGTAAAAATTGTGCTGCCTTCAGATGTCTCTACCAGGTAGGGTGACAGCTACATGAGCAGCAGGGTTTAAACATGTTCCTGATGGGGAATTCTTATCCTGGGATATTGCTAGAGCTCATGTTTACATCCACTCTGAGTATTAGTGTCCAGAGTGTAATGCCTAAAAAAGAAAGGAATAAGCAAACAGGAAATGAAACCCAATCCAGAACATCTGCCCTGTGAGGAGAAATCTAGTTCTTATGCTTGATGTAAATGAAGAGACCCTGGGGTTTGCCCCCCCCCGGGGCAAGTGCCAGAATAGGCTGGCAGCCTGGATTGAGAAGAGAACCTGCCACACTGGCCAATGAAGTTTGAGCAAAAACTAAGAATAGAGGCAGGCCTGCATCCTGGGGGAGAGTGAGTATGTCTGTTTTAGCTCTTGTCCACAGTGTAGAAGACAGAGATACGAAGATAAGAGATGATTTTGTGCCTCCGGGGAGCTTGCAGATTAGTGGACAGATAAATGCACTAATAACTGTTGCACAAATAGGGGTAGATATTACTGATGATGTTACTGGAACCCTTCAAATACATGAAGACAGCAGTTGTGTTTATCTATAGTCTTATTGTCTCCAGGCTAAATGTTGCTTCTTAACTGCTTCTTGTATGGAATAGTTCTCAGACCCCACATCATCCTGCATCATCTTCAGGTACTTTGTCGAGTGGCAACCCAATCTTTCCCTTGCTTCCACATGTTGTCCATCATCAAGTCTTATAATCTTCCACTGAAACATCCTGAGCTGGACTGTGTCTGTCTGTTTTGATCATTACCATCTTTGCCTGGCCTACTGAAGCATCTCCTGACCTCTCTGTGGTTTCACTCTTGTCCTCCCAAATGCATTTTTCATGCGACAGCCAGAAGGATTCTTTCAAACCTCAGTTCTAAACTGGAGTTTTTAACGTGCACCACCTTGGCTCTATTGCTATTACAGTACAAACCAGGCTCCCTGTTTCTGCCCGTACTTGGACTTCTGTACATCCCCACTTTCTCTTTCCCATTATTCTGCCTCTCCAGTGGCCTCTGCCAGAATGCTTTTGCCTGATTCATCCTGGCTGGTTCCTTCTTAATCAGATCTCATTTTAATGGGCACCTTCTTAGGTCTTTTCTGATCACCCCATTAAAAATAGTCCTTCAGGCACTATTTCTGGGGAAATATAATTCCCAACAAAATTTCCCAAGTGCTTTCCACGAAGGTAGTAGAGAAGCCCTCTCCACAGAAGGTAGTAGTTATTGAATAAGCATTAAACCAGGACATGATGTGCATCACAAGCAATCTGTTGCAAAGACAGAGATTGCAAGACAGAGATTGCAAAGACAGAAAACAATCTTACCTTATTAGATAGCCAAGCAGGTACAACATGTTACATGTATATTTTCAAGAGAAATGATTACTAGTCCTTAGGTAAGAAGACTTGAAATCTCTAGGGCAGAGAAAAGGACTGAGAGCAAAAATATTTAAAATCTTAAGTGTATATGTATTTGGCATGTGGTGATATTGAGTTATCTTTTTGTGTACAGTCATATTTTTTCCATATATAATAATGAGGTTATGACAATTTTGAGGAGTTCCAAGTTTCCATTTTATCTTGTAGCACATTAGCTTCACCTGTCAGGTATGTGGCATTGTATATCTTCTGTGTGTTTGAACAAGGTGTTGGTAAAGTATTGCACAGAACAAGTACGTAGATTTTGACAGGGCCTCAGACTCCTCCCTTTGGTTCCATGGTGGTCAATCAGCATTCTTTGGATCTCATTGACTCAGTCTGCTATAAGTCCACTTTCTTCGATTTCTTATTTATAGGGATGTTTCTTGAGAGACTATTCTTTTTGTCAGGATGTGAGATTCACTGGTGGAAGAGTCTGGAGTCTCTGAAACGATCACTTTATTGTGGTTGGTCTGTAGCTCTCTTTGTGTTTTATTTTCCCCTCTGACTGTAAAATGGAGGGACATTGAAGGAAAGTGGGAATTTAATATTTCCATTCCTCTCTTGCCTGTTACTTTATGCTCTTTTAACTATTTAATCATAAAAGTATGGATTTTCCCCCATATGTATATATTTTTAACTTACATGTTTTCCCTGATTGTAACATTTTCTCCTAGAACATGTTTTGGCAAATATTAAAAAAGCACAAAGAAATGTAAAACCTCAGGGCACCTGAGTGGCTCAGTCGGTTATGTCTGACTTGATCTCAGCTTAGGTCTTGATCTCAGGGTCGTGAGTTCAAGCCCCATGTTGGCCTCAAGCTTGGAGCCCACTTAAAAAAAAGAAAAGGAATATAAAACCACTGGTCATTCTACCTCTCATAACTGTCAACATTTTGATGTATTTTCTTCTAGTACTTTTTCTGTCATAATTTAGATCATTCCTCTTATGAATTTATAGAACATTTATTTTTTTTTTATTTATTTTTATTTATTTATGATAGTCACAGAGAGAGAGAGAGAGGCAGAGACACAGGCGGAGGGAGAAGCAGGCTCCATGCACCGGGAGCCCGACGTGGGATTCGATCCCGGGTCTCCAGGATCGCGCCCTGGGCCAAAGGCAGGCGCCAAACCGCTGCGCCACCCAGGGATCCCAATTTATAGAACATTTAAAACATTATTCTGTCATTGTTCATGTCGTTATTTAGTCTTAGAAAAATATTATTTTTTATATATATATATTTTTTAATTTTTCTTTATTTATGATAGTCACACAGAGAGAGAGAGAGAGGCAGAGACATAGGCAGAGGGAGAAGCAGGCTCCATGCACTGGGAGCCCGAAGTGGGATTTGATCCTGGGTCTCCAGGATCGTGCCCTGGGCCAAAGGCAGGCGCCAAACCGCTGCGCCACCCAGGGATCCCCAAAAAATATTATTTTTAATGTGTGTATTATTAGGTCAAATTTTATGAAAGCATTGTTTTTATTAAAAAATTTGGTTGAGGGCAGCCCCGGTGGCGCAGCGGTTTAGCGCTGCCTGCAGCCCGGGGTGTGATCCTGGAGACCCTGGATTGAGTCCCACGTCGGGCTTCCTGCTTGGAGCCTGCTTCTCCCCCTGCCTGTGTCTCTGCTTCTCTCTCTCTCTCTCTGTATCTCTATGAATAAATAAATAAAATCTTAAAAAAAAAATTGACTATCAGAGTTTCATAGCTTAACCTAATGTTTCAACAAGTGGTGTAATAATTTATTTTCCCTATGTTATTTAGATTATTTCAGATTTTCAACTGATACACACAAGACTGTGATGAAAGTATTTTATTTACATAATCTTTGCCTGAAGATTTCTCATTATTTCTCTCTTTTTTTAAAGATTTATTTATTTATTTATTTATTTATTTATTTATTTATTTATTTATGATAGAGAGAGAGAGAGAGAGAGGGGCAGAGACATAGGAGGAGGGAGAAGCAGGCACCGTGCCAGGAGCCCGACGTGGGACTCCATCCCGGGACTCTAGGATCGGGCCCTGGGCCAAAGGCAGGCACTAAACCGCTGAGCCACCCAGGGATCCCCTATTTCTCTCTCTTTTTTTTAAGAGATTTTATTTATTTATTCATGAGAGACACACAGAAAGAGAGGCAGAGACATAGGCAGAGGGAGAAGCATACTCCCTGTGGGGAGCCTGATGTGGGACTTGATTCCGGGACCCTGGGATCATGACCTGAACCAAAGGCAGATGGTCAACCACTGAGCTGCCCAGGCACCCCTCTAATTATTTCTTCACAATCATTCCTAAGAGGAAAATTACTGAAACAAAGAATATTGTCTCTCTTCAGGTTAGATGGTGCTTCTCTTTCTGGCTTATTTGCCCCTTTAAAACATCCTTTCTTGTTTAAAATTGCAATGGTAATTGATTGATATTTTCAGGGCAAATGTCAAGCATTACACTGGAATGCACTTTGTCATTAAAACATCCAACCAGAAAAAAAAGGGGGGGGGGGAATGCCTGGGTAGCTCAACAGTATCCCACCAGACTGTATGAAGGACAATGAGAGACTTCTCATTGTGTCCATTAATAGAACAGCAATATTGGGGCCTCCTGGTGTGTTTGCTCAGAGATTCTTGTGGCAGGGATTTTCAAGATTGGCATCACCTAATTCCTATTCATAATAAATCCAGATTTTTAGTTCCTTTATATTAGACATTTATGATTGTTTTGAAAAAATTCAAATTTTTACATATATTTAGTAAATTGCTGACTTATTGTCCATTTGTTTCTGTTAGCCACTCTAATGGTATATCCAGTAACAACAGATACTGTTTGTTGAGCACCTAGTACATACTGTGCATAGTCCTAAGTGCTTTACACACATTTTATCTTTTAAAGAATCCTTCTGGAAGCACTGTGACTATAGGTAGGTTTGGGTAAGCCTCTTGGGCACCACTGGGCAGCAGAGACTGGTGACTGTTCTGACTCTGAATTGCAGACATTAGCTATTGTGCTTGACCTCCTCCATGTATGCATTATTTTAACTCTTGGTCCTGGTTCCTCAGTGCATATATGTTTTACGAGCATGTGTATGATCATTTCAGAAGCTGGAGATGATCTTTCTATGATTATTGAATTGGAAAAAAATGACTTATGGTTATGTAGACTTACTGGGATTTTATGCTACTAGTTTATGTCCTATGTTCTGAATATGGGCTTGCATATTTTTTAATCTATGAGTTTTTGTTGTTGTTGGTATCATTTTCTAGGTCCAAAAGCTGCTTTGTATGTGTCCAGTAGACTTCCATGGGATCTTCCAATTGGATGAAAGACGGAGAGATGCAGTGATCGCATTGGGCATTTTTCTCATTGAATCTGATCTTCAAGTAAGTCTTTATTACATCAAAAGTGTTTCTGCAGTGTAAAAGGAGTGTAATTAGAATTTAAATTTGTACGTGATTATATTTACCTGAAGCAGTACTAGAAGAATGCATATGAACCTAATAAAAGTGGTTAGTGATGGTGAGGCAGAGTGGGTGCAACATGTGGGAATAATTTAATTAATATAATTAATGTACACCCTCTTAGGACATTTTGTTTTTTGAATTGTGTGAATAATTATGTTGTTAAAATAAAGTGGTTTTTGGTTTTTGTGGTGTTTTGTTTTGCCAGAAAGTTAATTAAAATGTTTTGTGAAGTAATTGTGTGCCCTCCAGAGTGGACTTGATTTTCAAGGTCAAATGTTAAAAAAAATAATAATAATGAGGTCAAATGTTCATCGGTCAGACTCAGAGTAACCATTTTTTTTTTCTTTCCAAACGGATAGTGTTCGTTGAGATAATTTTGACATGATATGATCTTTTTTAGAACTGTGATAGATATAGGGGCCCCTGGCTGGTGAAGTCAGTGGAGCACGTGATTCTTGATCTCAGGGTTGTAAGTTCAAGCCCCATGTTGGGTGTAGAGATTACTTAAAATTTTTAAAGAATTTTTAAATTTTTATTTATTTATTTTTTAAAATATTTTATTTATTTATTCATGAGAGACACACACAGAGAGAGAGAGAGGCAGAGACATAGACAGAGGGAGAAGCAGGCTCCATACAGGGAGCCTGATGTGGGACTTGATCCAGGGACTCCAGGATTACTCCCTGAGCCGAAGGCAGACACTCAACTGCTGAGCCACCTAAGCGTCCCTAAAAAAATCTTAAAAAAAAAAAAAAAATTATTTCTTTTATTTGAGAGATAGAAAAAAAAAATCACAAGTGGGGGGAGAGGAGGAGAGTGTGGGAGAAGGAGACTCCCCACTGAGCAGGGAGCTGGAAGCTGGAAGTGGTGCTTGATCCCAGGACCCCAGGATCATGATCCTGTGTGGAAGGCGGATGCTTAACCAACTAAGCCACTCAGGCATCCCTAAAAATTAAAAAAAAAATCTTAAAAACCATGATAGATATAAAATAAGTTTTAGAGTACATGTTAATGTGTCTTTTTGAGGTAATTTAAAAATCAGTGTTGTGTTGTTGTGGCTCCAACAAAAAATGATGTGGCTTTTTTTTTTTTTTAATTTTTTTAAATTTTATTTATGATAGTCACAGAGAGAGAAAGAGAGGCAGAGACACAGGCAGAGGGAGAAGCAGGCTCCATGCACCGGGAGCCTGATGTGGGATTCGATCCCGGGTCTCCAGGATCGCGCCCTGGGCCAAAGGCAGGCGCCAAACCGCTGCGCCACCCAGGGATCCCCCCCTTTTTTTTTTTTTTTTAGAATTTCCCAAGTTTAATTGAAGCAAATGGTTAGTCACTGAATACAGACTCTATTATTTGTTTATTTTTATCATTATCAAAAATCACTTTTAATTTCATATTTAATCATGCTATGTTAGGAAAATAAAGATGTTAGATATTTGAATTTTTATTTATCTAAAAATACGTGTCCTGGAAATTTAACTTTAGTAAAGATTAATATTTTTTGACAGAGTATACATTTGAAAAAATAAGCATTTAAAAGAAAAGAAAAAATAAGCATTTTAATTTTAGAGTGGTATTTTGAAAATTAGATTGTTTGACGAAGGCCTCATGAAACACCAAGATTAGATGTATTTAATTATTCTTCCTATTTATTTATAGATGTGAAAAGAAAGAAAACCATTTCTACTTTTCTATTTGCAAAGTCCTATTTAAATTTAAATATAAAGGGGTGCCTGCGTGGCTCAGTCAGTTAAGCATCTGCCCTTGGCTCTGGTCATGATCCTGGGGTCCTGGCATAGAGCACCGTATTGTACTCCCTGCTCTGCCGGAAGTCTATTTCTCCGTCTCCTTCTGCCATTCCCCCCACTTGTGCTCTCTGGCTCTCCCTATCTCTTTGTCAAAAAGATAAATAAAATCTTTTAAAATAAATAAATAAATTTAAATATAAAGGGAGGAAAATAATTTTTAAAATAATCTATATGAGGGATCCCTGGGTGGTGCAGCGGTTTAGCGCCTGCCTTTGGCCTAGGGCGCGATCCTGGAGACCCAGGATCGAATCCACATCGGGTTCCTGGTGCATGGAGCCTGCTTCTCCCTCTCCCTCTGCCTGTGTCTCTGCCTCTCTCTCTCTCTCTCTGTGACTATCATAAATAAATAAAAATTAAAAAAAATAATCTATATGAGGAACTGCTATTCAAATATGTATAATCGAAAATATCTGGCAAACATATTACTTAATAAATTTATCTGTAAGTTCCTAATATTTGTGGTAGGTTTTTTAGGGTGGCAAGGAAGAGACAAATACAAATTACCTTTGGTGGTATAATTTGGGTTCTTGGTCAGGATTAGCAGGACCTGGGGTAGCAACTTATGTTCCCTGAGCCATGTAGTCTGCCATTGCTTCCAGGAAGCCAGTTGGCATCCCCGACACTAGGAGAGCAGCCCATCAGTCTTCACCAGCCCTCTGAGCCGTGAGCCCTAGGGACCAGCTTTCTCTTGTTCACCGGGTGTTGATGTTCCCCACCTCCATCCAGGATGGGCTGTGGTCTTGGCCTCCATGTGCAGTCACTGTGCTGCCCTGGCAGCAGCTGTGGCCAGAGTAGCGGAAGTAGTTTACTACATGTATAAAAGCCATAAAGGGCTATACAAGAGAGAACACCTGGGGTCACTTTCTCTGTAGGGAGCCATGCCTTACATATCCTTCAGAGTTTTGTACGTTGGGATCCTGGACAGATGTAGCCAGCTCCTTTAGCTGATTTGGAGGAAATGTTTTGTTTTTGCTAAAGAAAGTTCTCTATTTGTTGTGGTTATTTGTTGGGGTATAACAAACTACCCCAGAATTTGGTGGCTTAATACAACAGGTTGGTTATTGTTTTGGGTTTTTTCCTCATGGATCTGCAATTTAGACTGAGCACAGAAGAATCACTGTCTCTGCTCCATTCAATGTCACCTCAAGTGGCTTGAAGGCTAGGGGCTGGAATCACCTGAAGTCTTGTTCATGCACGTGTGTGTGGGTTGATCCTGGCTCTTGGCTGGGACCTAAGCTAGGGCTCTCAGCCAGGGCACTCCTATGTACATGACATCTCCATGTGGCCTGGCCTGTGTCACTTCGTCACAATGTAATGTCTGGGTCCCAAGGGTTTGTGTCCTGAGAAAAAGGCAGATGAATGCTGCACTGCCCTCTTTAACCTGGGAGGTCAGTTTCTTAAACTATAGTTGTTTTGAAAAACAAAAAACTACAGTTTGTTTTTGTTTTTTTGTTTTAAAGTTTTTTTTTTTTTTTTTAATTTATTCATGAGGGGATCCCTGGGTGGCGCAACGGTTTGGCGCCTGCCTTTGGTCCAGGGAGCAATCCTGGAGACCCGGGATCGAGTCCCACATCAGGCTCCCGGTGCATGGAGCCTGCTTCTCCCTCTGCCTGTGTCTCTGCCTCTCTCTCTCTCTCTCTCTGTGACTATCATAAATAAATAAAAAAAAAAAACTAAAAAAAATTTATTCATGAAAGACACACACACACAGAGGCAGAGACACAGGCAGAGGGAGAAGCAGACTCCATGCAGGGAGCTCGACCCAGGACTTGATTAAAGTGTCTCTTCTCCTCTTAAAGTGTCACAGAATTTAGAGCCATGTTTTCAGTGTCACTAGTGAAACAACCAAAAGAGCCAATCATGGAAGATTACAGTTACATGTCGACTGGCTAGTTTGGAAACTAGAAGAAAGTAGTTTTTGTATTGGCTAATGATGGCTATAAAGTCTGTTGATCAATTTGAGAAAAGCAAAAGGAAACATGTAACAGAAAATTAAAACAAAAAAGAAAGAGGACAAGGGCCATGAATAACAGAAGCATCACCAAGTTTAGAAACTTGTGGCTATGAGCTTCCCTCAGTGTAGAGGATCTGATCCTGGGGCCCAGTCAAGGGTTTGTGGGCTCTCTGACACTTTTACTGAAGGCAGTTTTTTTTTTAACATTTTTAAAATTTATTTATTCATAGAGACACAGAATGAGAGAGAGGCAGAGACACAGGCAGAGGGAGAAGCAGGCTCCGTGCAGGAAGCCCGATGTGGAACTCGATCCCGGGTCCCCGGGATCACACCCTGGACTGAAGGCGGCGCTAAACCGCTGAGCCACCAGGGCTGCCCTACTGAAGGCAGTTTTAAGAGTGTGTGCACATGTACCTTCTTCTGGAGAGGCCATCATAGGGGCCGAATCCCCAGAGGAGGCCAGAGCCAGGTTGAACATTTAGCCAGCAGCAGAAGGGTGGGTTTTAGCCCTTGCTTAGCACCTTTGCTGCAGGCTGATGGGATAACCTCTGGGTGCCACCTGCTGCTGCCACATGGAAACAGGAATGGTGCTATGTCATGCGAGCATCCATCTGTGAGATGATTAGGATGTGTATGCTTTACTTTGGGCTTAGTACTAAAAAGCTACTAGCCACACGTTGTATTGAACATAATTTTTTTGTTTTGTTTTGTTTTTAAGCACAAAGATTCTGTGGTTCCTTACCTTCTTCGACTGCTTAAAGGTCTTCCAAAAGTGTATTGGGTAGAAGAAAGCACAGCTCGGAAAGGCAGAGGTAATTTTGTACGTTTTCCCTGAATTCAGGGAAGAGCATGCATGCGCAGTCTGTAGGATCAAGTGTTTAATCATATTAATGTGTCAGTACAATGTTTCGAGTTTGTTCCACCCTTGGCTTTGAGATAGCTGTCTGCCTGTGGTAGCGTGGGCTGTGCTTACTCATTGTTGTGTAGAGCCTTTGGCTGAGGGGGGTGTGAGGGCCAGGCTGAGAAAACTGACTTTGCATTGCACTTTGGGAGTGAGCAGGAACTTGGAGACCTTTAGGAACCTTTTCTCATGTCTTTTTGCCAGAATTGGGTCCCTTGCCCATCCCTGAGCCCTTAGATGAATAGGCTTACTCCTGGAGTGAATCCAGTTCTCCAAATTGTATTGCTGCTGCTGAAAAAGGAAGGGTTAGATGAATGTCCAAGACTTGAACACCATGTTCACTATAAATAGTTTATCATTTTGTTGCTGTTGTTGAGTTTTAATTAAATTTTGTGCCTTTAAAAATGATATGTAAGTCCACTATGTGCCAGGCATTGTGCTAATAAGCGCTTGTAAAACTAATGTTCTCATATATTGATTAACCCAAGACTCCAGTATCTGTTTGGAACTTATTCAGAGATCATTAGAGCTTTAGAGATCAGGACCCTGAAAACCAAAGTTTTCTTGTAATCTCCCTCTGTGAGGCCTGAGGCCCACTTTCAGACATAGCAGCAGGTTGGTGCCTATAGAGAAGGCCCTTGTCATTTTCATTGGTGGCATGACCCTAATTTGTTTAGTGGGCTCAGCTTGCTAAAGATGGGTTTTGCTGTTCTCATGCTGTTCTCTTGTCCTTTGGGTTTCATCATTTCTGGTAACCTACTGTGGCTAAAACTGGCAGACCCCAAATTATGCATGTATCCTGGAATTTAAAGGACTATAATTTTTTTATTGAAATGTAGCTGGCACACAATATTATATTAGTTCCAGACATAACATAGCGATTGGAAGTTTATACACCTTACAAAATGATCATAACAATAAATCTAGCTACTGTCTGTCAGTCTGTCACCAATATTCCCTATGTTGTGCATTCTGTCCCTATGCCTTCTTTGTAGAACTGGAAATTTGTACCTTTTAATCCCCTTTCCCTATTTTGCCCATCCTCCCACCCTAAAGGACTACAGATGAAATAGAAAGCATTGCTAAAAAGTCAAACATTTCTGACCACCACTTAATTTGGGGAGAAGTAGAGTATCAGTAGATTGATTCTGTTTTCTTTTCTTTCAAAACAAGTATCACTTCTATGTACTGTGGACTCCTCATCGGGGTGAAAGTTTTAGCACTATTTGAAACATTGTTAGAGATAAATAAATTTCCACTTATCTGGTAACATGTCATTCTTTTATTTTTTTATTAAGGCAGTATGATTTATGCTTTTTAAACTCTAGAGGATTAGTTCTCAAAGTCCATCCAGGACCAACAGCATCAGTGTCACCAGGCAACTTGTCAGAAATGCAGATTCTTGGTTCCCACATCAGAGCTTCTGAATTAGAACTCTAGGGCTAGGAAAAGCTGGCAGTCTGCATTTTAACAAGCCTCCAGGTGATTCTGATCACACTCAAGTTTACGAAGGACCTAGAGCTGCATTTTAAAATGATAGGTACAGATGTAAACATGTAACAATCTTCTGCCATGTACTATGAATAGATCATAAAACAGTGGATAGGTCTCTATTCTTGGTTAAATATTCAACATTCAAAATTGATTAAATATTCAATAGCGATGGGACTTACACAGCAGCGATTCTGACATTTTTAAAGTGCACACCATAGAAGCTTTGGTCTTTTAGGTTCAGTGATCCCTTCCCAACCTTGAAGCTATGCTCCTAAGAACCTCCCTATGAGGAGATTGGTAGTGGAAGGGCTTAAAAACCTATTAGGAATAGAGCAGCAAATCTTTGGAAGTTCTTATTAGGGTTTTCTCCGTTTGTCAAAATAAAGCAAAAAGAAATATAAATATTTAATTTAAAGTAGTAATTGGTATTTGACAGTTAGCCTCCATGTACCATCTCTTCTACTGTATTAGGATTGGCTTCTCACCCTGGGTAGAAATTTAGATCAGAAATAAAAAAATAGAGTCTGTCATGTGGGGAGAGACTATAATCTCAAACTATAAATTGGCTCAGAAACATTTAAGTTTATTGAACCAAAACATTTTATTAAAAGAAAAGTTAGGTGTATTTCTTAGGAAACCTGTTGGGCCCATATCTCTTCTTTGGAGGTTCGCTTCATTTATAACAGCCATCCCTGTAGACTCGTCCCTTGGCAGGCCCTGTGAGAGAGGGGACTTAGTGAATCAGGTGGCCCAGAGGTGTGGCCCTGTGTCTCAGTGGTAATGATCTGACTTGTGTCTGTGTGCCTTCCAGCCACCCTTCCAGTTGCAGAGAGCTTCAGCTTCTGCTTGGTCACTTTGCTGTCTGATGTGGCTTATAGGGACCCCTCACTTAGGGATGAGGTAAGTGTGTGGTGAACTGGAGTGCATTTCTCTGCAATCAAAAAGAGTCCCAAAGTAACGAAAAGAGTAAACAAATTTTGAAGTGATTGGGTTGTTTTGGTTGATTTTTTTTTTTTGTACAAACATACCTAAGAAATGTTCAGTACTTACTTATAGTACTTTCCAGGTTATCCAGTAACCTCTTGACTCTTGTCTCATCCAGCTTTCCCCATAGCCCTGTGAGGTAAGCAGCAAAAAGCAGATGCAGCTCACTTTCCTGACTCTCCATTGGGGATTTTTTTTTTAAGATTTTATTTATTTATTAATGAGAGATACAGAGAGAGAGGCAGAGACACAGGCAGAGAGAGGCAGAGAGAGAGAAGCAGGCTCCATGCAGGGAGCCTGACATGGGACTTGATCCTGGTTCTCCAGGATCATGCCCTGGGTGGAAGGCAGGCGCCAGACTGCTGAGCCACCCAGGCATCACTCCACTGGGGATTGAAGTCATTCATAGAAGGGAATTAAGTAGGTTGAAAGGTAGTTGAAATTACACCCAGATTTTAAGTGCCCAGATTTTTTTAGTTTTAGTTTATTTTGTTGAAATGTTACGTAAATGCTTCTGTACTCTTTTCCTCTTTAAACAAAGAATACAGTCATAACCTCAACTTTTTCTTAATCACATGTTTTATTTTGAAAATCAGTTTGTATATGCCGCTATCCTCAGGTCCTGCCAAGGAAGGCATGGTTGCCTGTCTATATGTTAAACATTCCCAGCTAGCTGTGCTTTTTGAATTCTTGTATCTGTTTTTTAATTTTTAAAATCTCTCTCCTTAACCAAACTATAAATTCTGCTGTCAGTATTTCTGCCATTAACAGTCTTTTCCATCCTTCTTTCTTAGTTTAGTTTCTTTATTTGAAGGTTGGCCAAAGAGATAACTAGATATATTAGAATTGTATATCATTATTTCACAAGTTAGCAGGCTATAAGTTAAGGGCTCTTCTATAAAATTTATCAAAACGTCAGTACTAAAGATGATGGCCTAACTTTAATACACAATGGAGAAAGTCTCGCTTTTCAAGTCTTCATATGTTATTCAGCATCATTTAACATTAGCAAAATGTCAGAAATTTGCCTTGATTAGGAAGATGTCATAGGAGGCCAGTTTTATTCTCTTCTCTTTGCCTGGGGTTTCCAAGACTGGTAGTGAGGGAAAATAAGGTAGATGTAGTCTAGTTGATCTTCATCAAAGCATTAGACAAACACCCCTCGTGACATCCTGGATCTAGAATATGGGCCGAGGACCAAAATAATTTAGAAATTTTGTGGAGCTGCCTGAAGGACCACCCCAGAGGGTGACAGGCGTGCCAGCCCAGCAGAAGCCTCCCTTAGTCTATCCCCCTACCATTGAAGCAAAAGGAGCCAGGGCCATAAATGAAGATTCAGAAAGCAAGTTGGTTTTGTTTTTAGATGACACAACACTGGGAATCAGAGGCCAGTATGATGAACTAAAGTTAAGCCCCTGAGCTTTGGTAGGCAAAAGCTACCTGTCAATGACAGGCAAAAAATACCAGCAGCATCAGTGGAGGCATAAAAAAGATTCAAGTATTTTTTGTATCGGTAAGCTCATTGAGCCAGCAGAGTGAAGTGGCTGCTGATAAGCTGATGTCATGTACATGGAAGTCTAGAATCTGTTTTGAGTGTGGTGATTACTTAGGATGGTTTCCAACATCCCTGGAATATTAATGTATTTTCCTGAGCCGCACAATTCGAGACTGTTTATGAAACATGGGACTACTGTGAAATCAGAAGCAGGCACTCAGCGTCATAAAGGACGTGTAAACCTAAGGAATAGATTAAAACAACTGGGGATATTTGCCATGAAAAGAGCTTTGGGGGCCTAATACCCGTTTCTAGAATATGGAGAAAGGAGTGGCTCCAAGAGCCAGGGGTCACAAGCTCCAGAGGTCAATATTGGCCAGAGTTAGGAGGCACTCTGGACCAACCCAGGAGGGCTGGTTTCTGTCCCTGGAAGTTCAGCCAATTGGCCATTTGGCACAGCTGTCAAGCTATCATTTGAGGACTTATGTATCAGATGTGGGTTTGGACAAGATAATGTCTAAAGCTCCTTCTAATTCTGAATGAATTTCGTGATACTTCTCTGATTTTGTTTATAAGTTTATCTTTTCTGTTTCCTTGGCTATTACAGATTTTAGAAGCACTTTTGCAGGTTTTGCATGTCCTTTTGGGAATGTGCCAGGCCTTGGAGATTCAAGAAAAAGGTACAATTATAGATCTAAGGCTTTTTTTTTTCCTCCTTAATGGCTTTGTGAATACTTTTTTCCCTTGCTTTTCCCAGACTTCTTTTTTGTGCTTCACTATTTGTGTACTGGATGGGTGAAACCTTCCTACATTAGTTTGCCTTCATTGCGTGTTAGTTAAGCAGCCACAAGGGGGTCATGACCACAGGACAGCTCTGCCTACTACCTGAATGCCAGATGACCTACTACCACATGACCACAGGACAGCTCTGCCTACTACCTGAATGCCAGATGACCTCACCCTTTCTGGGCCTCAGTTTCTTTACCTATAATATGCTTGACTGCTCTAGTGTACAGCTACCAACTTAATCCCAGGAGGAAGAATTATATTGTTTAAGTATAGTAGAGTTGCCTGATAACAGGATTTTCCTGTGTTACTGATTTGGGTATACTATGCATAGATTGAGACCTCCCAAAGAGAACAGCTGTGTACAACAGGGATGTAGTCCAAAGTTGTGGTTCATGTCAGCCCTTGGGGCTGACCTATTGATGTGACTTGTTCTGACCCCTCATATTTGCTAGGGGGTAGGTTATGAGATGTCAACCAGTATTACAAGCTGGTGCATCACAGCTCTCTCTCAGGGAACGTTCTGGTATCGGAACATTTTTACTTTGTCTTCTAGAATACCTTTGCAAATACGCGATCCCGTGCCTGATAGGAATCTCACGAGCCTTTGGCCGTTACAGCAACACAGAAGAGTCTCTCCTTTCAAAACTGTTCCCCAAAGTCCCTCCTCATTCCCTCCGAGTCCCTGAGGAGCTTGAAGGTGTACGGAGGCGATCCTTCAATGATTTCCGCTCCATCCTCCCCAGCAATCTGCTGACGGTGTGTCAGGAGGGCACCCTGAAGAGGAAGACCAGCAGCGTGTCTAGCATCTCTCAGGTGGGGTTTCAAGCCTGGGCCACAGGCAGAGAGGTCAGGTCTTGTTAAGTGTTCACTCAAAGAAAATCCCACTGGTGTCCTGTTCAAGGAAACTCACGAAACAGAAAAGGTTCTCACTGAAATTCTCTGTAATACAAAGGCTTGCTTTGGCATTTTGAGATTTATAAGTGATTTCATCTCCTAGTCTGAAGTATTTATTTTGTAGCAGTTGGGTGCAAAGCTCTATTCTGAGTGGGAGATAGTTGATGCCCTTAAGTATAAGTTGACTCATTGAGACAAGCTAAAGACACCAAATGCTAAGAATAATTCACCTCAGTAATGAAGCGTAAAATATATAGCTAGACATGAAGAATTTAGGGATATGGTATACAGTAGAGAACACTTAGCTAAGGTGGGCTTCAGGGAGGAGGTAAGGCACAAACCAGGACTAGAGGTACACACGTTGGGCTGACAGAGAGAATCTTGTCTTTTTTTCTTTTTTTAAAAGATTTTATTTGTTCATGAGAGACACAGAGAAAGAGAGAGAGGCAGAGACACAGGCAGAGGGAGAAGCAGGCTCCATGCAAGGAGCCTGACATGGGACTCGATTCTAGGTCCCCAGGATCATGCCCTGGGCTGAATGTGGCGCTGAGCTACCGGGGCTGCCTGAGAATCTTGTCTAAGGCAAAACTGACTGAAGTTTAACTGGCCTTTTCTAATCTGTAAGGTGGTTTTGTGTTTCAGGTCAGCCCTGAACGTGGAATGCCCCCTCCCAGTTCCCCTGGAGGATCTGCTTTTCACTACTTTGAAGGTGGGCTTCACCTTTCTGACAGGAATATTGACCTGGTACTTGGAGAGCAGGTGTTTTACATCACTGTGACTTCTTGTTTTGTAAAAAAAAAAAAATTAAAAAAAAAAACTATTAATAACACTCTTCTCATGCATTTAGAGAGACAAGCTTTTAGAAAGCTTTTATTTATTTATTTATAGAAAGCATTTATTTTCTATTTCTGTTTAAACTTCTTAAAATTTAATTTTAAAATATTTCAAATGTGGAGAAAAGTACAGAAAATAATATACAGATCCTCATGTACCTATTATCAGGATTTTAATGAATTAACCTATGAAAGCACTGGTTTTCAGTGAAAGTAATAATGGTGGGCTGGCTCTTTTTTGTCTTAAAGTCATTAGGTATTTAAATAATTTTTTTTTAGATTTTTATTTATTTATTCATGAGAGACAGAGAGAGAGGCAGAGACACAGGCAGAGGGAGAAGTAGGCTTCCCACGGTGTGCCTGATGTGGCAAAAGGCAGACGCTGAGCAAAAGGCAGACGCTTAACCACTGATCCACCCAGGTGTCCCATAAATAATATTTTTTAAAAACATAATAATGATATGAGTAGTACTCTTTTTTTTTAAAAGATTTTATTTATTCATGAAAGACACAGAAAGAGGCAGGGACACAGGCAGAGGGAGAAACAGGCTCCTTACGGGGAGCCTGATGTGGGACTTTATACTGGGACCCCAGGATCATGACCTGAGCCAAAGGCAGATGCTCAACCACTGAGCCACCCACGTGCCTTTGTAAGAATGTTTTTAAAGAGTTATTTCTTAAAAGCACAAATCATTTCTACCTTAAAAACTTTAAATGACTCCTTCCCTGTATGAATCCCAAATCTTAGATCCTTGACTCTGCCGTTCTTGTCTTCTGCCTGTATCTCTGCCCCCCATGCTGACTCTGCCACACAGGGCTTAATTCCTATTTCATAGCATCTATCTGGGAGATGCCCTCTAACCACAAACCTATCTTCTTTTTAATTTTTATTATTTAAAAAAATAAATTTGTATATATTTTAGGTATACAACACAAAGATTTGATATATGTATATGTATGTATGTGGTGGTGGTGAAATGATGACTCCAATCACATCCTTTTCCTTATGGTTACTTTTTTTTTTTTTTTTTTAATGCATGGATAGCACCTGAAATGTACCCTTTTAGCAACTTTCCAGTATTTGATGCCATATTATTAACTATCGTCATCATGCTATACATTAGATCTCTAGACTTATTCATCTTACTTAACTACGACTTTATACCCTTTGACCAACATCTGCCCATTTCCCCCATCTCCTTGCTCTCTGGTGACAATTGCTCACCTCTCTGGTCCCACGTATTCGACTTTTTTTAAGTGTCCACATACAGGTGAGATCATGGACTTTATTTTTTGTCCATGTCTGGCTTATTTCACTTACCACAATGTCCTCTAGGTTCATCCATGTTATAACAAATAGCAAAATCTCCTTTCGTAAGGCAAATATTTCATTATGTGTGTATGTATGTATCTAGCACTTATGAATAGGAAAAAATAAATACGTGCAGCCTGGGTGGCTCAGCGGTTTAGCACCACCTTCGGCCCAGGGCCTGATCCTGGAGACCTGGGATCGAGTCCCACGTCGGGCTCCCTGCATGGAGCCTGCTTCTCCCTCTGCCTGTGTCTCTGCCTCTCTCTCTCTCTCTCTGTCTCTCATGAATAAATAAATAAAATCTTTAAAAGGAATAGATAAATACATTTATTTGTGTAAGTATGTATATTTACACACATTTGACACATACACACACTCCTTACCTTCTTCCCTACCTACTTGCTTTAAACCAGCTTTGTTCTCACTCTTTCCTCATTCATTCCTTCCTTCAGTGGTCATTTATGATGTTGGCCTCCAGTGTCTCAACTGCTCTCAATATTATTGACTATTCTCTGTTGTATGTTGCCTATTTGTTCTCATGGGATCCATTTCCCTTTAGTTAGGTCAACAGAGCATCACTAGCATCATAGAACTACACACAGCTTTGACACAATCAAGACTAAATTCAGTTCTCTGCTTTTTCTGTGCCGCAGGGCTTCAGAAAGTAATAAAATTCTTTTTTTTTTTTTTTAAGATTTTTATTTATTTATTCACGAGAGACACACACACAGAGAGAGAGAGAGAGAGAGGCAGAGACACAGGCAGAGGCAGAAGTAGGCTCCATGCAGGGAGCCTGACGTGGGACTTGATCCTGGGTCTCCAGGATCACGCCCTGGGCTGCAGGCGGTGCTAAACCGCTGAGCCACCGGGGGTGCCCTATTATTTGTTTTTTAATGGATTGTTAATTATCACTATTTAATAGAGAAATATTACAAACTTATTTTCTAGTCATAGTCTCCTATCATAGATTTCTAATAATGGATTTTCAAGTAATTATAGGCTTTGGGGCTCATATTTATTCAGAAGTGTTGGGTGATTGACTTTATTTTTGTTCTGATTTTGAAACATCTAATAATGTGCATTTTCTGTTTTGGTGGGAAAATATCTTGGAATCCTGTGGACCTGAAACTTTTACATCTGTCCACCTTTAAAATTATGTAATACTTTTTTTCTTCCCACATTGTTAGACTGTGTTGAAGATACTAGGACATGATTATATCTGAACTTTGATGTGAAATGCTCCCATGAGAGGCATCACTCTCCAAGGATTTGAAATCCAGCCTTGTTCGTTAAAAAACATAGAATTGGAGTATAAACAAAGCAAAATCTATGCCTTTGTTAGTTATTGAGGGAATCAGCTTGAGGAAGTATCCTGGTCGTGTATGACTGTAGCTGACTTTCTGGTTTTTTCCCTGCCAGTCTCTTACTTACCTGATGGGAGTGCCCTGGAGCCCGATTACTACTTCTCCACCATAAGTTCCAGCTTCTCAGTTTCTCCTCTTTTCAATGGCATCACCTATAAGGAGTTCAATATTCCACTAGAAATGCTCCGAGAACTCTTAAACTTGGTAAGGAAAGCATTGGTGGCTAAATAAGCCCTGTGTTACTTCAGTCAGTAAAATTGATATTGGTATAAACATTTTTTTTTTTTTTAAGAGAGTGGTGAGTGGTTGGGGAGGACCAGAGGGAGAGAGGGCACCTTTTTATATTTATTTATTTATTTATTTATTTATTTATTTATTTATTTATTTTTGAGGGCATCTTTTTAAAGATTTATTTTATTTTAAAGAGGGAGAGTGAGAGACAGAGTAAATCAGCACAAGTGGGAGGGGCAGAGGGAGAAGGAGAAGGAATCTCAAGGGACTCTGCGCTAAGCATAGAGCCCAACATGGGGCTCAGTCTCACAAGCCTGAGATCGAGATCTGAGCCAAATCAAGAGTCAGATGCTTAACCAACTGAGCCACCCAGGCACCCAAGCCTGGTTTTGGTTCTTTTTTTCCGAAAGAAAAACTAGGAGTTTTTTAGTATTTCAGAATATAACTTAGAACTCATAAATTTTCAATGGAAGAAGGAAAGAGAGTAACATTCTTGGAGTTGTTTGTTGCAATGTTTTTGTTGAATCCTTATAGCACTTGTGGGAGAGGCAGCCATTCATCCCCATTTTGGAGGTAGGGCAATCAGTGCCAAATACATTAAGAATCCATCAACAAAGAGTAGGCCTGGGGCTCAGCCCAGGGAATCTGACCCCAAGTCTAGTTCCTATTGCACCTGTCTTCTTCTCATGGGCTGATATTTTTAGATCAATACAAAAATAAATTTTTCATATTTGGGTACCTTGAGATGACCTCTGATGTGACGCCAGAGAAGACATTGGTGCCATTGTCCCAGTCCTGAAATAGATGGATCTTTGATCCAGGGACTCTGAAGGTGTTATGATTGAGGTGAATTCCTCTGAGACAGATTCAAGTGGATAGATTAAAGACATTATCAGGGATAGACTCTAAAAATAAGACTTTTTTGTTTGGAAAGAATGAGAGGTTCTCCCTCAGTGTAGAATGTGAATAGGAATCACTCAAAGAGGATGGCTTTGGGCTGAAGATGTATGAAGACATTAAAGCAGGTGTGCCTGGGTCGCTCAGTCAGTTGAAGTCTCAACCCTTGATCTCAGCTCAGGTCTTGATCTCAGGCTCGTGAGTTGAAGCCCCAACTTGGGGTCCATACTAGGCATGGAGCCTACTTTAAAAAAAAAAAGACATTAAAACATTGCCAATAATTGATTAGATTAGAGCCATGATGAATTACTAAATAGCCTACAATGTTTTTGAAGTTGCCCTCAAGGAGGAAAACTCTCCCTAAACTGCTCCTCCCTGTTAGTGTCCCAGACAGAACACTGGCCTGGGTGGCCTTCTCAGATGGTCAGGTGGCTCTTCCTCCTATCATGTCAGAAATCCCAATTGAAGGCTGCATGTTTCATACTCTTTGTAGAGACAGTTATTTTTTCCAGTATATTTTAACTTCTCAAGGTTAGCTTTTCTTCCAGGCAATTTTTCATTTCTTCTCCTGGCTTGTTGTTTATCATTGACTATATGTTTTGAAAGTCAGTTTCTTTTTTCTTTCCTTTTTTTTTTTTTTTTTTTTTTTTTTATGAAAGTCAGTTTCTTAAAGTACTATAGTTAGGATGGCAGGCGGTTTTATCAGGAGGTTCTGCAATTGACAGAACAATTCATTCCTCTACTAAATGCTATTACAGAGAAAGGGTGGAAGTAGGTGCTTCTGTTAGAAATTTAGGACGTATGCTGCATTCTGAGTACTTAGGCAGGTTCTGAAGAGCTGGTGCACCAGGCCTGCAGAAGGAAGAGGAGTCATCAGGGTCGAGGACTGGCTGTGAAGGTGTCCTTGATGTCTGGGAGGAGGTTTGGGTGAATTGTCAGTGATGTCTGGAATCAGAACACTTTCGCATCCTTTCAATGGAAATCTAATGTCAGCAAGTTTGAGGGAGTTGGTTCCTTTCCAGTTTTTAGGTTATTCCAATCAAGGGTAGGAAAGCAAATTCCAAGTGATGGCAGAATTAAGGACATTTTTTTGTGTTATAGTTTGATGTGGAGCCATAATAAGTATATTTTGTTGGCCTACCATTTCCATCGTGTTTTTCATCACATGAGGTTGTTTGTTATGTGTTTTTTATCTGTCAACACAATTTGTTCTTTATTAGAAGGAGCTTGCATTCCTGTCTCTTACTGTGTTCATCAGTGGCCTCATGAGATCTTGTTTCCCTCATAGGTGAAGAAGATTGTTGAGGAGCCTGTTCTCAAATCCTTGGATGCAGTCGTAGCCAGCGTGATAGAGGTATAGCCCTTTGGGGCACCATCCTATCAGCCTGATGTGAGCATGTGCATGGAGAGAACAGGAAGAGTTTGTACATGGGGGCTGGAATGACAGGGTCATCAGTGAATTTTCAGCCTGGTCACCATAGTAACCACACAGCTGCCAGCTGAGAGCTTGTTCTGTGGTGGCTTTTTTAAATCGATCACCTCACAATGGTTTGATGGCTGCTTGGCTTGGCTGTCTTTCTCTTCCTCTGATTCCTGTAAGACTTACTAAAGATGGTGAGTTTTCTGTGAGAGGAAGGTGGTTCTTCCCATTAGAACAACACATGGAGAAATCAGTTTGGAAGATGCAGGTGGTGGCCCCCCACAGGCAACTCTGGACAGTCTGAGTGTTTTATTTTCTTTGCCTGATGCTTAAGAGACAGAGGAGAGTAATTCAGGTGTTCCAAGTGGGGAATCATGATAAATGGTCATTCCACTCTCTCTAACGCTCCATCGGGAATATAATACTCAGCAGGCCTCACCCTAGAAGCCAAAGGGAGGTCCAGAGAGTTTCCGTGGTGTGGTCACGTGCCTCTCCTCCCTCACAGGCCAACCCTAATGCTGATCTCTACTACACTACATTCAGCGACCCTCTGTATGTGGCCATGTTCAAGATGCTGCGTGACACTCTGTACTACATGAAAGGTAAGGATAGTTTGTGCCTGCTGTGACTGCGGTGATACTGGGTTCCAGGCCACTGCTGCAAGTCTGCTTCCTTTCTGCCGGGACCACTTAAAAACACGCAAGTAACATGGTCCCATTACTAAAATTTGGGGAGGAAAGCAAATAAGAAAAAAAAATCTGCCCATGATTCTGGACACCTAATACTATCAATGATGGCTCCTTTGGTGGGTTTATTTCCTTAGGAGCTTTTGTGACAGGGCTGTGTTATTTTGTCCAGATCACCCGATTGTGTATATAATTTAGCATTCTATTTTTTTTTTAATTTAAAAAAACATTCTAAAAAAATAAAAATAAAAATAAAAAAACATTCTATTTTAGACATTTCAGAAAGTTTTTTTTTTTTTTTTATGATAGTCACAGAGAGAGAGAGAGAGAGAGAGAGAGGCAGAGACACAGGTGGAGGGAGAAGCAGGCTCCATGCACCGGGAGCCTGATGTGGGATTCGATCCCGGGTCTCCAGGATCGCGCCCTGGGCCAAAGGCAGGCGCCAAACCGCTGCGCCACCCAGGGATCCCGACATTTCAAAAAGTTTAAGAAAATAAGGCGCTGATCTTTTAACTCAGAAAATAGCTTAGTAGTCTAGCACATGCACACACACAAATTTAGCCTTTCCTTCCATTTTCCCTTTTGTGCATTTTTAAAACATGTTTCGTGCATTATGTTACAGAATGTTCTCCATCAACATAAGTTTTGATGACAGTGTAGTGTTTTGTCAAGCAGATGTACTGAATCTAGTTAGCTGTTTTCCTAATTCAGCTCCAGGGGCTCCTGGGAATCTAAGTCTGGCTGGTGACCCAGCAAGTGTTGGATTCCTAGTCTGGCTGGTGCCCCAGCAAGTGTTGGATTCACAAAGGAGGGTGGAAGGGACAGCCCTGCCCAGCCTGACCTTCAGGGGCCCCAGGCTTCTTTCCCTACCTGAGCCACATGTGGCTCTTCTGACTTGTGCCCCTGACAGGGATTCTCCTGATTTTTCCAGACCCCAAATATGAGAGTTTGAAGAAGCTACGGACTCTGGGTGCCCCATAGGTACAGCCCTGTAGCCAAGGAATTCTCTTCTTTAGGCTACAACCAGTTTTCCCTTTAGCTGGCAACCAACAACCTTTACATTAAAAAAAAAAAAAGGGGGATCCCTGGGTGGCGCAGTGGTTTGGCGCCTGCCTTTGGCCTAGGGCGCGATCCTGGAGACCCGGGAATCCCACGTCAGGCTCCCGGTGCATGGAGCCTGCTTCTCCCTCTGCCTGTATCTCTGCCTCTCTCTCTCTCTCTGTGTGACTATCATAAATAAATAAAAATTAAAAAAAAATTAAAAAAAAATCACTAAAGTATTTCTCCTTATTGGTTGGACCAGTTCCAGCAATGGTACATCCCAGTTTCTGTGCTTCATACATTCAGGTTTTAGTTTATGGACTGCTTAAAACACAGCATGGCTCTCACTTCCCTGGGAAATGGTTATTTCCCCTGAGTGTCCGGTGGCGTATGTGCTGACAGCCAGCATAACCTATCCAAATTCTTCCTGGTGGGCACTCTTTTTTTTTGAGAGAGAGAGAGAATGCGTGTTTGAGTGGGGAGGGGAGGGGCAAAGGGGGAGAGAGAGAGTCTTAAGCAGGGGCTCAATCTCAGGACCCTGAGATCATGACCTGAGCCAAGATCAAGAGTCAGATGCTTAACCAGCTGAGCCACCCAGATGCTCCTGCAGCAGGCATATTAAAACCAAAGGAGCCAGCATCAGACCCAATCCTCTTGGGTTTCTGTTAGAGTGAAAGAAACCATAGAGCTGTTGCCTGACTTTTAGTGGTTTTGTTTCCACCTGTAATGCCTGCTGTCTTTCCTACAGACCTCCCAACCTCCTTTGTGAAGGAGATCCATGATTTTGTGCTGGAGCAGTTCAACACCAGCCAGGGGGAGCTTCAGAAGATTCTGCATGATGCAGACCGGATCCACAATGAGCTGAGCCCCCTCAAGCTGCGCTGTCAGGCAAATGCTGCCTGTGTGGACCTCATGGTTTGGGCTGTGAAGGACGAGCAGGGTGAGCATTAGGCCCTACTGTGCCCTAAGTGTCTGGTATCCTGTCCTGAGGTTGAGGAAACTGGACATGGGAGGAGGTTATAGTCAAAGCCACAGGGCCTGTGTGTTCTTTCCACTGCTTCTTGATGGTTCTTTAGGCACTTAGGTGGAAAAGTAGGAGCTCCATGCTGGAGGAAAAGGTGCTTGTCTAGGGTGAACAGCAGAATGGGAAGCATGTAGCAGACTGTGGATGAGAGGCTCAGGGCCAGGAGAGAGGAGAAAGCAGTCACACACTGCGTAGAATGGTATTTTCACAACAGCAGAAATGGAGAAGATAGGAAGTTTCAGTTAAGGATGCCTGCCTATAAATACTTTCTGGTATAACCAACCACCCATGATTAATAAAGCCTGCAAAAAGTAGGCCTCTGGGCATTTAATTTTATGATTAATTGGTGAACAATATTTTATAAATATTGGCCTTCACTAATTGTCCATACCCTCCTCTCATTTTGAATTTAGGTGCAGAGAATCTTTGCATCAAGCTCTCTGAGAAGCTGCAATCTAAGACATCCAGCAAAGTCATCATTGCTCATTTGCCCTTGCTTATCTGCTGTCTGCAGGTCAGTCCCACTGACACTGGCAAGGCTTTGAGCCCATCCACCAGGGCAGTCTTCTTGTTTTATCATTAGGCCCTGGTTGGCATGCCAGGGGCAATCTGACCGGTTGTCTTTAGGAACTTGAGCTAGAGCTTGTTGTGGACACAGTTCAACAATGAGTGGGGGGCTACTGCTGACAGTGAGCCAGGGATTTCTGTGATTTCCAGGTCCAGCTGAGTCCCCCTTTGTGGAGAGGCCTCCCTGTGTCTAGAGGCCATTCTCAAGGCCTCAGGCAAAAGTGCTGAGGACACTTGATATCTACAGTCTCTGATCTCAGAGACTCTTGCCAAGATACCAATCCCAGTAACCATATCTGCCCTTGTTCAAAAATCATGTTGTTTACCCTTTCTCCTCTAACTTTGCTTCCAAAAGAAATGGACATGCTTTAGCAATATTTCTCCCAATAGGCTGAACAGAGTCTCTACCACCCTCCTTTCCTGTCTTTTTCTGCCCCATGAGCAAAGTAGCCCTGAGAGTTTTGACCTTGGAAGTTTCTGGTCACACTCATGTATCTGAAAGGTTGTGAGTCTTACTGCTGTAAGACAGCCTGCTCAGCTGACTACAACCCTTGTTATGTAACGGGTTGATGGTGTGTTGCAGGGTCTGGGCCGCCTGTGTGAGAGGTTCCCGGTGGTGGTACATTCGGTGACGCCATCTCTTCGGGACTTCCTGGTTGTCCCGTCCCCCGTGCTGGTGAAGCTTTATAAGTGCCACAGTCAGTACCATACAGGTAATGGATGGCTGTACCCAAGGCCACTTCTCCAGCTCCTAAATCCTATGTGCCCCTCAGGCTCCAAGAAAAGGACCACATGACCTTGTATGCGAGCCCACCATGGTTTTATGACTGAGAAGTTGTGGCTGGGCTGTGCACCTTGCCCTGTACTTGGGCTCATTCCTCCTTTATACCTTGCCTCATGGCTTTCTCTACATGACTGCCCTCTGGGCTCCAGTTCTTTCCTTTCTCCGCCTTCCCCTGGCATAAACTCCTGCCACCACTGAGGGGCCTTCTAGTCTCACTTTCTCTTTGTTTTTGGCTCCTGCTATCATGGAGACAATCTAAAGCATGAGTCTGACATATCCTGGACACTGGGCCAGGAGCTCTCCATGCTTGATCTCAGCTAGTCCCTATCCCTGCCTCATGAGTGTATTATGTTTCTATGACAAGGACATGGGGATCCCTGGGTGGCGCAGCGGTTTGGCGCCTGCCTTTGGCCCAGGGCGCGATCCTGGAGACCCGGGATCGAATCCCACATTGGGCTCCAGGTGCATGGAGCCTGCTTCTCCCTCTGCCTATGTCTCTGCCTCTCTCTGTCTGTGACTATCATAAATAAATTAAAAAATTAAAAAAAATAAAAATAAAAAACAAATTATGACAAGGACATGGGCTCAGAGCAAATCTGGTCACCTGTAATCATTAACATTCATCCATACCTGTTTCCTGCTGCGACTCTAATGTTGTATTGCTCATTCAACTTGGTCAGTCCTGTGAAGGTGGGTGCTTATCCTCTCCTTTCAGATGAAGAAACCCAACCTCCAAGCAGGTGACTTTTCACTGGACCCTGGGATAAGGAGGGGTCTCTGTGACTCTAAAGCTCCTATTCTCACATTCACCACCGCCCCCCCTCCCCTTTACTGGTTTTGTGCACATTAGCTAGATAACCCTTAGGGACAGGACCACACCTCATCCTCAGGGCTGGGTACCTGTAGATGTTCATCAGGACTTTCAAACCATTTCTTAAGAAATTGCTATGTGGGATCCCTGGGTGGCGCAGCGGTTTGGCGCCTGCCTTTGGCCCAGGGCGCGATCCTGGAGACCCACGTCGGGCTCCTGGTGCATGGAGCCTGCTTCTCCCTCTGCCTGTGTCTCTGCCTCTCTCTCTCTCTCTCTGTGTGACTATCATAAATAAATAAAAATTTAAAAAAAAAAGAAATTGCTATGTTACCCATTTATCACTTTGCAAACTAAATATTCTTCCTTTTATTTAAATGTGTTTGTTTCATCCTTTCTGTTTTCTGAAATATTTGGTCAAATCATTTTAGAGGATTGTTTTATAAACTAAAAATCATCAGCATATTGTTTTGGTTTTGAATTATGGACATGGGGATAGGAAGTGACAGGCTTAACCGGATACATGCTTGAATTTTTACATTTAGTTGCCGGCAATGATATAAAAATCAGTGTAACCAACGAGCATTCTGAGTCAACCCTGAATGTCATGTCGGGAAAGAAGAGCCAACCCTCCATGTATGAGCAGCTCCGAGACATTGCCATTGACAACATCTGCAGGTGGGAGACTGGCCAGAGGGATGGGTGACCTAGGGAGGAAGGAAACAAGTTTCAGATAAAATCACTAAAAAATGAAAAATGTTTATAGCTTGTTTCTGGGGGCATCTGGGTGGCTCAGCAGGTTAAGGATCTACCTTTGGCTTAGGTCATGATCCCAGGGTTCTGGGATTGAGCCCCACATTGAGCTCCCTGCTCAATGGGGGAGTCTACTTCTCCCTCTGCCCTGCCTCCTGCTCATGCTCTTGTGCTATTTCCCTCTCTCAAATAAATAAATTTTATTTTTAAAAAATTGTTTTCTGATTATTGTAAACCTACACCTAATTTTAAAAGAGAGAGAATTACATATTTTTTTTTTAAGATTTTTTTTTTCTTTATTCATTCATGAGAGACACACACACACACAGAGAGAGAGGCAGAGACACAGGCAGAGGGAAAAGCAGGCTCCATGCAGGGAGCCCGACACGGGACTCGATCCCGGGTCTCCAGGATCAGGCCCTGAGCTAAAGGCGGCACTAAACCACTGAGCCACCCAGGCTGCCCTATTACACATTTTTAAATGATTTTTTAAAAAGATTTATCCATTTATTTCAGTGAGAGAGAGAGAGAAAGAGTGTGTGTGTGTGTGTGTGTGTGTGGGTGTGTACAGGCGGAAGGGGCAAAGGAAGAAGGTGAGAGTCTCAATCAGACTCCATGCTCAGTGCGGAGCCTGACATGGGGCTCGTCGTGGGGCTTGATTTCGTGACCCCAAGATCACTACCGAAGCTAAAATCAAGAGTTAGATCCTTAAATGACTATGCCACCCAAGCACCCCACGTATTTTTTTAATAAAGCTTCTTTTTCTTTTCCTGATCATAAACATAACAAAAAACAGAGAAAATTTATGGAATGTAAAGTAGAAAGAAAAGAACTATCCACCAGCCTACCATCCAGAGTAACAACACATTGTCATATTTTCTCTTTTTTTTCCTTGTAATTTTTAGTGTAAGAGGCCGGTTTTATATGATTGTGTGTCCTTGCTGCCCAGGCTCCTTCCTGCTATGTGGACTCTTGCTTTCCAAACTCAGAAACCAGACATTCTGGTTTATATGAAAATCTCTCCCTCTGAATTCTTAATCCGTACTCTCAGAAGCCCCATTGAGAGAATATAACAGTTCCTCTCTATCAGATGTACACTCTTCTCTGACTCTGGCCTGGGAGCCAAACAGATCCAGAGGGCAAGAGATGCCTTAAAAGATTTTGTGTCCTTAGGGGCTTTTAAAATTACTTTTTAAAATTAAAATGTTTTTCTCCATACTACTAAAACCTTAGTATATCATTTAATATTCCCCCAGCTGTCTTGGGACCATCTATGTTGAATCCGTTACTGTGACTTTTTTTAAGGAATAGTTCTGGAAATTTTAAATTGGAATCAGGGTGAGTTTAACATTCTGAAGGAAACGGTTCTGGTCAAATAATGAAGTTATTTCTGACTGTGATAGTTATCAAGTGGGCAAAATCTGCAATAATTCATTGAATTCATTCTGTGTAATGATTTTCATTTGGATTTGGGGGGGGGGGGGATGCTCGGAGTAGTTCTTTAAACTCTGCAGACTTGACAGACAAAAAGCAAACACAAAACACTCATCTGTTCTGATGCCCAATGCCATGTGGATTTCCTCCTGGCCCAGGTGCCTGAAAGCTGGCCTGACGGTGGACACGGTGATCGTGGAGGCCTTCCTGGCCAGCCTCTCCAACCGGCTCTACATCTCCCAGGAGAGTGACAAGTATGTCCCATCCCTGAGGGGCAGCCAGTTGTTCTCTGCAGGCCTGGGGGTGGGGGGGAGTGGGGGGCACCTGGTATCTCGAATGCCTGTTCTGCTTTCTTGCACAGTGTGGAGTTATGCATCAGGTCCCACAATTTAAGGTGAAACCCACCTTAGAATGTTGATCCTGGACCACTGTTGGGGAGCAGAGAAAGACCTGTGCTTACTGCCTAGAGCCAGGACTTCGTGTTTCTTCTGGTAGTTGAGGGTTCTAGACTGCCACTATCAGGGGACTGCTTCTTCAGAGCCGGTGGTAACCTCGAGGTCAGGGCTATAGCTTCTGGGTTTCGTTTCACAGAGGACTGTTCCCAGGATGCTTCTGTTTCTCCCTCCAACAGGGACGCTCACTTGATTCCCGACCACACCATCCGAGCCTTGGGACACATTGCAGTGGCCCTGAGGGATACCCCCAAGGTCATGGAGCCAATTCTGCAGATCCTGCAACAGAAATTCTGCCAGCCGCCATCCCCTCTGGACGTGCTCATCATCGACCAGCTAGGCTGCCTGGTTATCACCGGAAACGTAAGGCGGACCTGCCATGAAAGCCACTACCCCCTGCATGCTTTGTTACTTGGACTCTCAGGAATGCAAAAATAGATTAAATTTACCCTGCAGATGAGTAAAATGCTCTCAACTGTCTTGATATCGGCCAGGGAGATTTTTTCCGAGTAAAAGAGAATAGCGCGATAGCTCTATAAGAACTAGCAAAAGGAGGGTTTTTTTTTGTTTTTGTTTTTGTTTTTTTTTCAAAAGGAGGTTTAAACTCATTTTTTGGCCGATGTTCATAATATGTAATAGGATTTAAGTTGAAACCATTTCCCTTTTAGCTATTGCGGTTTGCTTAAAGCTTTAGGAATAGACGCCCTTGATGGTCTTTCAGGCCCTTATGGCCCATATGTGATTCCAGTAGCTTTCGCTCTGAGTGATGGTGGAGAGGCCTTTTCCGCGTTCCAAGGAGGGACTTTCATGGAAAAGTCATGCCATGGTAACCGTGTCCCTCACTCTCTTCCAGCAATACATTTATCAGGAAGTGTGGAATCTCTTCCAGCAGATCAGTGTGAAGGCCAGCTCTGTCGTGTACTCAGCCACTAAAGATTACAAGGATCATGGCTACAGGTAATTCTCTAGGTCTCATTGTCACTCTAGATCCTGATAGTTTTAACTCCTTTTAAAAATGTGAGGCTTGGGGATTTATGATTTAAATAAGCTTTTTTCCTACAAAAGCATTATGTGCTACAAATCAGCACACGCACAGACAGAAAATGAAGATCTCATGCCACTGCCACTGGGAACTGAGCATATCAGTGTCATTACCCCAGACCCCCACTGATTCCAGACAGGCTGAAAGTGTCCACCCAGCTGACCTGTTTTTTTTATGCAATAGCACATCAGCCTTGCCGCTTCCTTCCATGTGCTGCCTTTAATGGCTGCCTAATGTACCATCATATAGCAGCCCGGAGAGTTTTCTAACCAGTGCCTAGCTTAGAGAATAGATAGTTTGCCAGTTTTCCTGCTAATTAGTGCTACATCGAACAACCTGATAGCTGTGTATCTGTGAGCATCTCTGATGCTTTCCTTATGATAGCTTCAGAGAAGTGAGATTTGGAGAGTCAAAGGGAATGGAACTTTCACATGCTCACATGTTTGATATTTGTGTAAAGTCTGGCCAGTTTTCCTGGCAGACTAAAATATGTTTCCTTGCCTACTCTTTGCCCTTACTGTGAATGCCTTCAGGACAGGGACATGTTTTTCCACGTAAGGAGTTTTATAGATGTGGAGTTCCGTAAGAGTTTGACAGATCAAGGGAAGAGGACAGAGGGGCGAGGCAGGGAGGAAGAGATGTTGCCCCTTTGTTGGCATTTCTGTTCTCTCCTCCTGACTTTTACATGCAGGGCTCACTCTGACTCTCCAAGTCACTTTAGTGGGTGGAAGTGTGGCTATGTGACCTTTGAAAATGCTCACTTTCTCTGTGCCTTCATTTCTTCATCCATCATCCATCAAATGAACATCTTATCTCCAGTTGTCTGGGTAATTGAGATCACATATATTGGAAAGCTCTTGATAAATGTAAGCTCTTGGCATTGTCATTTCTTTGCCTTCTTACTGCTTCCATTGTGAGCCCAGGCTACTAGAACACTCTGAGGACTGGTTTAGGGAGGCAGCCAGCTCACCTCCCCTTGGTCCATTCATCTGTCCATCCTGTTCTCTGTGAAGAAACTGACACACAGACCAGAATACCTCTTTCCCTCATTGCTTCCTTGTCCTGAAAGTGACTCCTGTACCTCCTTGACCCTCACACCTTCCCTTCCTTGTCTTTGCTCCTGCTGTTTTCCTTCTGACCCTTGCCTCTGTCTTGCTGCTATATGCAGTACTTGGCCTTCTCCATGCCTACCATTCTTCAACTTCTGACTCTACTTCACTCTTCCATAAAGCCTTTTCTGATACTGCCATCAGAAGTGATTTGTCTTCTTCCTCACCAGTGGAAGCTTTTATTGCCATTCATTTGCCCATAGTTACCTCTCAGGATTTCACATGTCTGTGTAAAGGCATGCCATTTGCTGGAATATTTCTGGGGGCCAGATGGTATGTTCATTGCTTCATGTGGAGTGTTTCATTCTTCCTACACCCTGTGAGGAGGGAATTATATTATTCTTGTTTTATTTAGGAGGAAACTGAGGCTGAAAGATGAGCTGCTTACCTGGGGTCATGCAGCATAGAAGTAGCAGGCTTTGTCTGTCCCCAGCACCTGCAGAAGCCTGGCCAGCCTTGCTGATTTGCTGTGTCTCACTGGGGGGAGCATTGTCAGCTTTGTATCCAAGGCTTACCTGGGGCCAGCACCATCCTGAGGCAGGTTGTCCCAGGGCTACTGAGTGCTTCCTAAGTGTCTAATGTGAGCTAATACTAACATCAGCCCCAAGGTAGAAGCAGTGTAGGGAAGAAGCTGATCATGAGAGCAAAGTTTTGTGGGTGGTAATAGTGAATTAAGGCTACCTATAATTTGAGAGGAAAGCAGACTCCAGCCAGGAATTTAGCTATGTAGTAGGCTTTCAACACTCAGAAGCATCCTAAGATCTTCACAAGTTCCATAGGTGTAGGTTCCCGGAACTGTTTAGGTCAGGAGAGGTTAAAACCATTTCCATAGCAGCTGAATGTTCTTTAGGGGCTTCCATCCCCCTCTGGAGGGCTCCTTTGTTCACAGGAGTTAGCCTGCCTCACCCCTGCAATGCAGGCCCTGTGTTATGGCAGCTGTCATTTCTCTACCCACCAGGCACTGCTCCCTAGCAGTGATCAACGCCCTGGCCAACATCGCAGCCAACATCCAGGATGAGCACCTCGTGGACGAGCTGCTCATGAACCTGCTGGAACTGTTTGTGCAGCTGGGGCTGGAGGGGAAGCGTGCCAGCGAGCGGGCGAGCGAGAAGGGGCCTGCCCTGAAGGTAGGAAGGGAGGAGGGCAGTCATCCTGGGGCATCTGGTAGAGCACAAGAACAAAGGTTCCTTCTCAGGGGTGCTGTCAGGGGTTCGGAGAAGGTGGCTTTCGTGTAGGACCATGTCTGGCTTGAGCAGCTACCTCCCTGGGCCCAGGGTGGTAAGAGACAGCAGCCTCATGCAGATTCCCCCAGACCCTTCTCTTCCTTCTCTCGGCCATCATGAAGCCAGGGAGTGGAGGCTTTCATCAGAACACAGTGACAAAAAAAACCAAAAAAAAACAAAAAAACACAGTGACAACATGAGAAGGGCCAGATCTGACCTAATCTGGGTCATCCAGGGAGACAGGCCCATGAGGACACACAAAATGACAGGTCTCAAGCCCCCAAAGAGACAAATTGGGGAGGTTGAGGCAGGTTAAGCCTCCTACCCCATCATTTCCCTTTGACATGTCATGTTGGTGCCAGTTTCTCCACCTTCATCCTCTTTTGTCTTTTCTTCCCACCTCCCCAGACATTACTATTTACTTATTATGTGCCTAGTCAGGAGTCAGCCCACCTTTTCTGTAAAGGGCCAGATTATACTTGTTTTAGGCTCTGTGGGTCATATTGTCTCTGTTGCAACTACTCAGTTCTGTCCTGCTAGCATAAAGCCAGTTAAAGAATGAGTAGCTATACTCCCGTGAAATTTTATTTCGAAGAACAGGTGGTGGGTCAGATTTGGCCACGGGCCACAATTTCTTAACCCTTGTTCTAAGAGCTGGGATTAGAGAAGTGAATGGACAGACAAGGTGTGTCTGCTCCTACAGACAGCAAAAACAAACAAAAAACAGAGCAGTGTGGAGAGGAGCACTTTAGATCGGGCTGTGTGAAGGCTTAAGGAGCTAAGTAGGAAACTAAGTGTAAAGGAGCCCTCTGTGTGAAAATCTTGGCTAAGGAGGAGTAGCTGGTGTGAAAAGGGGTTCTAGGAGTCTTGGCTCTAATTCATCTTTGCTCTGATGGACCCCTCAACAGTGATCTGGGCAATTTGTAAAATCCCCCAGACTAGTGCACAGCAGGATCATCCTGATACACAATAGAGAGGCACCTTGAGGCATCTGTCATGTCCAGTGAGGCCTTTGGCATGAGAGAGGGCTGCTCAGAGAACCCAGGAGGCACTTGGCACCCAAGAAAGCAGAAACTGTGGTGTGTCTGTTCTCCTTTCCTCCCCTGGAAATTGTACCTCCAAGCCCAGAAGGATACCTCCTGGACCCAAGGGCTGCTCCCCTCTGCCGGCTTTTCCTACGAGTTTAGTCTCAAGACTCAGGATGTAATGTTTCATTCATGGGCTGGGGGTAGGGGTTGTGCCCCAGACATTGCAGGTCCTTTTTCTGCCCTCCAGATGCAGAGCTGTGAATTCTGTTCTTTGCAGAATAGTTTCTGTTTACGATCATGCTGGGAATAGTCCAGTGTTTACTGAGCAACTGTTATACTTCCCCCTTGAGATGGAATAAGGAGGGCTTGCAGGATCAATGCAAGGGGATTAGTCAACATGTGCCCCATTGGGATCCCTGGGTGGTGCAGCGGTTTGGCGCCTGCCTTTGGCCCAGGGCGCGATCCTGGAGACCCGGGATTGAATCCCACGTCGGGCTCCCGGTGCATGGAGCCTGCTTCTCCCTCTGCCTGTGTCTCTGAGCCTCTCTCTCCCTCTGTGACTATCATAAATAAATAAAAATTAAAAAAAAAAAAAAACATGTGCCCCATTGAAGAGAAAGAGCTGTGATTATAAATTAAGAAATGACGATTCTTCCTAGTCATCACATGTGTGGGAGGCCCTTAGTTTCCAGAAAGGAGCAGGCAGGGCTTGAGATGCTGCAGAGTGGCCGTGAGGCTTTGGCAAGCTACTCAAACCCTGTTTTCTCCCCCAAAGATTTAGTTATTACATATGAAATGCTTGGAACAGGGCCGCCCAGGTGGCTCAGCGGTTTAGCACCGCCTTTGGCCCAGGGCGTGATCCTGGAAACCCGGGGTCAAGTCCCACGTCTTGGGCTCCCTGCATGGAACCTGCTTCTCCCTCTGCCTGTGTCTCTGCCCCTCTCTGTCTCTGTGTCTCTCATGAATAAATAAATAAAATCTTTAAAAAAAAAAAAAAGAAAAGAAATGCTTGGAACAGTGCCTGGCATGCAGTGGGTGCTCAATACCCTTAGCTGCTACTGTTAATATAAAAAATAAATTGAATGTGCTTAGGTGGGTGCTTCCAGAACTTAGTCTCATCAGTGCATACTGTAGGCCTTACTTGTGTGTCCAGCCAGGGAACCTACCTTTTAATAGTTATTTTTTGAGTAACCCCCAAATTTTCCATAGCTCGGGAAAAATACCTGTTTATTATAGAAAAGACACAGAAACCTATAACTAGTAAAGTAAAAAGCACCCATAATGCCTTTATTCAGATATACTCATCTTTGACATTTTGACAGATTTTCTCCTAGATTTTTATCTAGGAGATAAAATGTATTATGCAAATGTATTATTTTACATAATTGGGATTATATCATAGTATACTCTGAAATCCTGTTTTTTTTTTGTTTGTTTGTTTGTTTTTCCTGTTTAAAATTTGCCGTGGTCACTTTCCAAAGGGACTAAATATTTTTGAGGAAGTTGTCTTTTTAACGGCCGTGTGGTATTTAATTTTACACAGGTACCATGATTTTTGTAATCTTTACTGTTTGACATGTTTCCATTTTTTTGCTGTTAAAATGATGTTGGATGAATATATTAATGTATCACTATATATCTCATCATTTCTCTGAAATTAACACTATGTCTTTTTTCTTTTTAACGAGAGAAACACATGCTTTCAATGACTCAATTCTTTTATGTTCTAGGCTTCTAGCAGCGCGGGGAACTTGGGTGTACTCATTCCTGTAATTGCTGTGGTGAGTATTCATTAACTGAGTGGTATCAAGCTTCAGATACTGTGCTCATATTTTCAGTGTTGCACAGCAAATTCCTTAGCAAAATGCTGTTTGCAGGCCCAGTGATTCTGTACATGTGGCTGTATCTCTGCCACCACCAGCTGTTCTGTGACTGTCCCATAGGTATGTGCCTGTTGTGGCCACACACACCAACCCTCTTTTACCATGTTCTGCCTAAATCTCCTTGCCAGTTGACCAGGAAACCTTTGTTGGTTCCCTCTTGTGTGGCTCCCAGATCTGAAATGTGACTCCAGGTTCGTCCTGTGTCTTATGCGCTGCTCTGGTGCCTCTGACTAGTGGTGGGCAGGCTCTGCTTCCATCCTCTTCCCCATCCCTTTCTGTGAGATGAGGCCTGGGGCCTCTGCATGGTGCTTGGTGCTTGGAACTGTGGCCCTCAGTGCCCTCTGAGGTCATTCTTTGGCACACAGCCTGCCCCCCACCCTGGTGGACAGTTCACAGTATAGGCTCCAGGCCCTGCCACAACATTGCTATGGTAGATTCTCTCTCCAACTTGCAGCCACTTCTTCCCAAATGACCTTTGTAGAAGTTGTTTTTCCCTTTCTTAATTGTTCCCAACTGCAAGTCCTAAGCTATGACCTAGGGTTCTAATATTTGTTTTCATCCATGATTCTCTAGCTTCCACTAAACCTGCGTTCTGGTTAAGCCCTCCTTCTGCCTTCCAGGTCCTTCCCACCTTTCCCCACCCCTAGTAGTTCGAGTCTTGAGCACTTACATGCGTGTCCCTTCACATGGAATACCAGAGGGATTGACCTCTAAGCTGCTGGGGTGACCCAGGGTTGTAGAGATCAGACAGGTGGTTGGAGAGGCACCTCTCCTGATCTCAATTTCTGTCCTTTCTGCAGTCTAGGAGTTCATCATTCAGAATCTGGGGACCTTTGGGGCCTGATTTTATTAGCTGGCCATGGTGGCTAAAAAATAGCAACTGACTGGTTTACTACCATTTGCCTTTAAGATGTCACAGGTTGCACTTTGTGAAGCATTCCACTTGCATTCACATTCCTTCTGCTTGTCCTTTTCTTTTGTGTCTCCCCCGCCCTGTAAGTGGCTGACTCTGGAGCAGGAGCCAAGTTGCTTGTTCCCCTGACGCATCTGTGTTAGGACAGTCTCCTTTGCCTGAGTATGCTTGAGGAGACAGGGGCCTGCAAGTTTGCTTGCGCCTGTAGCTGCCTCCCTTTATCCCTCTCTCTTGCGGACCTTACCACCTGTAATCAGGTGCTCTCCCACAGCTCTGGGGATTTGTGAATGGCCAGGACTCTCTGCAGTGGTATTTTTCATCACTGCCTCCATTGGGTTTTGAAAACATAAACCTTTTCACTTTGTTTTTTGGTTTTTTTTAAATTTTTATTTATTTATGATAGTCAGAGAGAGAGAGAGAGAGAGAGAGGCAGAGACACAGGCAGAGGGAGAAGCAGGCTCCATGCACCGGGAGCCCGATGTGGGATTCAATCCCGGGTCTCCAGGATCGCGCCCTGGGCCAAAGGCAGGCGCTAAACCACTGCGCCACCCAGGGATCCCTAAACCTTTTCACTTTGTACTTAATGTTGATTAGCATATAATTGTGTTTTAGAAGTACTACTGTACATGGATCCTTTGTTTGGCCTAGAGGGAAAGGTGAGGGGCATATAGTCCACAGTGCTCTCAGCCTGTTGGAGGGGAAAAGGGCCAGCAGCAGGTTCCACGAGGGAGCATGTTTGGAGTAAATTCTCCGACCTGTGTGCCTGTGAACTTCCATGCATGTGTAGCTGTTGTCATTTAGAGCTTAATAACTGCATAGTAGAAATTCATAGGAGGCACTTTGTACTTTCCGGGAGTAGTGACTGATGAGTTTGGTTAGAAGCACATAAGTTTTTGAGTCACAGGGGCCAGGGTGGGATCCTGGGTGAGCATCACAGCCTCTCTATGCTTTTTCTGCCCACAGAGCTTCTCGAAAAGATGGAGATGACCCTCTGAAGTGCCCAGCTGGGTCAGTGTAGGCATGACTGTTAGCAGTGATAGGCAAGCACATACTCACTTAAAATACTTTGTTTACTCCACTGCAGTGACCTTTTACATGAATAGAATAAGTATTGTAGTCTTAACAAAAGTTAATGGTTATATTATGGGGGAGGAAACAAATATTTGATTCTATTGCTCAACAAAGAGCACAGAGATCATGGGATCTTGCATTTGCTTTCTGGTTTGCCCTTGGACCCCCCTAGGAGAAACTAGTTTCCAAACTAGTTTCCAAAGCTTTTTCTCCTCCTCCTCCTCCTCCTCCTCCTCCTCCTCCTCCTCCTCCTCCTCCTCCTTCTTTTAATGTTTTGTCTTTCTTTCTTTCTTTTGGAACAAGATACTGTGTTTTGGATCTTTTGATGACAAAGTGTCTCCAGGTACTTAGTTCAGTGGAAGTGCCAGTGGATTTGGGGCAGGAACCCTAGGTGTCTGTCCAAATGCAGCTTATCAATGATTTATTAGTGACCTTAGGAACCTGGAGGGTGTCACTGGAGACTGGGTCATGTGATCTCTGAGGTTCCTTCAGAGCTTAGGTTTGGCGATCTTTGACCTGCAATTTTGTAGAATAATATTTCTTCAGAAATATAACTGATTAAATTGCTTTTCTTAGTATCTAAATAATTAAGTACCTTGAAAAGTATCTAATGCTTAGAGTCCTGTGTGTTCCACTATTGTAGTGATGTGATAAGCTGTGCCTCCTGCTCAGAAAACATTTGTGCACTTTACTTAGAGCTAGTATACCTGTGCCACTAGTAATTTTTGTGACCTTGGACAGGTTACTTATTCTCTCAGTGCCTATAAAATTAGATTTGTGGACTAACAGATTTTAGGTCATGGACTCCTTTGAAAGCCTTGCCCTTTCCTTCCATAAGAGTGCATCTCTTCACAAGGTTTTGCTTTACTCTCAGGAAGTTGAGTGGGAGAAGCCTGCTTAGGACTCCTCAGTTAGGAACCCCTGGACTAGATACTCTCTCAGACAAAGATAGTAACAAGAAGCCCTTACCTACCTTTTGCTAAGTACCAAAAACTGATGTAAATCCATTCCAGTCATTAACTCAATTAATCCTTACAACAATCCTGGAAGGTAGGAGCTGTTATTTTCCCTATTCTATAGGTGGGGAAACAGAGGCACAGAACTTGCCTCAGAGTCCCATAGTTACTAAATATTAGAGCCAGGGTTAGGACCCAGGCAGCCTGGTTCAGGGTCTTTGCTCTGAATTAATACTCTATTGCCTTGAAATCTGGATCAGCTAGTTCCTTAAAGAGGGTGTCTGAGTGCATTCTAAGTGGATGTAGGTGAACAAAAAGCCTGAAGGCTGGAGGGCCTTGATCTAGACTGGGTCACAGAGGAGTCTGGGCTGGCTCCAGCAGAGATGGGGCAGGCCACATCAGAAGGGAGATAGTTAACTTTTGGGTAGGGGACAGACGTGACAAAAGGGTACAGGGAGAATTTTTGAGAGAACCACATTTAGGAATGGGAGAAACATAGGGAATTAGAATCAGGACAAGAAATGCAGGACAAGCACCAGGAAAGGACAGTGTAGAAGTGCATTGGAGAAGGAACTCAAGGAGTGGGGTCTCAGCAAGCTCCCTGAGAGGTCAGGAGGTTTGACAGGGAAAGACGTAGCCTATACTGGGCATTGGATACAGAAGGTAGAGGTTCTGGTGCAGAAGGTTGGAAAGAAGCTGGTGAAGAGTGTATTAGCAACAGCAGGGCCTGGGCAGATCATGTCTCTTCTGAGACCTTGAATTGTTTCTTCAGCTGCCAAAAGGAGGTGATAACAGTGTGAACCTCCTAGTTGGTGTCAGGACTCAGTGATAACCTGCGGGCATATCCATCACAGTACCTCTTACAGTGGGGAACATTAGGTGCTCCCCTTTTGCTGCCACCATGACTAGTGTTGGTCTCACTGAGTCTGAAGCCCTCTGAGACAAGACTCAGTGGGTGACCTTGGTGTCAAGCCAATTGTGCTCAAACCCTGCTCCTTCTCCTCTGCAGAAAAGGGAAGAGAAAGCCTCTCTTGCAGGGTTCTGGGGGTCATAGATAGCTGCACGCACAGCGCTTGTGATGCTCTCCCCGTCACTGCCCAGAGTCCCCAGCACTGCAGAAGCACCAGCACGCTTGAATTCTGAGCAGCCTTTTTAGATTCCACTGGTCTTACCCAAGTAGTGGAGACATTTAAATGTCACCTGCTTTCTCAAACCAGACCCACTATGGGAGCTTGTCTGAGGGTCTCCCTGTGTCCGGAGATGAAAGCCATAGCATTTGCCCCCACAAGGACTGGCATTTCAGGAATTTCCATGAAGCTTCATCCACAGCATCTTTGCCCCCACGATTTAGCAACACTCACCATGTCCTGATCCTGAGGAGTATGCCTGCTGTGTAGCACATGAGTCACCATGAAGAATCAAGTTGTTTTTTGTCAACCTCTGTCACTCCTGGGGATGTCAGCTATTTTGAATTTGGTCTTTCTTAGTTACTTGAACCTCAAAAAAGAGAGAATTATAACAGACACACAGTAAAAGTGGCGATATTTATTTATCTCTAAGGTGGAAAGCATGGCCACGTGTACACACTGTCCTCTGGGCAGCAGTGAGGTGACAGCAGAAGTATAGATGACATTTAACATCAACTTGGAAAGTTGGGCCTTAAGAGAATTAAGCCCTAACACCTAGGGCACTCCTTGAATGTCACAAGGTTGTTCCTGTCCTGGGCACCATCTTTGGGAGAGGTGAGAAATTAGTCCTGCAGCTCATTTCTATGTTCTGTGTTCAGATGAAGAGTGCCGGTAATTTGAGTAGTAAAAGAGCCGAAAGTTCAAGGATTAGGTACTGCAGAGGAAGGAGGTGCACAGGCAGGCCCTCCACAGGTTTGCACTGAGGAAGTGGGAGTAAGCCAGTCTCTATGTTGCTGACAGCCTCTAGGTAACAGCTGACATGTCACAGGTACATTCACTTCTACGAACTGCTGGCATTGTTCACTGTGCTGAACTGATTCCGGTGAGCTTCTCAGTCATTTGTAAATTTCTCCTCTCCAATGGGCCTCGATTTCAAAATGGTAGCATAAACCACAAAAGCCATGATGCCAAAACATCTCCGTTCTCATTGTCAGAATGGAACCAGAATTACAGAGTGCCCCCAAAACACTTCAAACGCCCAGACCTCCACCTTTAAGACTTGGTGGGGTTGGCAACTCTCCCCATGAAGAGCAGACAGCTGGTGCGGTGCTCATAGACAAGGAAGAGGAAGGGGCGGTCGACAGTGAACCGGACTTGGGTGGACAGCGGCATGAACCCCACTGTGGTCACGGCAGCAGCTTGGGTGCCCTCCTCATTCACCGTGATGGTACCTTGGTGCTTGAACTGTTTCAAAATGGAAAGGAAGTTGTCAGATCCCATCAGTGAGCACACAGAAGGATAGATGATATAGTGAGTCTCCTCTCATTTAGGTTAGAAACACCACATAACAAGGCACAAACCACAGCTGGCCAAAATAACCCTTGAAGATCTCTGCCAGATGTGGTAATTGTGCTCAGAGGCTGTGTCATATAAATAGTACGTATCTCTATAAACTTCAACATCATAGTCTCTCATGGTGGTGGCCATAGTATGAGTAATCTGCCAGCAAGACAGCAGCTGCATGCCCCATCTCCCCGGTACTACGCTCTAGGTGCACTGCCAGAAGGATGAGGTCGGGTTTTTTGGACTGGTGTTCTCTCTTGTAGTGTGTCTATTTTGTCAAGTTCAGTATGCAGGTCATGCATTTTCTCTGCATGTATTTAAAGGATCTTTCATGATTCAGCTGAGTGTCGCTATTTCAGGGGTTGGAACACATGCCTCCTCTCTTTCTGCAGTCAGTGAGAATGTGACTCATTCCCATGCTGCTCCCTAAAACAGACTACCCTACCCACACAGTATCTGGCAGACCGAGGGAGAGCAGATCCAGCACCCCTGACTTCTGAAGTCAGGACAGACAGGAGGGAGGCTTTGCTGGGGGCAGACCCTGGGCACAGGTGCGGAGGGTGGACAGAGGGAGAGGTTACCAGATCAATGGTGATCCTGTGGTCTGAGATTCCGGTCATATTGCTTTCTTTGTCAAACAGTGCTGTGACCCCCATTGACTTCAGGGCCTCTACCAGGTTGTAGTTCTTCTCCAGTTTGAATTTAGGCAGAAGTACCTCTCGAGTTCTGGGCAGAGAAGGAAAGGGTGCCCAGTTTTATTGAACCACAAGTTCCAAAAGAATCCTGTTTTTCCCTCAAATGCCCTCACTTCCTTTCCCCCACCAACCCCAGGTTGCTTTTATCACAGAATAAAATTTATATCACAGTACAATCAGTTGAGTTTTGGGGAAAGACCATCCATTATGATTCCAGTTTCTTAAAATGTAGGTATGGTTAGTGCTATCCAGTCATTTCCTCCATACTGTAGGGTTCATGTTCCGTCTTACGGGTCAGCAGCAGAACTGTTACTGGTTTATGGTTTGAAAGTATCTAAAACAATTCTCTTGATTCCAGGAATTTCTTGTTAAGTAATCAGTTGAATATCTGGTCAATATACAGAAAAAGGAACCCTTCACATGCCAGTGTTGAATGTTCTCTGTCCTTGCTTCAACACATTCAGTCTTTACGGATAAATAGCAACTACAGTGCCCATGAGGCCAAATCCAGCACACAGAGGGGATAAAGAGACATCAGACACAATCCCTTTTCTCAAGAGCTTGCTTTCCTTTTGGCAAGCCAGGACTCATATGTGTGAAGCAGCAAAATGGTAAAAGCGGTATGGTAATGTCTGAACAACTAGAACAGATCTCACTACTGGAGCCATCCAGCGGAAGGTGGGAAGGAGCAGGTATTCCTGTGGCCTAGAAAGCTGCCCACAGCCTGAGACATGGCGTGAGCAAAGCCTGGAGGACGCTTGAGCTGTGGTCTAGCTGGAGTGCCAAGGGGCACTGTTCAGACTAGGAGGAAAGAGGAGGAGGGGCAGAGTAGGCCAGATGGGAGGCTGTTTCTTTGGGCCTGGCCAAGAAGCTGGGCTGTGTCCTGTGGGCAGATGGCCCACAGAGAGCTTCGGAGCAGAAGAGCCGGGGCGGAAGAGTGTCTTAGGAATGCTGTTTGGAGACCAGTGCAGGGTGGCTAAAGGAGTGGAATGGGCAGGCTGGTTAAGCCTTCTTAGCTCAGGGTGGGAGGTCATAGGCGATGAGGTTAGGAAAAAGAGGGGACATTTTTAAGGAAAAATTGACAGGGCCTGATGACTCATCCCCTCCCTGAGCAGATACCCTCTTCTAAGAGCCCTCTTCTCAGTTTGTTACATTTCTTTGCATTCTTGTCCCAAAAGGAGACCAACATCTAATAAAATAGAAATGCAACTTCTCTATTCTTTCTGGTGTGATATGCTAATAATTGTGGTAACTATTTAAAACCTGTAGTTTTGCCTATGGAGTAACAAATAATAATGGGAAATCATGAATGATGTGTCCCTAATGGGTTATGAGGACTGCAGGATTTCCTGCACAGGGACGGCAGAGGTCATCACATGTACCAGGTGCTGCAAGGGATGCTCAGTATCACTTTTCTGTGTACTCTCTGTATCTCTCTCTGCAACCCTGGGAAGTCATGGAATCATGCTGCTTTCACAGATGATGAAGCCATAGAGCAAATAGGCGGCAGAGCCAGGACTGTTTCCACACTGGCTCTAAGTCACCTGTCCCTCACTTCTGAAAATGTGTGTTTCTCACAGATGCTGTCTGATTACTTCTCACTGAGCAGGAAATTTGGGCTGAACTTACAAAAATGGCCCAGTATGGCAGTTCTTGGGTTTTTATGCACACATCTCCCTTCTCCTTAAAATGACCCAAACTCCCAGTGTTTCTGGTCTCTCCCTGCTTCCCGGAGATCAAAAGAACAAACATTCAACCTAAAGTACCTGTTGGTCATGCTTTTCTGCCATCTCTCCACCACCTGGGGTGTCAGCTGTGCCTCAAGTGTCTTCATCCCAGACAGCTTGTGCGGGACCACGATTAGCATGCTGATGCCCCCCACATACTCCAGTTGCAGAATATCACAGTCCAGCTCCTGGTCATTTGCTGCTAGAAAGTTCCCTTTGGTCTGCATCATGGAAACTTTGACCGCCTCTCGCTCATTCAGCCGAAAGTTGTGATTGTGTGTCATTTCTACTGGGAATTTATTCACCCAGGATCCTGTAAAGTCAATTAGAATAGGGCTTTTATTAAAATGTTATTTTAAAGCCATGGTCTACGCATGCGAGCATGCACCCGAAACACCTGGAGGGCGCGTTCTGGCTGCAGGGCCCACCCGCAGAGTCTCTGGTTCTGCTCTAATTGGAGCCAAGAACTTGCATTTCTAACAAGTTCCCAGGTGGTGCTGATGCTCCTGGTCTGGAGACCACACTTTGAGGACCACCGTTCTAAATGACTCCAAGGTCAGAGTGCTAACATACTTGTAGGAAGTATGATAATGGTAGAAAAGTTAGGTGACTGGAATGAATTCTGGTTTAGAGGTGGGGGCTAACTAGTTGACTCTAGCAAGATCCCTAACCGGCCTGGACCTGTTGGTTGAGCTGCAAAATGAGTACCTTTTTGCTCATGGGAACCCTGCTTCGATAGCCTTCATCCCGTCCACTCTGCGATTCCATAAGGACTAGAAGGATATACTGATGATGCCATCAGATCTTCATGTCAGATTTACGTGTAATGCTGTGTCCAGGAGTAAGTATATGTCTGTTTTAGCTTTAAGATACTAGTAACTTTAACAATGGCTGCTGACAACTAAGAGCTGGCCATGTGCCAGGCATTCCTCCAACAGTCTTTCCTGTATCCTTCCTTTCCTCCCAGCAACCATATGCAATGTGTGCTTTTTATTATAAGCCTTGTTTTACAGATGAGGAAACAATTACAAAGACGCAAAGCAGCTTGTTTCTAACTGGTGGGTAGAGCTGCTGGGATGAGATGAGTCTCTACCCCAGGCTTCTCAGCCTCAGCACTATTGACATTTGGGCAGTTTTCTGTTATGGGGGCCATCCTATGCATTATAGGGTATTTAGCGGCACCCCTGGCCTTTACCCCTCAGATGCTAGGGCTGCTTCTTCCTTCCCCCCAGGTTGTGGCAACCACAGATGTCACTGTGCTTTTGCTGGAGCTGTCACATGTCTCCTGGGATTCTTTCCTTCTGACTTCCTCCTGACCCAACCTCTGTTTATATTGTGCTTTACAAGGTGGTTATAATATTTGTAATTAAAAATCAAATTAGTAACAGATTTAGGCGCTCACGATTAAAATTATATTTCTAGACTTTCCTTTCTTCTGATGAGCATCCATGAAAGATTGGGTGCTGCTAGCATTTCATCTCTCTGATTCCAACGTTAAATTAAGTGACTATCCAACAGGAGGGGAAAAGGATACGTATATATTTGCCACTTTGACCCCTTGGTGTGTGACACTGGTTACTAGGTGTTGGAGGTTACAAACTGACTGCTGTAGTCATTCTGCAGGCCTTGCCGGCAGGAATGACTCACTGCTAGGTTTCTCTGACTGCTCCTGATGACTTGGCCAGCCTAATGCAGAGGCACTTGTGTCTGGGGTTCCCCACAGACCTGTAGAATTGAGGGTTTTGGTGCTGCCCAAGTAACTTACATTGACTGTTCTAAAGCTGTTCCTAAACATAGGTTAGTTGCTCATAGAAGCAGACTAAACGTCTCTGGCAATATCATACCTACTTAGTATATGATATGACCATGGCATCTGCAGTTTTACTCCTTCAAGGTCATTGAGCTCTTGCCACCATATCAGGCTAGCACTGCATCACTGTCTCTTGCAGTGTTGCACACAGCCCTGTTAGAGTAGATTCATCAACTCTGTTATAAAGCTGAGGAAACTGAATCACAGAAACATTGAACTTGCTTGAGGCTACATGACTAAAAAGTGGGGAGGCCAGGGCTTAAACTCATTTTTTCATTTCCATGTACTTATGATCAGTAATAAACAGTATACGTGTGCGGAGGCACCTGGGTGGCTCAGTCGATTGAGCTTCCGACTCTTGATTTCAGCTCAGGTCATGATCTCGGGGTCGGGGTCGTGAGATTGAGCCCCACTTCAGGCCCCATGCTGGGCTTGGAGCTTGCTTGGGAGTCTTTCTCTCCCTCTCCTCCCCCTCCCCACTGCTTATGAGTGCGCTTTCTCTCTTAAAATATGTGTGTGTGTTCATTATATGTGTGGCATGTGTCTGTGTGTCTGTTACAAGCCTGTTAGAGCCTTAGCCTTTGATCGGCCACCACAATGCCAGTGGTGTGCCTAGCATTTGAGAGGGAAGCCCAAGAGGTCTGGCTCAGCCTCCATGCCCCTCCTGCATCCTTGAGTGCTTCAGCCCTACTTTGTCTATCTGACAGATTGCCTGCCTGGCACAGCTACAGGGAGGCCTCGGCTTACCCTCGGCAGCCCCACCTCCCCAAAGCAGCAGCCAAGAGAGGGCCCCTGTCCTTCGCCTCTCTGAGCTGCTGTAACTAGTGTTGGAGCTAACAGGCGAGGAAGCACAGCCTCTCACTCCTCAGGGACTGACTAGCTGTTGCCTACCAGGTTTTGGTTGTGTATCACCATGAGTCACTGAGATGTGGACCTATTCTTTGTGTCTGCCCTTTGGCTCTCTAGGCTTGTAGAGTGAGGTAGAGGTTTCTTCTGGTTCAAGTCCCAATGAGAGCACTGTGCATGAGGTCTGGATTTTATGTCCATTGCCCATTTACTTCCAGGATCCCAGGGGTCCTGTGTGTGTGTGTGGGGGGGGGGGGGGATGTCCTTTCTTGTCTGGCCCAGAATAGTTGGTCTAGAAATAATAGTTTATTTCCTATCCCCTCCTGCCCATTAGTGCACAAGTGTCCCCAAAAGGACTTGCAAATATTAATGTTAGTCAAGCTGAACGGTTTTCAGATACCTGTCTTCAGCTTCTTGTCCATATTCCTGCTTACTGATAATTGGGAAAGGAAATTAAAAAAACTCAAATCCAGGATGGCCAAATGGTAAAAAGGTTTTTCATTTTTTCTTCCAGTTTAATGAAGCACTGGAGACCGCCTGCCTGACACAACCTTAGTTATGCCCCTTACTGGCTATGTGCCATGGGAGCATCATTTTACTTCTCTCTGCTTTGCAGCTCTGTCTATAAAATGGGATGCTAATAACAAGGTTGTGATGAAGTTTCAGTGAGCATAAAGCATAGAATTAGAGCCCAGTATCAGCTACTACCGACCTCATCCTGATCTTCCCTGTGTCTTGGTTTCCTGGATAAATCAGAGCTAGAGCACACAGTTGTTGATGTTCAGTCCATCTGTGCACTAAAAGAGTATGTCACGAGTTTGTTTTGAGAAACCTAAAGCTATTTCTTACCTTTAAAGTAGATGCAGTTTAAAATCATCATCTGAGTAGCTGGGTCAATATTCTCCAGTGCGTCTTTTATGAGACCCTTGGTCAGCTTCAGAATGTGGTTATTGGTTTTTGATATGAAGGCAGGGTCTGAGAAGTCAGCCGCCTGGGCCTCTGCAAAGTAGTACTCTCTTACTTTTCTTTTGAAGTCATCCAGGATTGGAAATTGCTTTTGGACATAAAGGTCATTGACTGACCGCAGTGTGTACCCAAAATTCCTCCTGAAGAGGCGATGAGTCAGCTTACGGAAGAGATTGTGAATGGTCATGATCTCATACTTGCTGCTGGCATTGACAAAGTCTTTGAAATGCAAAATTGAGTGCACTTGTTCATAAGTCTCCCCCTGGAGGCCAAAGGAAATCATACCCATGGCAGTGGAAATGCCCACTGGGGCTATGAAGATGTTGTCGGTAGAATGGGCCTGCTCCTTCAGTGCTCGGTAAAGGTTGAAAGCAAACTTGGCATTGAGGATGTTGAGACGCTGGATACGGCTCTTGCCTTGGAAGAGCTGGAGGATGTTCCCAGCACCGGCCTCTGAATCAGTTGGTGAAACTGCGTCAATGATGTCAATATAGTCATCATCTTCGCTGAATATCTTCTCTAGGTCCAGATAATCCTCGTCCTCCTCCCCCTCTGTGATCCAGTCATTGGTGACTGTGTTTTCCTTGTGGAAGTCAGCAGGGAGAAGGGACATGCTCAGGTTTTTGCTATTTAACTGCCCCCATTGGGAGTCTCTGGATGGAGAATCTTCCCCTCCTTCCTCAAGCTGACCAGCCAGGCTGTTGTTCGCACACATGGACGTTAAGATGAGAGAAATGATGAGGGGTTGGAACGGGCATTTCATTTTGGCAAAGCTAAAGTTGGGAGAGAAAACCAGCAACACTGTGAGAGGTAGCCTAGTGGACCTGCCACCACAGTGCTTGGAGGGCAAGCCCATGGCTTTGACCCAGGAAGATGCCCTGGGAGTGTCAGTCCTTAATCATTTTAAGATCATGCACTTTAAGAGAGACTGGTGAAGATAAACAGATACCCAACATTTTGTCTGGCTTCCTAAACCTATCTGAATGATCTGCAGGCCCCTAATTGAGAATCCTTTCTATAAAGATTCTTGAAACTGTGACCATATAGATTTCTGGGGACTCAGCATTCTGAGGGAGTTTCTTTTTCATTCACTCACCAAACTTCGTCTCCTATTTTCTAAACAACATGTTAGGCACTGGAGGCACAAAGGTATCCCCTATCACAGAGCTCTGCCAGCAAGACAGGGAACAGATGTGCACAAAGCAGGGAGGCTGGGCAGCCCTGGTGGCTCAGCAGTTTAGCGCCGCCTTCAGCCCAGGGCGTGATCCTGGAGTCCCGGGATCAAGTCCCACGTCAGGCTCCCTGCATGGAGCCTGCTTCTCCCTCTGTCTGCATCTCTGACTCTCTCTCTGTGTCTCCCATGAATAAATGAATAAAATCTTAAAAAAAAAAAAAAACAAAGCTGGTAGGGGTGCAGAGCTGGGGTGTGGCCCTGCTGCCTGTCATAAGAGCAGGGTGCCAGGAGAGCTTCCCCACTTCACGAAGAGATGGGGCCTGAGTGGAGATGTTGAAAAATGCATCAGGCCAGGCTTTCTGAAAACAGATATCCTAAAGATATGTGAAATCCGTCGCATTATTTGGGGTTGTGCAATTTGCATAAGATTAGGAATTTGTCGTAATGCAGAGATCCTCTGGGTGCCTAGTGAAAGGTGGCTGGTGGCCTGTCTTTCCCCTGCTGTCTTTCCCCAGAGGCTATGAGGCTATATGGCTTACCACAGGTACCTTGTCTTCTCTGCATCTGTTACTTGGCTCACACTGCTGTCAGGAGGACCTACTGAATTTTTTTTTACTTAACTGCTTCTAGAATGAGGTTAGAAGTAATCTTACCAGGTGTATAAAGTCTGTGTGAGGTGATAAAGTCAGAAAGTTCTCACTAGAAGGCCTGAGGGGCAGTCCCTTTATTTAAATAAACAAGGTAAGTTTTTAATACATACACTGGGAGAAGCCCGTCTTTATCTACCCGTCACCTTTCTTATTCCAAGGAAGGATGTGTCTTAACTTGTCAAATCAGTTTTACCTGCTAAATGGCTTTCTCTTTCTCTTGCTTTACTTCCTGCATATTAATTGTATCCTGGGTAGATGAGCTATTATTTAATGCTTCCATGTTTCTGCAGAACAACTACAGCAAGCATTTATAATGTTATACCATCTTACGTGATCCCAGCATCACTTCTGAAAAGCCTGGAAGGAAGAACTGTATCTTGTCAAGTTTGTTGTTTGTGTGTAACCATCTCCTGTTAGGTAGATATTTGAGGATGAGAATATCTCCTTCCAGTCTAGGCCAGATATGAGTTACTGGCACCTGTGTTAAGTAAATATTTGGACTTGTTAGGCCTGAAAATGGGCCTAGCTATACAGATACCCAACTTGTGACGCTCTCAGTTTTGTTGTTGATGGCAGCGACTCTTTTTTTAATTTTTAAAAATATTGTATTTAAATTCAATTTGCCAACATATTGTATAACACCCAGTGCTCATCTCATCATGTGCCCTCCGATGCAGTGACTCTTGATAGAGTGTCTGCTGGATGCCAGGTGCTATACAAGGAATTTCTTTTTTATTATTATTTTTAAAGATTTTATTTATTTATTCATGAGAGACACAGAGAGAGAGAGAGGCAGAGACACAGGCAGAGGGAGAAGCAGGCTCCATGCAGGGAGCCCGATGAGGGACTCGATCCCGAGTCTCCAGGATCATGCCCTGGGCCAAAGGCAGGCGCTAAACCACTGAGCCACCCAGGGATTCCCCAAGGAATTTCATCTGTATAACTTAACTTCATCCTTTCAGCATTTTATTGTTACTGTATGTGGCAATGGAACCTCTGCCTCTTTGCCTTGGAGCATTGGGACTGGTTTCTCTGCCCCCCCAGCCTCCCTCCTTGGGTCTTCCCATAGGGTACTATGGAAATAATCCGCTCAAATGTTGTTCTAATCACCACCGAAAGACTTTTGAATCACACATTTTAGAGAAGGCAAGTCACATAGTTTCTGACTTTGAAAATGTCCATGGTCTTTTCCCGCCCCCACCCTCCCTGCAGCACCCAGCTGAAGCTGCGGGTGCTGCACATGTAGCCTGCACATGAAAAACAGTCTCTAATGTGTCTGGCTGCAGATAGTACTGGGCCCAGTTTCCAGATAGAATTGGACATAAAAATTGATAGCAGTACACTGTAAAAAGTTAGAAGAGAATGGAAGTCTCCTGGCTAGGCTACACTTAGAAAGATCCTTCTCAGGTAAAAACAAGGTTAAAAAAAGCAACAACTTGAATAAGAGTTCAGGGAAAGGAATCTGAGACCAGATAAGGAGGTAGAAGTGAAGACATTCATGATTTTTTTTTTTTTTTTTGGACATGATTTTTAACCCCTGTGTTCATATGGTATATTTGGAAGCCTCTTATACCCTGTTCCTACATTATATGATGAAAAGCCAAAAATAGTGTTCATTATTCCCTTACCTGAGAAAGGAGAAAAGCTCTCTGATATTTTCTGTGGATTGAAATTATGGATCTAAAAAACCAATCTTCCTATACACTTAGTATAACAAGAATTATATAAGACACTAAAACTACCACTAGATTATGTCCAAATGACTATCTTTGAAGAGAAGCAATATTTTTTAAAGGTAAATAATTCAAAAGTTTACTTTTCTGGGAACTTTACATGGCACTCTCTCATGCCAATTGTATGGAGCAAGGTTGGCCTTTATGGTCATGTATCAGAGCACAACACCTGGACACTCTAGGTCCTTCCTGGCTATGTCTTCAGCCCAAATAGGGCAGATGTGATGGGAGAGAAGTAACTGCTTGAAATTTTAAAAACCTTTCATCTTGAAATAACTTCAAACATAGAAAAGTTGAAAGATCAGGGTAGAGAACAGCCCCTATACGCCCTTTTCCCAGATTCACTAGCTTTTGTATTTTGGAACAGTTTCTTTATGGCTTTCTTTCCATGCATATACATCTATGTGTATGGGTGTGTATACACATGCAGGCACACAGCACATGTACTCTTTTTTTTTCCCCCTGAATCCTTTGAGAGTAGATCACTTAGAATGTGTCCCTGTAACTTTTAATTCTAATATTTCAGGGAAAAATGCCTAAGGACAAGGATATTTCATGCACCATCATAGTACAGTTCTGACTTAAAATAATTTAACATAGGCACAGTACTCTCCTATTACAGTTCCTTTTCCAAGTTTGACAACTGTCTCAATAATGTAACTGACAGAATGTTATAACAGGCAGACTAAAAAACACATTTTCCCATTTTTAAGATGCCATGGAAAGCTTTTCAGTTCATAGTTTGATAAAGAAATGTACCAGTTACCCATCTCTAACCACTACAAATAAGAATTTATAATCAGCAGAAATGTTAGAAACCAAACTCACCTCTGTGCTTCTGAGAAGTGGTGTTGCAGAGATGAAATGAGCCAAGGTCACCAGTGGGGTTTCAGTGTGAACTTTGGTGCTGGGCCGGTGTTGGGTATTTTCCAAAGTAAATATGTCCCAAATCAAACACCATTCAACTAGCTTTGTCAGCACAAACCCCCCTCAGCTGTATCTTTGGTCTCTGCTGAGTGACTTCTGACTCCTCTGCTCCAGTTCTGGTACAGCTGGTGTTTGGAAGGCATGACTATAGCTGTGTCGACGTGCTTGTGGGCGCAGTCCTCACTGAAGCTACCACGTAACTGAGACACTCTTCAGAGCTCTGGGGGCCTGGGTTGCATGAAGAGTAGCTGTAATGCTCCCCTAACAACAGAGGCCGTCTCATCAGCCCTCCAGCTATGGATTCTCCCACTCAGGTGATCTGCCCCTGGTCTGACCTGGCCCTGTTCTCCAGGGCTGATGCGACTGCTAGGCAGGTGTCCCCATGCTTCCATGAGCATGTCCTTCTGAAAAGCAGAGGGAAGGAGAATGAGATCAGTGATTCATAGCATAAGGAGACCTTGGTACAGAACTTTCTTCAGTCAAGGCTCACTGTGTCTGTGCCAGGCTTGCAGCCTCTCTCTCTCAGCTGTTACAGGACAGATAGGGTATTATTGAGCGGTGCTCCCCAAACTCTGGTCTACCTAGGCATTCACTAGGGGCTAGGATCACTCTTTAAAATTTATTTTAGGGCAGCCCAGGTGGCTCAGCTGTTTAGCGCCTGCCTTCAGAGATCCTGGAGACCCGGGATCAAGTCCCACATCGGGTTCCCTGCATGGAGCCTGCTTCTCCCTCTGCCTGTGTCTCTGCCTCTCTCTCTCTCTCTCTGTCTCTCAAGAACAAATAAATAAAAATATTTTTTTAAAAATTAAATTTTTTTAAAATTCTGTAATCTGGGACGCCTGGGTAGCTTAGTGGTTAAGCGTCTGCTTTCAGCTCAGAGTGTGATCCCGGAGTCCCGGGATCTTAAAATCTAATATCTTAAATAAATTCTGGGGCAGCCCCAGTGGCCCAGCGGTTTAGCCCCGCCTTCAGCCCAGGGTGTGATCCTGGAGACCCAGGATCAAGTTCCGTGTTGGGCTCCCTGCATGGAGACTGCTTCTCCCTCTGCCTGCCTCTGTGTGTGTGTGTGTGTCTCTCATCAATAAATAAATAAAATATTTTTTAAAAATTAAAAAAAATAAATTCTATAATCTAAAACATTATTACAGGAATATTCTCGATTGTGTGGAAGACCAACTTATCACAGAATGCTGCTCCCTGATTTTGGTACCCAGGAGTGTGTTGTTGTTGTTGTTGTTGTTGTTGTTGTTGTTTTTTAAAGATTTTATTTGTTTATTTATGAGAGACACAGAGAGAGACAGAGGCAGGAGAAGCAGGCTCCCCACGGGGAGCTCAGTTTGGGACTCAATTCCAGGACCTCAGGATCACGACTTGAGCCCAAGGCAGATGCTCAACCACTGAGCCACCCAGGTGCCCCAGTCCCACTGTCTTTTATCAGACATCCAATACCAGTCAGATTTCTCCATGACTTCTTTGGTAGCTTTTTAAAATCCAGGATCCAATCAGGGTTCTGATATAGCATTTGGTTATGTCTCTTTGGACTCCATCTATTTCAGTCTTTTTTTCTCTGACCTTGATCTTAGGGAAGGGCAGGTCAGTTATCTTTTTTTTTTTTTTTTTTTTTTCAGGTCAGTTATCTTATAACCCTTTCCCTTATCCTTTGCCTGTCCTGTCTCGGGGCCATACAGGACCCCTTCATCATCTTTTGGCGATCTCTGGAACCTCCTGACTCCTTTCTGTCTCTCCTGAAGCATAGGCATATATCCCTGCACATAGTCCTAACCAGTCTGACTACACTGTCTTTGTCTCAGGTTGCTTCAGATCATTTCTGGGGCCTTTTGTGATTCCACCATAGTCTTTCCTTCCTGGGAAGCAGAACCAGCTCAGCTGGTATGATGGAGTCATCAATGCAGGGAGAACCTATAAGGCATTTCCAAGCCCTAGTTCTTAGGAGGGAAGCAGGACGTTCTCAGGGTGAGAAGTAGGTTCACAAACTAAAGATAGATTTTTTTTAAAGATTTTATTTATTTTAATTTATTTATTCATGAGAGACACAAAGAGAGAGGCAGAGACATAGGCAGAGGGAGAAGCAGGCTCCATGCAGGGAGCCTGATGTGGGAGTTGATCCCGGGTCTCCAGGATCACGCCCTGGGCTGAAGGCAAATGCTCAACCACTGAGCCACCCAGGCGTCCCTAAAGATAGATTTTTGACAGTCATTTTCTCTCACTGTTCCAAAACCATTTTGGACTTTTCAGTCACTTGGGGCCTCTGATCTGATTGGGAGTGAAGCATTCTGAAAGCCTGACCATAGCCACCAAAGGCAAGTTCTTTTTATAGGACACCAGAACCTCTTGGCCACATTGACCTTGAACACCAAGCCAATGCTATGTCTGGGAACCGGGTCATGCCTCCACTGTCTCTTGGGACCTTTTTTTTTTTTTTTTTTTGAAGATTCACATGTGTTTAATGTATATAAAGGCAAGGAAAAGACAGTCCCAGATTCAAAAGCTATATTCTGTACAATTCATATGGTGGGGTTGAGGGGAACAGGGCCATAGAACCCACACCCGAACATGTACAAAAATAACTTACATGGTTACCCCCATCAGCAAAGGTGATGTAGCTCTTCCCAGCCCCCAGGGCCGGGGGGTACATTCTAGAAAATGGCACTGTGGAAGCTAACCAGTACGGGCCAAGGTGCTGTGGGGGTGGGAAGGGGTGCCAGTCCAGAGGGGAGGAAGCCTATGAAGAGGACTTGAGACGGTTGGCAGCTGAGCGGGAGCTGAGTAGCTTGTCTACCATGGTGTGGGCTAGCGTAGCCGGCTGGCCATCCTAGGGAGGCCCGTCACCTCAGAAATAGTCCCAGAGCTCCTTTTCTTTAAAGCCACCATGTTTGGCCACTAGCAAGCTGGAAGCCCCTCAAGTGTGCTTTTGTGGCAGTGTCCTTTTTGCCTTGAGACATTTCTGTCCACTGCTGCCCTCCGCAGTGCTTCACCTCCTCGGCACCTTCCCAGAGGCCACCCTGCACCCCCCCCCCACCCTATCTTGACTGATTCTACCCAAGGGCACAGCACCCTAGTAGCTTTCAAGGAGAAGCTGCTTCTCCCACACAGCATGTTGTCCAGCCCTAGGCCAGCACCTGTGGCCTCCCTGGGATTGTGGAAGCAGTGGATCTGTGGCAGAATTCTGGGAAGTACAGGCAACATTAAGGAAGAAACTAGGAAGTCCTGCCAACCCAGCTACCCAGAAATAATCGTTATTAATATGCAACTGGACTTTTTCCCTTTTTCTATACACACATATTTACATACAAATATACTTCAAATCTATACCATATTATATATATTTTGCATTTTTTTCACTCAATGTATTATAAGCTCTACCAGTGTCACCAAATATTCTTAGAAAATATAATTTCTGGGGCAGCCCTGGTGGCTCAGCGGTTTAGCGCCACCTTCCGCCCAGGGTGTGATCCTGGAGACCTGGGATTGAGTCCTGCATCGGGCTCCCCGCATGCAGCCTGCTTTTCCCTCTGCCTGTGTCTCTGCCTCTCTCTCTGTGTCTCTCATGAATAAATAAATAAAAATCTTAAAAAAGAAAATATTCCTGATATGCTGTAAATGTCCTGTTCAGCAAAACATTTAGTGTTTTTCTCTTTATTTTTCTGTTCTAACAAATGTTGCAACATTTTTGTGTTTAAATCAGATTTTTTGGATAGATCCCTAGAAATGGGATTTTAGGTGAAATGATGGGGCACTTTAGAATTTATTTTATTTTATTTAAATTTAATTGGCCGGGATCCCTGGGTGGCGCAGCGGTTTGGCGCCTGCCTTTGGCCCAGGGCGCGATCCTGGAGACCCGGGATCGAATCCCACATCGGGCTTCCGGTGCATGGAGCCTGCTTCTCCCTCCACCTGTGTCTCTGCCTCTCTCTCTCTCTCTGTGACTATCATAAATAAATAAAATAAATAAATAAATAAATAAATTTAATTGGCCAATATATAGTATAATACCCAGTGCTCATCTTATCATATGCCCTCCTTAATGCCCGTTATTTTTAGAATTTTTGACGCATTTCACCAAATTGCTTTCCAGGAAATAGTGTACCAATTTATAGTCCTACCAGCCACTGGTGCAAGTACCCTGCCTTCCCAGCAATGGTGTCATTGTGTGCGCCACTGCTGTGTCCCTGGTCCTCATGACTGTTTGGATTGTTGAGACCCCTCACTGTAGGTTGATTATCATGTAGGGGTCTTGATGTCCTCTGGGGGTTCTGTGAGGACTAACTTGTCCAACAAACGCTGTGCATAAATTTAACATTTTTGCATAACCTGCGAGCTACTCCCTGTCTCACGCTGGGGAGGACACCATCTTGAGCAAGGATGCAGGGACATGGGTCTCTCACCCCTGCACCTCTGTAACTCTGTAAGTCTTGCAGGACTTATTTTAAGTCTTGGGATTTTGCCCAAGATTACTGTTTGAAAAAGTTGTGCTGCCAGAAAAGATCTGAAAGTCACTCTCCTCAACCCACGAGGTTTCTCATGATTACCCTGTCTCTCCAGTCACAGCTGTTCACCTGTGCTCCAGCCTCCCAAGCCCTCCATGCCCTCCCCAAGCCCAGACTTTGAGCCCGACGCTCCTATGGCTGGATAGGTTCCTCTCTCTTCTCTGTCTGGCCAAGAGTTACTTACTTGCATGGTAACATTGAGACCCATAACACCTCTAGGAACTCTGCTACACTGTGATGATTTCCTCACATACCTCAACTGGGCAGAAAGGCTTTTGTAGGAATGGGGCTTTTCACTTCCTGGGTATGATGCCTGCTGCACATTAGCTACTCAATAAATGTTTGCTGAATGAGTGAGTATTTACCAGTGAACTGATCAAGAAGTGTTGGTCACTGGTCAGTGTATCTTTCCTACCCAAAATGACTGAGTGATTCTTGGAGAATAAATCTAGGGTTGATTTTATATCTGTAAGTTCTAGGGCTCATGAGCAAATAACCTCTTTTTCTCCCTCTGTCTTTGGTGCATTCAGCTCACCCGAAGGTTGCCTCCCATCAAAGAAGCCAAGCCTCGGTTGCAGAAGCTCTTCCGGGACTTCTGGCTCTATTCTGTGCTGATGGGATTTGCGGTGGAGGGCTCAGGTAGGGGAATATTCCCTCTCCTAGGGAAGATAGAGTGCAGAGAGAAAACAAAAGTGAGCCAGAACTGTACCTCATTATGGATGTGCATGCATTCAACATTAGTCCAAATTCAGATGCTGCTTCCTGCAAGTGTTTGTAAATGTTACAATTCCCCAGATATAGTTTAGGATTCTGAGAGTGCCATGTGTCTTAGGAAAAACCTGTCCAAGTTAGGAAACAGACTCATTTCTGTGCCCTATTTTGGGGATAATTGGCTCACACAAAGGACCCACGACTCTAGGAATGGTCAGCGTCAACTGCCCTGCGGTGCTTCTTAAGGAAGGTGATGGTCTCACTCACGGCTACTCTCTTGCAGGACTCTGGCCAGAAGAGTGGTACGAGGGGGTCTGTGAAATAGCCACCAAGTCACCCCTGCTCACGTTTCCCAGCAAAGAGCCACTGCGCTCCGTCCTCCAGTATAACTCCGCCATGAAAAACGACACAGTCACCCCCGTAAGGATTCTTGCCCTGCCAAGGACAGATGATACAGGGTTAAGTTCTCTTGAACAATGAGAAGATCCTTTCACTATCCTTGTTATCACACATTATCCATGACTCCTGGGCTCCTGGGGGAGGGCTGCCTTTTCCTCTAGGTGCTGTGTGAGCCCTTGAGCGTTTCTTTCCCCTAGGCTGAACTGAGCGAGCTCCGCAGCACCATCATCAACCTGCTGGACCCTGCTCCCGAAGTGTCCGCCCTCATCAACAAGTTGGACTTTGCCATGTCCACCTATCTCCTGTCTGTTTACCGGCTGGAATATATGAGGTATATAGGCCTTTGCCTCCCAGCACAGCCACACTGGAGCTAATTTTTAAACTTTCATGGCTTCTGGGAGTGAGACTCTTTTCAGTTCTTCCCAAGACACATAAGCTTTCTTACAAACCAAAAACCAAAAAACCCTCTGCTTTTCTTGTGTGTTCCTCCCTCTAGAGCACCACACACCACATCTTATAAATCCCCAGGTATCTAAACTCTCCTATCATCCTCTCCTTGTAGGGAATAGGCTTCTGAGCAATCACTATAGATGTTGCAAACTCAGTCCACTTGTCTGCTCAAGAGCCCCTGTTAGGAACCAGCCCTCACTGAGTATGTTCTCAGACATTCACTGAACTGGATCATATTCACCCCAGGACCACAGCTGATTACAAACAACAAATGGGAAATGGGAAGGAGCCTGTCTCAAAACTGCCCCACAGGTGGCCTGACACTCAGGATGCACATGTGACCACAGCAGACCTAAGACACACAGAGAGAGACAGAGACACAGGCAGAGGGAGAAGGCGCCATGAAGGGAGCCCGATATGGGACTCAATCCTGGGACTTCAGGATCACGCCCTGGGCTGAAGGCAGGTGTCAAACCACTGAGCCACCCAGGGATCCCCACGTCTCCTGTTTGTTGAGGTCACAGGATAGCTGCGATAAGTTATAGAAAAACTTTACCAAATGGTTTGAAAAATAAGGTGTTAGTTCTTAATAGGAGGAATACTTGGGAAATGTTACTATTTTAACCTTTATTTGGTGCCATGAAACCCTCTGGTCAAAGAACTCTTGTTCAGAAGCTCAACATATAAAATAGATTAAAGCTGTTTTGGGTAAGTGGGAGTGAGCGCCCACCTTACTGCCCTGTCCCCTCCTTCCTGCTTCTTGGGTAGCCCGAGGTGCCATAACAGAGAAGAATTTGAAAACCAGTGACACATTCTCCCCCAGAGTCCCACAGAGCCAAAGAACTTTTGGCCTTCCTTGCATTTTCCATTATAATTTTTTTATAAAAGTAATATGAGACCATTACACATAAACTTGGAAATAAATGGAGAGGAACAACCACTGACCTCACCACCATTCCCAATTGTATGTCAGTATAGTTCCCTCTCGTCCTTTTTATAAAGAATGTATTTTGAAAGAGAAACCCGCCAAAACAAAACAAGCAAACCAAACATAGACCAAAAACCTGGTTTGCTTCTAGCTTAATGGCTACAAAAGATGTCTCCACACCCTCTCAGCCTCAGTTGCCCTCAGGCAGGGATGTCTCCTTCCCCACAAGTGTGCCCATGAATGGAGTTCTCAGGTTCTCAGGACAGGCTGTTGAGTGGGCTGGTAGAGCAACGCCCTAAGGGGACAGCCCATGGTAGCTCCTAAGAGCCCAGCTCCCATCCCAGGTTGACTGCCAGGCCTCTGAGAACATTGTTAGCATGGAGAAACAACCCTGAAGCCTGTATTCAAGAACTTGGCTTGGGCTCCCAGCCACTGATTATTAGGAGAGCTGTAAAACAGTAAAGTGGACAATGTGAGAAATTACGTAAAAGATGTATAAACATGAGCACTCAAGAATGCATGAGCTTAAAGCCACTTGGCCTGCCTTACTAAGGTTTGACTCACAAAAGGTTGGTGTGGAAACCCACAGATGCATTCCACCAAGCGCTTGCCTGTGTGCATACGTGCCCCGCTATCTTAGAGGAGCCAGACTCTAAACAGCTACTATGAAAGTAAAACCAGTGCATAAAAATGAAAGAAAACATTGGGATAGGGGACGCCTGGGTGGCTCAGGAGTTTGGCACCTGCCTTTGGCCCATGGCGTGATCTTGGAGTCCTGGGATCAAGTCCCACATCAGGCTGCATGGAGCCTGCTTCTCCCTCTGCCTGTGTCTCTGCCTCTCTCTCTGTTTCTCTCTGAAATCTTTTTTTAAAAAAATTGGGATAGTACAGAAGATGCTAAAGGTGAAAAATACAAATGTCACCTTCCTGAATCCAGAGATGCCCACTATTGATAATTTTACTTTTCCTTCTAGAAATTCTCTATAAAATATTCTCTATAAATACAAACATATATATCCTACACATAGAAGGCACGTGGAGGCCTTTTGGGAACCTATCACTGACATCCTGCTGTACCCATTTCCCCCACACCGTGCTTTCTCTCTCTCTCTCTCTTAAGATTTTATTTATTCATGAGAGACCCACAGAGAGAGAGAGAGAGGCAGGCTCTCTGCAGGGAGCCTGATGTGGGACTTGGTCACAGGACTTCAGGATCATGACCTGAGCCAAAGGCAGACACTCAACCACTCAGCCACGCAGTGCTCTCCCCCTTGCTTTTTCATATAACTGTGCATCTTGGATGTTTTTCTATAGCTACCTCTTATTTTGGTGGCTGTATGATGTGCCATTAAGTGATGTACAAAGGCAGCTGAGTAGTCTCTTGATGGACATTTAGCCAGCAGTGTTAGGAGAATCCTGATGCACGTAACCCTTAAGATCTATGACTTAACCCTTAAGATCTATGGATTGCTGGGTGGAACAATGTGGGAACATTATGGTAGATGGTGGATATTGCCCTCCAGAAAGTCCGCGTGAGCATATGGCACTTTAAGTGGTGTAGGTTACTGATTCCTCACAGCCTCACTAGTTCTGAGCAGTACTAAATCTGTGATAAGGAGGGTCTGGATTTTTCAGAACTTACTCAAAACTGTTCTTCTTGCTAGGGTACTGCGCTCAACAGATCCTGACCGCTTCCAGGTAATGTTCTGCTACTTTGAAGATAAAGCTATTCAGAAAGACAAGTCTGGTAAGTTTATTGTTGTGGTACTCTCATGATGAAATGAGCTTCAATAGTGTAAAAAGGCATACTACTCCCAATTTTCTGTCTACATGAAGAATATAGTTTTATGAAGTTACAAACTACATTGGAAAGATCAGTATAAGACATATAATCTTACAACCATATAGCCTTAAGGAACATCACTCTTGTCCACCCTTAACACTTGAGTATGCTTTGACCCCCAGATTTCAGTATCTAATACTAACCTGTGCTGAGAGATTCCTAGTCTCCTCACATAGTCATTGATAGACCTAGAGCATCTTATTGTAAGGGAGCAGTCATGCTTTTTAAAAGTCCAGAGCAGGCTAAGAGGACCAAGACCAACTTAAAAAGATTCCCAGTGGACAGACTATTATAATCTGAACATGAATACGTATTTTTATTATGTTGCTTAAAAGAAGGGCAGATAAACAAAGATAATGGTGTGTACCCAAATACACAGAGATTATATATATGTATTCTCCTATATATTTTAGCATAATGATAGGTATAATGGATAATATATAATATATAGGATATGTGTATATATACAAAATATTTGTTTTTTCCACTAAATATTAGTGAAATAGAGATAGGTAGTTGTTTCTTATGTAATCAGGAAAGAAGGAACACAAGGAAAGAGCCACACAGTCCAGGAAGAGGCCTGGCACCCACGATAAAGTCTCGCCTGGCCTCCGAGAGTGACTAGGTAGAAAGGGTGCCCCACAGGAGATGGGCAGAGGTGTCCCACAGAGTAGCCAGTTAAAGGTACTCTGTTAGCTGAAAGTAGCTGTTAGCTCACTGTGGGGACAGGCCCAGACCTTCCGTGAGGGGTTCCATGCCTCAGTAGTCCTGTTGGCCATAAGGAGACTCCACTCAGGTCCATGAATGCTTCCAGTGGTGCCATCAGGCCAGGCCAGAATGTCAGGGCAGCAGATCAGGACCCACGGGCCACATCCAATTTGAAGACCGAATCATTTCTGGGGAAGTTTCAGAGTAAGAAAATTTATTTGAATCACAAAGACTTGCAAGCCCAATGATGCAGATGTCCTTAGATCCTGAGTGCATAGAGGATCTTAGCAGCAACCAGTCCTAAAAGCACCAGACTCCTGGGAAAACAAATAAATGAAACTCTCCAGTGGTATAAAAATATAGTTACTGAAATTCTAGTGAGGCAAACCTAAGAATTGGAATAAAAATAAGAGTTATTAAAATTGAGACTGCAAAGAAAACAAACACATAGTATAGTCATTCTTTGACCAGTTTTTTTTTTTTTTTTTTTTTTTATTTATTTATGATAGTCACAGAGAGAGAGAGAGAGAGAGGCAGAGACACAGGCAGAGGGAGAAGCGGGCTCCATGCACCGGGAGCCCGATGTGGGATTCGATCCCGGGTCTCCAGGATCACGCCCTGGGCCAAAGACAGGCGCCAAACCGCTGCGCCACCCAGGGATCCCCGACCAGTTTTAGTATAAGGATGCCAATGGTTTTAAGCATCATTATATTGGTCTGTGTATTTTTATTTATTTATTTATTTTAAATATTTTATTTATTTATTCATGAGAGACACAGAAAGAGAGGCAGAGACATAGGCAGAGGAGAAGCAGGCTCTCTCCAAGGAGCCTGATGTGGGACTTGATCACAGGACCCCAGGATCACGACCTGAGCCAAAGGCAGACACTCAACCACTGAGCCACTCAGGCACCCTTATGTGTTGATTTTTAAAGTGCTTAAAAATTTAAGAGACTGAAATATTAGACCCATGTTTTAATTAAATGCTTAGAAGAATTTGATCAGTTTTGTAATTGTGCTTAAATATTTGAGGGAGTTGAGTTTGCTAGATCCATGAGTTTTGATTGATTAACTGTGTGGGTACATATTTCGAGGAATGCTAATTGAGAATTCTTAAAATCAATAACTTTATTATTAATTAATGATATTAACTTAGTGGTGAGGAGCCTCTCCATATTTAGAAGCTCTGGCACACTGAAGAATCTATCAATTTGTTCTTGCTAATGGAGAATTAATCCCCAGATAATTGTGGTACCGTTTTTTCTATTGTTAAAAAATCAGTCCTTGAAGAAATCTTTTTTAAAATCACCCCAAGGAAAATAAATAAATTAATTAAAATAAAATAAAATCACCCCAAGGATTGTGAGGTGCTGCTTCATGTAAGACCTTTTGTCCAATAAGTCTTTTGCAGATCCCTTCACACTACTGCATGACAGTCAGGAAATTAGGTTGGTGGGTTTATTTTTGTGGGGTTGGCAAAGGAAGACCGTATGAGGGTTCTGCAAGCTCCCCCTGCTGGCAGTATGGGGAAGGATTGGATGAGGAGGAGCCCTTCAGAGGCCAGGCTGGAAGATGAAGGCAGGCAGTTTGTATGGCAGGAAACCTCTCCCACTGGGGTGCAGGATGCAGGAGAGGTGCCCCACACTCAGAGGGTCATACACACATCACCCCAGGACCATTAGGGGGCATAGTAGAGACACTGTTAAACTGCTGGCTAAGCTGATTTGCTCCCCTCGTCTATCCACCCATTGTGGTAGATGGTTGGTTACCCTGAGCTTTTTTAAAATTTTTTTTTTAATTTTTTTAATTTATTTATGATAGTCACAGAGAGAGAGAGAGAGAGAGGCAGAGACACAGGCAGAGGGAGAAGCAGGCTCCATGCACCGGGAGCCTGATGTGGGATTCGATCCCGGGTCTCCAGGATCGCGCCCTGGGCCAAAGGCAGGCGCCAAACCGCTGCGCCACCCAGGGATCCCTACCCTGAGCTTTTTTTGTTCAAACAGAGAGGGTAAGCAACAACAACAACAAAAAATAAAGAATGCCAACCCCTAGGAGCCTAAGAACCTACCACATTTTGCCTGCCTCCTAATGAGAATATCTATAGACAGAATCAGTTACCTTTCTAAAGCTGAAAGCTCATCCTCTTCTGAGCTCTACTTTTCTGTTGCTGTGTCATAAAAGGAAATTAAATTGCAGTAAACAGTATGGAGGTTCCTCACAAAGTTAAAAATAGAACTGCCCTACAACCCAGCAACTACACTACTAGGTATTTATCCAGAGGACACAGACATAGTGATTCGAAGGGGCACATGCAGCACAATGTTTATAGCAGCAATGTCCACAGTAGCCAAAATACAGAAAAAGCTCAGATGTCCATTGACAGATGAAGATAAAGATGTGGTATATATGTATACAATGGAATATTAGCTCACTATGGGGATAGGCCCAGACCTTCCATGAGAGGTTCCATGCCTCAGTAGTCCTGTTGGCCATAAGGAGACCCCACTCAGGACCATGATTTAAAAAAGAATTAATTTTAAAAAAATTAAATCTTACCATTTGCAATAATGTGGATGGAACTAGAGGGTGTTATGCTAAGCAAAATAAGTCAGAGAAAGACAAATACCATATGATTTCACTCATATGTGGCAATTTAAGAAATAAAACAGATGAACATAGGGGAAGGGAAAGTGAAAATAAGATAAAAAACAGAGAGGAAGGCAAACTGTAATAGACGATGAACTCTAGGAAACAAATTGAGGGTTGCTGGAGGGGAGATGGGTGGGGACCTGGAGTAACTGGGTGATGGGCATGAAGGAGGACACTTGATGTAATCATGATATAATGTAATGTTATATACAACTGATGAATCACTGAAATTCTACTTCTGAAACTAATAATACATTATATGTTAACAAAATTGAATTTAAATAAAAGTAAATAAATTTTTTAAAAAGAGGAAATTAAATTGCACTGAAGACCGATGTACACTTTACCTACACTTAATTTTCACGGTACACTGTACTCTTCCACATGATTTCCTTTTTTTTTTTTCCTCTTTTTTTTTTTCCACATGATTTCCAAATGGGTTTCTTTCTTGAGTGGGTAGGTAGGGTAAAGCCAATAAATGCATACCTACTGAGTGTGCTTTCCTTTTCTTTTTCTCTTTCAAAAACATGAGAGGTGGGAAGGAGATATCTTTGGAGATGTGTTATTCATGAGTTTTCAGAACCAAGCAAGAGAGAGGTTATAAAAAGCATGTAGCAGTCCCCGAAGGAGAGGGCCAGCACCTCCTGTGCAGGTGTCAGCCAAACCTCCACGTGTTCAGGCAGTGTAGCCTGCCAGCTGCCTAGTCACTCAGTACAAAGACTGAGGTAATCCAAGCTAACTTTAAGTACAAAAAAGGGAAGGGGCTTTTTTTTTTTTTTAATGTAAAAGTCACCATAGAAGCTACACATGATTATCATGGGCATCTGACCACTGTCTGATTGTTTTTTATTAGGAACCTACAGTTTGTTTCCTAAGAGCTATATGAAGATTTTATGCTAAGGAAAAAAAAAAAAAACCTCAAAGATGTGCTAAACACACCCCCGAAAGAAGATTTCATCCACCAAACTTCTTAGAAATTAGCCTCTCCCTCCTAGGGCATCTTGTCCAGGTCACACTAATCATTTTCCATGTCTGAGAGCTTCAGGGGCCCATTTAACCTCATAACAAACACTTATGTGGTGCCTCTTTATGTTTCAAACTCTGCCTGGGCCTCGGGCACAAAGGTGCAATGCCTGCCTAATGTATGTGCCCTAATGACCTTGCATTCTTGTCATTTAGCCACCCTAAAGACAATGCATAAATGGGACAGCACTGGAGGATGAGCAGCATTTAATTATATCACATTGTGATGCTCATGCCCTGCTGTTGCTTTCAGATTTGCTTTGGCAGCAATGACCACATCTGGTTCTCGGATCTTGGTTTCTAAACACCATTCAGCAGTAAAGGGAGCCAAGGCTCCATGTAAAAAAACAAAAACAAAAACAAAAACAAACAAACAAACAAAAAAAAAACGAGGTGAGCTTGGGACAGCTCACAGTGCCAGAAAGGAAGGAAGGGAAAAAAGAAAAGGGAGATAAAGAAGAAGAAAAGAAGAAAGGCCTGTGGGCATGTCACAAGGGCAGAAGTCTACTTGAAAGAGCTCCTAATGGCCATAGCTGGAACAATTTGAACAACACAATGAATAACAACAGTATTGGATTATAACCCAGTGCAAGAAACAAATATACATGAGTCCATACTAATTAGGTGATTGAACAAATGAAACATGGGGAGGGAGAAATGGACCTTTCTTATTTTTTTTAAGATTTTATTTCTTTATTCATGAGAGACACAGAGAGAGGCAGAGACACAGGCAGAGAGAGAAGCAGGCTCCATGCAGGGAGCCTGACGTGGGGCTCGATCTCAGGTCTCCTGGATCACACCCTGGGCTGAAGATGGCGCTAAACCACCTAGCCGCCCAGGCTGCCCATGAGACCTTTCTTAAAGAATTCCAATTACTAAAAGTAGAGAGAGTGAAGAAAATAGAAAATCCCAGTGAGACCAGAGTACCTGCTGTAGGCAGAGTCCACTGATGGGTGCAGAAACCAGTGGGCAAAATCTTAAAGAGAAATTACATGTCTAAAAAAAGAGAGACAAAGAAATGACATGTCTGCATCACCTCAAAGTATCTTCCCCAGAGTATTTCCTGGTGACTGTGGTGGTTTTAACTTACACCCACATTCTCTTCAGGAGCTGCTACTTAATTCCCCTCTCTGTGTGGGCTGGATGCAGTGACTCCTTTCTGAAGAGTAGAGCATGGAAAGGGAGAAATAGTAACTGGACAGTGGGAAACCTGGCACACACCACTGTACCCAAGCGATCAAGGTCAGCCTCACCAGCGGTAGGAGATCCTGATTTCACACACCTCCCCTGCCCTGCCACCCCACTGCAATGCAACAAGAAGGCCACTTCACCTCTGGGATTTTCCTAAAATCCTGTAACCTTGGTCTAATCATGAGCATGCATCAGACATACCTAAATTGAGGGACATCCTACAAAATGCCTGTGCTCTTCAGAAGTGTCAAGGTCACAAAAGGCAAGAACATAATGAGGAGTCAACATAGATTGTGGGAGACTAAGGAGACCTGATGGTCAGTGTCATGTGGCATCCTCATTGGATCCTTGGACAGGAAGGTCACATTAGTGGGAAAACGGGGGAAATCTAAAATAAATCTAAATAAAGCCTGAAATTTAGGTAAGACTATTACTGTTGGCTTCTTAGTTTTGACAAATGATCTGCTAAGATCTGGAGAAGCTGTGTACAGGGTATGTGGGAACTCTGTGCTCTCTCTGCCACTCCTTTGTTAGTCCAAAATCTTTTCCAAACAAAATATTTGAAAGTAGCTGGAATTGGTTCCTTTCCTTTGATGCTCCTGACCTGTGGAAACCTCCTCATTTCAGGGATGATGCAGTGTGTGATTGCTGTTGCAGACAAAGTATTCGATGCCTTCCTGAACATGATGGCAGATAAAGTAAGCCTTGTCAGCGTGAGTGTGTATGTGCCCAAGGTATGTGGAGAGCACCTGTTGTACCTGTCTCTTCTGAATCAACAGGCTAAGACTAAGGAGAATGAAGAGGAGCTGGAGCGGCATGCACAATTTCTACTGGTGAACTTCAACCACATTCATAAGAGGATACGGAGGGTGGCGGACAAGTATCTGTCTGGTCTGGTGGATAAGTAAGCTCATTTTCCTTCTAATGTTCTGTGTGTGTGTGTGTGTGCGTGCATGCATGTGTGTAAAGTTCTCATTTTGGAATGCACGGAAGAACCATCCTTATACTAGCAGTGCAGAAAAATTGGAGTCCGAATTTAAACTCTCAAATGGCAATGCAGCCTCCCTCAGAATCTCATGGAATTTGCTGTAAGGTCTGAAATTTGGTCCTGAAACTTCCACTTATTCTGAGCTATTGATGCTCCTTACAGTGCATTTCTTGATAAGGGGTGTCACCTGCCTGTGTCTCGGTATCCCACCCTCCCCTGCTGCAGGGCTTCTCAGGGCTTCCTCTGGGAAGTACACAGCCATCTTAAGTGACATCTTCCACCCCAGAGCCTAGCCAGAGGCCCCGGGTAGAATCAGTGTCTTTCAGGCTCCTCAGAGAGGAAGGAGAGCCCACACAGACCCTTTTCCACTCCAGGCTGTCTGTGCTGGGAGCCAAAGTGGATTCTCATGGGACATGCCCCCACATGGATGGGAACCCTCAAGGTGGGCTGGGCCAGCCTGTCTGCAGTGTGAGGGCTAGAGGCAGCAAACAGCCGTGCTGGGCCTGCCCACAGATCCCTGCAGGTGTCCAGGAGCTCTGGAGCCTGCTGCAGGCATTGTGTGCCTGGTCCAGGCAGGGCCAGAAAGTAAGTCCAGCACAGGTATGACTTGTGTCTGAGCTGGACCTCCTAAGCGATGGGCCACAATGAATCACAGCTGTGCAGAGTCGGCTCTCTTCAACCCTGACCACTACATTCAGGAACAGGTTCTTTTCTTTGCTCCAGGATGCCATGCAAATACTACCATTTTCACTTTGTACCATCATGTGGAAGTATTAGGGTGCCCTGGTCAAAACCAAGGAGATCGCTTTGGGGAGTGAGGGAACGTGACCCTACCAGTGTATAACTGAGACGATCGATCTGTGTCAAGTTGAGAGCAAGTCACATGGGACCACATCTGGGCCCTGAAAAGTGGGACTGGCAGGAACCTGGGGGGTGTTTCTGACTGAGTCCAGTCTGGGAGGCCTCCTGACCTCCTCTGACCCTCAGCTGGGCAGCAGGAGGTGGGGCTCCCACCTCACCCTATCCCACCCCTCAAGGTGGCACTTTAAGGAACTGAGATTCCTTGAAGGTTTGGCTGCTCAACCCTAAGACATGACTCTTGATATAGGTTTCCCCACTTGCTCTGGAGCGGGACAGTACTGAAGACCATGTTGGACATCCTCCAGACCTTGTCGCTGTCACTGAGCGCTGTGAGTGTCCCTACCTTATGCCTGAATCTGATTTATACTGCAAGTGGCCAAATTGGGGGTGGGGACCCCAGATCCCACCCTGGCCTTTCCCAGTGAGCTGCAGCAAGTTTGGAAGTCCATCACAGACCAGATATGTGTGGGGAAGGGAAGCAGACACTCTGCTGCCCAGTGTGAGCTGGAGGCCCAGCTCAGCAGAGGCAGCCCAGGGAAGGCGGTTGGAAGAGGGAGCTTTGTTGTGTTTTCAGGACATTCACAAGGACCAGCCTTACTACGACATCCCTGATGCCCCCTATCGGATCACCGTTCCTGACACTTGTGAAGCCCGAGAGGTAGGCTGGCAGCCGTCCCCTTATTAAGGGCCGTTTTCATTGCCCTCTGGAGCATCAGGGCTGGCACATTGCACGCATTAGATTATTCGGTCCCAGCAGTTGGAGGTGTGAGCACTGTGGTCCCCCGCCCGCAGTGAAGAAGGCCTGAGTTGTCAGAGTTGCACAATATGAGCAGGGTGGTCTGTCTGCCAGGCCCGCTCCTGCCCCTCAGCCATGCTGACACCAAGCCCTTTCTTGGTTCAGCTGCCAAAGGTTTTCAGCTGCCTGTCAGTTTATGGTGTCTCAGAGCTGCGTGAGCAAACACGACTGTCAGACCAACTTCACTATTATGAGGTGTGCAGACTGTCATTGTGGTAGTGGAGTAACATGACTTTGGCTTTGTGTGACGCTATGGGAAATAGATAGGGTAAGTAGCTCTAGATAAGGAGGATGTGCTCTGTGAGGTCTGACTTGGAGCCCTCACTGTGGCAAACTGAGGCCTAGGGCCAGGTCACATCCCAATCTTGGGGCCTCCAGCCAGACCAGCTGCCAGCTGGGATTTCTCCCCACAGTGACGAGGCCGCCGGAATGGCTTTTACCTCCCAGGACCTATATTCTCCAGTCACTGATTCAGGACATATGTTGTCCAGTGGCCATGTGAAGCACTGTGAGCTAGGCCCTGCTACTTTATGCCAGGATTATAGACCAGGCTGTTTATACCCTATTCCCAGAGCCTCGGAGTTAGAACATGGTCACTATAATCATTTGCTAGGGTTGCCATGATTAAGTGCCACAGACTGAGTAGCTTAGACAACAGAAATGTATTTAGTTATTTATTTTCTCACACTTTTGGGAGGCTAGAAGTCTGAGATCAAGGTGTTGGCAGGGTTAGTTTCTTTAGAAACCTCTTTCCTTGGCTTTTAGATATCTTTTGTGTTCTTGTGTCCTCACATGTCTTCCCTCTGTACCCTAATCACCTTCTCTTTGAAGTACACAAGTCAGGTTGAATTACGGCCCACCCATATGATAACCATTTTACCTTAATTACCTCTTTAAAGGCTCCATCTCCAAATACTGTCACATTCTGAAGTACTGGAGGCTAGGACTTCAATACTGGGTTTTAGGGGGGTACACTTAAGCCCTCAATAGTAGTTAACTGCTGTCTGTAGCTAGCATCCTCTGACAACCCAAATACACTGATTTCGGCCTGATTACACTCTTTTCCAGAGCATCGTGAAGGACTTCGCAGCACGCTGTGGAATGATCCTACAGGAGGCAATGAAGTGGGCACCTACAGTTACCAAATCCCACTTACAGGTACTTTCACAAAAAAAGCAATTTTGATATACTCCTTCCAGTGATCCAGAGAGCTTTCATAGACATACCATACTTGAAATACAAACAGCACTAGTGTGAATAAGCAGAGACCAAAAACATTAGTCTAATGCCTGAGAATAACAGAAGCCTCAGAGGCTGACTCTTTGGTGAGAACACCTTGGGGAGTAAGGGTGCTGGTTATGGGTGAGGGGGGCAGGTGCAGTGGGCTCTGTGAGCAGACAGACCCAGGGAACCTGACCACTCACCAGGTAGGTGTCAGGTCTGTGGCAGGACTTGGGGCTGCTTGCAAGATGGGTGCACAGGGAGACCTGGCAGTCCAGCAGCAGCACCTGTGCTGGATACTGGAGCTGGAGGGTGGCTGCCATCCCAGTAGAGCCCTGTCCAGGTTGCACGTGGAGCTGCACATGAGCCTTCTCAGACCACAGCTCTGGCTTATGAGCACAAACAACTGCAAGGTGAGCCGTTATTCTGGTCAAGCAGAGGTGGACCAGAAATACCACAATACGTGAGAGGAAAAAGTCACCTCAAAGGGATCAAAGATAAGAAAACCACTAGAACAGATCTGGCTTAATAAAGAAAAGGTGCATCAAGAGGAGCATGTGAAGCTGACCTCAGCAACACTTGTTAGGATAAAGCTGGTTCCAAAGTGTTTCTGTGTCTGGAATCCAGGAAGGACAGAGCAGCTAGCCCCAAGGGCCTTCCAAGGCTATTTGAAAATCCATTTCGCAAGAGCCCATAGGTGGTGCCTAGCGTTGCCATACAGTCCTTCCTTTAGCTAAGGTTTTGGAACAATGAGGTTAGAGCAGTTAGGGAAATGAAAAAAAAAAAAAAAAAAAAACTGGAGCCCTCCATTAGACATTCAGCAGCTAAGCTGCATAGAGGTGGGCTTTGTGACTAGGCTGTGCTTGTAGCTTAACAACTGCCACTGTCTAGTGGATACATCAGTACTGTTCGGGCAGGGGTACTTTCTCAAACTCTTCATATTTGGGAACTGATTTTTTGTGGTACACATGGAGGAGGGGGGAGCTCAGCTCCCAAGGCTAAGGTCTAAAGAGGGGAGGCCCCCTTTCATTCCTAAAAAGGTTCATTAAACAAAAAGGCCTACTAGAGGGAGAGCCATGTGTTTCTGCAAGCGTGGGCTAGCAAGGGAGTGGAAAATGCAAAGAAACGCTTGAATTGGCCTCAGTGATCCAGCCTTCATTTCCCAGCCGTAGTATCCCCATCTGTCCTGGGCTTCCAGCTGGCAGCTTCAGCCCATCCTAAACCATCCTCCACACTGCCCACTACAGCGGCCCATTGTTGCTAGCAAATAGGCTCTGCACACCTCCCTCCTACCTCCATTCATTAGCCATCCCCCTTTACTAAGGGGTCCATGGTTGGGTTTCTGGGGCTTGTGCACTTTCCTGAGGGGAGTCCTGTGGCTCACTCTAAACTCCCTCCCCTGGCATACAAGGCCTTTTGGACCTGGCCTGTCCCTGGGCCAGGCTTGCCACCTGCTATCTAGCCCCTTGTATTTGCTACTCCTGCAGCGCTGATCCCTGGCCCCTGATGGTCCACAGAGCAGAAGGCCTTCTCACATGTCCAGGCTCTGCCAGGTGTCCCTTTACCCCAGCAACTCCCTCCCCCAGTTGGCCAGGCAGACTCAGGCCCTTGCTCTGCCTTCCTGCTATCCATCAGGCCCCCTTTTACAGCAGGGCTGCTCTGGCAAAAGAAGTGCCAGCATGTTGACAGCAGGGCCAGGACTCTGCAGCTCTGTGTTCTAGGTATCTGGCATGGGACCTGGCAGGTGGCAGACCGTCAGCAAGGATGTATCAAAAGAATAAGTGATCGTCTCACATTTACTGTGTATGCCAGCCACTGTGGGCAAATCATCCTTGTTCATGAAGGAGCCATAGCCAACTGAGGGTGGCAGGGGGGTGGTGGGGGGTTTAACTGATGCTCCCACAGAGAAGGATCCACCCGACATCAAAACCAATGTTTGCTCTACTACCTCACACACCTTAAAATAAAACAGCCCTTTTTTTTCTGACCAGGAATATCTGAACAAACATCAGAACTGGGTGTCAGGACTGTCCCAGCACACGGGGCTGGCCATGGCCACCGAAAGCATCCTGCACTTTGCTGGCTACAACAAGCAGAACACTACTCTTGGGGTATGTGTGTGCCTCCTGGGGAGTAGGAATCTCCTCAGCCCTGGGAGCCACAGTGCAAGGGGAAAGACCAAATTTGGCATTTGGGCACCCACGTGCCGCACACGCAGCTGTGCTAGCAGTAAGCGGGTCAGGTTCCATGTGAGATGCCCAAGTTCAAAGAGAGTTGTCACTGGAACCTTACTGTGTTTTCTTGATTCATTAATGATATCAGATTTGGATTTCTTTGTGTGCACAAGGAAGGAAACTGATCTATAGGAGACACGGTCAGTATTATCTTATAGTTCACGTTGATTGGAAACATTCCCTGGATTTTCCTGTTTCAGCAGGTGCCAGAGCACACGTGCATACATACCCTCAGCTTCATCTTGTTCCACTCAAGATTACTTTAGAGGGCAGCACGTCCATGAAGTAGTGCTTTTTTAGTTAAATCAGAGTTTAGGATCAGAGCAGCAGATTGACAACAGGTGATCTGACTGGCAGCATTGCATGGCGGTGTCTCCCAGTCTTAGGGCCTAGCACTGTGTCTGTCAGTCTGGCCCAACCCAGTATGGCTGTAGGCTTCTTAACTCTGTGCCTCCTCTCTCAGGATGGGAAGGTGGGGAGGCTGCCACCTGTCTTCAGGACATGATAGGGTAGAGGTACAGAGGCTGAGCACCAGTGGGAGGATGGCCCTGTGACTTCTCACCATGGCTGTGACTCTAAGTGGGAAGAGAGGAGCCCATGAGGCAGGCTGAGGGTGCTCAGCCTCCGTGCAGAGAAACCAGTGTCTTCTCACGTCCCTTGTCATCTTGGGAGCTCTCACCAGAGATCACTCCATGTTCTCTGAAGACATCAACATCTGCAAATACAGCTAAAGCACCCTCCACACTGTGGCCTACCAATGCATTTGCCGCCTAAGGAGCCTGCAGACATCACTGAACCCTATTCAGGATGCTGAGAAGGCCACTGTTTTCCCCATTTTGCAGGGGAGTATATTCAGACTAAGGACAGCAAGTGACTTCTCTAGGACCTCACAGCTGATTAGTGGCAGGGCCAGGTTCTAGTGCAGACCTGCTTGATCCCATAGGCAACACTGTCTCCAAAAAACATAAAGCATTTTTGTGTGACCTTTTAAAAAGTAATCCAGCATAATTTTATGAGAAAACCTTGTATTTTCTGGCTTTTTTTCCCAAAAATTTCGTATTTTCTTCTTCTGACCTTCTTTCTCCCCACTCACCTCCCTCCAAGAAACAACCCCTCAAACTTCAACAATTGAGAGATTCATTTTCCTCAGTAGCATCTGTATATCAAGAAGTGGATAGGTTGGTTGTGTTGGTTTGTAGTAAAAGGTACTAAAAGGAAATGTGAAAGGTGGTCATCCTCAGTGCATATTCGTAATGTATGGTGATGCTGGGCAGAGCAGTAGCTGGAAAGCATAGTAGCAGTGACCAGCCAGGGTTAGGAAGAGCAGTCATCAGGACCCCAGGGTATGGGGACTGAAACTGAAGCTGAGGAAGTGGGGGCAGGGTGTGATCTGCAAATATTTTCCCCTTTTTGTGGGCTGCCTTTGTTCTCAGGAGTGCGCCCCTTTTGTCTTCTGCTGTTAGGCCAGCATTAGACCTGCAGCAGCTGTTGGGTGTCTCTGAGCCCCTGCTGGCTTCTGACACCATGCTCTTAACTTCACCCTTTACCATCTTCAAGTCACGTGTACACACCAGCACATACCCACAGAGGAGACAGCCTGGGAACACTAATTTCTCAGCATTTTCATTGTAGGCTATGATGATTTTCACAATGATCTGGTGATTAGATCTGTTCACCACTGGGGATGAAAGCAATCAGGGCAGTAAAATGAAGCTATATCACAAGCTGCCTTCCAGAGAAAATTTTTCATACTAAAAATTTTTTATCTTTTTCCTATGAGACCTGTCAGACTGGAGGTTATTCTAAAGTATTTTTGTTTCATTAGCTTGCCAGCACTGAAGATTTTTAATAACCCCTGAATCCAAACTTGACTTCTTAATTGGACTTAGGCTTAGCCATGGTGAACATGAGAAAAGCATGTCTCAGTGGCCTGAAATAATTCTTGATAGGGGTGCCTGGTTGGCTCGGTTGAGTGTCTGCCGTTGTTTCAGGTCATGATCGCAGAGTCCAGAGATCGAGCCTTGCATCAGGCTTCCTGCTCAGAGGAGAACCTGCTTTTCTCTCTCCCTCTCCCCCTCCCCCTGTTCCCTCTCTCACTCTCTCACTCAAATAAAATCTTAAAAAAAAAAAAAAAAGAAGAAGAAGAAGAAATAATTCTTGACATTTGTCTATAGGCAACTCAGCTTACAGAGCGCCCAGCCTGTGTGAAGAAAGATTACTCCAACTTCATGGCATCCCTGAATCTACGCAACCGCTATGCAGGCGAGGTACTTTTCCTGCCCTTGTGTCCCAGGGCCATCAAAGTGTCCTCTCGCTCCAATGCCAGTCAGCTCTCTTCCAGTGGAAAATGCACTTGAGGTCTAGAACTCACTCACTTTAGGTGGACTTGAAGGTGTGGGGCCCTGGGACTCACCAGCACAGTCTGGAGCATTTATGGCACCCACTCACCACTTCTGCAGGAGGGTGATTTCACATACACACACTCTGGCCACACTGAAGCTTTCTGTTTTTCTGCCCTGTTTTTTAGTGGTAGCAAACATTTGTTGGGTGCTGTGCACTATCTAGGGCGGTTGATGAGGTGTATATACTATTATTACAATTTTACAGATAATGAAACTGAGGCTCTCGAAATAAAGTAACTTGCCAGAGTTACACAGGCAGAGCAGGGTCAGGAACCACATCTGATCACCATGAGGGCTTTCATCCACCATGCCACACTTTAGCCCAGCTTGGCAAGTTGCTTCACCTCTCGGGGCCTCAGTATCTGAATCTATAAAACACAGAAGTTAGCCTACACCATTTAGGAGGTCCCTGCAAGTCCATCAGTGCCTAGTCTGAGTGGGGTCTCCCCTCCCCCCTGTACAACTTCCTCATTCTAGCAGTTGCTCTTCCTCTTCCTGTGAACCCTCAGCACAGGGGCCGCTCACTCTGCTAGGCTAGGCTGGGCTAGGCTGTTGCTGACCCTAGCTAGGCTGCCACTGACCCTGCGTTCCCATGTGCTAGGGATTGCTCTGATGGCCTGTTCCACCTATTTTGAATACCCCAGTGGTGGTAGGAAATCTGTCTTTGGCAGTAGGTTTGGTTTTTGGAAGGAGTCATATCTTTTCTATGTAGTTGAGTCTTGTAGATAAGAGAGCAGCATGCTTTTGTTGGGGAAGAAAATGATATACAACTTTAAAAATAATGAGACCGCGCTTCTCATTTGAGTCATTAATTGACTCTGAAAGAACTGTTTTTAATCAGTCCACATCATGCAGCCCTACTGTGGTTCAGACCCCGAATTCAGTACTAAAATGTAAAATCAACAAGACCAGGTCTCTGCATCTGAAGGACCATCTAGAATGGAGGAAATACCAACATGCATTGCCAAAAGAGAAGTTCCCCCAATGTGTAAGCAGTGGTAGCATCATTGAGCCTGACACTCTCTACACACATAAGCTCTAGTTTGAGACAGTAAGGCTCTGGTCAGGCCTTGTCCGTGTGCCTGGATTATGTGAAGCTCTCTTGACAAGTGTGCTTCTTGCAGGTATATGGAATGATTCGGTTTTCAGATGCCACAGGCCAGATATCTGACCTGAACAAAATGATGGTCCAGGAGCTGAATACAGCGTTAGACCTCAGTAATGCTCAGCAGTACACGCAGGCCATGTTCAAGCTGACAGCAATGCTCATCAGCAGCAAAGGTAATGGATGGAGACATTGGGGAGCTCTGAGCTCGTTTGGAAATGAGTATTTACCTTTGTCTTCTTTAGGGATCTGGGGGTCCCCTAGTAGAGATCTCTGTGGGGCCCTTAGGGGTAGAAGTAAACAGAAGACCATCATTGGCCCACCTGGTTCTCTGTCTTGTTGACTTAAGGAGACAAGCAGAGGGTTCAGCCAATGTTCGTTCAGTGCTTCTTCTGAATAGCGTGTGTTTGGTTACAGATTGTGACCCACAGCTCCTTCATCATCTGTGTTGGGGTCCCCTCCGGATGTTCAACGAGCATGGCATGGAGACTGCCCTGGCCTGCTGGGAGTGGCTGCTGGCTGGCAAGAATGGTGTGGAAGTACCGGTAGGACACTAGCTGTGTTCAGCTCTTGAGGGTGGGGCCAGAGAGATGGAGAGAGCTTGACCTGGCTGTTCACCTGACAAGCTTGGAGACCCCAGGCAAGCCTCTCACCCTCTGGGGCCTCAGTCTCCTTATATGTAAGGCTGTGATATTAATGCCTGACCACTGGGCTATCACGAGGATAACAAGGAATATATGTTAAAAGGATCCTAGTGGGATCCCAGGTGGCTCAGCGGTTTAGCGCCACCTTCAGCCCAGGGCGTGATCCTAAAGACCTGGGATGGAGTTCCACGTCGGGCTCCCTGCATGGAGCCTGCTTCTCCCTCTGCCTGTGTCTCTGCCTCTGCCTCTCTCTCTCTCTCAGGAATAAGTAAATAAAGTCTTTATTAAAACAAACAAACAAAAAACAAAGATTTAAAAAAAAAAAAAAGAGGATCCTAGTGGTTCCTAGGAGTTGTTGTTTCTCAAAAGCTCAGTAGAGGGAGCCATTTCTCCGAGAGTGGAACACATGGAATGTGATCCAGAGAGGTTGTGGTTGTTCACAAAGACATTTATTTCTCTTGGCCTGCTCACTTTGGGAGGGGCAGTCTTCCTGGTGTCCATATTTCTAAAGTTGATGTTGGAGGAGGCCCCCAGGCAAGGTCATATATGCCCTTTCAACTGATTGGATGAATATCTAAGAACTGTTGAATTTTTCAAAGATCTCATTAATTTTCATAACAACAGGGAATTTGGCATTTTTTCTGTGTTTACTTAAGATGAGTTGAGATAAGTGGTCAAAAGAGGTGTTTACTTTTTCTTGTACCCTGAGGAAAATGGAATATTTCCAAAGATGGAATTAGAATGTTCCAGGTAGGTGCTGGTGGTGGCAATAATCATCATACCTCACATTTGCCTGGGTTATTATAACTGCATGGAGTTTGTGTTGGGCACACCACTCAGAGTCTGGGGAGGTATTTTGGTCTGGTGGCTCCCATGGGAGAGTACCTGGTCAGGGAGAGGCACCGACCTCTGCCTCTCAGAAGAGGAAATCAGCTGGGGCCCTAAGCTTACCAGTGGCTCCTGGACCCTTTATCTATGAAACTAAGGTGGGCACTGGGTTCTCAGCCTGGCCAGCTCTGCTCACATCACAGAGCACGCAGAAGGGCCTGTGAGAATCCTGCCACAACCTGTAGGGGCTCTGACTCCAAAGAAAAGCTCCTCATCTGTGTAATGAGACTACTAGCATGAGCACCTGTGACAAAGAGTTATTGTGGAGATTGAATGACTTAATTCACCTCACCTCACAGGCCAGGATCAGTGCCCAGCACATAGCAATCTATTAGTAAATATAAACTGCTGTTGTGATGGTGGCTGTTGTCATTGCCAGGTAGAGGATTCCACACTGACAGTGATCTGCCATTGCTGTTACATACACCCACATGCCCCCCCTTCTTTGGTTTTCATCTGTTTTACTACTGCATGTGTTATATATCTTAAAATAGTGCTATATTTGTTCTAAAAGTCCAAAGCTTTTCAAAGAAATTAAGAAAAGGACTTTTTAAAAGTCTCACACATTTATCCAAATATTTTCCATTTCTCACATTCTAAGTCTTCCTGTAGACTCAGATTCGCAATTGTTCTCTTTAGCCCAAAGAAATTCCCTTACCAGGGATCCCTGGGTGGCGTAGCGGTTTAGCGCCTGCCTTTGGCCCAGGGCGCAATCCTGGAGACCCAGGATCAAATCCCACGTCGGGCTCCTGGTGTATGGAGCCCGCTTCTCCCTCTGCCTGTGTCTCTGCCTCTCTCTCTCTCTCTCTCTCTCTCTCTCTCTCTGTGTGTGTGTGTGTGACTATCATAAATAAATAAAAATTAAAAAAAAAAAAAAAGAAATTCCCTTACCATTCCTGTAGTTCAGGTCTGCTGGAATAAATTCTCTCTGCTTTAGTTCACCTTCATTTTTTTTTTTTTTTTTTTTTTTGTGCATGTGGATATTTTTCCTGGGTCTAGGATCCTGGGTTGTTTTGTTGCTTTTAGCATGGTAAATACATCTTCTATTGTCTTCTGGCTTGAATTGTTTCCAGGGAGAAGTTAGCAGTCATTCTTATCATTGTTCCTCAGGAAGTACTATTGTTTGTATTTGGTTTTTCCTTTTACCTGCTTTTAGGATGTTTCCCTTCATCTTTGATTTTTAATAGTTTGACTATGATATGTGGTTTTCTGTGTATTTATCCCGCTAGGGTTTATTGAGCTGCTTAACTTTAGAGATTTAAGGTTTTTCATCAAAGTAAGAAATTTTCTTTAAATATTTTTCCCCATTTTCTTGTCTCATTTTGGGATTCCAAGTACCCACACCTATGTTGATGACTTCATATTGTCCCACAGATCATTAACATTCTCTGCAGTGCTTTTCACTTTTCTATCTCTCTCATTTCATTTTGGCTCATTTTAATTGGTCTGTCTTCCAAATCACTGCCCTTTTCTGACACGTTATTCTTTCTGTTGTTAAGCTATCATATATATTTTATCTTGGATATCATGAGTCTCAGATCTAGAATTTCTGTTTCTGTTTCATAGTTTGTATATCTCTGATGAGACTCTGTATCTTCATTAGTTTCTCCATCTTTACCTATAAATATTTGGTGATATTTACAATATTTTAAAGTTCTTGTCTATTCTAGAGTCAGGGTCGTCTGTGGGTCTGTTTCTCTTGATTTTTTTCTGTTGATTTTTTTGCTTTTAGTGTTTTAAACGTTTTTGTTGTGATGTGGACTTTATGTATAGAAAAGCAGTAGAGACTGATGTGCACTGCTGTTTTACTTTCTCAGAAAGTAGGTATTTTGTTGAGTAGCTAAGATAAAGGTCACTTACCCCTACCCCTGAGGGGTTAGTCTTGGCAAGAAAAATGGATTTTTCCTGCTTTTTACCACCTTCACTTCCTCCTTTTCCCCCCACATCAGAATCAGAAGAGGGGTCATGGAAGGATTTTTATGCCAAGCAAATTACTGTTTCATTTGGCATCTTTCAGACTTGGATCAGTGTCTGATAGCTATATCTTACGTCTCTTGGCATCTGTGGACCTGCTGAAGACTGCGTGGATGTTTGCCTTGTTCATTGCTCCATTCCCAGAGCCTGGAGGGAAAGCAGCCAGGCCCAGAGGAAGCAACCAGATGTTCTTGGTCAACACATGAGTGGGCGTGCTGCTTTGCTGTGGCTCATCAGCCTTGGCAGGCCTGCAGTTTCTTCTTCTAACATAATACCTATATTGGGCTGCAGGAAATAGAAACTGGGCACAGTTCCTTGACCCCCAGGGGCTATCCTGGTGTTGCAGGCAGCTCATTGATATCCTGGCTCATGTCTGAAACTCTGCCACCCTGAGTCTGTGGACTTTTTTCCTCACCTGCAGGACCTCCAGATGGTTTCTGGGCCTCCGAGCAGGAAGTAGGGCAGAGGATGCTGGCTGCCTCGGCCTTCACCCAGTTGATACCCACCTGCTGATTTGTGCCAGTGAGAACCATTGGCCCCCCTAACCAGCAGAAGGCTGGGTGAGGGTACCTATGACTGGCCACATGGCCTTCCTGAGTAAAACCATAATTAGAAAGGGATGGATACTAGGTAGGGAGCCAGGGCATTTACCCCAGGCACCAAGACTCAGTTGCCACCTCTCTGCAATGGGTCTAGATACCCTTAAAGGAACTGCCGAGTATTGTTGGGCCAAAAGGGGAGGCTGCTCCCCCGCAGAACTGCCCAGTGGCAGTTGCGCACTGTTTGCCTCCTGAGGTTATTCCTTGGGCCTGGGTAATGGCATGAAGGTGATGTGCAGGGTCTGTTTGGGGTAGAGAAAAGGAACTGGGCTCTAGAGCCAAAATCCAGCCCTGCTTTTGCCAGATTGGAGACCCTGAGCTGGCAACCTCACCTCTGCAACCAAATGTAGCTTCAGGGTTATTAAGAAGGTTCACCCAGGTGGAGCCTGTTGAGGGCCCACCCAACACTAGGCCCATTTCAGATGTGCTGACACCACAAAGCAGGAGGCCACAACTTGGCCTAGTGATAATTCGAGAATGGCCTTTTGGTAGAAAACAGCTGGGAAGTTAGATTATAGGTGATCTTTAATTTTTGTTGTTGATACTTCCTTGGTTTTCTAAATTTCATTTGTTGAGCATGTCTTCTTTTTTTTTTTTTAAGGGGTAGGGAGGGGCAGAGGAGAGGAGAGGGAGAATCTTAAAGCAGGCTTCAGGCCCAGTGTAGAGCCTGACCTGGGGCTGGATCTCATGACCCTGAGATCATGACCTGAGCTGAAATCAAGAATCAACGCTTACCCAGCTAAGCCACCCAGGCGCCCTGAGCATGTATTCCTTTTATAATTAAACAACAGTAAGTACCTTTCTGTGATTTGCAGAGACACTAACAGTCATTGCATACTTGCAGTTTATGCGGGAGATGGCAGGGGCCTGGCAGATGACAGTGGAGCAGAAGTTCGGCCTGTTTTCCGCGGAGATAAAGGAAGCAGACCCCCTGGCAGCATCAGAAGCCAGTCAGCCGAAACCCTGTGCCCCTGAAGTGACCCCTCACTACATCTGGATTGACGTATGTGCTTCTCCAGGTTCTCCCACTCTAGCTGCAAGGTCAGGGGCTCCCCCTGGGGCCAGTGGCCCAGTAAGCACAGGGCTCCAGGTTTTTGACTGCCTTACGTAGGGACTGGGAGATGGCTGTTCCAGCCTTCTCCCCCAGGCCCCTGCTGGACTTGTCATGCTTCCCCTAAGACCCCTCCCTGCCCTCCTGTTGGCTAAGAGCCCCACCTCAGCCAGCTGTGCTGGCTGTGTTGGCTCTGAGGGCAGGCAGGCCAGGCCCCAGCAGAGCACATGTTCTTCCTATTCAGTTCCTGGTGCAGCGGTTCGAGATCGCCAAATATTGCAGCTCTGACCAAGTGGAGATCTTCTCCAGCCTGTTGCAGCGCTCTATGTCCCTGAACATCGGTGGGGCCAAGGGGAGCATGAACCGGCACGTGGCGGCCATTGGGCCTCGCTTCAAGTAAGGGGCTCTCCTTGTCTCGTGGTGGTAGCATGGATGGGTGGGGGAGGTTTCTGTCAGTTGCTGGTGCAGTAGGCCTTCTGCACTGGTGGGAGAGTTCCCCGTGCTTGGTCTTTTTTTTTTTTTTTTTTTTAACCAGAAACTGACCAAGCCCCTAGTACATGCAGAACTCTTAGGAAGGAAGGATCTGTAGGGAATGATCTGGCCTGCCATGCCCTTACAGGGCTGAGAAAATCAGCCAGAGTGCTATCCACAGCAAAGAGTGTTCAAGAAGATGGTTCACTCATGGACCTAGGGCAGCCAGATGTTGGGCAGCCTTTCTAAATTGATTGGGGATGGATAGCAGCCAAAGGATTCTGGTGACATAGTGGTGAGAGAGAAGCAGCAGGTAGTGTGTCAGAGCTCAGGTGTGACAAGTTCAGACTAAGTGGCTGGCAGTGACTTTGGGCAGGTCACTTTACCCCTCAGAGATGTTCACAGAAAACTTCTGACCATGCTGACTACCCCAAGGCGATTTTTGCCAAGGCCCATGCAAAATACCAACCACACCAGGGGCTACCCCCTTTTGGGGACATGTGACCTAGTAGGGAGGCTCAGACATGGTGCTATGGCCAGGGGTGCTGTAGACACAGCAGGCAGGGTCAGTCTGGTATGGGGAGCACCTGCAGGTGCCTGGGTGGTCAGTTGGAAGGAGGGTGAGGGTCCCCTTTCAGTGTATGCTCCTCCTGCCTGTACCCCTGCCTGCTGCCCACTGCCAACACCAGCTCTTTCTGCCCCTCCCCTGAGTTCAGACCCACGTTTCTGCAGCCCACTGGGCACTCCATGGGACTGCGCTTCTCAAACCACTGAGAAGGTGAAGGACTCGTACTCTTTTCCCTTCATTTCCAGTCCATCACAGACCTGTACCTTTATAAAATGCATGAGAATAAATTACTAGAAAAGGATTCACACTGGACCACCATAGTAACGCAGAATTGCTGTGGAAATGAGCGGTTATCCCCTCTCCGTTTCTGTACTACTTCATCACAGACCAACAGAAGCCCATTGAGTAGCCCTGGCCTGGCAAAAACCAACTGCTCAGTAAATTTCTTTTCTTTTAGCTTGAATTAAATGTTCTACCTTTATAGCACCTATGGGTGACTGGACTCAGAAAGCAGTTTGCAAATATACAAACTTCTGCCTAAGGCAGATAAACACAAATTGTTCATTTGCCCCCAGTTAGAGTGAAGATTTAAAAACAAAACAAAACCTTCCTAAGGGATTTCTGGTACAATAAACCTGAATGGCAGTCACCTGGCTGGTGCCATAGTCCTAGCACACTAGAACTAGTAGGGACTCCTCAGGCATTCTGGGCGGCTCGCTCTGACTTGGCCCCCGGTGTTCTTTTGCAGACTGCTGACTCTGGGACTGGCCCTCCTGCACGCTGACGTGGTCCCAAATGCAACCATTCGCAACGTACTTCGCGAGAAGATCTACTCAACCGCCTTTGACTACTTCAGGTACTCCCCCAGCTATGCTGCACACAGTGTGCAGTGATGGCCCGCTGTACCCAATGCTGCCACATCCCCAGAAGTCATGGCACAAAATGGTTTGGCCTGATTTATGCGCTGCCCTTGTTTGGCTCTCTGGTGGGCCTGGATTTGAATATGTTCAGCCCTGTGCTGTATTTCCGTGTCTGTGCTTAGAGCTAGCCTCCCAACATGCAACATACACAAATTTTCCCCCATTCAATTGACTTAAGAGAATAACTGTATCCATTTAACTTCCCAGTTCCTATGAATGGTTATTGCACAAAGAATCGCACAGCCTGGGGTTTTGCAAGTGTGTAGATTGTGTTGTATAGAGACAGCTGCAGCTGCACGATCTATCAGGAGCACACCATTCAGCCAAGGGTTGTTGAGAACACTGGGGATAGTGGTAGAGGTGGCCATGGAGGACTCAGAAGATCATCACACTTTTTTCCATTAGAATGAATGAGGTAGTTGTTGCCCATGACTAGCTCTGGGTTCACCTTTTGTCGTTAAGAGGCCACTTGTGTCCCCTCTCACATGCTTTTATAATACACCTGGCTTCCAGTCTCAGAGTCCAGGCACTCAACTCTTGCCCTCTTGTGGTTGTTTGAAGTTGCCCCCCAAAGTTCCCTACTCAAGGAGAAAAGAGGCTGCGTGAAGACATAAGCATAATGATTAAATTTTGGACAGCCATGTTCTCAGATAAGAAGTACCTGACTGCCAGCCAGCTTGTTCCCCCAGGTAAGCATTATTCTCATCAGGGCAACTGCTCCTGGGTGGTGGGGCCGAGGCACGGGGATGGGCAGGACAGTGGTGCCCAGTGGGCACTGAAGGAGCTCAGTCAGAACAGAGAGGGTCCTACTGAGCCCTGGCCTTGGCCGTGCTGCACAGTCACCAAAGCCTGCCTGGCTACTGCTTGTCCTCCAGCCCCAGCCCAGTTCACCAGCCCCCACTGCATATCTGACAAGCCCATCCTGGGATAAGCCTCATGTGCCAAGATGAATAAGGCACTGTCTGCTGTCATCTGGTAGGAGACAGCAGTCAAATCGACAGGTGATGTCAACAGGAAAGGATCATGGGAACACCTTTTAAAGCAAGGTCCTTGGCCCCCTGGAGTTGGGGAGCCAAAGCCAGTTTTCTGGAAGAGGTGACATGTGAGCTGAGTCTCCAAGGATGAATAGGAGCAAGTCAGGGTGGACAGGGTTAAGGAAAAGGTGCTGTGGTGTAAGAAAGCAGCAAACCACAAAGAAACATGTTCCTGTTTCCCTGAGCATATAGCTGGTTATACAACACAAAGTAGGGATGAAGAGCGTGGTTTCTGCAGACAGACCCACAGAGGACAACCTGACTATAGGAAAAGGAAAGGAAAACTAAAAAGCAAGCACAGTAATTGAGGCATCTTCCTGGCTCCACGTATAGCAGGGCCAGCACGCTCCTTGCTTGCTCACACGGGCCCCAAGTTCCTGCTGTGTTAAAGGACAGCATGATGCTGGTGATGAGAGAACTATTTGTAATTTATCAGGATCACTATGCACATTTGTTTTCTTCTATTTTAAAGGCTGGGGGGTGCACCTGGATGGCTCAGTTGGTTAAGTGTCAGACTCTTGATTTTAGCTTAGGTCATGATCTCAGGGTCATGGGATTGAACCCCAAATCAAGTTCCACACTCAGTGGGGATGCTACTTGAGATTCCCTCCCTGTCTCTGCCCTTCCCCCCCTTTTGCCTGCATTCTCTCTCTCTCTTTCAAATAAATAAAATCTTTAAAACTAAAAAGGTTAGGAGGACTATAATACGTTTTAGTTAGCTTTCTATGTAGAATGGTTAAAAAAAACTTCCCCAGGGCACCTGCTGGCTTAGGCAGTGGAGCATGCAACTCTTGATTGCAGAATGTGAGTTCAAGCCCCACGTTGAATGTAGAACTTACATTTAAAAAAAAAAAAAAAAAAAAAAAAAAAAAAAACAAATTTCCCAGAGGGTGTTTTATTCTGCAGATCCATCAACACCATGTCTCTGCCCCCCACTCTTCCACTGATCGCCTTATCTCTGGTGAAAATCCAGATGCCCCATTCTGGAAGCAACAATGTGTTTGCCCACAGATAACCAAGACACCCGGAGCAATCTGGACATAGCAGTCGGCTCTCGGCAACAGGCCACTCAAGGCTGGATCAACACCTACCCCCTGTCCAGTGGCATGTCAACCATCTCCAAAAAGTCAGGTCAGTTGAAGGTTTCCTGATAGGTCCCTCCATCTGAGTCACAACCTGGCAGTTCAGACAGTGGGCAGAGCTCTGAAAGACAGCTTCCTCTGGGTTTTAGAAGTGAAGGGTGGTCCAGTGAACTCTGAAGAACATACATGTGCCTTATCTTTCCTCCGTAGGCATGTCCAAGAAAACCAACCGGGGCTCCCAGCTACACAAGTACTACATGAAGCGAAGGACGCTGTTGCTGTCTCTGCTGGTAAGGTGATACCTGACATGCCCACAGCACTGGGAATGGGCGCACACAGAAGATGTATTAATGTCTCATCTCACCAGGCCACTGAGATCGAGCGTCTTATCACATGGTACAATCCACTGTCGGCCCCAGAGTTGGAGCTGGACCAGGCTGGAGAGAACAGCGTGGCCAACTGGAGGTCCAAGTACATCAGCCTGAGTGAGAAACAGTGGAAGGACAACGTTAACCTCGCCTGGAGCATCTCTCCTTACCTGGCCGTGCAACTGCCAGCCAGGTGGGCCCCAGTCACACCTGTCTGATGAGAGCCTTGCCAGAAGTCCAGTACAAGGGCACCTGAGCAGGGAGGACTATAATGTGGTCCTGCCAAGGACGGTCGGGGAGGTGATCCTAGACGCCTGGTCCTCTGCCCTAGATGTTGACCCAGTCTTTCTGTGCAGCGGTTAGACAGCACGGACTCCTGCCTGGAGTGCCTAGTACCCCAGAACCAAAGCAGGATGCATCAGAGCACATTCGAGTCCCCAGTCCTATTTGAGGAGGAAAAGAAGCACATGGAGGCTGTCACCCTAGGCCTGGGGAGCCTTTTGGTTTGTTCCCACAGGTCTTTGAGCAGCAAGCTACTCAGATTAGGTGGCCAGCAGCCATGTGTCCTATAAACTCTCCCTTCGTAGCTCTCCAAGGTCAGAACTCTTAGACCAGTGGTAGCTGAAAGGGGCTTCCCAGGACCTTGTGTTAAATCACCCAGAAGTGCATCTACCCCACATGCAGGGACGGACATTTCCTCCTCAAGAGCACACACTTGCCTACTTATTGCTTCCTCTTTCTGGTTCTAATTCAGTCCTCTGGATCAGGACCACAACTTAATTGTGTTTGTGGAAAGTCTGCCTTGTGTTAGCCTGGGGCAGTGACACCTGAAAACTTGTACCTACTCTCCCAGCTGCTGATGGTACCTTCCACACCATGGGCTGCCATGCTGTAGATGGGCTGCTTTGGGGGCCAGAGCAAGAGCTATTCTGAAGGCAAGGACTGTAAAGGGGGATGTCCTTTGAATGGAGAGTGTAGGATAATTCCTGTTTGAGATAGTTCTGGCATTTTATCCTAGCCATTCATAATGCTGTTTATTGTAAACATCTATGATCAAAGTTACCAATATGTCAGTAGCGTAGTGTTTAGATGCCGCTTGGCTCTAATCTGTATCCCTCCAATTCAGGGCTCCCCCTGTACCTCCCTCTCTCCCGTGAAGGAAGGAGAGGCCACCCTACCCACACCCTCCATGTGCCATAGGTTCAAGAACACAGAAGCCATTGGCAACGAAGTGACCCGTCTCGTTCGGTTGGACCCAGGAGCCGTTAGTGACGTCCCCGAGGCTATCAAGGTAGCGTAGCATGTCCCGGGGCCTGGGCTTAAACTGCACAAAAACGTGACTGCCTCCAAAATGCCTGGAAACTAGAAATGTGACAAAACCTTACAATATCAGCAGTATAAGGACTTTTCTAATTTCCTGGATTTTCGACTTCTGGAATAAAGGCATTTATTATGCTCATAGTAGACAAATATTGAATGTACTTCACCCTAGTTGAAATTATGCTGTTTTACATGATGTATTAGAAGCATTTCCCCATGTGATTATAAATGCCTTATCATCATCACTTCGGGGCTTCCCCTGAGATACAGGGTAGGGATGGGTGTTTCCAGAGGGGCCTCAGGGACTGCCTGTGCCAGACAACCTCCCTGCTTCCTTCCCAGTTCCTGGTCACCTGGCACACCATCGACGCCGATGCACCGGAGCTCAGCCACGTGCTGTGCTGGGCCCCCGCCGATCCACCCACGGGCCTCTCCTACTTCTCCAGCATGTACCCTCCACACCCTCTCACCGCGCAGTATGGGGTGAAAGTCCTGCGGTCCTTCCCACCGGTGAGCCTGTGTCCAGAGCCAGCCTCGGTGGGACTTACCAGGCAGTGTTCGGGTGGAGACAGGAAGGACAGGCTTTATCTCACACTTGTTGTAGGCCTGATAAAACATTGGTCCATCCTAGAGCGTGTTTTCCTCCCCATTTCTGTTCAGGCAATCATAGAAGATAGATTTTGTTTTGATTCAGATATGTTACTGGTATTATTTATTTTATTTTAATTTGGTATTTGAGTTCTAGAAGGAAGTTGACTTGAGTTTGGTTCCAGTTGTGGCTGTATGGGCACATGGCCCAGCCATGGGCTATTAGGAAGCCTGGGGATCCCACGTGACAGACACAGTGACAGGGATTTGGTAGCTGACTCACGGAGGCCCCAACACATGGGCCTGCTGTAACCTCACCCCTTGTCCCCAAGCAGGCTCCCAGCAGTGAACACACATGAGCAGGCCCTTCCCCGGTCCTTGTAGGTACGGGAGCCTCATTCCTTTTGCTTTTTCTCACCCATTATGTGTTTCAAGCTGTTGGCCATTTCCTTGCTGTCCTGGCTTTCCCTGGTTCTCAGTCATCTGTGATCTCCAGCGTGATGGTGTCCCATGGGCTGAGTGACAGCAGGGCCGATTCAGTGGGGCCCTGGGACAGCCATCTGTGTTGGATTTGTTTTCACTGTCCTGGAGGTAAGGAATTGTCTTCCCTTCCTGGTGGTCACAATTGCTTGTCCTCCTTTGCAGGATGCCATCCTATTCTACATCCCCCAGATTGTACAGGCCCTCAGGTATGACAAGGTAAGGCTGTGCCAGCGTGTGCTGTCCTTCCCTCTGAGAGCTGTGCCTGGCAGTGGGGAGGGGGCCATTGGCAACAGGAATGGGGCCTTGGGAACATGACCGCCAGGCTGTGACCCGGTCTCTGAGCTCTTCTCATGGACATCCCCACTGAAGCTGTGGCTGCTCATGTCCAGGAGGCCCCCCTCACCCCACCTCACCCTGAGGCCCCGTCTTGCTGTGCAGGGTGGATGGGCTCTGGAAATACTGCCAACCTCTTCCTTAGTCCCTGAATCCAGCTCCCTCATCTCTTCAGTGGGAAATGGGGGGAGGGTCAGACAAGATGATGTATGTATAGTGTGCTTAGGCTACCTTGGCAGAGAACCACAGAGTGTGTGTGTGGGGTGGGGGTGGGGGGGTGCTAAATGTATCTCTCACAATTCTGGAAGCTGAAAGTCGGAGATCACGGCGCCCATAGACATAGGATTGGTTTCTCCTGAGGCTTCTCTCCTTGGTTTGCAGATGACCGCCTTCTCCCTGTGTCCTCCTGTGGGCTTCCTTCTGTGTGTCTGTGTCTTAATCTTCTCTTCTTATAAGGACATCAGATTAGACTAGGCACCACCCTAATCTCATTTTAACATAGTCACCTCTTTTAAAGGCCCATCTCCAGACACTGTCCCATTGAGGCACGTATGACTTCAGTCCATGGGGACTGGGAGGGAGGAACACAACTCAGCCCATCATGTACAGCATACCTGTACATAAGATGCCTAGCCCACGGCCTGGCACAGAAACACACCCCAACATGGGGGGTGACCTCAACCCCGAACCCACACTGCCCATGCTTCATCTCAGCAACCCTCATCCACCTATACTGGAGTCTGAATACAGCAGCAGCAGCTGCCTCTTTTCTGCTCCTGCCATTTCTGCTCCCCACTGCATAGAACACCAGCCCCCCTTTCTAGCTGAGCCCTTGCAGTAGCAATGAGTGCTGTGGCTGGGTATACCAGGACTAGCTTCTTCCCCATGGACTAGCAGGATGCTCGGTCTTAGTCCATAGACCAAAGTGCTTGTAGACCTGCAGCCAACCTTTAAAGACTGAGTCCAGGGCAGCCCGGGTGGCTCAGCGGTTTAGCGCCGCCTTCGGTCCAGAAGGTGATCCTGGAGACCGAAGATCGAGTCCCACGTTGGGCTCCCTACATAGAGCCCGCTTCTCCCTCTGCCTGTGTCTCTGCCTTTCTCTGTATGGGTGTGTCTCTCATGAATAAATAAATAAAATCTAGAAGGAAGGAAGAAAAGAAAAAAGAGTTCTGTCTTAGCTAGGTAGCTGCCAAAAGCCCTCCAATTCTGACCAGGTAGCTTTGATAATGTGCAGAAATTTATTCACCCTGGTTTCAGCAGTTAACGGGACTGTCACAATGTGCTTTTTCTCCAGATACTCATTTCCCTCCCCTCCAAAATCCTTGTCCCTTTACTCTTTGTGTCTTTGTGTCCACCTCCATGTGAACACATCATGGTGGCCACCAGAGAACACTATGCTCTCCAGGCAATATGCTCAGAGCTCTGGGCATGGCATGCAGAGGCCTCGCTGGGCTGCATTTGGCGTAGAGGCGTAGGTGGGTGCTGCCACTAGCATATGTAGAGTCAGGCAAGCAGCACTTTGTTCTATTTGGCTACTGTTTTACATAAACTGCTTTCCAAAAGTCCTGATACATTTTTTCCTTTCTTTTTTTCCCCCTAGTTGTCAAAATAGGGCTAATTATTTAGCAGTTATCCAAAGATGACTATGACTTTTTCTCCTTTTTCCCCCCAAAATCATTATAAACTCATGGATTTTGATGTGTTTGGTATGTACCAGTCCACTTGTTATTTTTGATGCCCATCTTTCTGACTACTGGGAATCCCCAAATGTCTGTCCTTTGATATTTAGTCCTTGATAACCTTGCTTTCCAGGAAGGACAAGATTTTTTCCTTAGGTTTTTCTTATTTTCTTCCTCAGACCTGGAATCACCTATTTTCTGGGAAATTTCAGTTCATTTTACTGAGACACCATAATCTAAACGCTAAGCATTGTCACTGCCATTGAGATGGTCACTGTTTCTAGCCCTTCCCAGTAGAAAGAGCTTTTGCTTTGGGTTTTTTTTGTTTGTTTTTTTGTTTTTTTGTTTTTTAGAAAAAATACATCATGAGATTATACTAATATTTCCAATTCAAACGTAGGATTGTAGACTTTTTAATTTGATTTTATGTTTGAATCTTTTAATACTGAAAATATTAGTTTCTAATAACATTAACATACTGTTTCTTTGCATTATTCCACTACTTATGTTATTAGTTTCAAAATAACAACACCAATATTATTACAACACCAACGTGATTACTAAAAATTGGGTCAGATTTTTTTGTCTTTTGTTCTTGGTGTATTTTCCATTGAGGACATACAGTCAGATTAATCTTTTTCTTTTTCTTTTTTTTTTTAAATTTCATCTTACTAGCAAAAAATGGGTTTGTTTGGGGGGAAAAGAATTGCAATCTGGGACAGACAAGCTGTGGCAAAACCACAGGCAAAGTCCCTAGCTTACTCAATTCTTTTCTTTTTTTTTTTTTTTTTTTTTAAGATTTTATTTATTTGTTCACGAGAGACACAGAGAGGCAGAGACACAGGCAGAGGGAGGAGAAACAGACTCCATGCAGGGATCCAGATGCGGGACTGAATCCCAAGACCCTGGGATCATGCCCTGAGCCAAAGGCAAATACTCAACCACTGAGTCACCCAGGGGTCCCTACTCAATTCTTATTTTTATTTTTTGAGAGAGCAAATGCACACATACAAGCAGGAGGAGGGGGGATAGAGAGAGAGAGAATCCCAAGCAGGTTCCAAGCCCAGTACAGAGCCTGATGTGGGGCTCAGTCTCAGGACCCTGAGATCATGACCTAAGCTGAAATCAAGAGTTGGACACTTAACCGGATGAACCACCCAGGTGCCCTTGCAAATTATTTCATTTTCAAGTCATTTGAAATGATTCTTCTCTGTGAGGTTATGTCAACTCAAGACTCAACTAGTTTCATTGGTTTCTTTCTTGTTTTCCATTTCTAGGGTTTGTTTTTTTAAGTCTGAGCTTGACAGGAGACAAATATATTTGCTTATATTGTTTTTAAAAGAAAGATAAGGGCAGCCCTGGTGGCTCAGTGGTTTAGCGCCGCCTTCAGCCCAGGGCATGATCCTGGAGACCCAGGATCGAGTCCCACGTCGGGCTCCCTGCATGGAGCCTGCTTCTCTCTCTGCCTGTGTCTCTGCCTCTCTCTCTCTCTCTCTCTCTCTGTCTCTCATGAATAAATACATAAAATCTTAAAAGAAAGAAGAAAGAAAGAAAGAAAGAAAGAAAGAAAGAAAGAAAGAAAGAAAGAAAGAAAGAAAGAAAGAAAGAAGAAAGAAAGAAGAAAGAAAGAAAGAAAGAAAGAAAGAAAGAAAGAAAGAAAGAAAGAGAAAGAAAGAAAGAAAGACCAAAACTTGTAAAAATGGCTGGCGAGCAAGCAAACAAGGTGGAGTGGCCATGCTTAGTAATTTTTTTGACTTTAGAATTATCTCACTGTTTGTATAATTCGTTATAAAGCATATATACATATATTCATTTTCAACCAAATTGGCTAGCAAGGCAGATATTAAATGGATTAGGAAACACACAGGAATAAAATGCTAAAGTTTTTCCCAAAGCTAGAAGCCTCCATGGGCCTCAGTGACTGATAACACTTCCTCCTTGCTCAGACAGCTGCCTGCCTCCACTTCCCTGTGGTAGTCTCATTACTTCACTGAGTCCCCTCTGTGGTCTCGGCAAAGCTGACCACATTAATAGTTTATCATAAAAGAATATAACTCAGAACATCCAGGTGGAAGAGCAGCATAAGGCAAGAGATGTGGGAAGATTGTGGAGCTTCCATGTTCTTCAGGTGCCTGGCTCTCCCTGCACTTCCACCAACCCAGATGCTATGCAAACTTTAAATGCACTACAACTTTATTGTTCATAGTTTATCTTTAGATCCTTTTGCTGGGTTACAGCATTGGGAAAACCCAGTTATTTGAAGTTTGACTTGCTTGGTAAGCCCAACCAGCCAAGTTGAGGACATCTGTCCAAAGAATACTTTACCAAATGTGGGACCACATAGTGGCTGTGGTGTGTCGACTAATGAAGAAGTTATCTATGTATTAGAATTTTCTGGAGCCTGCCCATCACTGTGGAACATTGTTCTAAACAACCAGTTTATAGCTGAGTTTTAAGTACCCAGCCGACTCATTTCTCATACTTGACAACAGCAGAAATTGTTTGAAAAGTTATGGTTCTTCGAGTCCAGGGGAAAGCACAGAGGAATCAAAAGCTGGCTCCTTCCTGTTTTGCAGACCCCACCTCTGGGGCCCCATCTGCCCCACCAGCCAGCTAGCAAGCTAGAACTTGGCCTAGCCCCTGGACTGGGCTCACACATACCCAGACAAGCTTGCTCACACAGCCGGAAACCACTGGGCCTCACTTCTGGCTAGTTCTGCAAGTGCTGGGAGTCCATTCCTGCACTGGGTCAGAGTATCTCTCAGTGGAGAGGTGCCCAGGCCTGGGCTGATGGCAATCTTGCTCTCCTATAGATGGGCTACGTGCGAGAGTATATTCTGTGGGCAGCCTCCAAATCCCAGCTTCTGGCACACCAATTTATCTGGAACATGAAAACTAACATCTATCTGGATGAAGAAGGGCACCAGAAGGACCGTGAGTATTTGTCACCTTCCTTCAGACCTCACCCCCGTCTTTAACACTCCAGAGCCCTCCAGGGTCTGTGCTGCCCCAGCCCATCCCTCTGCTTCCCATCCTTTAGTGGGACCACTTCATCTTTAACATGCAGCGGGATCAGGACCCCCTCCTTCATGAAGCCTTTGCCAACCTCACCTCCAGACACCCTGCCTACCCTGGTGCCATCCTGTGGCTCCCCAAGCACATGTGAGAGCTTCTTCTCACCTTGAGCTTGACCCAGCAGTTCAATGTGGGGACCAGGTGGCCATCCAGGGCAATGGTTCTCAAACAGCTTGTCCACATCTTCACACCCTTAAACACTAGTGAGGCCTCCAATGAGCTTTCGTTTACGCGGGCTTTAGTTCTGTGTTAACCAATGTTGAACAATAAGACCCAAAACATTTTAAAAATACAAGCTCATTACATGTTAACATAAATAACGTATTTTTATGAAAAATAATTCAAAAAGGAGTGAGAAGAGGTGTTGCTTTACAGTTTTGCAGATCTCTTTAATGTCTGTAATAATGTCATAACATCTTTAGTAAAAGACAACAGGATTCCCATTCTGCTTCTGCGTTTAACCTGTTGGAATATGTTGTTATGGTTGAAGTCAATGTGGGGAGTTCAGCCTCACAGACAAGGAGCTAGAAAAGTAAGGAGGGTTTTGTCATCTTTCCAGTTAACTACAGATAGTCTTGGTTGATACTGCACCAAACACAGCAAGTGATAGGTTTTGTTTGGTTTTGTTTTTAAGTGATAGGTGGGGGTTTGGGGTTTGTTTGTTTTTTTAAATTCTATTCATTCATTAGAGAGAAAGAGTGAGACCATGAGCAAGGGGGAGGGGCAAAGGAAGAGGGAGAGCCTCAGCGGGAGCCTGACATTTGGCTCCATCCTGGGATCATGACCTGAGCCAAAGGCAAACGCTTAACTGAGCCACCCAGGTGCCCCTAAGTGACAAGTTCTTAATAATTAATTGTGATGTGGATTTGAACCATATCAGTGAGTTTCTCATGCTCTTTCTTTAAAGTCCATTGGTCTACCTAGCACTCACACCTCCCACCCCCCACAGGACTTCGTAACATTAAAAATCACAGGTATTGGGATCCCTGGGTGGCGCAGCGGTTTGGCGCCTGCCTTTGGCCCAGGGCACGATCCTGGAGATCCGGGATCGAATCCCACATTGGGCTCCCGGTGCATGGAGCCTGCTTCTCCCTCTGCCTGTGTCTCTGCCTCTCTCTCTCCCTCTCTCTCTCTGTGATTATCATAAATAAATAAAATTAAAAAAAAAAATCACAGGTATTAGCGCTCCCCCCTCTGAGTCTTACAAAACAGAAACATTTTCAAGTGTTGGGAAGCTGTCAAGCTCACAGTCACAGACACTGGTTTTCCAAAACTTGGTAATTTTCCTTAAATGGCAGATTCACCTTGTTCATTTTCAAGAAAATATCTGCCATATACCTAAGTCCGAATAACTGTATTTTTGTCCATCAGTCACTCTTTTAGGTAAAAGTGACGATCCCTGCAAAAAGAAGTTAGTTCAGTTGGAAAGTCAAACACAAGGTGCTTTTCCTCAAGACCACAGCACCCGCGTACTTCACATGCAGCAGACTGCTTTGACTACTTCCCATTTCATCACCCAGAATATCAAAAAGACGGACTCAGAATAGAGTGTTGTTTTTTTTTTTTTTTTTAAGATTTTATTTATTTACTCAGAGACAGAGAGAGAGAGGCAGAGACACAGGCAGAGGGAGAAGCAGGCTCCATGAAGGGAGCCTGACGTGGGACTCAATCCTCGGTCTCCAGGATCACATCCTGGGCTGAAGGCGGTGCTGAACTGCTGAGCCACCCAGGCTGCCCTTTTTTAAAGTTTTTATATATTTATTCATGAGAGACAGAGAGAGGGAGAGAGACAGAGACACGGGCAGAGGGAGAAGCAGGCTCCATGCAGGGAGCCTGATGTGGGACTCAATCCCAGGACTCCAGGATCACGCCCTGAGCTGAAGGCAGATGTTCAACCACTGAGCCACCCAGGTGTCCCCAGAGTAGAGTTTAATAAAATAAGTCATTGCTTATTGCTTCACTAGGGACTTTTTTTTTTTTTTTAAGATTTTATTTATTCAGGGATCCCTGGGTGGCGCAGCGGTTTGGCGCCTGCCTTTGGCCCAGGGCGCGATCCTGGAGACCCGGGATCGAATCCCACATCAGGCTCCCGGTGCATGGAGCCTGCTTCTCCCTCCGCCTGTGTCTCTGCCTCTCTCTCTCTCTGTGACTATCATAAATAAATAAAATTAAAAATTAAAAAAAAAGATTTTATTTATTCATGAGTGACACAGAGAGGCAGGGACATAGGCAGAGAGAGAAGCAGGCTCCCTGCAGGGATGCATGTGGGACTCCAGGATCACACACCTGAGCCGAAGGCAGACACACACTCAACTGCTGAGCCACCCAGGCATCCCACCAGGGACATTTTTAGTGACAATGGCTTTTGTTCACACCATGGGAGCACAGCCACGGGGATCTAGTCAGTGGCCACTAGCACGTTCGCTGACTGCTTGCACAGCCTCACAAGCATCTACACAGCAAGGAGAGCAAACGACGTATTGGTATATTTTTGACCATGGGGTCTGCTGAAAGGTCCCAGAGACCATACAGACATCTGCAGACCACACTCAGGACAGCTGGCCTAGGTGCTGGGGAACATCTGGACCACACATCTGACAAATACGTGGACTTTCCTAGAGAGCCTTCAATGGCACAGCCGTAGGCTCACCTTGTTTTCTTTATTAGCTGATATCGGCGACCTCTTGGAGCAGTTAGTAGAGGAGATCACTGGCTCCCTGTCTGGCCCAGCCAAGGACTTTTACCAACGGGAATTTGATTTCTTTAACAAGATCACCAACGTGTCAGCCATTATCAAGTAAGTGGCGTCTCTCAGTCCTAGCTCATGGGAATTGCCTGGAGGACCCCTGCTGATTCTGATGAACAGCCAGGGTTGGGAATCTCTGCCCTGGCCTTTCAGGTCCCCTGAAAATATAGCAAAATGCACAGCAATGCGAATTTCAGAAAACATACCTTAGTTTCATTCTGGATATTGTCCCATAGTTTTGAGGCCACTCTGCTCTCCAAGTTCTGAAGGGTCCTGGGGTATTAGGAAAACCAGACTCCTTTGCAGCTCCTGGTGGATGTCCTTTTACTGATTTACCCACCGGGCCATCCATGTGGGAGGGCTGACATCATCTTTGGGCACCAGTGGCACTGCCCATTTGTGTGGGACCAGGGCCCAGAGTCATCAATAGGCCAAGTGCCTAGAGGAGGCCCCAGCAGGGGGAGCACTGGCTGCCTGTCTCCCCCCACCCCCAAGCCCCTCATTCCCCTGGCTATCCCCAGTGCTCAGGCTTCTGTCTCCCTAGTCACCAAGTGGCCTCGCCTATATGTCCTGAGGCCCTTGCCTGGCCCAGTACTAAGTAGAGCAGTGACTGGCAGCTTCTGGCCCACGAAGGCCTCTAGGGGTGGGAGGGGGCATTCCCTGGACATCATGTCAGGCACCCGATTCCACTTCACCCTATCATCCTCATCCTAGGAATGCAGGAAGTTAGAAGGGCCTGCCCAAGGTCATGCTGCAAGTAAACGACAGAACCAGCACTTGAGCATAGACCCAAGCCCACCATGTGCCATGTGTGCCTCTGACAACAACTCCCACACCCCACACAAGCGTGGGGGAAAGATAGAAAACTCCACCTTGGTCCCCCAGGGGCCACCTGGCCCCTGACGAGTGCAGGGCAAGGCCCCCTCAGAGTGGCACCTCTGAAGGAACTGGACCTAGCAGGGCCTCAGTAGTAGCTAGAACTGGAAGAGGAATGGAGAGGCAGACAGGAGAGGCCCTGCACTGCCCCCCAGAAGCCCAGAGGCCAGTTCCTGCAGCAACAAAGCAAAGCTGTTTGTCCTGTTTCTCAGGCCCTACCCTAAAGGTGATGAGAGGAAGAAGGCATGCCTGTCAGCTCTGTCTGAAGTGAAAGTGCAGCCAGGTGAGCTGGGCCTCTTCCTGCGGGAAGGCAGGGCGGGCCTGGGGACCAGGGAGGCGGCTAACTGCTCCACTAACTGCTGAGGCTAGGCACTGGGTCCCTGGTGTCCCTCTCCACAATTCTGCCCCTGGTGAGCTAGGAGCCACTTCTCATCTGACACTATCTTCCTTGCTGCCTTCTATTTTTTTAAGCCCAGGTACTGTCCTTGGCAGTTGTTATTCTAGAGGTTTCTTGAACCCCATTGAAACAGGAACACAGGCTACACAGACAGGGTGCCTGTCCCAAAGGGGGAAGTTGCTCCCTCGTGCCTACCAACTATTGCCATGTGGGAATTTGAGCCCAGTGCAGCCAGCTCTGTGCCTTTTCAAGTCAGGCTGGAAATCTAGACTTCACAGGTCTCCGTTTTTAACTACTGTCACAAGCACAGTTTTCAAAACCGTGGCCATCCTGTGCAAACATTCACACTGGCTATCCTCAGTTTAGACCTTTCCTTGTCTTGTGTTGAACTCCCTGCCCTGCCTGGTGCAAAAGGCAGCTCAGCTCAGAGAAGCTTTGACGTCCACATGTCAGTTCACCTAGTCCATGAGCCCCCAGCCTCCTGCAGCCCACGCCACCAGATCTTGTCCCAGAGGCACAGGGGAGCCAGCCAGGACTCCAGAACAGAACAATAGATAGCAGTCCTGAGAGAGAGAGGCTGGAGCCGGCCAGGGAAGGAAGGTGCAAGAACAGGGAAGCGATGGCATGGTCCTTGTGCCCCTCCTCCCCCTGGTGGCAAAGCCCCCCCTGACTCCACAGCCATGCCTCACTTTGTTCCCCAGGAAACCCAGTCCTTCCTGTTGCAGGGCCCCTCCTAGAAGCCCACTCCCCAGTAGGAATCTCTCCCACTTCCTGGGACTCAGGAAGGCATGCACACACACACATGCACACACAGCCCAGGGGGGCCTGCCAGTTCCTTAACCAGGAATGGGCTTTCTCTTGTCCTCCCCACTTGACATGTACCCTGAGGGAGGGGAGCTCCAGGCAGTGGGGTGAGTCCAAGAGCTGAGGAGGTTCCGGGTACACACAGGCAGGGTAGGAAGCTCCTGCATGTCCCTGTGAGAGCAGGCACCCCTGCACCCGGCAGTGGACGGCTGGCGGGGCCACAAGGAGCAGGGTGCTGGGTCTGCGAAGCTGAAGGTTGGTGCGTCCTCCTGGAGAAGTGTCTCCTGGGAGGTGGCGGCTTCTTTGTTAGATATCAGGGAGGATCGAGGGAAAGACCACTTATCGGAGGATGGACCCTTAATGGCCCCAGATGAGAAGTTATCAGTGCCTGGTTGAGGCCCTAGGAGCCCCGTCTGGGGGCGGGGGTTCACACTTGGGCTCCCTGTGACTTCCGCTCCATCCCTGTACAGGCTGCTACCTGCCCAGCAACCCTGAGGCCATCGTGCTGGACATCGACTACAAGTCCGGGACACCCATGCAGAGGTGAGAGGCCACCCATTGTCAGCAGCTCCCTTACACAAGGTTCTCCTTTGCTCTGGCTCCCGTGCCATGTTCCTTCTGTTGTTTTTCAGTGCCGCAAAAGCCCCGTATCTGGCTAAATTTAAGGTGAAACGATGTGGAGTTAGTGAACTTGAAAAAGAAGGTCAGTGAAGAATCTCTGACACAGTTTGGGATCTAAGTGTTTTCCCTGGAGATGCCAGGTTCTTTGGGCATGTTTAGTTACTGTCCTGTGAAAGGTGACGTCCATCCGCTGTCCGCCTGAACCCTGGTTTAGGGATGGCGTGGAGCTGGTGTAGAGTGACAGAGATCCCTGGAGGCTGGCCCCAGGCCAGCTGTCCAGTCCAGGAGGCACCTTCCTGGGGCTAAGTGGCCTAGAGCTTCTGGGGGGGGGGGGGGGTGCTGTGCAAGTGACACAGACTGGTGGCTTCCACAACAGAGATAGCCCCCCACAGTTCTGGAGACCTGAAGTGTGACATCACGGTGTTGGCAGGGCTGTGCTCTTTCAGAAGGGTTCCACAGAGAGAATCTGTTCCGTGTATTTCTCCCAGCTTCCAGGCTTTCCTTGGTGATCCTCAGCAGCCTCGTCACTCTGACCTCTGCCTCGTGAGGACAGAGCCTTTCTCCCTGTGTACCCCTGTCCAGATTTTTATGCTCTGATAAGGGCACCAGTCATTGGATTAGGGCCCACCCTAATCCTCATTAACTTGACTGTATGGGCAAAGATCCTATTTCCACATAAGGTCAATTCTGCAGTTTTGAGTGGGCATGTATTTGGGGGGACCCTAGTCAACCCAAAAAGGGGGAGTGCCCCACTGCCAGTATGGGGACACGTGCCTTCCATGGCCTTCCCTGCACTCTGGTACACAAATCCTCCCAGGGACCCTAGGGTGTGGACACACACACTCCTGCCCCCCAGTTTAGAGTGCCCGCCACTAATCCCAGCATACCTGGGCCCCCACTTCTAGTGAAAAGGGGGCTCTATCTTCACTTTCATTTAAGCTTAAACATTCTTTGGAAGAGACCCCTGGCCCTGTGGTTCCACCCACTGACACCGGGTGTCTGCTGGGCCTTTTCGGCCTCCTTGGAGCTTTGCAGAGACCATCTAGATTCCTAGGGTTCTAGGCATGTGAGCAGGGCTTGCTGCGGCCCCCAGAGAGGGCCTCTCCCTGCCTCCGGGCTAACAGGCTGCCTCCGCCCCATGTGCAGGTTTGCGGTGCCGCTCCGACGCAGAGGATGAGTGTGGCGCACACGAGGCTGATGGCCAAAAGATCTCGTGGCAGGCGGCCATCTTCAAAGTGGGAGACGACTGCCGGCAGGTACCGAGCGAGCCCTGCCCTCCCTGAGGCTCCAGGTGCCCTGCGGGGCTGCACCTGGCGGACAAAACCAGAGCTTGGCTTCCCACAGTGGGTTGAGGTGCCACGGAGGAAACGGGCTTTCTGCCAAACCTGCCCTCTCCAGCAGCTCCCACCCACTGTGCATCCCCTGGCCATCCAGAGGGAACTGCCCTAGGGAGCAGGAGCCCCTGACTTGCATCCCCCACCGGACAGCACGGGCTCTGTTCAGTCCAGTGCCAGATGGTCCAGCCCAGCATGATGATCCTTGAGGCCAGACACTCCAGACTCCTGCTCTGCTGTGGCCTCCCTCCCTCCTTCCTCACTGGCAGGGCTGCGGGGGGTCAGGTGGACTAGAGCACAGACATAGAGCACCTCTGTGTCTCCCTGGCCTCCAGGACATGCTGGCTCTGCAGATTATTGACCTCTTCAAGAACATCTTCCAGCTGGTTGGCCTGGACCTCTTCGTCTTCCCCTACCGGGTGGTAGCCACCGCCCCCGGGGTAAGTTCCCCTGGGCAAGAGCCTGGGGCAGGGTACTCCCCATGCCTGCAGGCCTCAGCACCTGGCCCTTCCTCCCCAGTGCGGAGTGATTGAGTGCATCCCCGACTGTACCTCTCGGGACCAGCTGGGCCGCCAGACAGACTTCGGCATGTACGACTACTTCACACGCCAGTATGGGGACGAGTCCACCCTGGCCTTCCAGCAGGTGACCAGCAGGACAGCCTCCAGACCAGAGATTGCTGGCACTCTCCATCCCACCCACCCCCAGCACTGCCTTTGGGCCAGCACCCTGCTTCCCCTTTTTCCTGCTTTTCTGAGTCCTTATGCATTTGGAGGTAAAACCAGGGTACCCCATAACCTTCCTTGGGATTCAAAGGAACCTGGAGGTGGACTCCCCAGGAGGAAGCCAATCTGTGGGGGTAGGAGGAATGGGATGCTGCCCCTGAATGCCCAGATACAGTCACTCATCCCTTTTGTGTCTAAGATCTGGCTTGCTGAATTTGATCTCTGCTTCCAAGGCTGGAAACAAGGGCCCAGAGGACACCCCCAAGCCTCAGGGTCCCAGGCAGGGAGGCAGGAGAACGCCTGCGAGGCCTTAGGAGGTGCAGCACTTGGGGGCCATCCGTGAGTACCTGGCTCCCTCTACACAGGCACGCTACAACTTTATCCGGAGCATGGCTGCCTACAGCCTCCTGCTGTTCCTGCTGCAGATCAAGGACAGACACAACGGCAACATCATGTTGGACAAGAAGGGCCACATCATCCACATCGGTCAGCCGGGCCCCAGGGCCACCCTCCTCCTCTCCCTTCACTCCCTAGAGCCTGGGGCAGGATGGCAATCCCCACCCCACAGAAGAGCCAGACATGTTGGGGTCACCTAGCCAGGAAGGGTCCAGGTCAGGGTTCCATGCCCGAGCTGTTGGCTGCCAGGCTGTGGGGGCAAGTAGCAGCAGGACCACAGGGAGCTGCCCTGTGGTCCGAAACTGGAACTGGGCAGAGCATGGCTCTCCCAGCCCCAGGGCCAGCCTCATTTCTGCTCCAGCCTGGCTTCCTACCTCCACTTCCTCTTTTCTCTCTTGCCTGCTTGCCACGCCCCCTCCCACACACCCCCACCCCTGCCATCCCCAAGAAAACATGGCCTGTGGCCAGCTTGTGGTGTATGGGGAGCCGGTGGCTCAAAGCCCTGGCTGAGGCATGCCCACATCTTGCCCTACCACCTGATCCTATCAAGAATGGCTTTGGGGGTTTTGCAGACTTTGGCTTCATGTTTGAAAGCTCACCGGGCGGCAACCTTGGCTGGGAACCAGACATCAAGCTGACGGATGAGATGGTGATGATCATGGGGGGCAAGATGGAGGCTACACCCTTCAAGTGGTTCATGGAGATGTGTGTCCGTGGCTACCTGGCTGTGCGGTGAGCCCCAGGGAAGGCCCGGGGGCGGGGGGTGGGGTACCAAGACAGTGGGGAAGAGGGTGGGCAGTCTGGCATCAGTCCTCGTTACCACTTAGCCTGCCAGGCTAGCCTTCAGAGGTCCCGCGGGACCTTCCCAGACCCCTTTGTGGATGGAGGAGCTGCAGTTTAGAGACAAAGAGCAAGGCAGGTGCTAGAGGCCATCTCCTGGCCCCGGGCAGCCTGTGCCAGTGACTTCCTGCCCTGGGGGTCAGTGTCCCACCATGTTCCATAGTCTCCTGGGTCGTGGCCTTGCCTGCTAACACCTTGGGCTCCCCACTCTGAGCTCCCCATTCACCCCCACCCGACCTGAGCATCTGCCATCTCCCAGGCTGCATGCTGAAGACTTACTGTCCTGGCTTCAGTGGCACACGGCCAAGGCCACACAATAGTGTTGTGACACCTGAACTCCAACCCAGAGTCTGTTGGAGCCTGCATCACGCCCACTCAGTGTCAGGGTGTGTTCGCACAGCACGCCTGTGCTTCTTCAGCCAGGCACGGAAACCATGGCTGGAGGCCTAGAGTGGGCAGGCCAAGGCAGGACACTCAGCCTGTTCAAGGGTGTGTGAGCAGCCCAGCTGCCGCAGGGGGCTGCCCTGGTGACTGCAGAGGTGCCAGGGAGCCGGGCCGCGGTGTGCAGCTGTCAGGTGGGGGCTGGGCTGCAGGACTGCGGGCAGGACCACCCTGCTCAAGCCGCCTCCTTCCCTGCCTCTCCCCAGGCCCTACATGGATGCGGTCGTCTCTCTGGTCACTCTCATGTTGGACACAGGCCTGCCCTGCTTCCGGGGCCAGACAATCAAGCTTTTGAAGTAGGTCCTGGGCAGACGCGTAACCCATTGGGGGGCAGTTGTCCTCTCCAGGTGGGAGCCTCCTGAATGCTGGTAAATGTGTCATTACCCAGAGCACGCGCTCTCCTGGGAACCCCAGAGCCAACAGGGCTCCTGGGTGAGGCACCTTCCCCACGCCAGGGCTGCAGACATCCCAGGGATCCCCTCATTTCTCAAGGACGCAGGCAGTACCCGCCCCTGCCTCCAAGCCTAAGGCTGCAGCAGTGTCACCCCATGCTGGTCATCCCCCAGGGAAAGGGAAGGTCCGCCAGAGCCAGCTGGGGACAATGTCCCTGCCCCTTACAACTGTTCCAAAAGGGAACATTCCCTGGGCTGACCCTCCTCTGAACAAATTTCCACAAATGCTAAGTATAGTCTGTTTGCAAGACCACATCCCATGGGGAGGGCAGCCTGGAGGGTGCAGCGTCCCCCCCACCCCCCCACCCCCGTGACAACCCTGACACGGCCCTCGCCCCCAGGCACAGGTTCAGCCCCAACATGACTGAGAGAGAGGCTGCAAATTTCATCATGAAGGTTATTCAGAGCTGCTTCCTCAGCAACAGGTGAGTCCCCTTCCGCTGTCCCCTCCGAGGCCACCTGCCACACCAGTGTTCTCTGGGCACTTGCACGGGGCTGCACCGGGGCTGAGTGACGAGGATGCTGCTGCCCCAGGGGACTCTCTGTCCCACAAGTCCTGAAGGAAGCCCTTGCAGTGTTGGGGTACTGGGTTAGAGGGGCCGAGACTTGCCGAGGGGAACACCCAACAGAGGCCTAAAGACATGGTTTCCCACCTGGAGCCCAGGCTGTGAGGCCAAGTGAGCTGTGGTGAGGAGTGAGCACAGCCCAGCAGGCTGGGTGAGGAGACAGCGAGCTCTGAGAGGCCTCGGCCCCACCCCTACTTCTCCGCACCTTCCTCTGGCTGCTGCCTGGGCAGTGACAGGGCGGGGGGGGGGGGGGGGGGGGGGGGGGTGGACCAGGCCAATTGGCCATTATGACAGGGGAGCTGTGAGAAGAGGTGGGTTCTGGTTCTGAAGGCAGAGCTTGGGCTGTGCACCTGGGTGGACCTGGAGCTGAGCTTGCCACCCTGTCCCCCTGGAGGTACAGATGTGGGATCTAAGAGGAACACCGCGAGCCACCCAGGGTGGGCCTGACAGGAGCAGAGAAACAGGAAGTAACTCAAGGGCAAGCATGGGGACCTGGACAAGAGGGCAGGATGAGGGAGGTCTTTTGTTGGCAGAGTAAGGCATGTGCTAGGAGGTGTGACAGGACAGGAGGACAGGGTCTCACTTGTGGGCCACATGCCAGGCCAGGGGCCAGAGTGGCACCTAATAGGGACAGCTCCTCTCGATGGATCCCCAGGTCCAGGGTATAGGCCCAGGACCGAGGGCAGGTATTTGGCTGAGAAGGCCCAGCAGGAGACAGAGCAGATTGGGGCTCACACAGCCATGGTCGCTGGTGGGAGAAGGAGTGTCCCTGAAGAGGGGCTGGCAGGGGAGCCAGAGGGGCTGCAAATTTGCATTTGCACCTTCAGGGAGGGGAAAAGGCACCTCCTGAGTGCAGCTTTCTGGGCACACATGAAGGACTCAGAAGGGTGAAGGGCCCCAGAACCAGACAGTCCCCCGCAGCCTCCCTCTGCTCTCTTTCCAGGAGCCGGACCTATGACATGATCCAGTACTATCAGAACGATATCCCCTACTAAGGGTGGAGCCAGACCAGCTGTTGTGGCCACCCGCAGCCGTCGTCCCACAATCATGGAGCCGAACGAGCACATCCCCACCCTGGCTGCCATGCATGGTCAAAGGGGTGAACTACTAGTGGCCCCGTCATTCCATCCCCGGGAGTTATTTTTATAGGACAAAAGTACACCAAGCAGAGCCTGGCAATCTACTCCTTCCTGGCATGACCCACATACGACATGTGAGGCCGAAATGACAATCATCTGAGGACACTCCGTGCATGGGTGTAAATACTTCGTTTGCACCAGACACATTCCCAACACATTCCCTACCTGTCTTACTGCATAGGTACATGAAGTATTTTCTTGTGTATAAAAAATTATATTCAACTTAAGATTTAACCAATGTGAACAAAATAAAAACCAACAAAAGTGAGGAGTCCAGGTGTACGCTCAGCTAAGGGGTGATTCCTGGATCTGCTGGGAAGGGAGCATGGCAGTGGATGGACGAGGAAGGCTAAGCGCGGCCGGCCGGGAAGCCTCTGGGTGCCCAGGGCCCAGTTCTGAGCTTCACAGACGTGACTCAGCGCAGCACGGGCGCACTGACAGTAACACCGCTCTGTTCCAGCTCCCGTAGCGGCCATCCGACTTTCCCATCCGTGTCTCTCCGCCGCTCGTCAGAGCAGGGAGGGCTCCACATCCTGCCTGTGCTCCGGCCCTTTCCTGTCTCCAAGGGCTCTGCTCTGGGACCCCGGAACCCTTGTGCAGCCGGCCCCCAAAGGCCATCTACTCCCACCCACTGCGGTCCTCTAGTTACCTTAAGCAGACAGGAGTAATGACCCCAAACTAAAGGAGATGACACAGAGCAACTAGAAATAAGTCACTAAAGTTAAAGATGCAAAAGAGCAGTTAAATGGCAGATATAGGTGAAGAGAAAACCAATCAATGAGACAACGAAATTACCAGAAAACCAAAAAGGAAAGTTGAAGGAGAAGCGCGGATCAGCTTCTGGTGGGATTCTGGAGTCGATGAGAAACATACTCCACTTCAGGAAGCATAGTTGAATCCTGAGCAGTATAAAAGAATATTAGAAAGAAGCCAAGGAGCACCTGCTGCTCAGTGGGTGGAGCGTCCGACTCTCAGTGTCACTCAGGGCATGATCTCAGGGTCGTGAGATCGGGCCCCGCCTTGGGCTCTGCGATCGGCCAGCCGGGAGTCTGCCTGAGATTCTCTCTCCCTCGGCCCCTCCCCCTGCTCACACTCTGTCTCTAAAATAAATAAAATTCTTTAAAAAAAAAAAAAAAGCCAATATGTAAGTTAAAAAATCGAGAGAAGGCAGGAAAAGAAGAGGAAGAAATAACCAATGGGACAGAGTAACCCTGTGACAAGCAGACTCCAGTCTGGTGGCATCTTTAGTGATATTACGTATCAGCGGACTGACCACTGCAGTCAAACACAGGATTGCAAAGTGGATGAGGGAGGAAGAACCAAGGAGGTGCTGAGGAGGAGGCACTTTGAATATAAAGCCATAACCCTAAGGTAGAGAACGCAGAGAAAAAGGACTTCCTGCCTGCAGTTTGTGCACATTCATGAAGCAAAATTTGACAGAATTCAAACAATTCCACGGTTAGAGTTGGACATTTTATTTTATGATTTCATTTATTTATTCATGAGAGACACACAGAGAGGCAGAGACACAGGCAGAGGGAGAAGCAGGCTCCATGCAGGGAGCCCGATGCGGGACTCGATCCCAGGTCTCCAGGATCACGCCCTGAGCTGAAGGCAGGCGCTCAACCACTGAGCCACCAGGGCTGCCCCAGAGTTGGACATTTTAACAGCCTTCTCTCCAGTTGATAGAACAACTGGCAAGAAAGTGAACCCAGGAGACCAACCCCGCGCCTGACCTGATGGCCATTTATAGAACACACTCCAGCAACAGCAACAGCCCCGGCGACCCCTCCGCCGCCACAGGCCGGCTGGCTGCTGGGCCAGGATGTGACTCTCAGCATCGCGCAGCATGTGTTTGTTCTCCGCATGGAATAGAGTTAGGGCTCAACAACCATAAGCTAGCTGGAAGAGCCCTAGATGTTTAGAAATTAGAAGAGTAGAACTAGGGACCCCTGGGTGGCTCAGCGGTTCAGTGGTTTAGCGCCTGCCTTTGGCCGCGGGGCGGAATCCTGGAGTCCTGGGATCGAGTCCCACACCGGGCTCCCGGCATGCATGGAGCCTGCTTCTCCCTCTGCCTGTCTCTCTGCCTCTCTCTGTGTGTGTCTCTCATGAATGAATAAATAAAGTAATTTTTTTTAAAAGAGTAGAACTAAAATGCAAAGTACATGAAAGATCCGAGTCGATGACCAGAGTCAACCCGCTGTAAGGTGGTGGCTGGGGCAGATGGTAGAGATAGCCAAGCTCAAGTAGAAAAGATGCCAGAGGGGCTGGCTGGCTCAGCCGGCAGAGCACGCAACTCTTGATCTTGGGGTTGTAAGTTCTAGCCCCACATTGGGCCTAGGAGTTCCTTAAGAAAAAAAACGGTGGGGATCCCTGGGTGGCCCAGTGGTTTAGCGCCGCCTTCAGCCCGGGGTGTGATCCTGGAGACCCGGAATCTAGTCCCACGTCGGGCTCCCTGCATGGAGCCTGTTTGTGTCTCTGCCTCTCTCTCTCTCTCTCTCTCTCTCTCTCTCTCTCTCTCTCTCTCTGTCTCTTATGAATAAATAAATAAAATATTTTTTAAAAAGATACCAGAAAATAGGGTATAATTTGGAGAAAGATCAACTAGAAGATAAGGGTGGGGACAGCAGAGATAAGGCAGGATAAATACATTATAAAATGTTAGAAATACATTCATACACAGCAGAAGTTATCCGAAACCAGAATCTGTGAAAACACTTGTCAAATTGGCATTACGAAGGAGGTCAAGGGCCGCCTGGGTGGCTCAGTGGTTGATGACCTGCATTTGGCTCAGGTGTGATCCCGGGATCCTGGGATCGATTCCCGCATCGAGCTGTCTATGGGGAGCCTGCTTCTCCCTCTCCCTGTGTCTCTGCGTCTCTGTGTGTGTGTGTCTCTCATGAACAAATAAAATCTTTTTTAAAAAATTTAAAAATCAAAAAGACCATCATGACCACGTGGGTATTGTCCCAGTAATGCAAGTTTGGCTTAATATTCACGAAGCAATCAGTGTCATTCAATTCACATGGACAGTCTGAAGGAGAAAAAGAATATGATCATTTCGGTAGGTTCAGGAAAAGCACTAGATAAAATTCAACATTCATAATAAAAACTCAGCAAACTAGAAATAAGAAGAAATGTCCTCAATCTGATAAAGATCATCTGAGAAAAAATCTCACAGCTAACATGTTAACGATGAAATATTCAAGGTGACCCTCCCACCCCAAGGTCTGGAGCAAGACAAGGGTGCCCTGCCCATTATCACCACCTCTACTGGCATCGTACTGGGGTGGGGGTGGCCAGCGCAATCGGGCCAGCAGTGGCATAGGCTGGAAAGGAGGAAGAGAAACCTCCCACTTGGTGCACAATAACATTGTCTATAAGATCCTCAGGAATCAGGGCGCCTGAGTGGCTCAGTGACTAAGCAGCTACCTTTGGCTCGGGTCATGATCCCAGGGTCCTGGGATCGAGTCCTGCATGAGGCACCCTGCTCAGTGGGGAGCCTGCTTCTCCCTCTCCTACTACCTGTGTTGTACACTCACTCTCTTGCTCTCTCTCTGTCAAATAAATAAATCTTTAAAAAAAAAAAAAAAAAAAAGATCCTGAGGAAATCTACAGGAAAGTTCCAGGAACTAATAAGGAAGGGCAGCAATTCTGCAGTACACAAGGTTAATAATACAAAAGTCAGTTGTATTTCTACATGCTACCAATGAGCAGTTGGAAAATGAAATTTTTAATACTCTAGTAGACCATTTTAACAGCATCCAAAAACCATAAAATACCTAGGGATAAAAGTAAAGGTGTAAAAAAAAAAAAAAGTAAAGGTGTGTGAGACTTCTACACTAAAAAAATACAAATCAGGGGATCCCTGGGTGGCTCAGCGGTTTGGTGCCTGCCTTTGGCCCAGGGCGCGATGGTGGAGTCCCGGGATCAAGCCCTGCATCGGGCTCCCTGCATGGAGCCTGCTTCTCCCTCTGCCTGTGTCTCTGCCTCTCTGTGTGTGTCTCTCATGAATAAATAAATAAAATCTAAAAAAAGAAAAAAAAAAACAGGATATTGACTAATTATGCCTGAGAAATGGAAGACTAAATTCCCTGCAAATTGTTCTCTAAACTCAACTTACATTCCCAGATATTTTAATGGAAATTGACAAGTCAGGCCTAAAATTTCTACAGAAGGGGAACATCCTCACATAATAAACTATAATAAGTCTGAAATAGACCAGAAGTTGAAATGTGAACTGAGAAACCACGCAAGGGTCACTTTGGCTCAGTGGGAAGAGCATGTGAGTCCTGATCTCAGGGTCGTGAGTTTGAGCCCCACGTTGGGCATAGAGATGACTTTAAAAAAATAATAACGAGGGGATCCCTGGGTGGCGTAGCGGTTTGGCGCCTGCCTTTGGCCCAGGGCGCGATCCTGGAGACCCAGGGTCGAATCCCACGTCGGGCTCCCGGTGCATGGAGCCTGCTTCTCCCTCTGCCTGTGCCTCTGCCTCTCTCTCTCTCTCTGTGACTATCATAAATAAAAATTAAAAAATAATAACAAAATTATACAAATGTTATAAGATGTGGGTGAGTTTCCTCAATAACCTAGAAGTGAGAACTTTCCTACCAAAATCCAAAATCGATACAGGAAAGTAAATTGTTACAAAACAACGTATGGATAGCAAACGAACACCATGAACAAAGTACAAGGCAAACAGTAAATATTTACAAAGGAAAAAAAAATTTACAAAGGATCTCAAAATGGCAACTGAGGGAGAAGAAAACCCTACAGTCCTGCATTTTTCAGGTAAGCAAATGATATTTACAGAAATAGAAAGGCAATTGGCCCTGAAATATAAAAATATCCCCAACCTTGATCATAAGATAAATGCAAATAAAAGCCACACTCAAGTGCCGTTTCTCGCCTCTCAGACTGACAAGACTCCCCGTGTGACCATATGCACCATGGCTGAGGCTGTGGGGAAAGGGGGCGTCCTACCCATGATGGTGGGAATGGAAAACAGTCCAAGCCAAAGGGGGATCCGGGCAGTACCCGGCACTGTCAAGTGTAGGATTACCCTTTGACCACAATCCCACTTTTAGGAATT